>NC_141907.1:70360000-70985000 GCF_057802395.1 Ceratotherium simum simum | reverse complement strand
TTGCCTAGATTTAGTTTTCACAAAAGCTAAACACTTAAGAATGGATATAAATACACTAATTTTGTCTTGTTAAAGATTAACAATAATTTAATATTTCAATGGTGGGTCAAATACTGAACTTTTAAATTGTATGAATGAGACATATCATTACAAGGAATTAAGTATTAAACAACGCAAAGTATAAAAGTATCAAATAATCTTAATGGTCGTGAACCAGCCTGCACAGAGAGTAATCCTGTTTCTTAAATAGCCTCTAGGCTATTAATTAGCATTATTTATGTGTTAGATATCAAGTGGTAAGTCAATAAAACCAAGCCCCCACCCACCATCTCCTCAAAAACCTAGCATATGGTCTATAATTTATCTACACATACTACAACCAAATTCCACTAAACTAGAAATAAATGGAGATCAGATGTTAGAAACTCTGGAGAGAACAATAATTGGATCCCCCAAATCCACTCTCTTCAATTAGTTTTGGAACAGCCAGTGCCCAGCAAAAAACTCCAATTCCCAGCTTCCCTTGCAAATAGGAGTGACCAACAGAAACAGAAGTCATTGCCTAAGCCTTTCCAGAAAATTATTCAAAAGGATCTGACTCAGCTGGAAGGCATACCCTTTTTGCCATTTTCCCCATTTCTTCTATATTCTATCTGCCTAGAAGGACAATATTTGAATAGAATGCTCGCAGCCATTTTGTGACCATAAGGCCATCTTGAGGATAAAAGCCACACACTAAGGAGGTGAAGAAGAAAAATAAAGGATGTCTGGCTTCACTGTCATGTCTTGAAACTGCCATACCAGCTCTGGAGTATTATGCGTGGACTTAATGATATGTTGAAGAAAAATAAATCCTTACCTTCAAGTCATTGTTATGCTTAGGTCTCTTGTACTAGCAACCCAATGCAATTTCAAACTGGAAGAAGCAGAACAAATAATTCATTGCAGTGGTCTTGGATAAGGCAAGCACCAAGAATATCTCAAGCAGCATTTCCCAAATTGGTGCTACTATTATGAGAGATGCTAAGAGATGTACTATGAATTCTGCAGTTAAATTGTCAAACAAATGAAAAATGATATACATGATATCATCTTGGAGATTCATAAGCTATTAGCATATTAAAGGTTCTAAAAGTGTGCACAATATCAGTTGAGAAATGTGCCCACAGATACTTTCTAAAGAATTTTAGGTTATGCTACACAACACTTACTCCCAGGAGCATAGCAGCAAAAGATTCACAAATATTAAGTAATAACTCTGTTTGTGAGACTCTGAATGTGTACATTTACATATACTAGAATTTATATATCTGAGAGTGTTGACTTTCAAAATAGACACTTCGGGGGGATATATACCCTTGTCCTCAAGTATAATGTTACCAGAAACATTTCTGAGACTCTCTTTTCTAACTATATTTAGAGCCTTATTTTAAAAATCACTCCTTTTTGGGCCAGCCGGGTGGCGTAGCGGTTAAGTGCGTGTGCTCTGTGCAGCGGCCCGGGGTTCACAGGTTTGGATCCAGGCATGCACCGAGGCACCACTTGTGAAGCCATGCTGTGGTGGCGACCCATATAAAGTAGAGGAAGGTGGGCAGGATGTTAGCCCAGGGCCAATCTTCCTCAGCAAAAAGAGGAGGATTGGCATTGGATGTTAGCTCAGGGTTAATCTTCCTCACAAAATAAAGAAAAAAAAAATCACTCCTTTTACTTTATAATCATTTTTCATTTTAATTCAAATTATACTCCTTAACCACTCAACTTTCTAAAACATGAATTATTATTTAATTGAATCAAACCTGCTCTCTAAGAGATGTGTCACTCAAAAGGATATTCAAAACAACATGCTCTAAAAGTAACTCCAAAACAGGAGATAATAGTGTTCTAAAAATGAGTAGTACAACATTTATTTTTACAGGTTCCGCTAAGTATGTGAAAATCCAGCACATGTTAATATATCTACAAGCCAAACAAATGAGTGGAAGAAACTTGTAGCCCAAGGAACAAAGAAGGGCCATAAACCTTGAAACAAGAAACCATATTTAAGTTCATATATTACCTTTACCCAGCATTTAAAAGAAACTTGTTATAAATCAAATATAAGTATACGAAAAATAATAACAGCTAATATTTATTAAATACTTAGTATGCATTAGGCACTGCTCTAAGTGCGTTACACGTATTGACTCATTTAGTCCTTATAACAATCCCTTAAAAGAGGCCTGGTTACTATTCTTACTTTGCAGATGAGGAAACTAAAGTACAGCAAGGTTAAGAAACTTGAACAAGGTCATAGAGCTAGTAAATCATAAAGTCAGAAGTCAAACCCCAGGCAGCCTGGCTCCAGATTCTCTGCTCTAAATGCCGTGCTGGGCCGGCCCTGTGGCTTGGTGGTTAAGTGCGCTCGCTGCGATGCTGGCGGCCCGGGTTCGGATCCCGGGTGCGCATCGAGGCACCACTTCTCTGTCCATCCTGAGGCCGAGTTCCACATACAGCAACTAGAAGGGTGTGCAGCTATGGCATACAACTATCTACTGGGGCTTTGGGGGCAAAAAATAAAATAAATAAAATCTTTAAAAAAAAAAAAAATAAATAAATGCCGTGCTATCCTGTTTCTAAATCAAACAGGAGAGGTTAACACCGTGCACTGCTGCATCTAAGGACAATTCACACATATTCAGACAGGTATCTACATGTTTGTCAAGTTTTACACGGCAGTTTTACATGTTATTTAACTTGATCTTTACAGCTGTTCTGTGTCATTATATCCTGTCAATCAATCAATTTACTTGGCATGAACTCAGATGATTAAGCTACGTGGCCACCGACTATTCCATTCATCTGCTGTCTTGGAAATGTGTCCTCTCTGTGTATCATCAGCACCTAGTAGAGTGCCTGGCAAAGAACGGGAATTCAATGTATATTTACTGAATAAAGAACAATTAAAAAGGAGCTGGGCATCAGAATGTGTTTAGATCAGTCCAGATTCATCATTACTGTTACTAGAAAAACTTAACTAGCTTGGCTCACAAAAAGTAATTGTCTAGTATCCCTTTAGGCAGAAGAATAGCACTATCCATTTTTCAATTAAATCTTAGTATCTCAATACAGACTTAAAACTCCTTTGAAGTTAGAAGTAGTCTTGATGTACTAACATAAACACTGAGAAAGATTCAGATGAAATCTTATTTAAAAAACATAGTTCAGTTTGGTCAGTTACACAGTGAGTATGATATATCATGTGGCCACATTAAAATATTCTTTTATTTACAAACTGCAGGATAAAGAATAAAATACATACTAACAAATTTAACCAAAGAGGTGAAATACCTGTACATTGAAAACTATAAAACATTGTTGAAAGAAATCAAAGAAGATACAAAGAAATGGAAAGATATTCCATGCTCTTGAATTGGAAGAATTAACATAATTAAAATGTCCATACTTCCTAAAGCAATCTATAGATTGAATGCAACCTCTATCAAAGTCCCAGTGACACTTTTCACAGAAACAAAACCAAGAATCCTAAAATTTATATAGAATAACAAAAGACCCCGAGTAGCCAAAGGCATCCTGAGAAAAAAGAACAAATCTGGAGGTATCACACTCCCTGATTTCAAAATATACTACAAAGCTATAGTAATCAAAACAGCATGGTACTGGCACAAAAACAGACACACAGATCAATGGAACAGAATCGAGAGCCCAGAAATAAACCCACACATCTATGGACAGCTAATTTTCGACAAGGGAGCCAAGAACATACAATGGAGAAAGGAAAGTCTCTTCTTCAATAAATAATGTTGGGAAAACTGAACAGTCACATGCAAAAGAATGAAAGTAGACCATTATTTTACACCACATACAAAAATTAATTCAAAATGGATTCAAGATTTGAATGTAAGACCTGAAACCATAAAACATCTAGAAGAAAACATAAGCAGTACACTCCTCGACATCAGTCTTAGCAGTATCTTTTTGAATACTATGTCCCACCAGGCAAGGGAAATAAAAGAAAAAATAAATAAATGGGACTACATATAACTAAAAAGCTTCTGCACAGCAAAGAAAACCATTAACAAAACGAAAAGAGAATCTAACAATTGGGAGAAAATATCTGCAAATCATATATCTGATAAGGGATTAGCACTCAAAATATATAAAGAATTCATACAACTCAACAACAAAAAAACAACCCAATTAAAAAATGGGCAAAGGAGGTTGGCCTGGTGGTGTAGTGGTTAAGTTCACACACTCCACTTTGGCGGCCCGGGGTTCACAGGTTCAGATCTCAGGTCAGACCTATGTACCACTTATCAAGTCATGCTGCGGCAGGCATCCCACATATAAAGTAGAGGAAGATGGGCATGGATGTTAGCCCAGGGCCAATCTTCCTCAGCAAAAAGAGGAGAATGGGCAACAGATGTTAGCTCAGGGCTAATCTTCCTCACCAAAAAAACCCAAATGGGCAAAGGATCTGAACATATATTTTTCCAAAGAAGATATACAGATGGCCAACAGGCACATGAGCAGATGTGCAACATCACTAATTATTAGGGAAATGCAAATCAAAACTTCAATGAGATATCACCTCATACCCATCAGAATGGCTTTAATTAACAAGACAAGAAATAACAAGTGTTGGAGAGGATGTGGAGAAAATGGAACCCTCATACACTGCTGGTAGGAATGTAAACTGGTGCAGCCTCTATGGAAAACAGTACAGAGATTCCTCAAAAAATTAAGAATAGAACTACCATATGATCCAGCTATTCTACTTTTGGGTATTTATCCAAAGAACACGAAAACATGAACGTGTAAAGATATTTGCACCCCTATGTTCACTGTAGCATTATTCACAACAGCCAAGACTTGGAAACAACCTAAGTGCCCATCAAGGGATGAATGGATAAAGAAGATGTGGTGTATAGACACAATGGAATATGACTCAGCCATGAAAAAAGATGAAATCTTGCCATTTGTGACAACATGGATGGACCTTGAGGGTATTAGGCTAAGCAAAATAAGTCAGACAGAAGAAGGTAAATACCGTATGATTTCACTCATAAGTAGAAGACAAAAGCAACAACAACAAACACATAGATAGAGATTAGATTGGTGGTTACTAGAGGGGAAGGGGAGAGGTAGGAGGACAAGAGGGGTGATTAGGCACATGTGTATGGCTACAGATGGTAATTAGTCTTTGGGTGGTGAACATGATGTAGTCTACACAGAAATCGAAATATAATGATGCACACCTGAAATTTACATAATGTTATAAAGCAATGTTACCTCAATAAAGAAAAGAAAAAAAAAATTGAAGGAAATTCTTACTAAATTTTAATAATGGAGAATAATATAGTCTAGATTTTTCATTGTAACTAAGAATTATATGATATAACTAAGAACATTGGAGGGTATGTTGACTTGAATTATAACTGAAGTAACAGTATTGCCAGATACTATATAATAACACATATCCTATTTGCTTTTCATTTCTATATACCTCAAAGCAGTGTTAGAATTTCAAGGTTCTGATTGAACTCAACTGAATGTTATATATCTACAATACAGTTTTATCTAGTTTAGATTTGATAATTGCACATTCCTGAACTAAAATTTCTATTGTATTGGTCATATATATATATATATATATTTTTTTTTTTTTTAATTATCAGGTTTAAAAATTTTTTTTAACAAAACACCTATTCCAGCTTTCATGAAGTACAGCTAAAAGGATACATTTTAGCTTTGGTAAATTTTCACACAGTACTTAGAAAACTGAGATATGTTACATATGTTATGTCTGAATCACTGCCTGAAGCTCATTCCTTAAACTAAGTATAGAAACTGGCATCAGAATAACATTAAAACAGATTATATCAAGAACAAATTTAATCAATATTATGTTCAAGTAATTCCATGAAATTACATCTTAACACAATTCAAGAATATGAAAGACAGGAGGAAATGAATCTATAATTCAAAACCTTACAATAAGAAAAATTCCTGTACCAAAGTATTTCTTTTCACTTCAAAAACTGAATTACATTATATTTTCTAGAAGAGATATTTGACTACACTAAGACCTAAAATAATTAATCATCCTTTAATAGTTTAAATGTTTATTTTAAAAATTACACTTTTATAGAAAAAGTGCTTAAGTAATACTTAAGCAGTACTAAGAGATACTAAATTCTTAAAAGTGTTCTCTTATTTAAAAAAATTCCCAGGCTAATTTTTCTTTCTTCCAAAAAAAAAAAAAACCCCACCAACTTTGAACACTTTTACCACATTTTCAGGTTACATAATCATTCTAATCTTAATTTAAATTATTCAACAAGAATATTTCATTTTTGTTCCACAGACTACATTAGAACTAAGTGAAAAAACCTTAAAACATGAAAATGATATTTTATACAAAGCATTCCCTCAGGTATCCTTTCCACAAATAACTTTCAATGGAGGTAAGAAAAAAAAAAAAAAGCATGTGTTTATGTAACATGTAAAAAGAAATGTTTGTTGTTTGTGCTGTGGATTTTTTTTTTTTTTTGTGAGGAAGATCAGCCCTGAGCTAACATCCATGCCAATCCTCCTCTTTTTGCTGAGGAAGACTGGCCCTGGGCTAACAACCATGCCCATCTTCCTCTACTTTATATGGGATGCTGCCACAGCATGGCCTGACAAGCGGTGCATCAGTGGGCGCCAGGGATCCAAACACGCCAGCAGCGGAGTGCACGTACTTAACCGCTAAGCCACGGGGCCGGCCCCTCTGCTGTAGATTTGATTGCGACTCCTAGCCACCCTGGGTACAGCAGAGCAGAACCCTGCCCGTTCTTTCTGAGCCATCCTCTCATCTTCTGGCGCTATATCAGACAACGCTCCGCTGCTGTTTCATAGGCCAATTTTTTTGGAAGTGGGTGGCCAGGTCGTTCTTCCTAGTCTGTCTTGGAGCCGAAGCTCTGCTGAAACCTGTCCACCATGGGTGACCCTGCTGGTTTGAAATACCGGTGGCATAGCTTTCAGCATCACAGCAACATGCAGACGCCACAGTATGAGAACTGACAGACAAGTGGTGTGGTTCCCTGACCGGGAAATGAAGTGGGGCCATCTTAACCACTAGACCACTAGGGCTGGAAAAAAAAGGGAAATGCACCATCTACCAATAAGGAAAAAAACAAAGAAAGAATACTTTTAAATGAAAATAATTTGTTTCTATTTCTACTCAGAACACACTAAACCAATAAAGAAAAATTTGATTATTTCAGGTGTGTTAAGGAGAGGGTGCAGGTGAGATGAACTCAGGATGCAGTTTCTTCTAACCTGTGCATCAGTGGTTAACAAGTGTCAAACACCATTAAAATTCATGACATAGTGTTAGCTTCCAACCATCTCAAGTTGTTTAGAAATCTTATTTTTGTTGAAGGGGATGACTTCCCTTGTGGGAAAAAATAAAGTCTTTCATGCATCTGAATGTTCAGTTAAAACTAATAAGATGGTTTTCTGCTGGAAAATTCAATCATATCACAGGACAATTAAGAGACTCCATATGGAAAAGAAAAAAACAGCCTTCACCAGATAGGAATACCTTGAACCAAATTCCAACACTTCAGTTGAAATGATGATTTTCTCTATTTCCAGACCTGAAACTGTTGTAGTACACAAGGGCAATCAAGCTGTTGGTTAGACTCAGAGCATACTGAGCACTTAAAATATGGCAAGTGGGAATGAGGAACTGAATTTTAAATTGTATCTAATTAAATTAATTTAAAATTCACCACATGTGGCTGGGAATACTACATTGACAGTGCAGCTTTAAGGAACTGAGGGAAATATGCGTACCTTCAGTTGATTCAAATAGGAAAAAGTCCTGTAGACAGGCATATATATAGACGCTTCCGAGACAGAGGTTTTTTTTTTTTTAATTCTTGTGATTTATATCTAAGAACGGACCATAATACATAAAATGTTGCTGCATTTGTGGGAATCAAATTTACTATACTCACCTTATAGAGAGGACTAGAATACTGGTTCATAAGTTGGCTCCATGTTGTAATTTCTTAGGGACCTTCCAAAAATATGGATGCCTGGGTCTCACCCCGCAAAGATTCTGGTTTAATTGGTCTGGGCTGAGTCTGGGCATAGAGATTTTTAAAAGCTACCCAGGTGATTCTAACATGCAGCCAGAGTTGAATACCACTAAACTAGAAAGACAATAAGAAACTGTTTATTAAACGTTGCTGCAGTATGCAACCAAAGACATTTCTTTGCTGGTAGGCAAAGAGGGCCTTTCGACAACACAGATTCAAATCAAAACCCCTGAGGGCTAAATATGAGTTACACGCTCTAAACATTCAGGAATGAATAGACAATCAGCAGTTTTCATTATTATTGAATGTTATTCACTTATGTAAAAGAGATTAGAAAGGAAGGAAATAAACCAAATATTGAGTGTCAACTTGCACTTGCCACTTCTGCATATTTATCCTCAAAATACCTTGGCAGGTAGATATTACTAAATTATTTACAGATGTGGAAAGTAAATTTAAAAATGCTCTCTAGGATTTGGACACATGTTTGTCAGAAAATAAAGTCCACACTCTCTATACTACAGCAGGATTCTCTCTGAGGGAGTTTGTTTCAGTAAACTTTCACACTGAAATCCAACAAAAAAGAAAAAGCAGGATTCAGTGGTGGAGCACAGGATAAGGCAAACACACTTAAAGAGGTGACTAAACCCATCCCTGTTCCTGTATTTCCTAAGCACCTGACAGCAACCCCTAGGAAAAGCATGTTCATCTAAGGTTCAAATCTATACCAGCCTCTATATCAGACCATTTAGGAGTTGCTGCCTTTTAATCCTAAGAAGTTAAACAATTGGTCTCCTACTGCCTCCCAAGTTATTAGCTATAGTCACACATTCTTTGGACAGGACAGAACACGATGGTCATTCACGGTGCCTGACACTAAACAGGAATAAGATAGGGGTCTTAAAGATGTTTTCATTTTGACCCCTAGACTCAAAGGACTACTAGAACTCCTTCCTCCCAGAGCGGTTTACAGACAACAGTTTTGATGTGACATATTTACAGTGAGTATGGAACTTTTACTTTAATTTAGGTCACTGAAAGTCCTATATTAATTTTCTCATTAAAAGCTATCTTTTTTAAATCCAGTTCCTGAGTTGTTCAACTCATCTTAATTTTCAAATTAAGAGAGACAGGTTCTCAGAGAAAAAATGAGAAATCTAGAGCAACAGATCCTCAGCCTTCCCATCAGCACTAACCCCTGTATCCTGAGACCCAATGTCTTTTTCTCCTTTTCTAGGCCCCTACCTTGTCAAGTGACATTAACTTAAATGAGTCACACTTGGTTACATCAGACGCAGGCTAGGAGAATACCTTCAACTCAGTCTTCTAATTGATGGCAGACTTCTCCCAAAGCATATTCCAATATAATATGTTGACAGGGCCGGCCCACGTGGCTTAGCCGCATGCTCTGCTACTGGCGGCCCAGGTTCGGATTCCGGGCGCACGACGCACCACTTCTCCGGCCATGCTGAGGCCACGTCCCACATACAGCAACTAGAAGGATGTGCAACTATGACATACAACTATCTACTGGTGCTTTGGGGAAAAAAAAAAAGGAGGAGGATTGGCAATAGATGTTAGCTCAGAGCCGGTCTTCCTCAGCAAAAAGAGGAGGATTAGCACGGATGTTAGCTCAGGGCTGATCTTCCTCACAAAAAAAAAATAAAATAAAAAATAAAGAATATGTTGACAGAGGTAACTCCTAAATGCACTGGCTTGGAGTATAGTAGTGTTTTTTTTCAATTTCAAATGGTATTAATTACAGTTAAATTATACCACAAAACATGTTTTGTAGTTTATTTAAAAATTACAAACTCTGTCAAAAAGAGGAAGCAGCATTGGGGCCGCCCAGTGGTGCAAGCAGTTAAGTGCATGCACTCGGCTGCGGCGGCCCAGGGTTCGCTGGTTTGGATCCGGGCGCGGACCTACGCACCGCTTGTAGAGCCATGCTATGGTGGCGTCCTATATAAAGTAGAGGAAGACGGGCACAGATGTTAGCCCAGGGCCAATCTTCCTCAGCAAAAAGAGGAGGATTGGCATCAGATACTAACTCAGTGCTGATCTTCCTCACAAAAAAAAAAAAAAAAAAAGAAAAGAGGAAGCAGCAGCAGCTTATCCCCAGTGGTCTTTTCTCCAGCCTGCTTGAGGCTGGGCAATAAGGTGACTTGAAAAAACATATACTACTCAATTGAGTGAAATGCTCCCCTATCCAATCCTTAACCTATTAAAAGCGGAATAAAGCAAAGATTTGACCTCTTTTTCTTAATAAAAAATACATAATTTCCATTCATTTGAAGATTGACACCTGTCATCTAACGAAAACCAACTGATTAGCCAATTCTCACATTCACTTCCTGCATTTAAGAGGCATGCCTCCAGCAAAGACAACGTAAGTTTTATAACTTTTGACTCCTGTCATAGTATCAAAATCTATCCTTTAAATTGATACTGGTTTTAATGGTTTGTGTATGTGTGTGTTACTTGTGACGTGAAAAGCTATTTATAAATATTTTTGACTGCTGGTAATCACCCTCCAAAAAATAAGTAGGCTTTACAAGCAAATAAAAATTTTGGTGGGACGAATGTAAATCCAAAAGACAAACCTACATAATGGTTAAGTCATAATTCTCTAATTCTAAAAGTGAAAGATGCTACAAATTAGTCCCTTTTCTCAGTAACACTAGATATTTTTCTATTTTTAATTCCCGCTACCATCCTACCCTCTCCCGGACACATACTCCCACAAAGCCCCTAGAACAACGTTAGAACACAACGTTATGAAAAAAGTATAATAAATTTAGAATTGGATGATAAAGCAGTCAATTTGCCTCTGTATGAATTTACTGAATATATGCATGAACTTAATAAAAAATGCTAATGATATTAAAACGAGAAATATTCATATCATAGCACCAACAGAAGCAACCAATGAGCACCAAGCAAGTTTTCACTTTGACCCTGCCAACCCAGTCATCAAGAATTTGGGAAAATACCAAGGCTTGTTTCATAATACAGCGACTTTTTTTTTCCTCATCCTTTAGTAAACTCTGTAGATAAAAAATTTTAAATCTTGCTAATTAGTTACCAGTGCCCTTCAACCCACAGATCAGGTGTCCTAGATTTTGTTTAGATCTCCGCCTTGAAAACAAACCCGATTGCCCCATTTTCTGAGAAGTAAACTCAGCTCCAGGCAGCTCCCTATGAAGTCACCGCGTTTGTTGTTTCAAAGATGCAATTAAACGAAAATGACACAAGGCTGGTAGAAGAGACTAGTTGGAAGGGTATGGAGGTGTCGATCACATACGCGTAAGGCCAATGAAACTGCACTGCTGTAAATCTATTTTAGTGGTAATATTTCTCCCCATTCCCCCTTTTCCAATATATTCACGACAGAGCGAAATTAAACTTCGTAAGAATTTTCTTGACTTGACCCAACTTGAGCTTTCCAGCTTTCTGTACTCCAGTACCATGAAATGAGCAAAGGGAGGGGCAGCGGTGAACTAGAGCATGGAGAAGAAAAGCAATCAAGAGCTCGCATCAGGCAGTGTCTCTCCCTCTGCCTCCCTTCCCCACCACCCCACCCGCGCTCCTCCGAGCCCTTACATATACACATTCTTCTGGGCGGCCTCTAACCACACCATGTCCACAATCATTTACAGAAATTAGAAACAGACTCCGGGAGCCCTTCCCTTAGCACACACAGAGCAGAGCTTACTAGCATGATGGGGCAATGTCACTTCATCTCTCCCGCAATCTCTTACTTCCCCTCTGGGGTTTCATTCCCAAGAATCCGGCTTTCCCCCGCGGGGAAGGTGGATCCACCTAATTCCCAATTAAACTTCATCTCATCCTTCTCCACCCCAGTCACCCCACCCCCCCTCCAACATACAAAAACACCCCACCACGAAAACCAAAGAAAAGTTCCTTCCGCCAGGACAACAGAAGAGTTGGTTTCAGGGGCTGGAGCAAGAGCGAAGAGGAAGAGAGCGAGCGCGGTGTACTTTGCTTTGCACTTCTGCACATGCAGTGCAGAGCCCGGGGCCGCGCTCGTCCTTACCGGCTCGTCCGAAGACGCGGTCCTGCTACAGGAGCGCCGGGCGAGGGCTGCGGGGACGCGGCGTCGGGGCGGGCCGCCGGCAGCCGCCGCGGGCGCCGAGAGCCACCACTTCTCCCCCAAGCGGCTGCGGGCGTGGGCCGAAGGAGCTGGAGAAGGAGCCTGGGGAGGGGGAGAAGAGGAGCAGCATCTCCTCCTCCTCCACGCCTCGGAAACGCCCCTCCAGCGGCGACCCCGGCCAGCCGACCGCCTGACCCCCGAGCGCTCGCGCACCTTCTCCGCCCTCCTGTGCTCTGCGCGCCTCCAAGAGCTTCGCCAAGACCCCCTGGCGCGGGGCGGCTCAGCTCCTGCAGCCCGCTCCGAGCGCTGCCCTGGAGGCTGAGGCGGGCCGGGGAGCCAGGGAGTGCTGCTCACCAACACGACGGTCTCCAGAGACCGTGACCATCGTGTGTCACCCTCGCCGCGCGGCGACTGCCGGAGCTCCTCGCACAACTCCGGCTCCACCTCAGGCGGCCGCGCCGGCCCCGCCCCCGTTCCTGTCACTCAACCCTTCCCGGGCTCCGGGAGGTTCGCGGAGCTCCGACGCTGCGCTCCTTTCGGCCTCATTGGTCCGCCGGGCCTCCAGCCCCGCCCCCTCCCTAGGGACGAGGTCGCCGGAGAGACTAGCGCCCCGGTTCCTATGACAACCGGTGCCTCGGGCCTGGCTTTTGCGTTCTTCTGGCCAGCCAGACTTTCTGGTTGATGGCCCGGCAGCAAAATTCTTAGCCCCTGTAGTGTGGACTCGTCATTTCAGGCCAAGTCGAAAATGCGGCCGACCGCCCCCACACTTCCAATTTCAGAAACAGAACTTTACGGCTCTGAGGAGTGCGAGGGAGAGTGAAGAATGCCTACTGCTTGCTCTTCCCCTCTCAATCTAAATAACCCCTCCTCCCCTGTCCCTCCCCTGCCTCCAGCCTTCTTTCCATATCCTCACCTGGCCGATTTGAGCTTTGAGAGGGTGAAGAGAAGAGGAGAGTGAGAGAGAGAAAGAGGGAGCAGGGCTGTACCAGCCCCCTGCAGCAAAGAGCAACTTGGAAATGGCGGGGTCAACGAAAACAGCTCGGTGAGTGTTCCCACAGCTGTAAAGTGATCTTCAGAGGTGTGGTGGCTGCACTTCATCAACCCCAAATGCCCTCGGGAAAACTCAGTTTCTCATATTTTTGAAAAAAGTATGCAAATTCTTGTCCTGTTATTTTCCCTCTGAAACTAAGCTAATCCTAAAGTTAAAAAATTTAAGTAAAAGGTTTAACATAATCAAATAAAATAAAAAACATCCATTGTTCTATATAGGACTACACATTACAACGTGGCAAAGGTATGCCCTAGCAGGTATTCCCATCCTGCAAGCTAAAAGATTTGGGTTTCACAATTTTCAAGGAAGTATTGCTGAATTCATGAGCAAATGGTATCTTGTCATTTATGTTTCAAAAGATTGGGTTTATGCTCAGAGGTACAAGATAACCTAGTCCACTCCAGGAAGGGGACCTGGGGGCAGATTTAGTCTTGAACACCTAGTGTTGAGCCCAGGGTAAATCTAAACTTCATGGCTGTCTCCAAAATGGAGAGCTCTGAGGCGAAGTTAAAGCTGCACACCTAAGTTCCCTAGCCCCTGAGGCTGCTGTACATGTGTGATGAATGAGGGAATTAATAGTAATGATTTACCTTTGGCGAGCTCTGAGTTTTTATTATCTCATTTACTAAATGAATAACTGTGATGGCTGTCTTCAGTCAAATATGCCTCGCAAGTGTGCATTGAATGAAATTACTCACAGTGCTAAACACAATGGAAAATGCACAGCAGAGGGCCGACCTGTGGCTTAGCGGTTAAGTGCTGGCGCTCCGCTACTGGCCGCCTGGGATCCGGGCGTGCACCCCACGCACCGCTTCTCCCGCCATGCTGAGGCCGCGTCCCACATACGGCAACTAGAAGGATGTGCAACTATGACATACAACTATCTACTGGGGCTTTGGGGAGAAAAAAAAAGGAGGAGGATTGGCAATAGATGTTAGCTCAGAGCCGGTCTTCCTCAGCGAAAAAAAAGAGGAGGATTAGCATGGATGTTAGCTCAGGGCTGATCTTCCTCACAAAAAAAAAAAGGAAAAAAAAAAAACGAAAATGCACAGCAGAATTTTAAGATAAGGTCCCTGCCAGTAGCTAACCACAGAGCCTAGGAAAGAAAACCAGCACTCTTGAAACAATTTCAGAACAATTGTAGCAAATGAGAGAAAGCCTCTGGTAGGTGGAATGGGCTGGGTTAGTCAGATTATGGAGGAGGGGAATTTAAACTGGGTTTTGAAGGTAGGTCATGAGATGAATGAAACAAAGATGAGGAATGACTGTTGAAAGACAACAGAAAACTAAAGAGCAGAGCAGGAATAGAGTGGGGAAGGTAAACAACAGGGAAAGGATCAGCCTGGTTGAACTGGAGACAGAAGTGGGCGGTGGGAGCCCTTTCTCCAGCCCTTCCCCTATTTTCAGAAATAGAAGTTTTTAAGTGTTCCGGTTCATGTTTCAGGGTAAGTGAGAGAGAGAAAGAGGTAGGTTTGTAAGAAGAAAAACCTTCATGGAACATCTGCCTGTTTGCCACTGAAAAAAATTCATATGTTTCTTGGAAAGAAAAGCAATGTCCTTAAGACTTGGAATAGCTTATGAATTCATGTCAGAAAGAAGGTATAAAGAGTAAAGTCTTGGAAATTTTCACAAATGTAGACAAACCACAGTGTTGTGAGCTTTTTTTTTTTTTTGCATTAAGGCCATTTCAGGTCGTTGGCCTCAAGGCATTTTCACCAGTAATCCTTCTGTTTTGTAGGAGCTGAAAGGCTGATTTTAAAACAAATAGCTATGATACCAAAACTTGATAAAGAGTACACAACAGAGAAATCTACAGGTTAATCTCCTTTTGGATATAATGTAAAATTAAAATACAATATTAACAAATAGAAGCCAGAACTGAATTACAGATGATATGCCCAATTTAAAAGGAATTATGCCAGGTGTAAAGAATGATTCAATAATAGAAAATTTATTCATATAGTTGACTATATTAATAAGTAAGTCAAAGGCAAAAAACTGTATGACATCAACTGATGTCAAAAAGGATTTTGTAAAATCCAGCATCATTCTTTTTTTATTTTTTATTTTTTATTTTTTCGGTGAGGAGGACCAGCCCTGAGCTAACATCCAATGCCAATCCTCCTCTTTTTTGCTGAGGAAGACTGGCCCTGGGCTAACATCCGTGCCCATCTTTCTCTACTTTATATGGGATGCCGCCACAGCATGGCTTAACAAGTGGTGCACCGGTGTACGCCGGGATCCGACCCGCTGAACCCGGGCCGCGGCGGCAGCGGAGCGCAGGCACTTAACCGCTAGCGCCACCGGGCCGGCCCCTCCAGCATCATTCTTAATAAAAACTTTTAAAGAATTTAGAATAGATAATTTTAAAATGTGTATTTTATACCAAAGGTAGAAACTTGCTTTATAATGAAATACTACAATTATTCCCATTGAAGTCAGGAACAAGGCAAGAATGCCCATCATCACACCATGTAAGAAAATGATAGCCAATGCATTTAGATATGGAATAAAAATAAGAAAGTAAATACTGAAAATAAGTCAGGATTGTCTTTTGTTTGCAGATGATATGAAAACCCCAAGGATTAATTGAAAAACTTTTAGAAGTAATAAAAGATGAGTTAAGGTAAGCAGTTATAAAAACTAAATACAAAAATCAAAAGCTTTCCTATGTGTAAATCATAACCAGTTAGAAAATACAATATAAAAAGAATCCTATTCACAATAACCACAAAAAATTAAATAGCTAAAAATAAATACTAAAAGAAATTAATAAAACTTTCTTAAAAATGATAAACTTATGAGACAAAAATATTTGACTAAAGAGCTATAGTTTTAGATTAAATACCAAGATTCAAACATTGTATAATTATATTTTTTTAAAGATTTTATTTATTTATTTTTCCCCCCAAAGCCCCAGCAGGTTGTTGTATGTCATAGCTGCACATCCTTCTAGTTGCTGTATGTGGGATGCGGCCTCAGCATGGCTGGAGAAGGGGTGCGTCGGTGCGTGCCTGGGATCCGAACCCCGGGCCGACAGCAGCGGAGCACTCACACTTAACCGCTAAGCCACGGGGCCGGCCTTATAATATCTTTTAAAAGTCATCGTATCTCCAGTACAATTCTTTAGCGTTTTTTTGTTTTGTTTTGTTTTGTTTCTTGTAGGGAAAGATTCGCCCTGATCTAACATCTCTTGCCAATCTTCCTTCCAGTGATGTTGCAGTCATCCCAACACAGCTGGAAAGTTTGATAGCACATTGTGTTTCCCAACCCCTCACCAACACAGTTTTATCAAACTTTTTTGACCTTTGCCAATCTAATAGGTACAAAATGCTGTCTCATTAGAGCTATAATTTTCATTTCTATTATGAGCATCTTTTTGTATGCTTACAAGCCATTTTATTTTTTGTTACCAAAAATATTCTCCCATGTTTTCTTCTAGAATTTTTGTGGCTTTGTTTTGCATAGTTTATTCTTTGATTCATATGAAATTTATTTTGGTGGTAGTAGCAGTTACCCAATTGTCCCCCAAAACCTTAAAAGAACTTGTAAATTTTCGTACATAAAATATAAATATTCTATATAGTAATAAAAAACAATTCAGAAAAGCAATGAATATTTGAAAGTAAAACAACTGTGTAAAGAAATAAAAATTAAAACAAAAATAAGATATGTATAACTATCAAATCGGAAAAATATTTTTAAAGACATAATACAGTCGTGCACTGCTTAACGACAGGGATACTTTTAAGAAATGCCTTGTTAGGTGATGTCGTCATAGTGCGAACATCATAGAGTGTACTTACACACACCTAGATGGTACAGCCTCCTACACACCCAGGCTATATGGTACTAATCTTATGGGACCGCTGTTGTATATGTGGTCTGTCGTTGACCAAATATTATGTGACACATGACTGTATCTGGTATTGGTGAAAATATGTGAAATGGATAACGACACATAATTGTTGGTAGGATTATTCCATTTGGGAGTGCAATTGCAATGTCTTTTGTAATTTATAATGTTTAAACCCTTTATTCCATTTTGGAAATTTATCCTATAGAATATTTACATACATGACCAGAGATACGATCAAGAATATTCATTGCAGGGGCCTGCCTGGTGGCACAAGCGGTTAAGTACTCACGCTCCGCTGCGGCGGCCTGGGCTTCGCCGGTTCGGATCCCGGGCGCACACCGACGGACTGCTTGTCAGGCCATGCTGTGGCAGGCGTCCCCTATAAAGTGGAGGAAGATGGGCATGGATGTTAGCCCAGGGCCCGTCTTCCTCAACAAACAGAGGAGGATTGGCAGATGTTAGCTCAGGGCCTATCTTCCTCACAAAAAAAAAAAAAAAAAGAATATTCGTTGCAGTGTTGTTGGTAGTCATAAAATTAAAATCAAAATAAATGTCCATAATAGTGAAATGATTAAATAAACTATGGTCCAGTCATATATATTATCTAGTGACAAAATCAAGTTGTACAGTATGGTCTGATTTCTGTTCAAAAGTACAAGTATCTATGTATATGGCAATATTTATACTGTTAACAATAGTTTCTCTGAGGATTAGAATTGCAAAAAACCTTGCATTTCTGAAATGTGTTTATTTAGAATCTTTATGACAAGCATGTGTTACTTTTGTTACAAAAGGTCAACATAGATTATCATTACTAATGATAAAGAAATTAGATAGCTAGGCATAACACGAATTTAATTGAGCTCCCAAGTGGCCCATGGGCCTCAGAATATTCATCACTTAGGGACCATCTTTGTGACACACTTTAAGTCGGGAGTATTTTATGTGGGACCCGTGGATCACCCCATAATGGGCCCCTGGAAACTGTATTCCAAGAATGTGTGTTTGTGCATGTTTCTAGGGAAAGCATCTATACATTTTGACAATTCAGACAGGGATTCAGATCTCTCCGAAATCTTAAGATTGTGTGCTTTAAATGCCAATGATTTAAACATGCCACCTTTTACCTCAAAGGTTGAAATGAATTCTGGGCTAATCTAAATCTGTAAATAGCAGTATTTACCCAGCTGGCTTTTTGTGTTCATCTCGATGTGAAATATTTGTATTCTGGCTTGTACCAACTATGTTAGTGTTTTCCCCCTTGAAGCCCAGAAACATATTATCCTTTCTTGCTTACAGAGTAAAGACTGTGATGGGAACTTTGCCCAAGCGAGAGGCAGAAGCAAGATAAGTTATCCAGCAAAATGTGAGCAGGTAATTGGAGCACAAACTCTGAACAGTGCTTAAGGAAGACTTTGTGAGGCAGTACTAACACTTCCAAGTGAACCAAGAATTAGCCAGGGAAAAAATGCAGTGATGGAAACCAGATAGGACTACAGTTACTCTCAGGTCCATTGAATGAACAGGGTATTTTCTTTTGGTAGTAGCTGAACTCACTGTAAAATGTGAGAATTCCCCTAGGATGTGGAGTTACATGACAGCAATGGCACAGATAACGGAATGTTGGGAGGCAGCCTAGGAGCTCAGTACAATGAAAGCACAGCATTTGCACTCAGAAGATCTAAGTACAAATCTTGGCAAGCCACTTAACTTCTCAGAGCATCGTTTTCCTCATTTATAAAGTGTGGAAATAAAAACAGGTGACATGTTCCACACATAATAGCCTGTAATGTTCTTTCAGTATTCAGCAGGAGTAAATGAAATATGTGTATGAAAACGATTTGTAAACTTTAAAGCACTGCTTTTAAAAATCAAACAACAGGGGCTGGCCCGGTGACACAAGAGGTTATGTGTGCGCGCTCTGCTATGGCGGCCCGGGGTTCGCCGGTTTGGATCCTGGGCGTGCACTGACGCACCGCTTGGCTAAGCTGTGCCATGGCAGCATCCCATATAAAGTGGAGGAAGATGGGCACGGATGTTAGCTCAGGGCCAGTCTTCCTCAGCAAAAAAAAAAAAAGGAGAATTGGCAGATGTTAGCACAGGGCTGATCTTCCTCACACACACAAAAAATCAAAATAGCAACAACAAAAGCTGTACAGATATTTGGAGTTAGTGTTTTTTAGACTTATTGAGAAAAAAATTTTAAATAATCTTTTTCATTCTGAAGAGAAACTTTAGAAAATATTTATTAGGTACCAGGGCTAGTTAATCCTATGAAAGGTTAAGTCAGAAACATTTAATTGTGTTGCACCTATAACTTTCACTCTTCTTTGCCTACCAGATTCTTAGCTGTTTTCCCATTTATCCCTTCTGGCCCCAAACTTACCAGGGCTTGTTAGTTCCCTAATCAGGGCTGGCAGCATGTGGGGCTAAAAGGGTGTACCTGCTCCTACTTGATTTGCCAGGTGCCCAAAATATTTCCCTCACCAGAATGCCTTGGCAGGAAATTCTTACTTCTAGTCCCTAACGAGTTAAACTGCAAAGGTGTTAACTTTAGAAGGTCAAACTTAAAATTCACTTTACCTTCCAGCTTGCTTTCTTTGCACATTAGTGTGGATTGGTTTATCAGATTAGGTAGTTGTCACTTTAAACCCTGAGGGTGAGAGATACTGCAGAGGTAAATTTTAATTAATGAAAGGGGAGGAGGAAAGAGGGGAAGCTAGTTTCAGTGTGAGTGGAAAGAGAGAGAGGGAGAGAGAGGAGTTTGGTGAGGAGAGGTATGTGGTATGAGGGTGACCCTCAGGGCTGATGATACCGAGGGAGGGGATCAGGGAAGTATATGTAGTGCTAAAGGGGTGTGGCACTGAAGTCAAACTGCCTAATTCACAATTTTTACTAGGGCTGGTCCTGTCTCTGACTCATTTCTACTACTTGTCCTGACAAGTTACTTAACCGCCTATTCAATCTGGTCGAAGGGAGTGTGGCAAATAACCATAACCCTTCTGTTTTTTTGAAACGTATCCCTGTTTGAACATACACAAAGTCATTTAATAGGAATATGCTGTCTCTAAATCTGACCTATTGGGACTTGCCTTAGCACTCATGACTGCTAACTTTGATTTTTTTAAGTGTTCCCAGAAATGGAAACCAAATCAGAAGTTAAGCTTTCTAGTTTATGTTCTCTTTTAAAGAGGACGATTTCACACGGCCTGATGGGAGTGAGCTGCTGTGCAGGAAAGTTCATCATTAAAGGCTGTGTTAGGTGGAGTTGGAGTGTTTAATAAAACAAAGCGTCACTTCGTAAAAAATTTCTTAACAGTTAATTGCCTTGATTTTTACCTTTTCCCCTATAATGTCTAATAGAAAAACTTAGGAGGAACATGGTCTTATCTACAGAAACTAGTTATCAGTTGAGGGCCAAATGCAGACTTATGATATCTATATAAATGGCAGAAATGCTGAACCTGCCCCATTTTACAACCGCATGAAGAAAGGAAATTCGTTTTAGAGAGTTGAAGCTGTTAGGATGAGTAGTTCTTTAGTTCATCTAAAAACTTAGAGAACTATAAAAAAATGATACATATGTAACTGAGGAATTTTATTTTTACTAAAAACCTATCATTATACATTTATTAGGCAATCTTCTGATGCTGGGCCAAGGCCTTTCTGACTGTGAATCTGCTGCTGAGAATTCCACCTTGCCTTTTTTACATAAACCCTTTGCGAATGCGAAATCTACAATTTTCTGTTTTGGTTTTTGTTAAAGGAAACATAGAACCTGAGGACATGTGTGAAATAATATGATTTTAGAATACTTCTACATTTGTGTAAAATATTCTTTTTTTCTTACCTCTGGTAATTTGTGGCAGTAATTTGTCTTTCCATAGCATGCAACTTCATTTTTAAAAATTGTGGTAAGATATCCATAACATGAAGTTTACCACTTTAACCATTTTTAACTTCATTTTCAATAGGAAATATCTTTTGCACTTATACTTAATAAAGCATATAAAAATTAAATTACCTAATTACATTAGCAAGAATAACTCACATTAAGAGTTTGGGAAACTAAAAATTGAGTTTTATGTAAGCTTCATAGGGGCAGAGTTCTTGTCTTATTCACTGCTGTGTCCTTAGCTCCCAGAACAGTGCCTGCCACTTAGAAGGCACTCAGACACTGTTAGGGCAATGAATGAATGGCTCTTGGTAGTTATAACTCAGCTGCAGGAAGCGTAAATATGCAGATTACTATGATATAGCCCACTGGTAAATATTCAGAGGCCACGGGCCTGTGTGTTTTATAGAGGGAATGGAGAACATTAGTTAATCTAGTGGTTTGACTGAATGAAAGTCATTTAATAGAGCTTCTACTTTATTTTGAAAAATCCCCATATAATACTTAGAATAATATCTTGTATGCAATAAATGTTCAGAAAATATTAATCTTTGTTGATTGTTGGTTGATCTCTTTATTCATTCCTCTTACTCTATTGAGGGAGGGAGAGAGAGAAAGGGGGAGAGGGCAAATAGAAGAGATATTAATATTGCATATATAATCTTGGAGTGTGGAAGGGAAAGAGACTTTTCTATCCTCTCCCAACAGTTACTAAACTATGCCATTAATATGAACTCAAAGAAGAATGAACTCTGTTCCCTTTGATCAGAGAATATACTCCAGTTACTCAGCTATCAATAAGCATTCTCTTCCTTCATTGCAGTTTGAATGATCCTCCTTTCTTTTGTCCAGTTCTCTTAATGGGAAAGCCTTCTCAATACTACCAGTGGCAGCTTGAATTAGATGAAAGGTTCAAGTATCTGTTAGCCAAAAACCTGTTAGCCAAAAATCACCATCACCAGCTTGGGCTATGGATTGGATTCCAGTTACATTAAATTATATACCATAAGACCCGCAGACTCCTTAGAATGTCTCATCTACTTCCCATCTTTCCAGGATTCAGATGTGCTCTGTAATGTTTGTCTTTGTTCTGTACTCAAACCTTCTCCTGAAAGTCTAGTGCCTGAATATCACTTGCAGTAGGGAGCTTGCCACTTCCGCTGCTGCTGATGCCCTTCGTGAGAGAATCAGTGTTGGTGTCAAGGGGATTGTCTCTCAGTGCTCCAAAGCTGCCCACCAATGAGCCAGAGCTGGGCTGGGCTCAGCTGCAGAAGCAAGGCCACCGCTGTAACACACTTTGTCACCTGGTTCTTGAAGCAGTGGTGCTTGTGATCATTATATTGTAATGTCTCTGATGAACTTAACGATTTTAAGTGGATAGAAGTGAAGAGAAGAGTCACTATGCCAGGCCTATCCCTTTGCTCTCATCACCCTACACACACACTCAGACACACACATACTCTTTCCTTGATCTTCGGCCAAAAATAAAAGCACTTCTATGCAAAAAACCTTTCAAATACATGCTTTGAGAGATCACCAGCCCCCTCTTTCAGCTAACAGCCAGACTCTGCTAATCAGAATATTGCAGGAAGATGCAGTGAGGGATCAGCCCCCTTCTCTTTAATTAAGATAATGGAGAGATCTTCTAGTTAAAGCATAGTCATTTACTTTGGGCACCTGACCATGTTTTTCTCGGTAGAATATGAACTCTTTGAGGGCAGTGCATCAGAAAGGCTGTTGGCTCCACATAATAGAATATCTGATAAGCAGTGGCTTAAATAGGAAGGATTATTTTTCTCACATAAGAAACCAGGTGGTAGGCAACTGCTTCTGATGTCCAAGCCGGGGTTGCTGCGATTCTCTTTGCCATCCTCTTGCAATCATAAGATGACTGCAGTAACTCCAGACATCCAGTCCTCTTTCAAGACCGAAAGAAGGATGGAAAAGTTTGGGGCCAGTCTTGGCTGTTCCTTTTTTATATATATATAGAAAATTAAAAGCTTTTCCCAAAAGACTTTGCTCCAGTACCCTTTCACCTTCATGCTATCGGCCAGAATTGTGTCCTCCTAACTACAAGAAAAGCCAGGGAGGCAGGTACTTAGCTTTTCTAGCCTCTAGTGAAGGCAGACACAGGAAACCGGGTTTAGAAATGGATATTGGTTTATTTAGGCAATCATCAGTGTCTGCTACTTTAGTCTCCCCAGTATGGGGGTACTGCAGGCAGAGTTAAGGTTCAGTGGGGGGTAAGAGTAGGGTGAACAGGTTATATGGATGTAGTAACAACAAGTTTTTCCATGAATCTTTAAGTAAACAAGCAAGAACTTCATGAGCTATTTCAATTTAAAACACATTTTAAATGAATTATTTTTCTTAATAATACAATAATATTTTTATAAAATAATATATTAATTTTCTTTATATCACCTCAACAATTGGATTGATAACATGTTTAACTATACCCACAGTAGTAAGATCAAAATATAAATGTAAGTTATCAACTAAAATGGAAAAATCTTATGAAAGATTAAATTTTATGTAAAGTATCATTGGTTTCTCAGTTACTGTTGAAAATTTCCTATCAAATTACTAGTCTTTCGGGGTCCATTGGTTTAGTTCCCAATTTCTGTTTGATGGTCATCAGTGCCGGGCCACTGCCTCTCTCTTCCCCCACAGTGCTGTATAAGTGTGTTTTTTTTAGATGACACAGATGATTATTTCAGTCTTGCTCTAGTTGTAGATTAAGCAAAGTAAAATTTAATAGCTCTAAGGCACAAGAGGCCTGTTTTGGAGGGGACAACAAAGAGGAGCCAAGGTAGTTAATTTGGTATGATCATGAATGAAGTTAAGGTTTGTATAGTTTTGGTAAAACCAAAGTCCTAAATTTATATTTGCATGATATGTGCAAAAACTCTTAATTTTGTCTGTTTCATTCTACTATTGTAATCTTTCTCTGAAAAGCATGTATTTATATTAGTAATTTGGCATCTGGCCCTTGAAAATAATATAATTTTATAGTGTAGTTATAACAGTGTAAAGAAAAATGTATTAGCTATTTTGCCTTGAACTTTTAAAATTTCTTCTTCCAAAGGGGATTGTTTTTGACTTTGAAAGAGCTAGAGATTACTTTTGGCTTACCTTTTCCATTCTTTCATAAATAGATTTGATATTTGTTATTACTTTCATTTTTACAGGCGACAAACATATATTTCTTATACTTTCGAAGACAAAGGAAAAAGCCTGTAGATTTGCTATGAAGCTCTTGAGAATTTCTATTACACTTGGCACCCTATTAATAATATTTTAACAGAAAATAAATTTCTATTTGAGTATCAATTCTGCAAATCGCTAAGTTCACATGCTACCTCGGTGTTTGAAGATATGTATGTGTGTCTTACCATGTTTTAATAATTTCTAAAAATTTATCAATGCTAGCTAATAACACACAGGAACGTGCAGTTTAACTGTTATGTTGTGCTTTTATTCCTATTAATAATGTTTTAAAAAATTGATAGTCTGTTCGAAGATGCATGGGTATGGATTGTGTAAAGAATTTAAAGTTCTTACATCTCGTCATCACCAAAAAGCACACATACACACAATGACAAACAATTGAAAGAAAGATAACATGAGTATGCAGAACTGAACAAGAGTGAACATACAAATTTGTTCAGATAGAAGACCCACCAGGAGGATTTGATGTGACTGAAATATAATTGGTGGAATTTTAATGAAGTGCTTACCGGTTTTCTTTGTTTTCCTTTTCCTGCTTGTGAACATACATAATTTTCATGGAAGAATCTTGATTTAATTTTCTTAATTAGAGATCTGATATAATCTATGTCTGACGGTTTTTATTATATTTTTGATAGCACATTATTATTTTTTAACCTCTGGAAAGTTGGAAGGGGCATATGCCTTCCTTGCTTATGGTAGTTATTCAATAGATATTTAATTTCTTCTAATTATTTTAGATATGTTGAAATTTTTTCTCTCCCTGTTTGGAGGCATAGAGCTGATCTTTCCATTTCTTTCTGTAGTCTTTTATTTAAGACAAGGATATGTCCATATGCCTTAAGAAATTCAAACAGACATGGTGCAATGACTTCTGATTGTCTGCTAGGTCATCTCCCTATGTTCACAGTAATTTCTTTTCTCAGTTGAAATAAAAGAGGGCCAATGAATTTAATATATACTCCAAAGATAATATTAATTTGAATTGGAATACAAGACCATTCATTCAAATACCATTGGCTGTAGAATAGTGATTTTCCTGTGAGTGTAGAAGAGGCTTTGCTCTTGGGAAGAATCTTGGAAGGGCCACAGAGAAACTCACACTCTCCTTTGATTTCACAGGTCCGGGCCAGATCAGCCTGACTGTGAAGGCCTGTGAAGAGGAGTACTCCTGGGTTAGCTTAGTGGGTGGTTGTTATGTGCTGCATTTTTCTTTCTCTTCTCTACCAAGTCCCCATTCTGAGGTCCACTCAAATATGTTTCCAGTTGAGCAGTCCAAGTTGCATGGAGTTTGGGGGATGGGAAATTGATGGAAGAAAGAAAGGTGGAAAGGTTTAATTATTTACATAATTCTAAGCCCCTTAGTTTCCCATTAAAATCTTGTTGAAAAAAAATTTGATTTCAATGTGACTACTTAGGCTTTTAGCATTTGTTTTATGATCTTTGACTATACCACAAGAATGATATTTTTTGAATATGAGAAATTAAAATCTTTGAGAAAGCGTCATATTATTTAAATTTTAAGTAATTGCTATTTAGCAGTACAAAAAATGATATAAAATTTAGGCAAATTAAAAACACTGATTTATTTTTATATAAGGGATATTGTTAGGTCTCATTATGAATTTGTTTTCAAACATACTATTTGTTAAAGTACAAATTTTCTTTAAGTTGGCTTAACTAGTAACTTAAAAAAAAAAAAGATCTTAAAGACGTAGAAAGTGTACACTTGACTTTAAAAATATTTTTCTTTTAGTATACCTGAAAACTGAAAAACTTTTAAAAGTTGTTAAATAATTATTTAATAATTGTTGAGTAATTATTATGGCAGTCAGTATCTTTAATAGCAACATAATCTCTCTAGACTTAAATTTTCTCATTTGTTAAGTGATGAGTATCTCTAAGATGGTCAGACTTTAACTAACATATTAAATTTTATTCCAATGTTGTTATGTGAAATAAAGCAAGAAATAGAACAGTGCATATGGGAAATATAAGAAAAAAAAATATGTATATACATACATACATGTATATCTGGATTTGCTTGTATTTACATAAAGAAATACTGAAAAGATTCATGCTATTAAAAATGGTTACCTGCAGGGCTGGCCCCGTGGCTTAGCAGTTAAGTGCGTGCGCTCCGCTGCTGGCAGCCTGGGTTTGGATCCCAGGCGCACGCCAAGACGCTGCTTCTCTGGCCATGCTGGGGTCACGTTCCACATACAGCGGCTGGAGGGATGTGCCGCTATGATGTACAACTATCTACTGGGGCTTTGGGGGAAAAAAAGAAAAAAGAGGAGGATTGGCAATAGATGTTAGCCCAGAGCTGGTCTTCCTCAGCAAAAAGAGGAGGATTGGCATGGATGTTAGCTCAGGGTTGATCTTCTTCACCAAAAAAGAAAAAAAAAAAAAGGTTACCTGCAGAGGACAAGAGAGGGAGGAATGGATCGAATGTGGACAGCAGCAGGAGCAACACTTCTTACTGTATGCATTTTGATGTCTTTTTGCTTTTTGAAACATATGAAATTACCTAGTTAGAAAAAAGAAGGCACATGTAGAGAACCTTAAACAGGAAAAGAGATACCCGAGGAAGGAAGGTAGAGATGTGAGGAAGGAAATAGAGATGGGGAAGATTCTTGCAGATGGCTTTTCTTTTCCCTGAGAGTAAAGAGTGAGGTAATCTGCTGATCCAATGTATTGCTGTAGTAGTGACATGGACTTGGTATCTTTCTTTTTCTTCTTTGCAGTGTATCCTGTTAAATTAAAGATATATTGTTACTGGTACATATCTTTATATATATTGGGGAGTGGGTGAGTTTCCAAGTTAGATTTGTATTTTCTATATGGATTTTAAAATATCATGTGATATTTATGAATTTAAAAATAGTTATTAAGAATAACAGTGTCATCCTTATTTCACTTGCTATCAATGTTTTTTAAAATAACTTCGTTGTTCCTTTAATATGGATGCTTTTATGTATGTAATGATAGAGTTAGTAATCTATCATCTAGTAAAGCTATTTTTTCTTGTTTGCTCATAATAAGGTTTGAAATAACTTTTCCATTAAGAATCTGGATCTTCAGGATTTTCTGTCTGAAATGCTTCGTTGTATTGCAAGTTGGAACTTGATCTGCAAGATGTCAATCGAGACGAAAGTTCTCTTTTTGTATATTCTGTCCTCCATGAACATTTTTCCTTCTTTTCATTCATTCAGCCAAAATTTACTGAGAGACAACTCTTATAAAACTGCATTTTACTAAATACTTCTAAAATAAGGGAAACAATGATTAAGCTGAAAATAGTCTCTGATTTGAATGTTCATAATTATTTTAACATTTAAAAATAAATAGAATTCAAATAGTTCTTCAGATCTTTTAAAAGAACCAAAAAACAGACAACACTAAAAAAAAAAATAGTCCCCTGGCTTTTATTCGCCATGCCAGGTTATCTCTCCATAGAGGCAGCTACTTTCAACTTTTCCAGCTCTTTCTTCTGATATTAACCTTCATGTTTCTAAATAACATCCTTAGGCTGCTGTTGAGAAGCAGCATAGTGAGGTGGTCAAGAGCTGCTAGAATTCAAATCCCGGCTCTGCCACTCACAATTTCTATTCATCTTGGGCAGTGTTTCTTAACAGGCATGATTGACGTTTTGTTCGAGATAATTTTTTGCTGTGGGGAGCTATCCTGTGCATTGCAGGATGTGTAGCACTATCCCTGGTCTCTACCCATTAGATGGCAGTACCACCCCCACCCCACCTGTAACAACTAAAAATGTCTTCAGGCATTGCCAAGGTCCCATGGAGGGACAAACTAACTCCCAGTTGAGAACCACTGATCTTGGGGAAGTTAAGTTTTCTGTGACTTTGTTGTCTCATCAGCAAATTAGAATTAATAATAGTACCAACTCATAGGACCAATTTGAGGATTAAATGAATAGCATTTGTGAAGCACTTACTGCCTAGCACACAGTAAGTATTCTTTAGATGTTTGCTAAATAAATACAATCATATTTTTAATTTTTCAACTTTGTATTTTATCCATTAGACTTCCATTCCTCCTGTTTTTCTAATACAATTATCACTATTTCTGTTTATGTCAATATTCAGCCTTTATTATGATTATGACCATGTAATTACACAAAACTGTCACATAGTGTATTACTGTATTTATTTCTATTCAGTATGTTCATTTTCTTGTACTATTTTCCTTTCCTCCTGGACTCAATAATTGCCTCTTTTTCTGTTTGTTTAGTGTTCTGTGTAGGTAAATATCCCTAAACTGTCTATTAAAAACATAAATCTGCTCTTAATAAGATTGGACACATTTGACAAATTAACAATTTTTTCCCCCCTTGAAGACTTTCTTCCTAGAGCTTTGCATTCTCCTGCTCCAGTGTGGACTTGTTGCTCTCTAGGCCTGCTACATAGATAGCCTCTGGAATTTCTTTGCACCATTTTCCTGGGATTCCTCTTATCTTGTATTGTGTGTTTGATCTCCTATGTCTGCATCTTATGCCTTTTTCTTTCTAGTTTACTCCTTTGATTTGATGGAATACATCCTCCAATAGACCCTTTGAATGTCTAAAAATATATTTATTCTAAATATAATGTTGGAAATTATTTTCCCTCAAAATATTAAAGGCATTGTCCCATTGTCTCTTAACTTTCAAGTTTGCAGTTGTAAAATTTGATGCCATTCCAGTTCCTGAGTCCTTGTTTGTAAATTCTTTTTCCTCAGTGGAATGTGTGAGATCTTTGTCCATTTTGTCCATGGTGCTCTGAAATTTCACAATGACGAGCATAATATAGGTCTTTTTGATGTCATTATGCTGGGCACTGGAAATTCAGGCTTTTTAGTTTGGGGAATTTTTTTTGTGATATAACTCCATTAATTCCTCTGCCTGACCCCTCCACCCTCAATATCTCTGCTCTCTCCTGTGGAGCTACCATTAATCACAGGCTGAACCTCCAATTTTCTTATGCTCCTCCTGCGTAATTTTCTTCTCTTTGTCTTTCCTCCTCCATTTTCTGCAAAATTTTTTGTCTTTTTTTTTTTTTTGGTCTTATATCTTTAATTGCAGGAGCTTTTTAAAGTGGTTTGAATGATCTTGCAAAGAATACACAGTGTTATGTTATTTTTCCTAGGATACGATATCTTCTCTCTCTGAAAGTACTACTGATACTTTTGAATATTTTCTCTCCTCATTGTACTCTGTTTCCTCCAAGTGCCTTTTTTTCCTGTTTATTTTGGTCTTATCTTTCTTGTTAGAGATTTCTTTCAAATGTCTTGTGATCCTTGTCTACCCTTTCATTTTTAAGAGTGAGTTACTACATCATAACCAAGTGAGGGTTATTCCAAAAATGCAAAGTTGGTTTGCCATTTGAAAAACAATCAATGTAATTCACTGTATTAACAGATTAAAAAAGAAAAAGTATATGATCGTCTTAGTATTTGAAAAAAATTTAACATCCATTCATGATTTAAAAAAAAAAACCACTCAGCAAAGTGTGAAGATAATGTCTTCAACCTGATAAACTAGAAAAAAGAAAAAACAGAGCTAACATCATACTTAATGGTGAAAGATGTTTACTTCTTCCTAAGATCAGGAGCAAAGAAGAGATCTCTGCTCTAACTACTCCTGTTAAATTTTATATTGGACACACTGGTCAAAGCAATAAGGCAAGAAAACAAAAAGCATACAGAACAGACAGGAAGAAATAAAACTATCATTATTTTCAGATGGCATGTTGTCCCTCCCAAATCCCAAGAAAGTCACAAAAAAAACTACTAAAATTAGTAAGTGAATTTAGCTGGGTCACAGGATACAAAATCAATTATATTTCTATATACTTGCAATAAACAATTAGAAATTGAAACTTTAAACATATCATAACAGCATCACAACATGAATATTATGGGACAAATCTAAGAAAATTGTGGAAGATGGACACTGAAAACTACAAAACATTGTTGAGAGAGATGAAAGAAGACCTTATAAATGGAGAGATATACCATGTTCATGGATCAAAAGACTTGCTCTTTTTAAGATGTCAGTTTATCTCACATTTATCTCTATAATCCCTGCAATTCAAATAAAAATCAAAGTAACTTTTTGCATAGAAATTGACAGGCATACTCTAAAATTTATTTAGAAATGCAAAGGACCTAATATAGGCAAAATTATTTTGAAACAGAAAAACAAAGTGGAAGGTCTCACACTACCTGATTTCAATACTTATAAAGCTAAAGTATTCAAGACAGTGTGGTATTGGAGTAAGGATAGGTGTATAGATAAAGAGAGTACAGAAGGATGCCCACATATATATGGTCAAATGATTATCAACAATTATGACAGGGTAATTAATGGTGTAAAAGATAGATTTTCAACAAATGGTGGTGGAACTTGAACATCATGTACAAAAAAATGAACCTAAAACCTACCTCCACTATATAAAAAAATTAACTTGAAATGGATCATAGACCAAAATGTGAAACCTAACACTATATAAATTTCTAGAAGAAAACATAGAGGAAAATCTTTGTGACCTTTGGTTAGCAAAGATTTCTTAGCACATAAAAAGCATGAACCATCAAAGAAAAAAATTGATAAATTTCATCAAAATTAAGACCTTGTGCTCTTTTTTTTTTTTTATAATTTTTATTTATTTATTTTTTCCCCCAAAGCCCCAGCAGATAGTTGTACATCATAGCTGCACATCCTTCTTAGTTGCTGTATGTGGGACGTGGCCTCAGCATGGCCAGAGAAGCAGTGCGTCGGTGCGCGCCCGGGATCCGAACCCAGGGCGCCAGCAGCAGAGCACGCGCACCTAACCACTAAGCCACAGCGCCGGCCCAAGACCTTGTGCTCTTCAAAAGACACTGTTGCAAAAATGGAAAGACAAGCCACAGATTAGGAGAAAATATTTGTTAAAAACACATCTGATTAAGGACTTATATCCAGAATATATAAAGAACTCTCAAAACTCAATAGTAAAAAAACCAATTTTTAAAATAAGCAAAAGTGGGCCGGCCCGGTGGCGCAAGCGGTTAAGTGCGTGCACTGCACTGCGGTGGCCCAGGGTTCGCAGGTTCGGATCCCGGGCGCGCACCCACGCACCGCTTGGCAAGCCATGCTGTGGCAGCGTCTCATATCAAGTGGAGGAAGATGGGCACGGATGTTAGCCCAGGGCCAGTCTTTCTCAGCAAAAAAAGAAGAGGATTGGCAGATGTTAGCACAGGGCTGATCTTCCTCACAAAAAACAAAACAAACAAACAAAATAAATAAATAAAATAAGCAAAAGATTTAAACATTTCACTAAAGAAGATATCCAGGTTCAAATAAGCACATAATTATTCACTAATTATGAATGGATAATTCGTTACTTAATGAATAATTATGTAATTATTCCTTAAGGAAATGCAAATCAAAACTAAAATGTGATATCACTATATATCTTCCAGAATGGCTAAATTTAAAAAGTTTGACACTGTCAATTACTAGTAAGGAGGCGGATCATTGGAACTTTCAAACTTTACTGGTGGGAATGCAGTATGGTACAACCATATTGGAAAACAACTTGGCACTTTCTTGTAAAGTCAGACCTAGCTTCATGGAGATGAGACCTGTGCAGCTGAATAAGGCCTTATGCCCAGAAAAACCCCACACTTGGTTTAATGTTCTACTTTTGCTACCTTGAAATTCTTAATAATTTTATCTTTAAACTGGCGTTTTGTAGTTAAAGTCTGTTGGAACACTGGAACACATGCAATATATCTGCCAGTACTTGCTGCCCCATTTGCATATAGTGTTCAAGATGCCCTATAAACACATAATTCCGGTGGACCCAAGATGCATGAGAGTTTAGTGAGACTCAAAGGTAGGTCAAGGTAAGCAAGTTACATCTACGATTGAGTAAGCAGGGACTGACAACCTCTAGAAGCCACAGTTTTTGTTTGAACCAGAATTGTTTCTAATGCCGAAAGAAGGCAGTAGTATTCTAAGAAACAGAAATGAGCAGAGAACCCTATCATGTCTGTTCTTACTCCTGTTAATTTTCAGTATTAGTAAAACACTTATGGAGACAGTGATGATGCCGATATGCCCAAAATAGAGAGTGTTGGTAGAATTTGTGTATATTAAGACTTCAAATAAACAATTGAATTAGTTTTATGTAGTGTTTCCACTGTTTTGGTAAGAACGAAATACATATACATGTATGAGCTACAAAATACAAATTGTGTAATTTTGGTGATTCTGTATATGAATTAAATGCTCTCATGTTTGCACTGGCATTGCACAATATAGATGAATGGTGAAATTTGGGCTAATAATTTAAGTTTTTAACTTTTCCTTAGAAAAATATTAGATAGCAAGTAAGAAAAACACCATGATAAGTGGGAAGAGAGACTGAAGAAGAAAGGAAAAACCTTTGTATTTTAGTTTTTTTTTTAATTGAGGTAACATTAGTTTATAACATTATATAAATTTCAGTTATACATCGTTATATTTCGATTTCTGTGTAGACTACATCATGTTCACCACCCAAAGACTAATTACCATCAAACACCATACACATCACCCCTTTCGCCGTCCTACCTCCCCACTTCTCCTCTAGTCACCACCTCTCTAATCTCTGTATCTATGTGTTTGTTGTTGTCTTTATCTTCTACTTATGAGTGAAATCATATGGTATTTGACTTTTTCCATCTGACTTATTTCGCTTAGCATAATACCCTCAAGGTCCGTCCATATTGTTGCAAATGGCAAGATTTCATCTTTTTTTTCATAGCTGAGTAGTATTCCATTGTATATATATACACCATATCTTCTTTATCCATTCATCCATTGATGGGCACTTAGGTTGTTTCCAAGTCTTGGCCATTGTTAATAATGCTGCAGTGAACATAGGGGTGCATATGTCTTTACACGTTTCATGTTTTCTGGATAAATATTCAGAAGTGCAATAGCTGGATCATATGGTAGTTCTAGTCTTAATTTTTTGAGGAATCTCCATACTTTTTTCCATGGTGGCTGTACCAGTTTACATTCCCACCAGTAGTGTATGAGGGTTCTATTTTCTCCACATCCTCTCCAACACTTATTTCCTATGAGTTATAGCCATTCTGATGGGCATGAGGTGATATCTCAGTGTAGTTTTGATTTGCATTTCCCTAATAATTAGTGATGTTGCACATCTTTTCATGTGTCTCTTGGGCATCTTCTTTGGAAAAATGTCTGTTCAGATTTTTTGCCCTTTTTTTTTTTTCTTTTTTTTTGTGAGGAAGATCAGCTCTGACTGACATCCATGCCAATCCTCCTCTTTTTGCTGAGGAAGACTGGCCCAGGGCTACCATCCGTGCCCATCTTCCTCCACTTTATATGGGACGCCGTCACAGCATGGCCTAACAAGCGGTGCCTCAGTGCACGCCTGGGATCAGAACCCGGGCTGCCAGCAGTGGAGTGCTCGCACTTAACCACTGCGCCACAGGCCAGCCCTTCTTTTGCCCAGTTTTTAATTGGGTTGTTTGGTTTTGTTGTTGTTGTTGAGTTGTATGAGTTCTTTATATATTTTGGCTGTTAACCCTTTATCAGATATATGGTTTGGAAATATCTTTTCCCAGTTGTTGGGTTTTCTTTTCATTTTGTTGATGGTTTCGTTTGCTTTGCAGAAGCTTTTTAGTTGGATGTAGTCCATTTGTTTATTTTGTCTTTTGTTTCCCTTGCCTGTGAGATATGGTATTCAAAAAGATGCTGTTAAGACCACTGTCGAAGAGCGTACTGCCTATGTTTTTTCTAAAAGTTTTATAGTTTCAGGTCTAACATTCAAGTGTTTAATCCAATTTGAGTTAATTTTTGTGTTGTAAGATAGTGGTCTAGTTTCATTCTTTTGCATGTGGCTATCCAGTATATTTTAATATTTTTGATGACACTTTTTCCTGCTTTTTGAACAAGGGGCCTGAGACATTATATAACTGACCCTGTATAAATTAATTATATGTTTAAATTGTACATTTAAAAACATATAAATTAAATTATACATTTATCATATGACCGAGAAATTGATTGTTGGGCTTCAGAGTAGGGTTATCAGGAGATGTCCACCCAGAGATCCTAGAATGCTACAAACAGCATTCTGGGACCCAAGTGGGAGAACAGGTTAATTTTCGTCATTCAGAATACAGATTTTTAGGGACCGGCGGGGTGGTGCAGCAGTTAAATTCGCGCGTTCCGCTTCGGTGGCCCAGGGTTTGCCGGTTCGCATCCTGGGCGCAGACCTATTCACAGCTCATCGAGCCATGCTGAGGTGGCATCTCACATAGAAGAACTACAACTCTACAGCTATGATACACAACTATGTACTGGGGCTTTGGGGAGAAAAAAGAAGAAAGAGTAAGATTGGCAACAGATGTTAGCTCAGGGCCAATCTTCCTCAAAAAAAAAAAACAGATTTTTAATTTAATTCACCTGTTTTTAGTATGGCTCTCTAGCCCTCATCTGTGCTTAGTGACCTCAAGTCCAGAGTCCCTTTGGTTCAAAATCTTTGGAGAGTAAACCTCCAGTCTTCTGTTGAGTAGGGGGAAGGTGGTCACCTTGTCTCATGAGGTTGTTAGGAGCTGGGGGTAGAGAGACCTAACTGTTTTTATTCAGACTTTTAACCAAGCCTGCTATTTGTGGCTCTGCTGGCAACTCACCATTTAGAGGTACTAGTGGCCTCCAATTCCTGAGGCTTTCCAAGGTTTTCCCAGATGAATTCGTTTGCTTCTTGACTTTCCCAGTTACAAGCACTTATCTTTCAGCCTCTCTGGTCTGCTACGAAGTCAGTTCCTATTTACCTGATTATATGCTTTTCAGCTCTCAACTTGTTTTTGACAGTTCTCTCTGCCATTGTCTCTCCAATACTTCTTTTCTTTGAGGTTTTATATCTTTAAAAATTCCTTTCCTGCCGTTATGTTTTGAGGTTTTGTGAGGTAGAGGGCATAAGCATACACATGTGTGCTGTTCACTGTCACTAGAAATGCATATCAAAAATTTGGATGTCACTGCAAAGACTTCTGTGGTTTTATTTTTAATTCATTTTATTTTCAACAGATTTCTGTCACTTAAAAAAATTAAGTATTTTACTCTTTTGTATAAAGCAATGCAACTTATAAAAAAGGAACAGTGAACACACTAAAGGCAGGGCAGGCCCACAGAGATAAGAGAACATGTAAGAAGGACCCATGTCCATAGAAGAAGTAGAGCTTATGGTGTCTTCTCAGTAGAGACCCAACCCCCACTCACAGAGCTCTTCCATAGCTGGTTAAAAACCCCATCAGGCAGCATTCTGGGAGCTAAGTGGGAGAGCTAAGTTATAATTGGAATCGAGTCTAGGGTAGGAGTATACAGTTAAGAGTCATCAGCACCTGAAACTAATCATATCTAATTCCATCTGGGCATCTGCTTATCTGAGCACATGACATGACCCCCACCAACCACCCTTGGTGACCCATCTGCCCATCTCCCTTGTTTAGTTTTCTCCTACTTAGCTTTTCAGACTCAGTCCGATGCCACCTACTCCCAGAAGTCTACCCTGAAACCATTAACACCAAGCTGATTTAGGTGTTCTCTGCAATATTTCCATAATAACTTGAAATCTCAAGCTATGGTCTCTGTCACTGTTACCACATTATGTTATAATTATATGTTTAATTATTTTAGGGGTCAGCTCACTTTTCTGTAAAGTTTACAGTTAGTAAATATTTTAGGCTTTGCAGGCCAAGAGGCAAATCAAGGATATTATGGAGGTACTTATATAACAAGAGAGAAAACAAATTTTTTTTTAATTGATGTTTTAATAGTTTATAACATTGTGAAATTTTGGGTTGTACATTTTTGTTTGTCCATCACCATATATATGTCTCCCTTCACACCTTGTGCCCACCCCCTACCCCCTTGCCCCTGGTAACCACAATACAGTTTGAGAGAAAACAAATTTTAATGATTTTTTTATTGACAAAATTAAAAATAAAATAACAATTGAGTACAATTTTTTGTAATACAGATATACTTATCTGAAAAATGGAATTCTTTTGGAGGGGATAACATTTCTCTTAGTTGTGGTTCAGTTAGTGTTCCTGTTTGTCAAATTGATTGCAAATGTTTTTCTGTAAAAACCATTCTTAGCTCAAGAGACTTACAAAAACAGCTAGTGAAGTTGCTTGATGTCTGTTCTATTTGTTTAATTCTTTGTCTCTACTACATTTTGAGACCTGGGACCTGTCCTTGGTTTTATTTACCTTTGGATTTTTAGGCAACATACTACCTGGCACATTATAGGTGCTTAGTAACTTAAAAGAAATTTTTTTTTCAAGCGGTGAAGAGATTCGAGTCTTGGTTATCTCAGACTTTTATCTTAATGGGTAATACTTTGACTTTATGTATCACCTTTTCTGTAAGGATTTTCCCATCTATATCTAGTATCTATTAGCTAATATGCAATAAGAAAAGGATTGATGTTATTATTCCCATTTTACTGATAGGAAAGTGAGATAATGGTAGAGCCAAGACTAGAATTATGGAATTATGATTCTTAGCTATAGAGAGTTTTCAAAGGATTGCAGCACATATTCTCAGGTATATATGTCTCCTGTACATGTCAAGAATTATGAATTTTCAGAAAACTCAGATGTATAAGTAAACCATCATGGGCTGGCATAGATAGGAAATTACTATAGCACTTGGGGGGAAAAATACCAAAAATTTGACTACAACTTAAATAAAATCCTTAGAAATAATGTTCTGTACTGAGTTTTCAAATGTGAGACACCATACTTTTGAATAATATTTTTATGTATAGTGTGCAATATAGGGAATTTTAAAATGCAGTCTTAAAAGATGTATACCAAAATGAATGTAATTACCATGAAGAAATGAGGATAATAGGTGTTTATTGGTGAGAACATGGTGTAAGTTACTTTTATATCTGGTGAATTTAGGAAAGGAACAGGGTGTTTTCAGTGAGGTAAACTCATGTTTTCTTGTGGCCAGTAATTCCCTAAGAGATTCTGCACTGTCTTTGTTTTCCATAGGTCCATTATCATCACATCAATATTATCAGCAATAGTATTTATTGAGTACTTTTTAAAAATTCTAGTTTCTGGGGATAAAAATAGACAGTGGAAATGATTCTTGACCTTGGGAAGAAGGAATAAATGTATGCAGTACAGCAATGGATGGAGGCATGAAGTAGAGACCCAGTGGTAATCCAGATAACACCTGCCAGAGGAGTACCACAGGGAAGGGAGTGTTCCACAAGAGTGTGAATGTGTGCCCATCTGTCGCTGGGGAGATGGTTGGGAAAGGCTTCCTAGAAGAGGTAGCACTTAAACTGCATCTTGAAGAAAGGTAATGGAGGGGCCGGCCCGGCGCAAGCGGTTAAGCGTGCGCGCTCTGCTGTGGCGGCCCAGCGTTCGCCGGTTCGGATCCTGGGCACGCACCGACGCACTGCTTGGCAAGCCATGCTGTGGTGGCGTCCCATATAAAGTGGAGGATATAAAATGGAGGAAGATGGGCCCGGATGTTAGCCCAGGGCCAGTCTTCCTCAGCAAAAAATGAGGAGGATTGGCAGATGTTAGCACAGGGCTGATCCCCTCACAAAAAAAAAAGAAAGGTAATAGAGAAGTGATAAACACTTGGGGAAGGATATGAGCAAAACCATGAAGGTAGAAAGAATACGAATGATGTGTTCAGGAAACAATCAATAGACCACTTTATCTTGAGCAGAAGTTTTAGGTAAGGAAGTGATTGGAGGGAGATACATTTGAAGTATTAGGGAGGAAAGTGAGGAGAAAGGCCAAGTCAAGGAGCTTGAAAGTTTAATGTAGGAAATGGTGAGTTGTCAAAGAAGTTTAAACAGGAAGATGGGGATGGGATAGGAACAAGTATTGTAGGCAAGCTGAATCTTATCTATTCCTGGGTTGAAGCATTGAATACTGGACTATTTTTGCTACGTAAATGTGTGCTACATAAAAATGCTACATCCATGTACTTGTTTATCATTGTGCTTTATTTCCCTTAAAGTTGGTTTTCAAAAAGCTAAAAACAATTTTATCTCTAATGATTCAGAAGGAACTTGGAGATCTTTCAGTGCCTCAACCATGTGTCTCATGTTTGAATCAATTATGATATTGTGGATGAGCTAAAGTGCTAGCTTTTAGAGAAAATTTGTGTGTTTGACAATGTCTTTTTTAATCTATCATAGTGTTAGGAAATATTTAATATCTTATACATTTAAGATTTTTGTATCCTTCTACTCTTTTAATATCATTACAAAGTAACAAAAATGCTGGGAATTAAAATTTTTAGTTCATTTTAACATGGATTTATTCTTCTGAGCAAAGTGAAAAATAAATATGTATGTATGTAATTTAAAAATATACTCTGTATTTCATCAATAAAAATGTATTGCTGTGAGCTATTAAAAAATGAAGTTGAACATAGATGAGTTTGATTTGACTAATGTGTTGTTAGTGTACAGTAGGAGGCCGACCTGTCTTCTCTTCTGTCCCTACCACCTCATATTCTGAGTGAACCGGGGAGTCATCTGGCTGCCACATGTGCAGCCAGCTGCATTCTCAACAGGAGTGGGAAATGTAAGGAGAATTCTCACAGAAGCACATTCGTAGGGTTAGACTTCCTCCTGCTAGTCTGGATAAGTTCTCAGGATGCCAGACCATTAAGCACACTTTCCAGTGTGGGAGGCCCTTGAACCTCCCCCATTATCTCTGGCCTGAATAAATGCAGATTGTTCCACAAGCCTAGGCAAACACTCTATTGTGTTACTCTCCAGAGTAGTTTGACCTTGTATACTTGAAGAATTCCTCCCCAAGACTATCTTGCTCTACCGGAAATTCACCCTTCGCAGAGCTTTGAGGCCTAAATCCAACCTAAAGAATGTTTGCCTGGTTCATTTCCTTAAAATAGTGGTAGAAGAGGGGAAAGGATCTCTCCCCACGGCTCCAATACCTACGTGGGATCACACAGACTTCTCTTCATTGCAGAGTGGGGAGTGGGAGAACGGGATTCATTTGATGGTGTCTCAGCATTTCTTCATCCACAGGCAAATAAATGCTTTACACAAGTGTTTCTTATCTTCTTTCTGTGGTCAGCTGGCATTCCTTTTGAGTCATGTACTATATCTTAAGGGCGGAAAGGGAGAAGGACTGCAGTGGGGAAGCAAGCAAGAGGCTCTGAAACCAGCTGCTTTGGGGAGAGGTAACTCCTGTTACTGCTAGCAGTTGCCATCCCTTTCGTCTTCTCTCCATGTGTTTCTTATTCAAAACACCATACATCCAACACCTTTTGGTATCCAGAGGACTGCTCATCTCAAAGCTATGTGAACCAGAAGGAAGTGGGTTGTATGTATCAAGTAATCAGAAAAGTTACTTTAATCCCAAATGGCCCTACTCATCATGATGACACCATAAACATAGAAGACAAAAAGTAAATAGATATTTCATCACGTAAAGTCTGGTCATTTAATTGTCTAGGTACAAATAATACCACTACTTTGAACAAGTTCTCTTTTAGATATTCTGAATTTCTTTTCTCTCCTGGAATTTTCACAATGGTTTAACCCACTGACCTCAGCATGTTTTGTACTTCCCTCATATTTTGTAAATGAATGAAATGTTTATGTGAGAAATTGGAAGTTTCTTGTAAGGAAACTATAAATCAAGATATAATTATGAATAAAATTCCTTTCTTCAATATTAAATTTAGCTCTACTTCTTTTATTTTTACAAAGCTTTCCATATATTTATCTCCACCTACATATCTGCTCTCATCTCTGCACACTTGCTTGTTTCTCTCACTGTGTTCCTTCAACATCTCACAACTATTTACTAAGTGCTCAATATATATGACACATGCCAAGAGTTATGTGGAGGTTTTTATATGCTTATAAGGAAGAGACACAACAATACAACTAGTATTTGACTGGAGCCCTAAGAGTGATACAAAGAAAGAACTTAAAGCATTTAGATGAGATTGAGAGAGAGAGAGAGAGGTCAGTTTCAGCTGGAGGAATTCTGGGTAGGCTTTATGGAAGAAGTGGCATATGAACTTGACCTTACATGGGTAGGATTTCGACAGAGGGAATTCTAAACACAGGGAACAGTGTAATCCAAGTAGAAATATGGGAAAGTGTGTGTCATATCTAGGGAATGATTTGCCATATAGTTTAACTTACAGTACCTATGGGGATATTGCAACAGTGAAAGTTGATGGCAGATTGGCATCTGACTTTAGAAGCGTTGAGGCTGAGATTAGACTAAGAAACTAAAATTTTATTCCAAAGATGTTAATTCTTGAGCTTTTCTAGCAGGATTATACAATCCTATATGAATACACTCAAAGTGGAAGTTAGAACAAATAGTCAATCCAGGAAGGATCAAGTCAGAGGATTTACTGGAGGCTGGAAGACCTTTTAGAGGAGACCATCGTAGTCATCTAAGCAGGAAGTGGTAATTGCCCAAACGAGGGTGATAAAAATCAGAATGGGGGAAAAATTGAATGATTCATCATGAATAGCAAAAGAAGAAACAGTTTCTATTTCTTCTAACTAGATTGTCAGTTTTCTGAGAGCAAGAATTATATCTGCGTCTTGTCTCCCCAGTGCCCGGTACCTTGCTTGGCGTAGAGAAATGTTTTATGATAAATAAATATCCTCCTTTATTATCCACTTCATCTACTTTCATATTGCCTGCTTTCAAGGATTTATGTCTTGCATAGACTATTTATCTTCATACATATATATATATATGTATATATATATATATAAAGCACAGCTAGTTTTTTATTGAAAAAAACAGACCTCAATAACACCAGAGCAGTTTTTCATTCACTGTGAGTCAACAAGAGAAGCAACAATAAAGAATTGATTCTGGATAAGAGGGAGGAGGTTTTGGTGAATTGCTCTCAGTAAAAAATGAAAGAGCTTTTGAAACTGAGCTCAAATATGCCCGGAGTACATAAAAATCTGGTTTATTATGGCATGATAGGATGATTATTAGAAATACTACCACTACTACTAAAAAACATTATATTATTCACATTATATTATACATAGTCATGATACACAGCAACTGACAGAGTCATCTAGAAAATTGAACAGGGTTTGTACTACAATGTGAGAAGAATTTGATGTGTTTTGCTCTATTTCTGACATGAACTCTATAAGAGCAAAAAGACTTCATTCCTTGCATAGCTCATTAAATATATTCCATGATGTCCTAGTATTACACAGGAAAGAATCCACTAAATGTGTGAAAATGATTTTAAGCCTCTTTATTTTGAATTGAAAATAGTTTACCAAGCTTTCTACCTCCAAATCAGTGAGGATTATTGCACAGTTTGTTTTTTTTCTTTCTGTTTTGCAATGCTAAGTTTATAGCTTGCTGCATCAGTTAAAAAGGGGAATGCCAATATATTACTACTTAACTACTTCAGATTAGCTATTAGAGAGATAAGGGTGATGAATGGTGCTTAGCCTCAAATGGTGAAATTAACCTAGTTTTAAGCTACCAGATAGAACAGGCAGATTTATCAACTACTCCCTAAAATAAATATTTATAAGTGTATGACAAATAAGTATAACTGATTCTATCCAAACCTTAATAAGAATTCCATTATAAGTTGCAATAAGTATTTAAAGAAGATGTGTCCTTCTTTTGAAAGCTCTTATTTGAGGAATATATAATATATTTCTATTTTAAGAGGAAAGCTATATGGGCACTCATTGGTGGACTTTGGAAAATATTTAAAATATTCAGCAGTTGAGATTTGCTAACAACGAGGTTCAATCTGACCTTGAGACTTAGAGTAAATTCTTCTTTCATATTGAAAAATCTTGCTATTTTCCTTAAAACAAAATATATATATATAGGCTTGTACTACAATGTGAGAAGAATTTAATGTGCTTTGTTCTGTTTCTAACATGAACTCTGTAAGAGCAAAAACGCTTCATTCCTTGCATATATCATATACGTATATAAACTTTATATGTAATATGATAAACTTTACTGTGATTTAATTTAGTATAGCAGAATTTTAAAACAAAATGTTTACTGCTGAAATCATATGACATATGACAAGTAATATCCTAAATTAAAAAATTGGTGGTATTAGATAAAGAAGGTGAGTGGGCATGAAGGGTGAAGCATAAAATATTTGAATGATTTAGCTTCAAAAGTTTCAAAACTAAAATGGTGTGTTTTTGCCTTTCCTCTCTTTATCTTTTCCTCGAAGGTAATCATTGCATTGTAGTTTATAAAAATTATCCCAAGTAGAGTAGAGGAAAAAAAGAGTTTGTTGTGAAGAGAGAGAGAGACCATTTGTTGGTAGCATGATGTGATACAGTTGAATGGAATGGGACATCATAAAAAAACCAAACAGCAAAAACGAACCAAACTTGGAGTAAATCTAATAATAGAGATATCTCCCAATAAGCATTTCTATCTACACAAGGAATTTAAATGTAATTTTTTAAATCCTGTGATTTTTAACAATTTTTTTTTGGAAAGATGGGCATTATCTTTTTTAAGAGATGCTAGTCATGTGAGGGATAGAAAAGCAAAGCCATTGCATTTAGTTAAGCCTGAAGATAAACTTTTGGGGATCTCAACAAAAAAAGGACAAAAATAAGTGATAGAAAAAAAGTGTCAGTTTTCTTTTTCATTTTGCTTCAGTAGCAGATATTTGCCATTGAACTCTTAAAAAAATGGATATGCAGATTTACTTTCACAGTCAATTTGAGGCATACTGCAATAGCAGAGAAACTAGTCGTAACTGGGTTTATGGCAGGTCTTCAGTTCACAAAGAGCACAAGTCTGAACAAGCCAACATGAGTCACTTCATGAGTTTGTATCATAATAATATTACCATAAAGATTTCTAGGTGAATGGCCTCTGTGGACTCTAAAATGTCCCTATAAATGATCCGATACTGTATGCTAGACATTTCCTGAAAGTTTTATATCTAATTGTAAGTAAGGCATGCTCTAATTTTCTCAGGGTACTGAGTTGTACCTTTAGTTGCAAAATGTCAAAATCTACCTTGTAGCAAAAAGAAAGCAATAAGATAAAAGGTCAAAGAGGCAATGTAAAATTTTCAGAATGAGAAAGTAACTTAACTATGTTGCTAAATGAGAAACTTTCTGTTGAGGATGTTAAAACACTGATACTGATAGGAAGAGAAATGAAGAGGCCAATAACATGGTTTATCCTTGAGGAGTTTTGTAGCTCACACTGAATGTGTTCCTGATTTATTCTATGTCACTGGGAAAATCTCTTACTAATCTCTTTTTGTCTTCGTTTCCTCAACTATAAAAAGGGGCTAATAATACCAACCCGTCTCAGAGCGGTGTAGTGAGAATTAATTAAGGCCCATAAAGGGTTTCAAAGGCCGGAGATGAAAGACACCATGCTAAGTACAAAGCCTCATCATTAGCCCTGAAGTTGGTGAATACAAAAACTCGTTTATTGATGGAAAAATTCTGAAACATCAAATAAGAGTATACTTCCCTGGATTTATGTGACTTAAATTTATGAAATGGTTCATAAATGTGTTTTATTTAGGTGCTCTATACTTAATTTTTCAACCTAGGCTAATTGAAGAATTGAAGAAAATACTAGTTTGAAAATAGAAACTATAACCAGTTAGAATTTTAAAAAATATATTTTATTTACTTTTTGTTTCACCTTTGTATGTCATCAATAAGTTAATCAGCTGTTTGTTTCCAAAGAATGACTGCATCTAGAAGAGCTTCTTGGGGGTACATGAAAGAATGAAACATTTTATTTGTTGCCACCATTTAACTTCAAGGTTACAGAGATTCAGCTTAAAATAAAGACTTTATTAAATTCTACCTGGGTCAGGACATTTAATCAAGGGAAATACGTTTCTCTAAATGCCTGAATTTAGGAAAGGCAGAAGGAGTATATGAAAATAGCAATTTCATTTTCAGAAAGGTGACTCCTACTACACCCTCCCCGCCATGACATATTGCGTTTCTTGGATGCCAGATGACTAATATGAAAACAAAAAAAACGTTATGATGAATCAGTCACCTCCGTGTTCTGTGATAAGAAATAATATTTGTCACCTACTTTTGGCTGAAAATAAACAGCATTTTGGTTTCATTAAATTTCAATAGCTAGAGCTGAGTAAATGAACAGTTTTACCCTTTGAATATCATTAAATTTGGGCTGGCCCGGCGGCATAGCGATTAAGTGCGCGCACTCCACTGTGGTGGCCCGGGGTTTGGATCCCAGGCACACACGGATGCACCCATTGTCAAGCCATGCTGTGGCGGAGGCCCGTATAAAGTGGAGGAAGATGGGCACGGATGTTAGCCCAGGGCCAGTCTTCCTCAGCAAAAAGAGGAGGGTTGGCAGATGTTAGCTTTGGGCTGATCTTCCTCACAAAAAACAAAAAAATAAATAAAAATGTACTAGTTTTTAGTGACAGTCTTTCCTTAGGTTGGTTCATGGGAATAATTCATTACTGATGTTTATTTTGCCTTGGGTTGGGCTGTAAAACCACTCTACAATAACATAACTTAGGAGGTTGTTATTATATCCTATACTGGTTGTGGTCAAGAAAAACCAGACTGGAAAACAAGTGATACATCTTTAAAACGTTTACTATTGCCATAAAAAGAAAAAAATTTAGTTTCACTCCAGTTAGAATTTCATTAATGATCCACTTCATATTTCTTTTTTTAAAAACTCACTTATTTTTTACCCCAAATTTTGAATGTAAATTTTAACAGTCAAGGTTGATAGCCATGCAATTGACCAGCTTAATTTTGGTTAGAAGATGAATGATTCACTGCTTTCTTGTGTCTAATGAGTAGGCGCAGCACTGTTTTTAAAATGGCTCTGTCCCAGAAGGCAAATCTTATGGGTTTCACTGCCCCGCCCACTCAGAAAAAATAAAAGTTACAGCTGAGTACTGACCGAGCATGAAATTGTAAGGACATCTTATAACTTGATTGTCTTGCCAGTGTTGTAAAAATGGTTCTAATTTTTTTCATATTTTAAGTTTAAAATGTTAAGGATTTTCAGACTTTAGGAGATATTTTCCAAGTTATTTTTTGGTTTAGTTATTCTTTTTGCATCTCAGACTTAAAAGGGCTCCATAATAAATAAACACCATATTTTTGCTTTGCTCAGCATCTAATTCTTTTTGCAATTGCAGGTTTGTATTCTGAGAAACACAAATATTTCTCCTTTCCCTGGGGTCTGTTTTATGTACTGTCTTTTTTAGTTGACAGAAATAAACTGTTTTCATCTCCTATGACTGAGTCAGCAATTACTTTGCAGGTGCCTCTGACCCAAGATTGTCTAAAAATATTTCTCTATTTTTGCTACACATTACATAGGAGTAAAAGCAAGTCTTTTTTTTTTCAGTTGGTGTTTTAATAGTTTATAACATTGTGAAATTTTTGGTTGTACATTTTTGTTTGTCCATCACCATATACATGTCCCCTTCACCCCTTGCGCCTCTCCCTACCCCCATTGCCCCTGGTAACCACAATACAGTTTTCTCTGTCCATGTGTTGGTTTATATTCCACATATGAGTGAGATCATATGGTGTTTGTCATTTTCTTTCTGGCTTATTTCACTTAACATAATACCCTCCAGGTCCATCCATGTTGTTGCAAATGGGACGATTTTGTCTTTTTTTATGGCTGAGTAGTATTCCATTGTATATATATATCATATCTTCTTGATCCAATCATCAGTCGAGGGACACTTGGGTTGCTTCCACTTCTTGGCTATAGTGAATAATGCCACAATGAACATAGGGGTGCATAAGCCTCTTTGGATTGTTGATTTCAGGTTCGTTAGATAGATTCCCAGTAGTGGGATAGCTGGATCATAGGGTATTTCTGTTTTTAATTTTTTGAGGAATTTCCATATCATTTTCCATAGAGGCCACACCAGTTTGCATTCCCACCAGCTGTGTATGAGAGTTTCTGTTTCTCCACATCCTCTCCAACATTTGTTGTTTTTTGTCTTGGTGGTTATAGCCATTCTAACGGGCGTGAGGTGATATCTTAGTGTTGTTTTGATTTGCATGATGATTAGTGATGTTCAACATTTTTTCATGTGCCTATTGGCCATCTGTATATCTTCTTTGGAGAATTGTCTGTTCATTTCCTCTGCCCATTTTTCGATTGGGTTGTTTGTTTATTTGTTGTTCAGTTGTGTGAGTTCTTTGTATATTATGGAGATTAATCACTTGTCAGATATATGTCTTGCAAATATTTTCTCCCAACTTGTGGGTTGTCTGTTCATTTTGATTCCAGTTTCATTTGTCTTGTAGAAGCTCTTTAATCTGATAAAGTCCCACTTGCTTATTTTTTCTTTAGTTTCCCTAGTCTGGGTAGGCATGGCATCTAAAAAGATTCCTTTATGACAAGTGTCAAATAGTGTGTTGCCTATATTTTCTTTTATGAGTTTTATAGTTTCAGGTCTCACCATCAGGTCTTTGATCCATTTTGAGTTAATTTTTGTGAATAGTGATAGCAGATGGTCCACTTTCATTCTTTTGCATGTGGCTGTCCAGTTTTCCCAACACCATTTACTGAAGAGACTTTCCTTTCTCCATTGTATGTTCTTAGCTCCTTTGTCGAAAATTAGCTCTCTGTATATGTGTCGTTTTATTTCTGGGCTTTCAATTCTGTTCCATTGATCTGTGTGTCTGTTTTTGTACCAGTACCATGCTGTTTTGATTACTATTGCTTTGTAGTATGTTTTGAAGTCAGGGATTGTGATGCCTCCAGCTTTGTTCTTTTTTCTTAGGATTGAAAAGCAAGTCTTTTTATTCTTTTCAATGCACATGTTTTATATTTTATTATATCAGACAATAGATGAGTATGCTTTATTAGAATATCATCTAGAATTTTGTAAAGAAAGAGTAAGGCACTCCACTTAATACAATTCAACAGAGGTGTGTTCAGAATGTTTTACCTGGAGACGAAGAGGGATGAATGGAAGCATTCTGTCCTCAAAGAACTTGTAATTTCTTCGGGTAGCTGATGTAGATAACTCAGATTTCTTCAAATTTCATCAACCTAAGGATACAGACCAGGTTACATTAAATATGAAGACACATGTTGCGTTGGCTCTTTCCCATCTCTCTTCATGAATTTCTCCTTGCCCCTCATTTCCCACCTATGTGTTTCTGAGACAGCACAGGAGGTGTTTGATCAGTTTGATAAAATGACTAGATAAAATGCAGTGGACTGTAAAAGGCTATGGCCCAAACCAATGAAATCTACAGTCTAAAAAGAATATAATCTTAGTAGCTGGAATAATCTCTTGGGATCTTCAAATGAAACTCTTTTATTTTATCAATGGGGTTCCTGATATTATATGGCATGATGTGATTAGTAATACATTTATATATAGTCAAGTTGTCACATTCCTGATTTTTTATGACCCTAAGGGATGCAAGGATAATTCATAGGTGCTCCTCATCCTTAATTTAGCTAATAGTTTCTTTTTTCTTTTTTTTAAATTTTATTTATTTATTGTTTTCCCCCCCAAAGCCCCAGTAGATAGTTGTATGTCATAGCTGCACATTCTTCTAGTTGCTGTATGTGGGACACGGCCTCAGCATGGCCGGAGAAGCAGTGCGGCGGTGTGCGCCCGGGATCCGAACCCGGGCCGCCAGCAGCGGAGCGCTCACACTTAACGCTAAGCCACGGGGCCGGCCCTAGCTAATAGTTTCTATATTTTCCCTTACCAAACTTTTTAAACTTTTAATAAGGAGCAAAATTTAAACTTATTTTCCCCCATGTGTAGTTCATTATGTTCATTTAAATAACTAAAATGAAGGTATTCAAGGAATGAAGGGTCCGAAGAATAAAATTTATGTAATATAGAATATGAGAAATATATAAAATACCAGTATTTGGTTGCTCAAGAATTAATTCCAGGGTAAGGCATTCATTGGATCCTGACTTGACATAAGAAATTAAGTTATTAAGCCAGTAAGAATTTATTCAACTGTATTTAAGACATTCTGCTTAAGCAGCCAAGACTCAAAAATGAAAAACCTATAATCCTTACTCTTAAAGAATTCAGTCTTGGGGCCGGCCCTGTGGCGTAGTGGTTAAGTGTGCACGCTCCACTGCTGGTGGCCCGGGTTCGGATTCCCGGCGCGCACCGATGCACCGCTTGTCAGGCCATGCTGTGGTGGCGTCCCATATAAAGTGGAGGAAGATAGGCACAGATGTTAGCCCAGGGCCAGTCTTCTTCAGGGGAAAAAAAAAAAAGAGGAGGATTGGCATGGATGTTAGCTCAGGGCTGATCTTCCTCACCAAAAAAAAAAAAAATTAAAAAAAAAAGAATTCAGTCTGGTGGAAGAGGCAAACACATAAAGAAATAAATTGAATACACAGAAATAAGTGCTATGGTAGACCCTAGGAATGTCAGGGATGGCTTGACAAAGGAGGTGGACTCTGGATAGTCTTGAAGACAGAATGGGAATTTGCTGTATATGGAAGAGGAAGAAAGGGCATTTGAGGCAAAGAGAACAAAATGTGCAAAGGCATAGAATTTTGAAAAGATATGTGAGAAGTTCATTGTGGTTTGGAGCTTAGCATTGTGGTGGGGAGTGGAAGGAAATGAAATTGGAACACTATATGGGGGTTATATCTTGAAGGGCACTGTACCCAGACAAAAGAGCTTGGCTTTTATAGGCAAGCTAGTGGAAAAGCAGGGGAAATGGTTAAACAAAGGGAAGGGTATAATCATATTTCTTTGGTAAGAAGGTAATTATGGCAGAAGTGTAAAAATGGATTTAGGAGAGATTGATGGGGGAGAGACCTGATAGAGCACTGTGTCATTAGTCTGGGATAGAAATCATAAGAGCCCGAATTGAATTAGTGGCAGTAGAAATGGGGAAGAATGGACATATTTTGGATATATTTACAAAAGAAAATGGATGGCATTTGGGTGTGGATGGTTAAGAACAGGAGGGACTCCAGAACGAGTTGCTTACTTGGGAGATTTTAGGATGTTGATTCCATTAACCATGAGGAGAAAGAAGGGAATATTGAAGGAGACAAAGATTATTTTAGTTTTTTCAATGCGTCAGGTTGAAGTACCCGTGGGATAGCTAAGTTGACAAGCATTTGAAAAAGCTAGTCTGAAACTTGAAGATAGGTTAGACCTGGAGATACAGACTTGAGAACCCTGAGCATATATGTAGCTTCTAGAATGTGAGTGAAATCATATATCTAAAAGTATAGAAGGAGGACCGGCCCCGTGGCTTAGTGGTTAAGTGCACGCACTCTGCTGCTGGCGGCCCGGGTTAGGATCCCAGGTGCGCACAGACACACTGCTTGTCCAGCCATGCTGAGGCCGCGTCCCACATGCAGCAACAAGAAGGATGTGCAGCTATGACATACAACTATCTACTGGGGCTTTGGGGGAAAAATGAATAAATAAATAAAATTATAAAAAAATAAAAGTATAGAAGGAAAGGTCACCAAGGATGAACCTGTGGAAAACATCAGCACTTATGAGAATGTCCCTCATTCATTTTCAAGCCATGCCTCCTTTTGAAAATATAAAAATCTCAGTTTACCTCTAATCATTGACAATTCAAATATTTCTCCTTAAAGGCCCATGACAGCCCCCAATTCCTGTACTCTCCTCCCCTCTAACTATTTCTTTTCAGAATTTCTCATTGAAGAGCTGGTCTGAGGAGAAGGAGCCCTTGAAGAAAAGTGAGGAGCTCTTAGAGAAGTAGAAAGAAAATCAGGCTTGGATGACATTGTAGAAGACAAGGTCATATTAGTGTCACACCCCTACTGCAACCCCTGACCAAACTGTATAAACTGGATTTGGGCACTGCCTCCCCTCACAGAACTGGTGGAATGGATGTCTGTGTCCAGCAGGACCATAGGAGTTTGAGTCCTTCACTTCCCTTAAGTTCCCCAGCATACTTTGAAGTGTGCCTATAGATTTTGTTCCCCCTTGGGGACAGGAAGGCCTCACCCGACCTCCAATTACCCTTCTCTTGAAAGGACCTGAGGTCGGAGTAGAAGAGATGGAAGGAGGAATTTGGAGGTGTATAGTAAGAGAGTGGCAAAGAGAACGAAATGTGCAAAGGCAGAGAGTTTTGAAAAGATATATGAGAAGTTCATTGTGGTTTGGAGCTTAGGCTCGTGGTGGGGAGTGGAAGGAAATGAAATTGGAACACTATATTGGGGGTTAAATCCTGAAGGGCACTGTACCCAGACAAAAGAGCTTGGCTTTCATAGGGCAGCTAGTGGGAAAGCAGGGGAAATGGTTAAACAAAGGGAAGGGTATAATCATATTTGTTCGGTAGGAAGATAATTATGGCAGGAGTGTAAAAATGGATTTAGGAGAGATTGATGGGGGAGAGATCTGATAGAGCACTGTGTCATTAGTCTAGGATAGAAATCATAAGAGCCTGTCAGTATCCCATTCTTGTCACCAAAAGCTGTCAAGTTAACCTGCCACAGTTTTGGAGATGCTGGCAAAAGACATGAGACTCCTAGGTCAGAGACAAAGGACTTTTTTACTCATAGCACATCAGGCAGCCTGAGCTTCAAATTTATGTCATTTGTGCCCTGCAGATGTCATGGAGGTGATGTACCCAGGTGAGTGCTGCTCGTGCAGTGGGTTTGCATCACAGCTGAGGGACCCTGAGTTTAGGAAACCCCAATCAATTTAAGGAGGCTGCAAGCCAACCTGCCCAACCTTTGTTCTGGAGGGAAATATTATCATAATTATACTGTGCAGCATACAAACCTGCCCTCTGCTCTAAAGAGATATACTCCTTCTATCTTCCAAGGTTGTTCTCTATATAAAAATCCTTGAGAAGATAATCCAGAAAAAAAAGTCAGTTCCTCTGCTGGCCTGATGTGCAGTAATGTGAGAAGCATGTAGAAGTGTTTCCCAGTAAGTAGGTTCTTTCTCTCTCTCTTAAACCCTCCCTTTTTGTGTTTGTTATTTCCTCCTCTTTATTCCTTTCTAAGATACAATTTAATCTGCTAAAATTATTATTATTATTTTTTTTGGTGAGGAAGATTAGCTCTGAGCTAACATCTGTTGCCAATCCTCCTCTTTGTTTTGCTGAGGAAGATTGGCCATGGGCTAACATCTGTACCCATCTTCCTCTACTTTATACGTGGGATGCCTGCCACAGCAGGGCTTGATAAGCGATATGTAGGTCTGCACCCGGGATCTGAACCTGCGAACCCCAGGCCACTGAAGCAGAGCGTGCGAACTTAACTGCTACGCCACCGGGCCGGCCCCCTAAAATTATTTTTTAATAATAGATATTCTCCAATGACAAAATTCAGCAGAAATAAAAATCTATCTTTAAACCTAAGAAAATAAAATTCAGGCCCAAACTGTTATGGCAGCAAAAATTACAAGAGAATATTTGGGAAAAAGAAAACTTATGCTGATTTTTGAAGTATATACTTTACCAACTTATTGAAAATTCAAAATCAGGAATGATATTTTTGACAAAATTTCACTTACTGGTTACAAGCCTAATTACAATTATGCATTGAGTAAAGGCAATTCCTAAAATCACAAAAAAATTCTTTTATCTGGTTTTGCCTAGTTAGAAAATTTATAGGCAAAAAGCAAAACAAAATGTAAAAAATTGACATTATTGCATTAAACATATATGATGTGATCATTAAATAGTAAAAAACATACTTTTTTTTTTTTTTTCCACTGAGGAAGATTCGCCCTGACCTAACATCCACTGCCAATCTTCCTCTTTTTGTATGTGACCACCACCACAGCATGGCCACAGACAAGTGGTGTAGGTCCCTGCCCAGGAACCAAACCCAGGCCACTGAAGTGGAGCATGCCAAACTTAACCACTAGGCCACCTGGGCTGGCCCAAATTTCTATAAAATAATGTCAATGAAATAGTTTTATTTGATGGACTAGCACATACATATACACAGTTTGGTGAACTACCCATCGTTTTTACTATAAATATTAGAAGATCAAGGTCAAATGATACAAACTACCACACATCTGGATGACTGTAATGCATTATGGGTAGCATTATCGCTGTTCACTTAGTTCTTCTTCTCCTCTGTTTTCAGGCAAACAAGAAGATTGCACTTACCTGCTTTCTTGAAGTGAGGTGTAGCCATATGGCTAGCTTTGGCCTATGAAATGTGTATAGAAGTGACGTATGTCACTTTCGGGTGGATACATTTATTACCAGTGTTATGGAAGCATGTGCCAATAAGGAGGTACCATAATACCAGAGCAGCCTAGAAAGTGGACCAACATACAAAGAAAAGAGCCACAGAGGACTTCACGTGAGCAAGAATTAACTTTAATTAATTAATTAATTCTATTAGAGGTTTTGCTTTTTTTTTTAATGGAAGCTCCACTTTATAATGATGCTACTGTATCTTTTTTATTCTGAGTTCTGATGCATATTGAATGCTAAATCAGCCTTGCAGATCTAACACACCAAAATATTACAGCTATCCATTGTCGTACTTTAATGCCATTGGATCTTGTTGTGAGATCCAGACTCCTCAGGGGGTGTGGATATTAGTTCTATATGTGTGTGCTCTTGAGTCCTGAACGAACTAGGCCACCTTGTGTATAAGCTCAGGATGTTCATGACAAAGATGTCTCTTAGTATACATTTACACAGAGAAGTTTTTGTCCTTGAAGCAGATGGTAAATCCACACAGCAGGCAGTTGTGGTGACTTGAAAGCTATCCTTGAAAGGTACTGATAATAATACATAATAACTTGTAGATCACTTGTGAGATTTATTTATTTATTTTCTGCCCTGAGAAGTTCCAAGAGGCCTGACTTTTAGGGTGTAATATGTCTTATGTCTTTTTTTTTTTAATATGCTCTTCTTTTTTGGGGATATATATAGTTTTGGGGGAAAATATTTTATTTAGATAAACTTAAATGAACTTAAAATGCCATGTTATAATGCTTCTGATCCTTTTCTTATCCCAAGTATTTAAAATAGAATGTTTATGAATGGAAGTAATAAATGAAAATTCATTAACTCTTTCAACCAATATTTATTGAGTGCTTGTTTTCTACCAAAAACTGTGTTAAGCATTAGGAAATATAATAGGGAACAAAAACAGACACAGTTCCAATTTTCATAGAGTCAGACATAAATAATCATCATCATAATAATGAATATGTAATTATAAACTGAGATTGTAGTCTAAGAGAGAGAAATACAATTCTGTGAGAAAATATAATGAATAAAACTAACGTAGATTGGAAGTCAGAAGAGGTTTTCCTAACTTTCAAAGTATGAATGCGAGTCAGCTAGGCAAACAGAGGATGAAGGAAAGGCGTTGAAGCCCATTCTTGACTGGGAGAACAGCATAATCAAAGGCCCTCTGACGTGAGGGAGCATGGCACATTCCATGTGGCAAGAATACAGGGAGTAAGGGGAGAGTGGGCCAGATATGTAGGTTTTATAGTCCTTTCAATGGAGATTGGTCTTTATCTTAAGAGCAATAAGAAGCCATTGAAAAATTTTAAACCAGAGGCTAATGTGACCAGATAAAGTTTTTGAAAAGAATGTTCTGGTGGCATCACGAAAAATGTACTGGAAGGAGGCCAGGCTGGATGTAAAGGAGACCGGTTAAGAGACTGTTGTAGTAGACCAGAGAAGAAATGAAGATAGCTAAGACTAGAGTGCTGGCAGTGGTGGTGAAGTAAAGTGGACTACTAGAGAGATACTTTGAGTTCAATTTCTAGGACTTCATGATGGGTTGGGTATGCTGGGTGAGGGAGAGGCGGGTGTCAAGGGAGATTCCTAGGCCCCTGGATGGATGGTGATGATTTTCACTGAGGTTATAGTGGGAGAGAAACTGGTTTGAATAGAGTATATGCAGGCAAGGATCATGAATTCAGTCTGAAACTTTAGGTTTGAAATGACTTCGAGATATCCAAGGGGAAATTTTAAGTAGGCATTTGAGAAAATATATCTGGAGCTCAGAGGAGAGGTCTGAGACTTGAGATAGAACTTAAAAAAATGTATCTGTAGATAATTTGCTAGGATTAAGTTTAACTGTGAGTGACGGAAAATCCAAAATAGCAAGAGCTTAAGAAAGACTTTTCCCACGTGAAAGTGTAGAACAGTGCTGTCCAATAGAAATACAATGTGAGCCATATATGTAATTTTAAATTTTCAATTAGCCACATTAAAAAAGTAAAAATAAACAGTTGAAATTAATTTTAATAATATATTTCCCTTCATCCAATACATCCAAAATATTATAATTGGACATGTAATCAATATAAAATTATTAATGAGATATTTTACATTCTTTTTTTCATAGTAAGTCTTCAAAATCTGATGTGTATTTTATACACACTGAGCACAGCTCAGTTTGGACTAGCCGTATTTCAAATGCTTCATAGCCACGTATGGCTAAGGAGTACTGTATGCAACAGCCCAGGTCTAGAGGTAGGAGGTCCAGGACTGATACAGCACTTCACAGTATCAGAGACTTCTGCATGGCCTCCATTTACAAAGTCATTTCTTAGTCTAGAGTGGCTGATGCAGCTCCATTCATCAAATGTGCAATCCAGCTAGCAGAGAAAAAGACAAGGAAAGAGAAAAGTATGTTTTTCCCCTTTAAGGCTACTTCCTAGAAATGCATATACCACTTTTATCAGCATCCTCTTGGTCAGAATTTAGTCACATGACTTGAAGACCATGTACTTAACTGCAAGGGAGGTTGGGACATGTAGCTTTTATTTCAGGTGGCCATCTGACTAGAGAAAAATCAAGAGTTCTATTGCTATAGAATCTACTGGAGTACAATCATCAGTCTTCACCAGTATCTGCTCTTTAGACCACCCTTCTTCCTACGTAAATAATACATTTGTTGCTGCCTTTCTAAGAGAGATAATACCAAAGTCTCAGTCAGATCAAAGTCTTAAAGTTTAGGATCTGAATGATGTACAGTCTTTTATACCAGGTACAAATTTGGCTCCTCTTGGTCCAGTGGCTCATAAAGTAAAGGGTAAGGTTTTTGCTTCTTTTCCTATACTACAGTAGTATAGGAACAGGGTAACTAAAATAGAAACTCCCATTTACAAAAGGGGCGAATGGATAATGCCCAAATCCCAATATGCAGAAATAGGGAAGACTGTCTTCTCTGGGAGCAGAGTAAGCTTCTGGGTTAGCCCCTCCTCCTCTGACCACCATTGGAAGACCTGGTTCTGCTCCCTTGGAGAAAGTCCCTTGCCCATCATCCTCTGTAGCCCCTGTCATTGCCCTCTGGAGATTCTTCCTTGTCCATTATCTTCCGTGGCCACAATGAGATAGGCATTGGAGAGTATACTGCACCATATCTGTCACTTTCTGCTCGTTCAGGTTTAGATGTCCGGTGTGCTTTAAGAGTTGAACAATCACAGCCTTTTGCAGGCTAGACTTGTGGGAGTTCTTTGGCAATAAAATTCTCAATAATTTAGTAGATTTCCAGTCTTATTTGCTACTGGTCGGTTTCATATGCCAGTAACCACAACACAAATACTTGTCTAGACATAATTTTTTGCCTGAAGACTCTGGTCTCTATAGGTAGCCTTTGAGTTCTGCTGATTCCCATCACTCAGCTTAATGGTGGCTATGAAATCACCTAAAGCAACGGGCTGGTTGGAGAAGGCAGAGTCTTAAATTCAACTCTTTAAGCAGCCTTAGTAAGATAGGGGATTTGTACTGTTAAGACTCTAGTTCCTAAGACACTGCTTAAATCTGCTTCGTTTGGGGGAGAGAATGCTTGGCTTTACAAATCTAATTTATCAGATTTTCAGTTTCCTCTGATTGCTGGCTGTAGGCAGAGTAGGCCTCTCTCAGCAGAGCTGAAGTCCCTTCCACCTTTGTTTCAAGTCTGCCTAGCTCTAGCTCAAGGCTGTAAGAATTTAATGCAGCCAACAAGTTCCAGTATTCTAATTTTTTCTAACCATTTCCCAAGTACTACACTCTTAATTAGCGAGTGGTCTGCCTTCCAAGTTATCATAGGTAACAGTTCTATTAAATGTTTTGCTAAGACATAACAACGGTTGCTACCTTTCCAGCCCTCAGGAAGTTTTCCAGCTGCTTTCCTTGAGCCAGTGCCGCATATTTCAGGTTCTGTATTTGAAGCAGCTCAATTTGTACACAGAATTTTGTATTAGTAGTAGATTTGACTTTGAGTGGCAGAAAACTCCAAATAACAGTGACCTAAAAATAGATTTTTCTCTTTTATACATGTCTTGAAGTAGTTAGTACAGGCTGGTTTGGCACTCCACTGTGTCAGGGATCCAGGGTCCGTCTATCTTGTTCCATTGTGGGTGAACCTCCGTTCCCAAGGTTACCTTATAGCCTCAGCTGGCTGCTGTCAGAGAATGAAACGTGAGTTGATGATGGAGAGTTGTTTATGTTACGCTCTTTGTCATACTATGCCTGTCTTAAAGTGGTAATATTTATGGATTGCTCGTCGCTCTGAAATTTCATTACGATAGTTCTAATCTCAGGGTTTTGATACGACAGCATATCTCCACTTTTCTCAAGGATAACCTTGAAATTCTCAAAATAAATTAATTTTTGTGTATATGTGACGGATTGGGTTACAAAAGCAAATAAACCATAATAATGATGGCAAAACTGGTGTTTGGTAACCTACTACTTAACTACTTGGTGATATTTGTAATCCTCTACGTAGTGATATTTTTGCTCATGTAATTGCCATTTTCTAATGTTTTAAAAAATTTGATATCTGAATCATGTATGATTTAAGATCAAGATCAGTGACCCCAAAATTCACTTTATACAGAAGGATAACTCTACTCTAGACAGGTTTATATTTATGTGAGTCTCAAAAAGCAGCCATATTGTAGGATTGGAAGGCTTCTACTGCAAAATTAATTCTCACTCCAGTTCAAAGATTTTCTGTACAGGTGGAATATAAACATAATAGTTCGGAAAGTGATACAGTTAACTCTGCTTGGGAGTCTTCATTTATACATAATAAAATTAAGGAAAAAGAAAATGAAGTTAAAATACTTTCTTTTAAAATATCAGTAAAACAAACCAATTATCAATCAAAACATTGTAGTCTCTGAAAAAAAACTGGTGCCAAAGTTTATCTCAAAGTTATCAAATAATAAATATAATTAATTGAAAATGAAGGGCCAGGGCCGGCCCCGTGTCTTAGCGGTTAAGTGCGCACGCTCCGCTACTGGTGGCCCGGGTTCAGATCCCGGGCGCGCACCCATGCACCGCTTCTCCGGCCATGCTGAGGCTGAGTCCCACATACAGCAACTAGAAGGATGTGCAGCTGTGACATACAACTATCTGCTGGGGCTTTGGGGGAAAAATAAATAAAATTAAAAAAAAAAAAAAAAAAGAAAATGAAGGGCCAGAGGAAATTATTTGGATTTGGCACATGTAATTATTCCTCACCATTCTTCCAACTAACATATAGTCAGGACACTTTCACAGCAGCTGAAAAATATTACACGAAATTTTGCACAAAGATTAAACATGACATTATTGATGACTTTGTTTTTATACTGCATTTAATTAAAAGTGTACTGTTTCATTTCCAACTTTTCATGGTTAATTCAATTAGCTTAATTCAAGCATAGTGTTTAATACATTTAAAAAATATTTTTAATAATTTCATCTATGAATAATTTTTATAAAAATGATAATGAATGGTATTTATATTTTTATAAATTTCCATTTTTATTTAATGTTTTATAATATATTTATAAACTTTTATATTTTAAATGTATTAAATATGTAGTGTCACTGACTTAAATTTTAAAGTAAAATACTAGCATTTATACTAGTATTTTAACATTACCGTGAAATAAACAATGAATTACCGGTAGTTTTTTCGCTTTGCTCCAGTACTGAAATCACTAAACCATAACAATGAAAGCATGGATTTTGTTGGGCCTCAAAGTATTACAAGAGTGTATAGGTATTTTAAAGGAACCAAAACTATCCACAACATGTTTTCAGCCTTTTTACACGTCTGAGAGCTATATATGGTGTCTTTTCAAGCCCTCTCATTGTTCACGGTGAGCGGATTATGGTCTAGTGGAATCGTAAAAATACTGGGATCAGCAGCAGCATGGAGGGCATCTAGACCTACTACAGCTCACAGAAAAGCAGAGGAGAACTGGGCCTCTGACTTCAGTAATCAAGCTCTCCCTCTTCAACTGTTACAGTGGGAATTTACACCTAGGATTTTTTTTTTTCCTGAAATGCTTTACTGAACCTATCCAAATCTGATGTTTTTTTTTTTTTAGGTAAATTTTTTTAAAAAATAATTTTATTTATTTATTTATTTTCCCCCCAAAGCCCCAGTAGATAGTTGTGTGTCATAGTTGCACATCCTTCCAGTTGCTGCATGTGGGACGTGGCCTCAGCACGGCCGGAGAAGCGGTGCCTTGGTGCATGCCCGGACCCGAACCCGGGCCGCCAGCAGCGGAGTGCACACACTTAACCACTAAGCCACGGGGCTGGCCCCCCAAATCTGATCTTAATTGTAGGGCAGAGTGGGCTTCACGGATATATGACCTGTGCGGTCACACAGGACCTGCACTCAGTAAGGCCCCTTGCCTGGTTTAATGCTCTGTTCGTTGCCCTCTTGAAATCCTTAATAAGTTTTGAACAAGGAGCATTTTCATTTTGCACTGGGCCCTGCAAATGACGTAACCAGTTTTGTTGCAGTGCTTTGCTTTTGCTTTCAAAGGAAGAATGATACAGATACTCTCTAATGTGTGTCTAATGTGTGACTCATTTTTTTTTTTTTAATGTGGAATTGGTGCTTATTCTTTTTGGATGTACTTAGTCACTAAGGAAAATGTCCCTGGTCAGAGTTGAAGCGAAACAAATGTTTGAAGTGCCGAACTGTATTCCTTCTTCCCATTAACACCTCTCTTCTCCTTCGTTTATACTCAGGGTCTTTATACTTCTGGACTTCCCTGAGGCCTCTCCCTGGTGTTCCGCCATGGAAAATGCAACAGGCATATGTATTTTTCATTTAGAGACATTCCTTTCAAGACATACTTGCTTTCTCTTCCATTACCCCAGAGACTGACACTGTGCCATTGGACAGGAACCTTGGATGGTATTTAGTACTTCCCCCTACGTCTTTTCATCATGGCCTGACCATCATGGAAAAGGTGTCTGTTTTGGAGAATGTGCTTGGGGGAGAGCACACTGGCCTCAGGACTCCCCAGATCCTCACTGAAGTGGCCCCCTTTCTTCTGTCTTACCAAAGATTCCCTCCATACCAAGGAGACGGGGAAAGAAATGAAGGACTCGAGGGAGAAAGTATCCTATTTCTTCACACACTCATTCTCAAGATTTAGCCATTTAATCTGATGTTGATTCTAATCCTTAAAAAGTTTTCAGGTAGAGCCGGCCCTGTGGCTTGGTGGTTAAGTGCGCGCGCTGCGATGCTGGCGGCCCGGGTTCGGATCCCGGGTGCGCATCGAGGCACCACTTCTCCGTTCATCCTGAGGCCGAGTCCCACATACAGCAACTAGAGGGATGTGCAGCTACGACACACAACTATCCACTGGGGCTTTGGGGGGAAAAAATAAAATAAATAAAATCTTTAAAAAAAAAAAAAAAAAAAAGTTTTCAGGTGAACAAATCCTTGCACTCATTTCAAAACCCTGCATCCTTGGCCCGGTGGGCCTTGCATTGTGTTCTTAGCCTTATGATGATCCACACATGGGCCTTGTAACATTTTTTGGCTCCTTTATTATCCAATGTCTTCATATTTTGTAATAGGAAAAAACGACACTCAGGAACATGACCGAGCCATTGTTTTCTTGCTTCTTTCCTTGCTTCCTTTTTCTTTCTTTCTTACTCTCCCTCCCTTACTCTCTTCCTTCTTTTCTTCTTTTTTAAACTCTTCCTTAGGAAGCAAGTCTAAAGATTTTGTTTCCTCTTGAAATAGTGAAATTAAAAAAACAAAAAACAAAACCCAACAACTTTCAGTTTTGAAAGACAAAACTTGTGGGCTTGTCTCTGTAACCATCAAGTTGCGATGTCAGCAAAAGCCCTTTGTTCACCATAGGAAGCTATCTGGTCATAACTACTTCCTTTATAGCAGTTCAATAGAACTATTGTTTCTGAAGCTTATCAGATAGACTCACTACCAGAGATCCCCATTGGCAACAAAATAGAAATGATCTTTTTTATAATCACCCAAATAAACTTCTCTCAAAGTGGCTACATTTTGTTTCATTTATATTTTCTCTCTTTATTAAATTAGCTTGCATTGCTCACTAATTTTGATGATAGATTTGAAAGTAGAGAATGTACGTAGGTGACACTTTGATTCAGTGAATTAAAACTATATTTGTGATTTGAAGCAATTTACAAGAGAGTGAGGTAAATGACTGTTTAGAAGATGTTTGCGGCTTCCTATCCTGGTGCATTTTCGGTAAGGATAGTTGGTAGGCAATTAATTATGATGCAGTCTGTAATGTCAGCATTGTCTGCAAAGTCAGCAGTTTTTCTCCAAAAAATTTTTTCAAAACCATAACCCATTTAAGTGCTTCCTGGTTTTTAATTTGAGGGATGTTTATCCTTTCTGCATTACCTCCTGCTCCCCTACTTCATATTAGAAAATTATTTTCTGCTCAGGGATTATACTGGTAAGCACCAGAAAGGCAATGCATGACCTCTTGGGTTATTTAAGAGTAATGACATAATCTCTTGTGGAAAAAAACCCTTCTTAGGGATTCTTTGGGGGAGATAACCTTCTTACTGGAATTCCTCAGTCCCTCCCACATTACCCATTCTCTTCCCCATCAGCAACACTGAATTTGGCAAAGAGACAAATCACCATTTCTCCCTTTTTGCTTTTCTTCAGTCTTAGTTTAAATGACATTTCTACCCTTTAAACTTCCTCGCTTCTACCCTTTAAACTTCCTCGCTTCTACCCTTTAAACTTCTTTGCTGCTAGTCACCGGAATGACTGTGTCTTCTCGTGTTTTCTGTTCTCCTTTCCCTTCTTCACTTAGTGACTCACTCCATCTCTTTAGATCCCATCTTGAAACATTCCCCGGCCTGTTTTCTTTGGACTGAGCCTGACTCCCACGCAGTCTAATTCCCTTTACACTCCCCTTAATGTACTTGCCAAGGTTGCAAGTGTGCTTAATTGTATCTTTCCTGCATTCAAATTTTGGTTCTTCTCCTCTTAGTGTTTAAAGAATTCAAGTTTTTCTTGGACAAGATTACCCAGTCCATTTCCATTCTATTTTCTTCTCTTAGGTTAGAAAGTAAGGTGAACAGAAAAAAGAGCAGTAGATTTTCACTGTACAGAATTAAAAGGTCGGGGCTTATATTTTCCTTACAGCCCTGCGAGTTAGGTGTCTCCCGGGACATGGTGGAGCATCTCGGGTCATGCATCACTCTGGCATGTGGGGAGTTGGTCCTCAGCAAGCCAGAGAGGACTTGAGATGTTATATATAAAAAGAGGAAGAAAATTCCCAGAGGAAGTGCAAGACATAGATCTAAGAATGGAAGAGAAAAGAATAACTGAAAAAGTAGTTTGATGAAATCACGGTTAGTTTAGAACAGATGTCCAAGTTGCAAGTTTGGTCTTTGTCATTCCTGCAGCTCCATCCCTGCTGCATTCTTCTATGTGCCTCTACTGCAGCTGGGTCCATCAAGGTCCCTTGCCCAGACAGAACCCCGCTAACTGATGATATATGAAATACCACACCGCATCCTCTTGGGCTTCCTTGGCTTTGCGATCTCCTGGATTGAAGCAGCAGTTGGAAATCTGTCATTACTAGATTCCTCCATAAACCTTTCCCTGCCAGTCTGTGGCTCTGATGACCATCTGCCTGATGAGGCAGTGTGCTAACGGTAGGAAGAGATACCATCCGGCATGGTGATATTCAGGTTCTTAGGCTGATCTGGGGCTGATGTCAGGGCCAAGCACTAGCTACACTCTCTGGTGACAGGCGATGCTGGGTTGTGAAGTGTCCCTTCTGACAGAGATAGCAAGAAAACAAGATGGAAAACATCAAAGTGATATTGTTAGGTTTCAGTCTCAGAAGCCAAACAAGCAATGTCTGTAGAGTTCCCTTGGGAGTATTCTGCAAGTTAAAACTTTGGCTGGTATAACTGGGACATTTGGCCCTGTCACACATATTTCTGAGAAATGTTGGGAGTTGGAACCTGAGCTAGTTTCTGGTTGTCAGGTGAGTGCCCTCTGTAGGGAGTTTAACCCTTCTTTTCACAGATGAAGAAAGTTGAGGCTCAGGGAGGCTGAAAGATTTATTGAAGGTCCACAGCTCATTAGCGACAGAGCCAGAGCTGAAACGCAGGTCTCTAGGCTCTCAGTCCGGTGTTCTTTCCATTGCAGCATCCTGCCCGACCTTTCTTATGCTTGCAGCTGCTGGCTGGCCGAGGATGCAAGACACAAAGAGCTATGACATGTCTTTTTAATGTAAGTGGACTTCCTGGTGTTATTTTTCTGGACATTATGGATGATACTTCTCTCTCTCCATATTCTGAATAAAAACATAATGCATACTCATTGTAAAGAATAGAAAATTTAGAAATGAAGGGAGAAGAAAATAGCGATGTTTTGTAATCCTATTACAGAGATGACCACTATTAACATTTTGTTTATTTCCTTCTAATCTTTTCCACATGTAGATGTGTATGCCAGTGTGCTCTTGTGCATTTACAAAACTGGGATTATATATTTTGAATCAGCTGGCGTTCTTTAGTTGCAAATAACAGAAACTGACCTAGTTTCAAATTTAAGGAAGGAAAGGGATTTCCTGGCAGGCTGCAAAATCAAAGAAACACCCAGGCCTTGGAAAAATAGAACCCAGGAAACTCAGCTGCTTTTATCGGAAGAGAGAATAAATACTGGATAGGCCAAAATAGCATTGTATATAGATGTCCTAGTTTTGAAATTTACAGTCACTTCTTGGATGAGTAAAGAATAACTTTAAATCTCTCTGTAACTGAAGTCAGTTCATTGCCAGTTCAGAGTAACTCTCTCTTCTAAGCCATTATTACGTTCAAAGTTCAGCCTCCCTCTTAGGATTTCTCCTTTCCACCCCACCGTCCTCCCTCCCTGCCGTGGCCTCTGGGAACAGAGGAAGCTCATGCTACCATCCTGCCAGCAGAGGACAGGTATCTGGTCCGTGTGTTACCCTTCAGTTTTTTCTGGCTGTGGACTTGCGTTGTGTGGATTTTGCCAGTGGGTCCCTGGCCCCACTGATCTGTTGCTAATGTAGCACGTCCTTTATGTTCTGGGCATGGACAGTGCAGTGCAGCACAATTGCTGCCAGGAGTTTTGTCATCTTGCCCTGCTGTTACCGAGAGCCAACTGCCTCTGGCTTTAGTATGGGGCCTCCTTATCCTCTGCTGTGGTCATCCCTCACCCCCACCCACCCGAAAGCTGGCTGTCCCATTGTTCCCAGCTCCCTTCCGTTTCCCTCTCCAGGACCGTGGGGATTGTGGGGGCGAGTGGCTCTCTCAGGCCCCTTCTGTCTCTAGACCTGACCTGCTGCCATTCATACCCTTCTGCAGCCACCCTATGTTGTCAGTGGGCATTCTGTAAGTGGCTTCTCCCTGATTTCATGGAGGAAGTGGAACAAAAGTACCTTCTTTTCTCAGATCCTGAAACTTATTTGGAGCACAAGTGTCCATCTTGAATTTCAACCCAGAAAGGGGGACAGTCCCCTCAGGGACTCTTCTTATATCTGACTTTCTTCTCTTCTTTCCCTCTTCATCTAGTCTTTTCCCTGCAGCCCAGGGGGAATTTTTCTTTTCCTTCCTACTAGGCAGAAAACTGACTTTATGTTAAATGCTGCTTTATTTTTATTCTGTGATTAACTTTTATCATTTCTATGTGCTAGTCTTCTAGATTCTGCCCCAATATTCCAATCATATCTTTTTTATTAATTCAAAGTAAAATTAATTCTCTCTCAATGGCCTAGCTCTTATGTATCAAAGGTGCTTTGCTTCAGAGTGGTAAGCCTGCTGGGAATTAAAAATGCTTTCAAGCGGGCCAATGGATTTCTGCTCTCCTAAGGCAGTGGCTCTGATTGATCCAGTAGGTGGAGAGCTACAGGGCAAAAGAAATAATTAGGCAAAAGGAAAAAACCCTCTGATAAAAATTTCCAACTATAGGTTTATCTTTCTACATTCAATTTGATACCCTATGTTTTCCACTTTCAAGAGAATTTTCTAATACAGGGCTGTTTTATATTTAATCATCTACCCATTTGTTTAGTTATCCCATAACTCATTTCACCTTCCTCCTGTGATTGCATATCTAGATCATTTTGAGATTTTATTGTTATAATTAATACTGCAATGAATTTCCTTGGACACACATTTATATATGTCTCTTTACTTATTTTGTTGTATAAGATGTTTAGTGGGATAATTTTGGGGTCAAAAATTTAAAAATAATCTGATGTATTTTGCAAAATTGTTTCCCAAAAAGTTTATCTCATTTTCATGTCCACCAATAGCACATGAGGGTGTGTGACGTGTTGCACGCGCGCTGATATTGAATAATGACTTAACCTTAGCTTCTCCCAGCCCTCACTGGCTTATGGGAAGAGAGGGGCCCATATTAAAAACTAATAACTTCAATATTGCCTTTTTTTTTTTTTTTTTTTTTTGCCCTTGCTAGCTGATTTGGGACTAGTGCTTTTGGAAATTCTCCTTAAGCCCTGTGATCAAGTTTTTCTAAAAGTGCCAGGGGCTTCACTCTTGTGCTCACACACCAGCCTCCTTTTGTTTTGCTTTGCCTCAGCCCAGTAGCTGAGGTTTGGAGCTTCAGAGTGTTCTGTGAAAAATGCAGGAGGATGCCTTCTCTCCCAGTGTGCAGTGTGTCACTCTTAACAGGCCCAGCTGTGCTGCTATGTGCCAGTGCTTCAAAAATGATGGAATTGCTCTTTTAGGTTTTCTTTTTCTTTTTCTTTTTCTTTTTCTTTTTCTGTAGGGCCTCTCTCCCTTCCTCTGTAGGAGTTCAATGGGGGAACTGGGCTAGAAGACAAATCTGAAAGGCAGACCAGATTGTATTAGAGAGAACTGCTGTTTCACTGGCCTAAACTCTCCTAATTTCTTGTGTTCTTTTCCAAGAGGCTCTTTAGTTTGCATACAAATAGGTTTTCAGGAAACCTACCTCAGGACCTAGACCCTGATGGGGGCTGATTTTCACTTAGATTCAGGCTGATGTGTCTATTATAGCATTAAAAAGAAAGATTTTTAATTTGATAGGTGAAAATAGTATCTTGTGGGTATTTAAATTTGTATTTCTTTACTATTAATTAGGTCATGTATTTTTCCACATACTTATTTCCAATTTGTGTTTCTTATGAATTGTCTGGTCAAGTCTTTTCTCATTATTCAATGATATTTTAGTATGAGATTTAACAATATTAGATATATAAACCTTTGAACTATCGTATTTGTTAGAAGTAGTTCCCCTTTTTTTGGTCTTTTCATTATTATTTTTATATGTGCTAAAGTTTGCCATTTTTTTGAAGTACCACGTTCATGGATAGGAATGGTGAATATGGTAAAGACATCTCTACTGCCAATTTGGTTTATGGATGCAATGCAATTCCAATCAAAATCTAAAAAGGTTATGTGTAAAACCTTACAACTTTATTCTAAAATTTATATGGAAGAGAAAAGGGCTAAAAATCATCCAAAATATACTTGAGGAAAATGAGCAAAACAAGAATATTTGCCTTACCAGATATTAAGATTTATTATAAGGTTATAGTAATTAAGACAGTGTGGTGTCGGTGTTGGGATAGACTACTCAGGTGGGAAAAGGAGTGACTATTCCTTAGTCCCTTAGGATAGTAAATGGTGCTGGATAGTTAGTTATCCATAAGCAGATAATGGAATTGTCTACAGTCTGTAGGTCTGTCTATATCCTCCACGCATAAACAAAGATTTTGTGTGAATTAAAGACCAAACTGTGAAAGGTAAAACTTTTAGAAGACAATATAGGACACTATCTTTATAAATATGGGGTAGGAAAAATTTACAAAACAAGGCCCATAAAGCACAAACCATAAAGAAAACAATTGATAAATTCAACTATATTAAAATTAATAATGGCTGTTTATCAAAAGATAGTGACCAGATAAGCCATAAATGAGAAGAAGACATTGTCTACACAAATAACCTAGAAAAGATTGGTTTACAGAATAGGTAAAGAATCTTGAAAAGCAATATAATAAAGACACAGACAACCTGATAGAAAATTAGGCAAATTAGGAACTGTAAGTATTTCTTAGGGAGGTTTTGATACTTGAGTCCCTATTAGCTGGCTTCTCTGTCGTTTTGACATGTGATTCGTCATTTTTTGAGCACTTTCTTATTAATGCCACAATAAGATAATTCAAGCTCATTTGCCCTTTCTTTTACCCAGCCCTAGAATGAGGCATTTCTCCAAGGATCTCTGATTCCTTTTAGGGGAGAATTGTATTTGGAAACCAAGATCTGCTTGCAAGGTGCAATTATTATTATTGTGGTGTCACTACTCCTGTTCCCTCTCTATGGACAGTGGTAGGGAATATTTGTATGTGTGTGTGTATACACACACACATTTACATCTATAGTTATTTCCGTATATATCTACAATACTGAAAACATTCTGAAATGAATACTGAAAAATTGTGTTCACACTGACACCTCTAGCCCCAATCCATCACCAATGAAATTCAATCTCATTTTCTCCCTGGATCTCATTATCCTGAAGACATTTATTTTATCAATTCCCTTATATGCACCAATCTCCCTTTGCCACCACCACCACCTTCGTTTTTTTTTTTTTTTTTTTTTTTGTGAGGAAGATCAGCCCTGAGCTAACATCTATGCTAATCCTCCTCTCTTTGCTGAGGAAGACCGGCTCTGAGCTAACATCTATTGCTAATCCTCCTCCTTTTTCTCCCCCAAAGCCCCAGTAGATAGTTGTATGTTATAGTTGCACATCCTTCTAGTTGCTGTATGTGGGACGCGGCCTCCGCATGGCTGGAGAAGCGGTATGTCAGTGCATGCGCCCGGGGTTCTGAACCTGGGCCGCCTGTAGCGGAGTGTGCGCACTTAACCGCTAAGCCACGGGCCGACCCAACCACCTTCCTTACAACGACTTCCTTACCCCACTTGGACTGTAGGGCTGCAGCTGGAAACCACCATGTGGACTCCCTCTTCATCCTCCCCAGTCTCCCATACCCTGAGCCAGGGCCACCCTCATACAAGGGCACCCTCCTCGCCCTGCTCAGTCGCCAACTCTCTTGCTAGGCCTTCATCCTATGCAGATGCTCATCTTACCTCACTCTGGGCCACTACGGCTTTCCCTATCCTGTGCAAATGCCATCCTGCTTGTCTCTACCTAATGGCTTTATGACTGACTTGTTTGGAAAAGAAAGGAAGAGGAAGAGGAAAAGAAGAGCTATCTCTAGATTTTTATGGTTTCATTTTTTTTTTTTTTGTGAGGAAGATCGGCCCTGAGCTAACATCTGCCAATCCTCCTCTTTTTGCTGAGGAAGACTGGCCGTGGGCTAACATCCGTGCCCATCTTCCTCCACTTTACATGGGACACCGCCACAGCATGGCTTGCCAAGCGGTGCGTCAGTGTGTGCGCCCGGGATCTGAACCGGCGAACCCTGGGCCGCCACAGCGGAGCGTGCACACTTAACTGCTTGCACCACTGGGCCGGCCCCTGGATTCATTTTTTATAATTATCTCTTTAGTCCATGGGAATATGGTATGATTTAAAGATAATTTTACTTATGTCAAACCATTATTTACTAAATAATTCTTTATGTTCCCATATAAATGTCTTTTGATTAGTATACTATACAATGTTGAAATAAATGACAATTTTTATTTTTGAAGAAAGTGGTAGAAAGACATCCCTGGGGGCAAGAAAGCTAATTTGTTTGAGATGTCATCTACAACTGAAAGAGGACAAATAAAATTGAATTTTAATAAGGGTGAATTTTTCCTTTAAAAAGACAGTTTGTAAAGTTTAACTCTGGAAAGTTTTAAAATTAAAATTAAATAGAGAAAGCTATTCACTAAAATGTGAAACCTCGAGATGAATAAATGTAATCGTGTCTGGGCTCTGTGACTGCACTACGTTAGCTGCTCATGAGGGATTGTTCTCTAATACACATCTGTTTCCATCTAGAAAAATAAACAAAAAAGCCCTTTCTTACCCTTGGCTCCACTTCTTTTAGTTATGTCAAGTAAAATTAAACATTGAAAGCTAAAAACTGTCCAAAGAAAGCATGGATTTATATCAGCATATTTACTAGTGTATTATGTAAAAAGATTGCCTGCTGATTGTTTAAGAGGTTTTTGGTGTAGATTATGTTCTATAAAACACTAAATTCTTCCGTAGGTACTGTTATTGCCTCAATCTTGCCTTGAGCCAGACTATCTCCTCTAGTTTTTCCTACAATGTGTGTTTTTTTTTGTTTTTTTTTTTTGATGAGGCGATCAGCCCTGTGCTAACATCTGCCAATCCTCCTCTTTTTTTGCTGAGGAAGACTGGCCCTGGGCTAACCATGCGCCCATCTTCCTCTACTTTATATGGGACGCCGCCACAGCATGGCCTGACAAGCAGTGCCTTGGTGCGCGCCCGGGATCTGAACCGGCGAACCCCGGGCCGCCGCAGTGGAGCGCATGCACTTAACCGCTTGCGCCACAGGCCGGCCCCCCTACATTAGCTTTCAATTGACTAGAACCTCACAGTTGTCAGTCTCTGGGGACATAGGGAAATAAAATGACCCCCTTACATTTCTTCCTTATTGCGTTACTGTAGACTCATTGTGAACTTCTTCTGGGGTACATCTCATAATTCTCTTGTGTCTACTTTATTCCCCAGGAGTACAATGGGCATAGACTTGATGGAAATTTTGTGGGATTATTTGTATTGTATTTGATAAAATGTTTTTAAGTATCATGTACTATATTATAACAGACAAGCAAATGTTTCAAAATTTTAGCCCTGGGAATTTAGTAGATCAAGTTGTTTTCAGTCAGCTTGCTTTACACTTTTCCCTTTGAGAATTGTTGAACTACCAAAGTAGATTAAAGAGCTTATGGAGACATAGATATCTCATGGCATAAAAAGTAGATACATTTAAATGTATTCTTGGATTAAGTAAGTATATTGTTGACAGAAAATAATATAGTTAACTTAGGCTGTGTCTTCATGTGATTCTTGGGTTGTCCATGTTGAATAAATCCTTAAATCTATTTAGGCAGTAACTAGCTTGAATTATTTTCTGGTAAATTTTAGAATTTTGTAAACTTATTCTGGAATTTGCTGGCTTTGGCAGAAGAATCTCAGGTGCTCACTTCTCAGAAGCAAAGTTCAAGGGGCCATTTCTTTCTTGTTACCAAGAAAACTCAAAATGGAAACAAGGACCCCAAAAACTGGTTATGACAAGGTTGAGAAAAAGTATTAAGCCATATATACAGATGGACATGAGTCTGGCAAACTAATACTTTTCCATTTGCTTCTAAAGATGACTGGAGAAAGTATTAATGGATTTTTAAAAATTAGCTTTATATTTTGGAATAATTTTAGATTCACAGAAAGTTACAAAGATAGCACAGAGTTTCCATATACAGTACTTCTCATCAGTTTCCCTTAATGATAATACCTTACAATACCATTGTACATTTGTCATAACTAAGAAGCCAGCAGTGGTACATTGCTATTAACTAAACTTCATACTTTATTTGGATTTCATGACTTTTTCTACTAATGTCCTTTTTCGTTCCAGGATCCAGTATGGGATACCACATTACATTTAGTCATCACATCTCCTTAATCTCCTAAACTCTGGGACAGTTTCTTACTCTTCTTTGTTTTTCTTGACCTGAACAGTTTTATGGTGTATTGGTCAGGTATTTTGTAGAATATCCCTTAATTTTGGTTTATCTGTGTTTTTCTTATGATTAGATTGAGGTTACAGGTTTTTGGAAAGAGTAGCAGAGGGGTGAAGCACCCTTCTCATCACATCATATCAGGAGTACATGCCATCATCATGACTAATCCTGGTGATGTTAACTGTGTCCGTTGTTGTTTGCCAGGTTTCTCCCTTGGAAAATTACTATTTTTCCATTGCTAAACCTATTCTTTGGAAGCAAGTCACTAAGTCTAGCTCACACTCAAGGAGGAAAGGGCATGTGGGGAATTAATCTTTATCTCCTGGAAGGAGAAGTATCTATATATATTATTTGGAAGTCAGCTGTAAGAAAAGTTCATCTCTTCTCCCCCATTTATGTGTTTATTCACTCATTCATTTGTATCAGTATGGACTCATGTGTATTTATGTTATACTTTGGATTGTAATCCAGTGCCACATTATTTATTTTGTTGCTCCAATTCTTCCAGTTTTAGCCCTTGGGAACTGTTTCGGGTTGGCTTCTGTGTACCTTTGACATGCCCCTATCTTTTTGTGTTTTGAGCTTTCTGGCACACAAGATGCTCTGGGCTCATCACATATTTTTCCTACCCCAGCCCTAGAATTAACATTTCTCTGAGAAGTCTTGGTTCCTTTATTGGAGAATAATATTTGGATGAAATTTTATAATGGGTTACAGCCTAGGTAGACTTAGACAGGTAGAACTCAGACAATTTTCAAAATAGTGATCAAAGGCATGATCCAAAGTCTAGGAATTTTACCGGAAACCACCCTCCTGAGGAATTTTATGAAAATGTCACCAAAGGCATTTAAGTGAATTATAGGATTGAAGAACAGTACTTGTATTATATCATCTTGGAAATTTTCATTAGAGTGAGCAGGATTTATCAAACCGAGAGCATATTAAATCTCTATGATTCATACCTGAGGGGCGTTGTAGTGGAATTCAGTGGACTCTGAGAGCGGCTTGCATGAATTTTGTTGGAACTTAGGTAAACAGGAACAAATTCTAAAAGTAATAAATAGATTCATACTTAGACATTGTACGTTTAATTAAAAAAATTTTTTTTCTGGATTGATAATTATGATATGATTCCTGAAAATGTCTAAGTGACATTCTAGTTATATTTCAAAAAGATGTGGCATGCATAATCAAAGGCACTAAAAAGAGTATAAAGACATATAAGACAGTGCCTCTGCCCTCCAAAGAGGTAAATAGTACAAGGAAACGTTATGTGATGGGAAAGACAAGTATTAATGAAGAGCCTTGGGAGCTGTAAGGTAAATGTGGCTATGGCAACAGCATCCCTGAGGAAGCAGTAGAGGGTTGTATCTTTATAGGCACCAAGGACTTGTGATTCTAAGTAGGGAGTGGTGGTGCATCTGTGAGATGAGGAGAGAAACTGAGACAGTAAAGGAGATTGGTTCCTCTTCCTCTCTCCTGGGAGAAACATACTCACTAGTCAGGGAGCAAATGAGGTTGAGTCCATGGGACGTGAAAGTCCACAGAGGGTGGGAAAATCAAACAGTAGGACCATGAGGAGGAAGCAATACCTTGAAATATATTTGTTGAGTAACTCTTGTCTCTAAACCACTTATACACTTTATTTTAAAGTACATTATTCAGAGTCAGGCCACAAAGTGGCCTAGAAGAAACTAGAGCCAAGAGCTAGAAAGAACAAAGGTACATCCAGGGCAAGTATTCAGTCTATGAAATCTTAATAGGGGAGATACTCAGCCAGCTAGTTAGGAATCTTGAAGGAATGAGTGCTATTGGAGATCTCTAATTTGATTTTCTACCAAACTCTTGGTGCTGTACTTTTTTTTTCCATGCTGTAAATGGTCCATTTAAAAACTTATTTATTTATCTTATCATGGTAAAATATATATAACAAAATTTACCATTGTAATAATTTTTAAGTGTACAGTTGAGTGGCGTTAAGTATATTCACATTACTGTGCAGCCATTACCGTTATTTCTGTCTAGAACTTATTCTTCATTCATTGCTGAAACTCTGTACCCATTAAACAATTACTCCCCGTTTCCCTCTCCCTCCAGCCCTTGGCAACCACTGTTCTACCTTCTGTCTCTATGTATCTGACTACTTTAGGCACCTCATCTAAGTATAATCGTATAATATCTGTCCTTTAGTATATGGCTTATTTTGCTTAGCATAATATCTTTCAAGTTTCATCCACGTTGTGATGCTGTGCTTTTATTCCTAAAGTAGTCACAGTCAAATTATGCTGAGGAGGACACCTGAAACACACAGTGGAAGGGAAGGGTCTGTGGTGTCAAGAGTTGGGGCAGGATATTGAGGTCTCAAACCCCTTAGCTACTAGAGGTAGAGCTGGAGATTGAGGACCAGGCATAGCACTAGGATGTGGGCAGTGAGGGACCAAATCACAAGGCTGAGGCCAGTGATGTAAAGTAGGATGCTGGGCTGGGACAGAGATATCAGACAGGAAGGGCCTGGAATCCTGTGAGTCCCAGAGTTGTAGTGTATATGGAGGTAGACTGTAGATTCTGAAAGGTGGAGGGAAAGACTCTAATGAGTCACACAGATGCTGAGGAGGGAGAGGCCGCTCTGGCTGGTTGATACAGGAAAGTTTTCAAAGAAAAGATGGTATATAAAGTGGGTAGAATTTGGATAAGCAGAGAGGACTGGAGTGATGATCTCCTCAGAGGAAGTGGCATTAGAAGAGATAGGGAGGTGGAAACTGAAAGATGCTTTTGGAGCTGAATAGACCAATGTGGCTGGGTCTGCAGAGGGGTTGTATGGAATGCCGGAGATAGGAGTAGGTTGATGGAGCCAGTTTATGGAGTACAGTTATTGCTAGATAAATGAGTCATATTATTTTGTAAACAATGGGCATCATCAGAAAACCCACCAGCTCTATCCTTTTCTTTGCATTGACTTCCATAGCCTTAATCTTCACCTTAATTAGAACAGTTAGCATACTTTGTTTTATAGTAGGTTGGGAAATGTCTGTATCTCCTATGAGAATATAAACTGCCTGAAGGCAGAGCTATTTCATTCAAGTTCATGTTCCTTAGAATGTTAAGCACAGTGTCTTGAATTTCTTAGTTCCTCAGTAAGCATTCTTTGAATGGAATGGTATTAGATTAGGGGATTTTGATGGGGGAATGGGGTAAAATGGTCAGGGCTATAATTTAGGAAGATTAAATCTGATGAGAATGTGTAGAGAAAATAGAGGCAGGTTGACTAGTGGGGAAGCTATTACAATAGTGAAGTGGTGAGGTAACCGAAGGCATTTCTCTACTAGGCCTGGACAAGAAGGGAAGGATTTGAAGAGAAATCTGATACCAGATTATCCAGTCTTTACATGCCAGTAGTCTTTCAGTGGCAGCTGAAAACAAAGATTAGGAAGAAAGAAAAAAAAAAAAAAAAAAAAAAGCTGAGGAATGAATCATCAGTTACTCCTTCTGCATATTTTCTCCTGTGGAATCTTGAACAAGTTACTTAACATAAGGCCAAGAAATACAATTTCTTTTTCTCAAAAATCACAGAAGCTAGTGCTTCTATAGAAAGTGCTGTCTTCTATAGAAAGTGTCTGACTAATAAGTCAGAAAGTAAAACGAATCTAGCGGTTCCGTATTCTCTTTGGACTTGTCTGACTAGTTGTGGCCCTGTGGGTGCTTTATAAATGTGTTTCCTACTGTCTGTGAACAGTAGAAAATAACATTATAGTTGACAAGATTTTGGTTGGCACCTGGAAGCACAGTGAAGTGTTCCTAGTTATATAGAAATAAGATTACTCGCTGAGAGTCAAGTCTATAAAAGTCCCCCAGGAGCAGTAGATTAGCCACCTGTACAAGTAAACCATGAGAGATTGCCTGTAAGTCTGGGTCTAAAGAGTCTGGACAAACTTTAGGGGATACAAATTTCTCTGCAACACTTTGGCATAAAAAGAATCACGGTGCTTCATTTTCCAAATAAATGAAATCTGGCTCCACGCCCCCTCTCATGCAGGGGGGCTGGTGGTGAGATACCAAATGTCAATCATTATTGAGGGCTCCTCCCCTTTCCTAAGGGTTTATCTTTGTTTTGTTTTTTTTGGTGAGGGAAGATCGGCCCTGAGCTAATGTCTGTTGCCAATCCTCCTCTTTTTGCTTGAGGAAGATTGTCACTGAGCTAACATCCATGCCAATCTGCCTCTACTTTATATATGGGACACCACTACAGTATGGCTGGTTTAGCGGTGCTTAGGTCCGCACCTGGGATCCAGACCCGAGGATCCCAGGCCGCCAAAGCAGAGCGCATGAACTCAACCACTCTGCAACTGGACTGGCCCCCTTTAAGGGTTTATCTTTGGTAACTACCCAGAAGCTAGTTATCTAAGTCCCTGGGATCCATTTTGAAGATGAGTGTCTCCTGTCGTTCTTTCTCACTGGTTGGTGGGATCTTTTGCTGAGGCTCCCTGGCCTAGTGTCCAGCCTCCTTCTCATGCCATGCAGCTCCAGCTACCCCAGTTCTGGGCGCTTTGCCCCACGAGAGACCATGACTTGCCATCTGTGACAACCCCAAATCCAGCTCCCATTCCATGTTGGAGATGGTCCTCTCTCCTCCCCTGGTGGCAACTTCCACCCTTTCTCCTCCACACCACCTCTGCTGGGGAAGTAAGCTGAGTCTTCTTCAATCTACCTCAAACACAGAAGCTGTTTACTTCCCTCCTGGTGAGGGAGGCAAGGAGCTCAACCTTTATTTTTTATTTTTTTTATTTTTATTGTTTTACAATTTTGTGATTTTTCTATTTCTTTTTTGTTTTTAATTTTTTGTTTATTGCAGTAACATTGGTTTATAACATTGTATAAATTTCAGGTGTACATCGTTATACTTTTATTTCTGCATAGAGTACATCATGTTCAAACCTCAACCTTTAGAAACCAGTGCTGCCTCTTTCCTGCAGCGGGGTGGGGAAAGGAGATTGTTTATCCTTCCTTGATGAGTCTATAGCAATAATACAGTATCAATAACTATATTAAAATAACCCATAACAACAACAACCACCACCTCAAAACAATCGCAAGGTATCAGTTTTTTTTCTTATTAACTCATCTGATTACACACCACATACTCTAATCAAGGGGATCTGAGTGTATTCTCAGAGTGAGGGCTCTTAAATGTGACTGTAATGTAATAGGCTCAAATAGAATCAATTGCTTTATGACTTGCTTAGGCAAAGACTGGTTAACCTTCGAGTCTGATAAACTAAATGGAATCTGGAGAAAAGGTAGCCAGTGAGAGAGAATTTTTCAGTAAATCTCCAGCACTCTTTAAATCTAAACGGTCTGGTCAAGTTGGCAGGTATGTATTTTTTTTCCTGAGGAAGATTACCCCTGAGCTATCATCTGTGCCAGTCTTCCTCTGTCTTGTATGTGGGTCACTGCCACAGCATGGCTGCTGGTGAGTGGTGTAGGTCCACGCCCAGGAGCTGAACCTGGGATGCTGAAGCAGAGCATGCTGAACTTAACACTAGGCTATGGGGCCGACCCAGCAGATATTTTGTTATGGTGGAAAAGGATGCACCAAGTGGTTGTTAGCTTGGCAATCATGGAGATCATCTTCCCTCCTGGTCAGTTCCAGATCCTGCATGGTCGAGATCTCATCATGGTGATGAGGCAGCCCTGAGAAGTCTTACCCAAGTGGCCAGTCAGCCTCTTTAAGTAGCATTTCTCATCACCTAATTTAGCTACATCCAAGTCCAAAATAGACCTATTTGTTTATATTAAGATAACTGCAGGAAAAAATACATCCACGTTGGTAAATTCACTATATGCTGTGGTACATGTTGGTGAGATTGATAGTCGCTTTTCCCATGAAATGGAAATGTTCTACTCATCCATTCATTCATGCACTAAATATTTATTGAAAGTCTACTATGTGCTAAGCACTGTTCTAAGTGTTGGAGCTAAAAACATGAATCAGATAGATATGATTTCAGTCCATGGGGCTTATGTATTAACCCAAATCATTTCCTGACCTTTCATCTAAATCTCTCTCCCTCTCTTTTTTTGAGTTCTCACCCAGAGGTTCCTAAACGTCAGGCTGCTTGTATTTGAATCAATTGCAGATTTCTTGATCCTAGCCCTGGACATTCTGATCAAGTGGATCTAGTATGGATCTCTGTACTTAAAAAAAAAGCCTCATAGGTAGTTTGATGTGCAGCTAGGTTTGAGAACCATTATTACTGAAAACATTCTAATCATTTAGAGATGAAATTGAAGTGGTGTCTGAACCATATATGGATGGTGGAAACCATTGACAAGTATTACAGGATGTCAAGTAGGAATTTTCTTTTGGCCACATAACTATTGTTAAAACCCAAACTGAAGACAAAAGGCACAATGCATTCCATATTCTAAATTTATACAGTCACCAGCAGTTGGGGTCAGCCACCCTCCTGCAGGGCTCACTGAGAGGCTCGTGGTTAAAGAACTGGCCCAACCACCCGTGCCTCCCAAGGGATGTTGGGAGAGGAAGACAGCTTGTTGGGGAGTGAGTATTCAGAGTCTATTCCTTCTCTCAAGTCAAGTATGTGAGGGCTGGGAGCTCAAGTAGATCACTTGAAAAGAATAGTAAACAGATTTTGTTCCCTGGCTGTATGACTTTCTAAAGTAGTGGACTTGCTGATGTGCCTTGTGTACTGTGGGAATGTGGCGAAAGAGAACTGACTGGAGATGGCATGAGTGGAGCAACATCTAGGTAAAGAGGGGTCTCCTCCTTCAAAGAAGAGGTGAGAAAGTTCTCACACACCTATAGACCTTTGAGTTGGCTCTAAGAAATATATGAGATTGGGAGCCATAGTTGTCTCAAGATTGATGCAGTGTGGGGGGCAAAGAGAGGCCCACATGTGAGGGAAGGCCACTGGGGTGGTGTCTGCCAAAGGATGTAACCAAATCTCTCACCAGAGAGGAATCTTGGAGCAACCACTGGTCTTCGTTGAGCCCATAGACAATAGACCAGACTAGTAGTTATGGTCAATCGAGAAGAGGACCACAACTTGCCCAGTCACATGAGGAGATGCTCATGCTTCTTTTCTCTTTCCTCCCTGCCTCAATCCCAAAGGAGCTCACTCCTAGAAGAAGGAGGGAGTGGAGGTGCCAGAGAGCAAAAACTCTTTCTTCCTACCCCACCCCACCCCCACCCCCACCAAACTCCCCTAAATTTTTAGTACAAAACTGAAAGTCTAACCTCTTCTGGGTCATGGGACGAGTAGAGTTTTGATTGAATATACAATTGGAGTGTTTAAAGGAACAGGATTGAGTCTGAAATAGCTGAATGAGATTGTTTTAATAACCATATTTGGTTGAAAAACACATAATTAGGCAAGATGTATTTGGGGAGCTGCTATTCAGTAGGAAAGTGGTGTTTGTTTGGGAAACTTATTGGGAAAGTTAAACTGTTACATATCCATAATGAGTTGATATTCCTTAATAGACAAAGTTTTTGTTTAAAAATTGTTTTGAATAATTATATTTGTATATGTTACAGAATTCAAATGATATAAAAGGATAAAAGTAAGAGATAAGTGTTTTTCTCCTCACCTCTCTCCCAACCATGCAGTCTTTATGTTTCTTTCTGGAAATATCACAGAATTGCTTTATATTAAAGTTTCCAAAAGTAGTCATATAGTTCCTTATAGAGTCTAAAGCATTGATGAACATATACAAGAAATATATGGGCTCGATACATTTCCACGTTCTAGGGTTATTTTTTGAAAGCCAGTGCCGAACAGCATCATCTCATCCTTGTTATTTCTTTGTGACCCATTGAATCTCAGTATTTGAAATTCCTCAGAAGCAAATGTTCAGAATATCCTTGGGTTTTTACTTTTTAATTTTGAACCTTTGAAACAGCTATTCCTGTACTAATTATTTCTTATGATTTGCTTTTTCCTATATCATTCCTTATATTTTTCTTATTCAAATAAAATTGCTTTACTTGTTGATGGTTTTAAGTCCTGTGTAGAGATGAGTTTAGCTTTAGAAAGAACACTAAGTGCTGGATTCCATTTCTGCCTCTTCTAGTCATTTAAGATTCTGTATAAGTTATGAAACCTCTATACTTGCTTTTATCAGCTATGAAATTGAATAAAGACAGTTTGCCTTTTTCTGCTTTATGTGGTGGGGAAAAATCTTCATTAGCCAGGGCTAGCTTTGTCGCAGGCCAAGGGTGGATGTTGAGAAGTTGAGTTGTTTTAGTGACTGGTTTTTAGGACTAGCATGTAGGTGGGGTTAAAAACAGTTTTCATTGGCCTAAGGCCAAGTTAAAATCCAGGTAACAAGATTATAACCCCGGGAACCTCCTCGCTCTCATCCCTCAACCCTAAATTGGATTTTACCACTCTATATTTGCCTGTGTTTCTTTATCTCAGTGATCATTCTTATTATTATTTTGCATACTTCACAACACAAATCAGGGTGTTTTATATGTAGCAGGTGACAGATAAAATATTTGTTGAGTGATGGGCTAAGGAATTTAGCTTTAATTCAGTAATGAGTAGGAAACTAAAACAACAACAAAAACCAGAAACCAAAAAAATAATTCAGTAATAGAAAGGAGGAAGAATTTAAATAGGAGCATTACAGACCAGAAATGTGTTTAGAAAGATGAGTATGGTGCAGGGTTGCCAGATTTAGCAAATAAAAATACAGATGTCCTGTATTTTATCTGGCACCCCTAGCATGGAGTTAATCTAGCCTGTGTAGATGGAGTGAGAAGAGAATGGAGGTAGCCCGGAGACTACTGAAATTGCTGTGAGAGAGACAGGTTTCTGACAAAGGAGATGTGAGGACTGGATTGGGGGCAGACAGTGGAAATAGAATGGGCAGGACTTGTGGACTGGATGTGGGAGGTGAGGGAGAAGTGAAAGCCAAAGTAATTTCTGCAAAGTTTTTAATTTAGATTCCTGAGTAGATGACTGCAGAAAAATGATCTCCAGAAAGCTGGGAGGAGACCAGGTTTGTGTGGAAGAGGAAAGGGATGGAGAAAGAAAATAAGTTCAATTTAAACCTTTTTGAATTTACAAGTAGGAATGAGAAGTGGATATTTAGGGGTACAAGTTTAGAGCTCAGGCGAGGTTTGGTAGGTACAGACACATGAGCCTTTCAAGAAGGACTCAGGGAAGCAGGGAGCAGAGAGATTTTGCCGGAATATACTTGGCTGTTGACCCAGGGTGAAGACACGTGTCTCCTGATGCTGAATTTGGATCCAGAAACAGAAGATCCAAATGTATATAAATATTCCCTTAAACAATGGTGTATGTATTGTTACTGTAAGTTTTTTCAAAATGGTGATGTAAGCCTGAGTATAATAGGGCTGTGGTGAAGCAAGAAATTTTTCTTGCAGAACGTTACCAGAGTCACTGACAGTCTTGCCCTTGGTGTAGGGAATAAAGGGCAAGGAAAAGTCTCAATAGGTCATGTTGCTCCTGCTTGAGTCTCTCTTGGCTTTCTTAGGTTGTATATTCTTTTTTTTTTTTTTTTTTTTAAAGATTTTATTTATTTATTTTTTCCCCCCAAAGCCCCAGTAGATAGTTGTGTGTCACAGCTGCACATCCTTCTAGTTGCTGTATGTGGGACGCGGCCTCAGCATGGCCGGAGAAGCAGCGCGTCGGTGCGAGCCCGGGATCCGAACCCGGGTCGCCAGCAGTGGAGCGCGCTCACTTAACCACCAAGCCACGGGGCCGGCCCAGGTTGTATATTCTTGAATAAATAGATTGAGGACTTAAGAGTAGAGGAGTGCGTGTGTGCCTGCGTGTGTGTGTGTGTGTGTGTCCCACCAATCCATCACACTTTCACAATTCTGATCAATAAATATTTACTGCAAAAAAAGAATGAATAAATGAATGAATCTTGAATAAATAGCTAGAGATACAGCTGTATTAACAATATCAGCATAAAGGTAGTAGAGTGAATGTTACAGAAATTTAGAAAATTCGTTATTTCCCATGAGTCTTTAGAGGTATCAAGGAAGAATTCTGTGGGTAGGGAACTTATGTTAGAAAAGCATAGAAATTGGAGAACAGTCCAAAGTGTATATTCCAGCCCTGCCATGTTCTCTTCTTTCAGTGCACAAGTTCTTGGCTGCACATAGTGACAAAGTCCACCTTAGCAAGGTTGGAATTTTCCCTCCCATGAGGACAGCACGGAGATGTCAGCACCTATCTACAGTGGGCTTTTCCATTGTGACGAGGGAGGAGCAAGGCGGGAAGAGCTGGATAGAAATATATGAACTAGTGCTTGAAACAAAGAAGTCCCCAGAGGTAGAAGTCAGACTCTAGGGTGTAGCTTCCCCTGTATATTACTCCTCCCATCTGTGTCAGCAATTGGATTTTGATAATCTGAGAACTAAATGAAAATGGAAGGGTTTAAATGGGGAAGGGAAAAAACCAGAATTAAAGAACCAAAACCACAGCCTCTACAAGACTCTGACAAAACGGAAAAAAAGAAAAAAAAAAAAGTTTGTGTTTGGAGCTCCATCTTCTGGTCGTGAAACAGGATAGAATTGAAATGTGATGTTAATCATAAAAGCTAAAATGTATTGACAGGATGTATTAATGACATAAATGTATTGTCTGATTTAACACAGTTTGTCCTGCCAAATAATCTACAAACTCTTGAACTCAGAAATTAAGGGTCTTCACGATCTGGCTCGAACCTCTTGTTTCATCCCCTTTCACTCGTCCCTTTTAACAAGCATGTGCTCGAGCCTACCAGGAAACTGCACTGGGCTGGGCTCTGTGGAAAGTGCAAACCCATCAGCCTTGGCACCTGCTTTCAAGGAGTGACTCTTTAATTCACATGTCACCAAAAAACAGGTTGATTATTTTACATTTAGTGTAAACTACACAAATACATGAATAATGCTTTTTTCTCCAAATTAAAACTTGACAGAAATGGCTAAATTTTCCTTTGACTCGCACTCCAGTCATAATCCTCTCTTCCTGCCAGCACTAACCATGGTTGTAGGTTTGTGGGCCCTTCTCGATATTATTTAAGCTGTGATATACATGTAAATCTACACATAGAAGTTGTTTGTGAACATGAGCAGAAGTGTATGTGTGTATGAGTATGTTTTACACAAATAGGAAAATACTGTACCACTGTATGCAATTGCTTTTTACCTTTAGCAAAATATCTTGAGGATTTCCCCATGATATTAAATATATACATAGTTTATTCTTTTTAATAGTGACATAGTATTCCATAATGTTTAGCCTGTCTCCTTTTTAGGCTTATTTGCAGAGTTATAAACAATGCTGCAATAAAGATTTGTGCACATGGGATTGTTGGGCCACAGGGTATGTGTGTTTTTGGTTTAACAGATACTGGCTATTGCCCTCTGAAGTGGCAATTGTAATGCAAGGGCTCTTTCTCCATATTTATTTGTCCACAGATCTGCCAACTGGGTATAATCAGACTTTTAATTTTTTTGGTCTATTTGAAAGCTTACAACTAATATTTTATTATTGTTTTTACTTTTATTTCCCTGGTTGTTCATTCTTTTGTGTTTATTGACCATTTTATCTTTTCTTCTGGGAATTGCCTCCTATTCTTTCTGTGTTTATATTTTTTATTCATGTTTATTGGGTTGTTTTTGTTTATGTTTGATATGTAGGAATTCTTTGTATATTCAGGATAATTACATGATAATTCTAGATTATTGCTCCTTTTAAAAACATTGCCAAGGGTAGTATTTATAATACGCAAGCTTTTATTTATCAATCTAATTTGTCAATCTTTTCCTGATATATATTCCTTATATATTCTCATGCATATATATGCTCATATTTGTATGTATATTGTAGCAGGTGTGGTCAGGGCCTCATCCACATCCCCTTGGGCCTTACAACTTATACATAGCTGTCTCAACTGTGTGTGCAAACACACACACACATAAAATTTTTCTTCTAGTCTATTGGTACTTTAAAACTTTGCCCATGTTATTTTTGTCATAGAAAAACTGTTAGTGGAACAGTGGACTCACAGCATGTTTTTCAGTATCTCTTCTATATCTAGTATAGTACCAAGCACTGTAATATAATGGGAAGAAGCGTGTAAAAGAAAAGAAATATATGAGGCACATCTTAGGCAAGAATTCACGTTTAAGAGAACGAATGAAAAAAAGAAACTTTGACAAAACAAGTTATCAGAGTAGAAAATTTATTTGGAAAATTGTTTCTTAAATTGGTGAAGGGCACGGAGGAATGATAAGAATGTGGTGTTGGTTAACCAGGAAAACTTACAGAAATGGGTGAAGGTTGACTCAAAATGAAGATGTGATGGGTGGTGTTTGGCAGAGAGCAGTGGGCAGAGGACTTTGTCTGGTATGAAAAATAGTGCAGGGGGCTTAGCAGTTAAGTGCATGCGCTCTGCTACTGGCGGCCCAGGTTCGGATCCCGGGTGCGCACCGACGCACTGCTTCTCTGGCCGTGCTGAGGCCGCGTCCCACATACAGCAACTAGAAGGATGTGCAGCTATGACATACAACTATCTACTGGGGCTTTGGGGGAAAAAAAAAAGGAGGAGGATTGGCAATAGAAGTTAGCTCAGAGCCTGTCTTCCTCAGCAAAAAGAGGAGGATTAGCGTGGATGTTAGCTCAGGGCTGATCTTCCTCACAAAAAAAAAAAAAAGAAAAATAGTGCAGGGTAAGAATTAGCATGTCATGTTCATGGGGGTGCAGAGTGGATGGGCTTTGCTGGTGGGAAGGCTCTGTGGGGGACATTTAATCAGGGGGGGACTCTAGGCAACCTGGGAAGCAGGTGAAGTTGGACTTGGGAGCTCTACCAGACTAGTCTTTCGGCAATTCCTTTCCTCCTCCTGGCACTTCCTTCCTACCCATCCCTCAGCCCAGGCAGTCATCTCATGTCTCATTGCCAGCTCTCTCCTAGGGACGTGATCATTCAGGTGTAAGTGATGATAATTTAAGATTTGGAAAGGCAAAGCAATTAGAGCGTGGGGTGGGAAGAGGAGGAAGAGAGGAAAAAGTTTTTCTAATTAAGATACAAATGTGAGCGAAGGCACAGGTGTGAAGGTTTATGGACAACTTGGAGAAAAGACAGTGGTTTCTTTTGGCCAGCACAGTAGGGTTCCGCATGTTTTTGAGTATGAGAATCTGTTGTTAATAAGAAGCAAATCAATAGGCCCCTACTTAATAGTGGCTGTGTTATTAGTATCTTTTGATTGAGAAAATACATGATGATAAAACATATTTTAAATTAATAGTTGTTTTTAAATAAAGTATATATATATATTAGAAATTTATTCAGTTTACAGACAACAATTGCAATTATGTGGATTCATAGACCCCTTTACATTACTCCAATACCTCCCAGGTCCTTGGCCCACAGGTTGGGTTCCACTGGGCTAGCATAGGGTTTCTGTAGGGAGGATCATTCTGTGAGAGATTCATTCATTCATTCAACGTATATTTATTGAACATCTACTAAGTACAAGGTGCTCTTTTAGGCTCTGGGAATACTGCTGTAAAAGAAACAAAGGCCTTCCTGTCAGGGAGCTTACATTATAGTGGGAAAAGACAGACAATAAAAAATAATACACAAATAACTATAATATTTCAAATGGTGTTAAGCGTTATGGAGACTAGGGAGTGCCTGGGTAGGATGGGGGGGATGTCATTTAAATAGAATGAAGACAGAAGAGCTCTCTGGTGCAGTGATATTTGAATAGACATTTCAATGAGTCAGAGTGAGCCATTCAGCTCTCAGAGGAAGAGTGCTCAGGTCAAGGGAACTGTTATTGCAGAGCGCCAGAGGTGGGAGCGTGTTTGTTATCCTTTAGTAATAACAAGAAGACAGGTGTGGCTAGAGTAGGGTTAGGGAGATGGAGGATTGTGGTACAAGATGAATCAGAGAGGTAGTACATAGCCAGCCACATCATATAGGGTCTTGCAGGCCATTGTAAGTACTTTGAATTTTACCCTACGTGAGAGAGAAAGAAGCCAGGGGAGAACTTTAATTAAAATAGTGACATAAACTGACTTATGTTTTAAAAGTATCATCATGGCTGTTTATGATACAAATTATTAGGTGAGTGTTGTAGCGGGAGACCGATTGTATAAATCCAGGCTAGAGATTAATTGTCGAATGCTTCTGATTGATTGAATAAGATAAAGACTGAGAGCGGACCCTTGGATTTGACAATGGGGAGTTTACTAGGGAACGTGCACTCAATTTGGTAGATAATAATGAGCCTTTGAAGGTTTTATAGGGAAGTGATTTCATCAGCATTGTACTTTATGTAAATCTATTTATTGGTAGCAATGGATGGGAAGGATTAGATTAAATGAAAAAATCTGAGGCTAGAGCGACATTTTTAAGTACCCATTTTATTGAAAGATTCTGGGGTAGCAAAGGTGGGAATACAAAGGACATTTGAGTCTGAACTGAAAGAACTAGACGATTGAGGGACGATAGGATGAGAGAGAGAGAAGAGTCAAAGCTAAATTTTTTGAAATTGCGTGACTAGGAAAAGCATAGTTCCCTTAACAGAGATGGGAAAGTGAGAAACAGGAGGTGATGCCTTTAATTTTGTATATCGTGACTTTGAAGTTCTAGACATCCAGGTTGATCCCAATGCTCATCTTTAAATTTTCGTTCTACAATCCTCTATCAGCAGTCCCTCCTTTGAGACTCCAGAGGCTTCTGGTAAACCGTGATCTTCTTACTGGCAGAAAGTCACGTTACAACCTTGGGACCTTGGCAACTGGATCCCACTCTTCTTCCTAGCATAAACTTTTATCTTACTCTGTAGTCTATTGATGATCTACGCAGAATTAGAGCCTCACAAAAATTCCTTATTTCCTTTATGTGCTAACGTTAAGTTGTCTGTGGTATGGTTTGGTAAAGAGGTCCTTCAGAAAGGAAATGTAAGTCCAGAATGTAAAAGAGAGATAGAAGTTGAAGATTGAAATGTGGGAGCCATTTGCTATGGATAAGAATTCCTGGATAAGAATTCCGAGGGAAAGAATGTGAAAAGAGAACAATATTAATTACAGGTGCTGGAAGAATTCTATGTAGTAGGAAAGTTAATTTGAAAAATTGGTGGGGTGGAGGGAGGAGATGTACATTTAAAAGCTATCACACGCCCGTCAGAATGGCTATAATTAACAAGACAGGACACGACAAGTGTTGGAGAGGATGTGGAGAGAAGGGAACTCTCATACACTGCTGGTGGGAGTGCAAACTGGTGCAGCCACTATGGAAAACAGTGTGGAGATTCCTCAAAAAATCAAGGATAGAACTACCATATGATCCAGCTATTCCACTGCTGGGTATTTATCCAAAGAACGTGAAAACACCAATGTGTAAAGATACATGCACCCCTGTGTTCATTGCAGCGTTATTCACAATAGCCAAGACTTGGAAGCAACCTAAGTGCCCATCAAGGGACGAATGGATAAGGAAGATGTGGCATATATACACAGTGGAATACTACTCAGTCATAAGAAATGATGAAATCCAGCCATTTGTGACAATGTGGATGGACATTGAGGGTATTATGCAAAGTGAAATAAGTCAGAGGGAGAATGTCAAATACCGTATGATCTCACTCATTAAGTAGTAGATAATAACAACAACAAACAAACACATAGGTACAGAGATTGGATTGGTGGGTACCAGAGGGGAAGGAGGGAGGGAGGAGGGCAAAAGGGATAATTAGGCACATGTGTGTAGGAATAGATTGTAATTAGTATTTGGGTGGTGAACATGAGAATATGATGTAACCCATGCAGAAATAGAAGTATAATAATGTACACCTGAAATTTATACAATGTTATAAACCAATGTTACTGCAATAAACAAAAAACAAAAAAACAAAACAAAACAAAAAATTAAAGCTATCAAGATCTTTGGGGCCGGCCCAGTTGGCGTAGCGGTTAAGTGCGCGCGCTCTGCTTCGGTGGCCCGGGGCTCGGATCCAGGGCGCGCACCAAAGCACTGCTTGTCAAGCCATGCTGTGGTGGTGTCCCATATAAAGTAGAGGAAGATGGGCACAGATGTTAGCCCAGGGCCAGTCTTCCTCAGCAAAAAAGAGGAGGATTGGCATCGGATGTTAGCTCTGGGTTAATCTTCCTCACACACAAAAACAAACAAGATCTTAAATGTTCTCATCACAAGAAAGAAATGATAATTATGGGACATGATAGAGGTGTTAGTTAATGCTATGGTGGTAGTCATACTGCGATATGTAAATTTATCAAATCATCATGTTATACACCTTAAACTTACACAGTTATGTGTCAATTATATCTCAATTTAAAAATTTTTATAGATTGAAAAAAAGGAAAATAAAGAGGACAAAAAAGTCTGTTGAGAAAATTTCTCGAAAAGAAAACTTTTTGTTTAGTCAGTCCCCTTAATGGGCCATAGTGTAGTGGAAAATAAAACCCAGAGCATGTGAGGGGGGTCTAAGGGTGATGTAAGGACAAACGAGGAAGTATGAGGTTTGAAGGAGCAGTCTGGAGGGAGAGTATACCGAAGTCCAGGAACTGGGAAAAACTGGGAGACAGGAAAAAGTGGGAGGGGATGGGGTAGGTGCTGGAGTAGGAGTGGGACGGAAGCTGGAGTGCCAAAGGGGACGATCAGTGAAAAGGTCCTGATTGCGGTGTGGCTTTGGGCTCTTCAGAACACAGGTGGTTTTTTTTTTTTAATCAAGTGACTTTAGGATACCATGGATAATGTGATATACTGTCAACTTAATAAAAGCTTTTCAGGAGAAAATATGACAATACATTAAAAGTACAGATTGTAAGATATATCAAAATTCTAAAAACATTAAAATGGGCAAAATGTGTCTTAAAATAGCAGACATGCTGCATTCAATTTTAAATCTTTTGCTCTGCTGTGCTGTGACATAGTACATCCTCTTACCTCATGTTTTTGTTGAAACTTCAATAAAGGTGTATGATCACAGCTTTAGTGTGATGAGATCTTATGAGATTAATGTTTTGGGGAAATTAGTGTTTTGGGATGTATTCTGTGTTGAGTCAATACAGAGGAAACACTCACAAGAGATGACACTTGAGAATTCAGCAGAAGCAAGAAATCTGAGGAAGTGACTCAGAGTAATGTAAGCTCCTTTAGAATTCATGAAGATATTAGGCATGAGGTGGGAGATGCCAGTTTTCTATTATATGCAGAATAGGGATTCTTTCCATTTTGATTCACATAGTATATTTTAAAATATGTGGCAATGGAAGAGGATGGTGACTATTTTGGGGACATCCAGCTTGTAAGTATATGGGTCACGACACATTTGAGGAAGAAGAAATGGAGATGAGAAAAGTAGTCATCAAAGAGGCAGAAGAAAATAATTTCAGATTATTTCCAACACTTGGATGACTTTATATCTGGACTGGTTAGGCTGCATTGAATTCATTGACCTTTAAAAGTCGCTCCAGTCGGTAATGCTGTGACCTACCTGTCTGGTTTTTTTTGGTAAAGGGTTAGTTGACTCCAAAAATAATCTTTACTTTCAACTCAAGAGAATGTTAACTTTGTGCTTTTTGGGGATGAAATGGATGTGAGTTTCCTTTACCTTCCATGTAAACCTGACTAGATCACAAGTTTCCAAATTGACCAAATTGTGTGGAAGTTGGAAGAAAAGTTCAACTACATACTTCTGAGTGAAGGACAGTCATTTCATTCTCTGACACACTGCAGTGATGAACCCAGTTGGTATGTCTTTCAGAAGTGCTGTGGAGTTTGTTCTGTACTGTACAGTAATATATGTGTGTATGCGTGCATGTGTGTGTTGTGTTTCCTCTCTTAAGACTACTATTTCTCTTTGAAGCTGTACACCCAGGGTAAGCTATGGATGGGTAGTATGGATTTACTCCCAACTAATTGTAGGAGAATGAACCCTTCCCATCATCAGGGCTCTTCCTAGTTCCGAATTCTCTTTCTGCTACACATCAAGGGGGCGTTAGGATATAGAGCTGTTTAAGCTTGAAAAAGAGCCCTATGTTACGCAATAAAATGATATTCTAGTTTTATATGCCACAACAGAGTATATAATGTAAATGATTCCTTGGTTCAGAAAAATATACTAAAATCTTAATATGTACTTATTATTATATAAATATAGTTGTATACTTAGTGGAAAAGTGTTGAAGACTATATATAAAATAGCATGTGCCTCAACATAGTGCACATAGGAACTCCGGAAACATCAGTTAAGCTAACCTTTCAAGGTTATCAATTTATTGTTTAAATTTCCTATGAAATTCAGGTTACCATTGCTAGTTTCAATTGCAAAAGAATCAAATTTTCTTATTTTCAACTTGTATAGAGTTTCATATCACCACAGATTGAATCTTTATCCTCATATTAATGTATAAAGAACTTTAGATGTTTACCAAAGGTATGCTTTTATCATTACCCTAATCTTCTAATCAGTTTATTTTTTAAACGTTAAGGGGTTTCAAGTACTTATTACAGGAAAAAAAGCATATTGCTCTAAAAATAAGAAGCTTCAGATATTTGCTCTGTAGATGCAGTAGATTTGAGTCACTCTGGGATTTATATTTGACCTAATGTGTATTCATAATTATTTCAGTTGTAGCAACATGGCTTTCATTTTGCATACCTAATAAGGGTAACTGATGAGTCAGGCCAATGATATTACTTTATGCTTCTTTAACATCTTTCATCTGCAGCTTACTAAATACTTTGTAAACATTAATTAAACATCACAACACACCTTGGAGCAAAGGTAAGTATTATTATCCTTTTATGGGGAAACAGATACAGAGGGCTTAGGTAAGACAAATATTAAATATATAGAACTGAGGTCTATAGGGTAAGGTGCCAACAATGCTTTTTCCTGGGTACAGGGGGAGAAGCATAGGTGTAATTACTACAAAATAACCAAAGTGTATGGGGGAATGTGAATTTTAGGAGTCCCAAAAGCCTTTGTGACATTAATTTTGGAGATGAGGTATTAAACTGAAGCTCCTGGTTAGAATAGTGTGTATCACTCAGTACCCAAACTTATCTTTTTCCTGCTGAAGTGGAAAATCAGGTCAGGATTACTGCAACGTGCTTGAATTTAAGAACTCAAATAGAATCGTATGATCTGGGTGTTCTAGCACAGCCCTGATTTCAAATAAGCTGATCTGCTTCTCCCATAAGTAGATTCGAATTGTTCTTATTGTGTGACCTAATTTTTGGTTTGAGAATTGAATCACCATAACTATTATGGCTAGTTTTAAAGCTTTGTTTCCATATCCCCAAATGAAGTTGGTATTGAGCAATTGTCAGGTAATTTGGGTGATTCAGATAGCTGGCATATCAGTTATAAATTTCATTTGATTGCTAATAACACAGATAGGAATTCAACAAGGTAGAATTTTATTTTTTTTGTTTCATAAAGGAAGGATGAAGAGAGATATTCCAGGCTGGTTGGTGGCTCTAAAGTGACATCAAGGACCCAGATTCTTTTTTTTTTTTTTTATCATCCATAGCGTGTGGTTTCCATCCCCAAGGTTGTCTTATGGTCCAGTATGGTTGCTAGGGTTCCAGACATCACATACCTGTCCAGGCAGGAAGCAGGAAGGACAAAAAGGCATACTCTAGCTGTCTGTCTTAAGAAGCTTTCTCTAAAGGTCCACTTACCATTCCTCAACCATCCCTAACTCCAGGAAAGGTTAGTAAATGCAATCAGTTAGCTGGACACACCACTACTTGGAATAAAAAAATCAAAGTTCTTTTATTAAGGAGAAAGAAGAAAATAGATGCTGAATAGCTGACTATTTGTCTTGCCTATGATAAGAAACCGAAATCAATAATTAAAGCAAAAAAAAAAAAAAAATCCTCCTTGGCCAGTGAATTATATGGTTTGGCCTTTTGTCTTGCTGATATTGACTGAACAGCTGACATGTTTCCACTGTATTTCGTGATCTGGAGGCACCACCTATGGGTGTGTATGTGTAGCCCTGGCAAGAAAATACCCGAACCAACAAGTGCATCAGCAGAATTGTTTGGAAGTGTTCTTGCTGCATTCCTCCCCACCCTGCCTTTGGTCATGAACTTAGGTGTAGGTTCCTGATGTGTGTACACCCCAGCTGCTGCTGGTCACAGTTGGGCAGACCCAGGACAGGGCAAACCTCCTCATCAGTGTTTGATTACAATGATCTGGAATACACAGCCACTTTCATTTTGTGCAAATTTCTCTACTGTGCTCTCTGTGAGTGTCTCTGTGTGTGTGTTATTCCAAGGTCCACCTACTCCACACCCCCCAGACACTGACTGGGAGGAGTTTGAAAGCATAGATGGTGGCTTACTTGCTTGAAAGGAATATTTTGCTTAACAAAATTGTAATCGAAAAAGGATGTAGACATCCACTAGTGATTTTTTTTTTTTGGCAGAAGTGCTTAAGATTTACTTTCTTAGCAAATTTTAATTATACAATACAGTATTATCAACTGTAATCAATGTTATACATAGATCATCAGACTTTATTCATGTTTTTGCTAAATGTTTGTACCCTTTTACCAACCTCTCCCCATTTCCTCCATCCCCCAGCCCCTGGCAACCACTATTCTACTCTCTGTTTTTATAAGTTTGGCTTTTATTTTTTAGATTCCACATATAACTGATACTATGCAATGTTTGTCTTTCTCTTTCTGACATTTTACTTAGCATAATGCCTTCAAGTTCCACCCATGTTGTAGCAAATGGCAGAATTTCTTTCTTTTTTATGGCTGAATAATATTCCATTGTGTATGTATGTATATATATATATAGAGAGAGAGACCATATATATATAGACCATATATATATATCATATCTTCTTTATCCATTTATTCATTGATGGACACTGGCTATTGTGAATAATGCTGCAGTGAACATGGGGGTGCAGATATTTCTTTGAGATAGTGATATTGCTTTGGATAAATACCCAGAAGAGGAATTGCTGGATTATATGGTAGTTCTATTTTTAATTTTTTGAGAACCTCCATACTGTTTTCCATAGTGGCTTCACCAGTTTACATTCCTACCATCAGTGCACAAGGGTTCCCTTTTCTCCACATCCTCATCAACACTTATCTCTTGTCTTTTTGATAATAGCCATTCAAATAGGTGTGAGGTGATATCTCATTGTGGTTTTGATTTGCATTTCCCTGATGATTAGTGATGTTGAGCACCTTTTCATGAACTGTTGGCCATCTGTATGTCTTCTTTGGAAAAATGTCTATTCAGGTCCTCTGCCCATTTTTTAATTGGATTTTTTTTTTTTTTGCCATTGAGTTATGTGAGTTCTTTATATATTTTTGATATTAACCCCTTATTAGATAAATGATTTGCAAATATTTTCTCTCATGCAGTAGGTTGTCTATTCATTTTGTTGATGGTTTCCTTTGCTGTGCAGAAGTTTTTTAGTTTGATGTAGTCTCACTTGTTCATTTTTTTTTTGCCTTTGCTTTTGTGTCAAATCCAAAAAATCATTGCCAAGACCGAAGTCAAGGATTGCAGTCCAGTTTCATTCTTTTGCATGTGGCTGTCTAGTTTTCCTAACACCATTTATTGAAGAAACTATTCTTTCCCCATTATATATTCTTGGCTCCTTTGTCATAAATTAATTGACCATATATGAGAGGGTTTATTTCTAGACTCTCTATTCTGTTCCATTGATCAATGTGTCCATTTTTATGTCAGTACCACACTGTTTTGATTACTACAGCTTTACAATATAGTTTGAAATCAGGAAGTGTGATACCTCCAGCTTTGTTCTTCTTTCTCAAGATTGTTTTGGCTTGGGCCGGCCCCGTGGCTTAGCGGTTAAGTGCATGCGCTCTGCTGCTGGCGGCCCAGGTTTGGATCCCGGGAGCGCACCGACGCACCGCTTCTCCCGCCATGCTGAGGCCGTGTCCCACATACAGCAACTAGAAGGATGTGCAGCTATGACATACAACTATCTACTGGGGCTTTGGGGGGAAAAAATAAATAAATAAAATCTTAAAAAAAAAAAAAAAAAGATTGTTTGGCTATTTGGGATCTTTTGTGGTTCCATACAAATTTTAGGATTATTTTTTCTATTTATGTGAAAAATGCCATTGGAATTTTCATAGGGATTGCATTGAATTTGTAGATTGGTTTGAGTAGTATGGACATTTTAACAATATTAAATCTTCTAATCCATGAACACGGAATATCTTTCCATTTATTTGTGTCGTCTTCAATTTCTCTCATCAATGTCTAATAGTTTTCAGTGTACAAATTTTTCACCTCCTTGGTTAATTTTATTCCTAAGTATTTTATTTTTTTTGGTGCAATTGTAGATGAGATTGTTTTCTTAATTTTTCTTTTCTTTTTTTTCTTTTGTGAGGAAGATCAGCCCTGAGCTAACATCCATGCCAATCCTCCTCTTTTTGCTGAAGAAGACTGGCCCTGAGCTAACATCCGTGCCGATCTTCCTCCACTTTATGTGGGACGCTGCCACAGCGTGGCCTGACAAGCAGTGCATTCGGTGCGCACCCGGGATTGGAACCCGGCTGCCAGCAGCGGAGCGTGTGCACTTAACCGCCACGCCACAGGCCGGCCCCTTAATTTTTCTTTCTGATAGTTTGTTGTTAGTGTATAGAAATGCAACTGATTTTTGTATCTTGATTTTGTATCCTGCCACTTTACTGAATTTGTTTATTAGTTCTAACAGGATAATAGACATTCTAATAGATGTGAAGTGATATCTCATTGTGGTTTTGATTTACATTTTCCTGATGATTAGTGATGTTGAGCATCTTTTCATGTGCCTATTGGCCATTTGTATGTCTTCTTTGGAAAAATGTCTATTCAGGTCTTTTGCCCATGTTTTAATTGGTGTTTTTTTTTTTTTTGCTATTGAGTTGTATGAGCCACTTGTGATTCTTTGTAATTGGATGTGACCTTTAAAAAGTAAATGATAAGTTCCATATTTGATCTAAACATATCACCAGGTGAACTTTGACTTAGGATGAGAAGGTAGTTTAGAGACACATTCTAAAATAATGCATATTTAAGTGCTTCCCAAATATTAAGAGCTTTGTTGTCTTACTCTCTCTGAGAGACACTGGGTGTTCCACAGCTTCATCTATATAGATGCACAGATAAGGGGTTGAAGAAAGCTTGGGATTTATTCATAGGGCAAAAGGGCAGTTATGGTTGGGTAAGAATACTCTTTGGAGATCAGAGGGTCCCTCTACTGGTAACTAGCGTAAATGTGCTTAGGCAACAACAAGTAGTTTGGTGTATCCTACATATTTGTGGTGGTGACTTACAGCTTAGAAACTTACCTCAATTTAATTTTGAACTTAATATGGCAGGGTTGTTGATCTGTCAGTTCTCGATAAAACTTTTATCTTTCGTTTACTTAATGTGGATTTAGAAGCTTTGGGGGTCCTTGTTTGACTGAACCCAGTCTCCCTTGTATCTGTGTGTGTGAACTGCCACCTTCTTCCTGTCCAGAAGCCACAACCTGTCAATTTTCAGGGCCTTCAGTTTGTTGAAGTTTTAAGGGTCTCCAAAATAATGCTTCTGTTGTTACTTCCTTGGTTTGGAACACGATTAGAGCTAGATAAAAAAGTCAAGCAGATGGAGATGAAAACATGGCTCAGTTTTGGGTGACAGTGGGTTTCCTAGGCCTGCACCCAGAAATACGCAGCCCTTCTCCTGGCTCCCTGCAGGCCTTGCTCTGCAGGGGCAATCCCTCTACCTAAGCCAACATCATCTACTGTCCAAACCAAGACACTTTTGAGAGTTAAATGGGGCACTCATAGGATAAAATGCCAGGACTGTCCTGGGCAAACTGTGAAATAAGTTCACTGACTGTTATCTCATGACAACAGTCAAAGCAGAGAGCACACACCTAGGATCTGGCGGGCAGATCCCAGAGAGAAAGGGGAGGGAGCCTGGGATACTCAGTTCCTTCTTCCTAACACACCATCAGATAAATCAGCTCTTCACCTCCCAGGGAGAAGTGAGGGATGGCCCAGGAAGCCAGTTGTGCTCATGGAGAATCCATCTTCATGGAATCCATAGAGGAAAGGAGGTTTTTCCCTTTGGGTCTGCCCCTAATGTTTGCACAGACAAGGGCCAGAGTGGGATGCTCTAAGCATAGGGCGGAGGAGTGGTGTGCAGAGCTGATTGTTAGCATCGTTACTCAACTCCACATTCAGTGATGATTGATAGATTGAAATCGGCCCTGGTGGGGCTATTTACACCATGGGAATCGTCAAACTACAAATAAGGGCCTTTCTTTCCTCTTCTCCAGTAGAGCTGGCTGTTAAAAATTCATCAGCACACCACTTGGCCCTGGACTGGAGTTTTATTTCCCCTGGGTTTATGACTGATACTTCCCTCTGTCCCTGTCATCTAGTAGAGATATTCGTGATCAATGATTAAGGCACATTTGTCATTGCCGTGAAAACACTCCAGCCTCTACACCATCTGGGATGTACTCCATTGGGCCTGAACAGCTGCAGTGCAGTCTGTGCTCTGAGTCCACTTCCCTTTGGTACTAAGACCGGCCATTCAGTGCAGGCTTCCATAGTCCCTTGCCAAGTCTACTGAGATGGAAAGCATAAGCATCGCTTTGATGTTTTCAGTCTTACAGGCATTGACAACGAGAAACAGGCCTGTTCATGGGGGAACTGAAATTCTTGGCAATGGTATTGTCAGTGGAGTCACAAAGCACCTGAATTTTAGAACTTAGAAGCTCTGGATTTAAGCCCTATTTATGAAGATTACAACTGTGGAAATTTGCAAAAAATATTTCACTGCTTGGCTTCTTTTAAAGGAAGAACGATATTCTCCAATTATAAAGTTTTGGAGGTAAATGAAATAGCATGTGAAAATGAATTACAAATCTTAAAGCATGGCAGCCATTAAGATTGAATTAGATTGTGTTGTTTTGTGGTTTTATTTCTGAAAGTAACACTTGCCATAAATTAGAAATCAATTTCCCAAAATAAAATCCTTTTTTGGGTGCTGGCCCGGTGGCGTAGCAGTTATGTTCGCGCACTTTGCTTTGATGGCCTGGGGTTTGCAGGTTTGGATCCCAGGCACAGAACTACACACCACTTGTCAAGCCATGTTGTGGTGGTATCCCATATAAAATGGAGGAAGATGGGTAGGGATGTTAGCCCAGGGCCGGTCTTCCTCAGCAAAAAGAGGAGGATTGGCAATGGATGTTAGCTCAGGGCTGATCTTCCTCACACACACGGAAAAAAATCCATTTTTGTATGATGGTATACAGTTTTCAGTAATGGTGTATACACTGTGTTGATTTTTTTCCCTAAATGTGTTATTTTAATAAATATCTCATGAATGAAAAGGAAATGCTTATGTAAAGTGTAAGCATTGTAAGGAGAGTGCATATTGTAGCAAAAGGCGAGATTAGTTAGTGCTGACATTCCAGCTAATTATTTGCAGGACAGGAAGCGGAGCTGGCTTATCCACAAGGCTGATAAAGCTTGTGTGTAACCCCCAGCAAAGGAGTATTAGCTTATTTTGGGGGGAGAAAGAATTTAATATATCTCCCCTAATTTCCCCAAATGAATTAATCATCATTGGGAAGATAGAAATTTGTTGGATTTCTTTATGCTTATTTTACAGTTTAATGTTTTTAAAATTGTAATTTGGAAAGGAGTGGGGTATTCTTAAAAGGTGCTTGGAATCCCTTAAAAAGCCTTAATTCATCCATCATGAAATAATTTCTACTTAGGTTCTTGCACCTTTTGATGTCTTAAGAAGGATTGGGGTGAAGGAAGCTTTCAGAGGCACATTTGGTGTCAGGTACTTTGTACAGATCACACAAAGGATGTTTTTTTCCTCCACATTGCAGGCAGATCTCAGGTATAAAATTACCTTTGATAATGTTTCCTTGTAAAACACAAAATAAATCAATATTAATATTGACTTTTGATATGTTAAAAAAAACTTAAAGAAAATTTATATCTTTCAGGTTTAAGGCCTTTTTTTTTTTTTTTGTGAGGAAGATTAGCCCTGAGCTAACATCCACTGCCAATCCTCCTTTTTGCTGAGGAAGATTGGCCCTGGGCTAACATTGGTGTCCATCTTCCTCTACTTTATATGTGGGACGCCTGCAACAGCATGGCTTGATGAATGGTGCGTTATGTCCTCACCCAGGATCTGAATCTGTGAACCCTGGGCCACTGCAGTGGAGTGCGCGAACGTATCCGCTATGCACCGGGCCGGCTCCAAGGCATATTTTTTCAGCATGAGTTTCTCAGATGTAGCTTGGCCTCCCTCTAGTGGTGGCTATGGCAAACTGAATCAAAACCCAGGGCATAAAGCTCATTTCTTAATATCAAAAATAGGATTTTGAACATGTAGGCCTTAATTTAAAGGGCTAGAAAGCTTGTAATTATTTTCAGATTTTGGCATTTCTTAGATACTCAGGTTGATTTGCATTTGTTATTCCTATATTTTTGTTTTTGTTGTTATTATTCTTACTTGAACTTTTCTTGTGTTTATTTTTGGTGGTAGTGGGGGTGCGTGTGTGTGTTCTTTTCCACAAAATACAGAGCCCTAAGTCCAGTTATAAATTCCAAGTTTTTGATGCTTTATGTAATATCTTCTGGTAAAAATTTTAGAATAAAGAATTTATTAATAAGTTTTTGGCCCAAACTGAGATTACATTATTCTGGGGGTGGTGGGGTGGTGGTGGTGGCAGGGGGTAGGTATAAATTAATATATTATAAAAAAAAAAAATTCGGGGCCAGCCCGGTAGCATAGTGGTTAAGTTCACTATGCTTCAGCTGCCTGGGGTTCATGGGTTCAGATCCCAGGCATGGACCTACACACTGCTCATCAAGCCATGCTGTGGTGGCGTCCCATATACAAAATGGAGGACGATTGGCTCAGATGTTAGCTCAGGTACAATCTTCCTCAAGCAAAAAGAGGAAGATTGGCAACAGATGTTAGCTCAGGGTCAATCTTCCTCACCAAAAAAAAAAAAAAAATTTAACTTGAATCTGATCATACCTCTAGATCCAGCTACCAATTTACTGGCAATCCAGAGGAGAGAAGAGCGTGTTAGAATACACTGAGGAGATGTAATCAGTCAAACTCAGACTGTGAGAAATTCTGCAGGATATAAAAGCAAAATTCTTCAACCAAAAAAATAGCAGGAGGAAAAAAAAAAAAGAGATTAAAGTGGAACCTGAAAATTAAAAGGGACTTAAAAGACTACAGTCATTTACCACATCTGGCCCTTTTTTGGATCCCGATTAAAATAAGCATGGTGGAAAAAAATCTATTAGTAAGATTTATGAGACAATTAAACAGTTGACATTATATATTCGATATTATTAAGGAATTATTTTTAGGTGTGATAATGGTATTTTAGTTATGTTTAAAGACAAGTTATTATCTTTTAGAGATTCACACTGAAATATTTATAATTGAAATCATATTATATCTGGGATTTGTTTCAAAATAGTTGGGGGATGGGGATGGATGTGTGGGATAGGGCGAAATTGGCCGTGGGCTTATGGTTCTTGGCACCAGATGGATACCTGGGAATTCATTATACCATTTTATCTATGTTTGAGTATAATTGAAATTCTCCATAATAAAACATTAAAAATGTCAATAAATTGGCTACAATGCTTTTAGTAACAGCTATATAAATGAATACAGGGTATCATTAAACACCATTATCTTATGGACTACTAAGACAGTTCTCTTTACCCTCCACAACCCCAGCCAAGCTCACTCTGGACCTCATTGTGTACTGCAGGCACATCCTAAAGTTGTTGGAACAGCCAGACAGCAGCCCTGAGAAGTCTGGCTCAGTCCAGAGTGAGCCTTGATTTGTTGGACTACTAAGAAACTGGGTTAGTTTTATCTGGACCTTAATTCTAATCTAAATCAGAGGGGATCTTAGACTAAAGGTCAAGGCTTCATAGGGAAGAGACCATGGAATAAGCTCAAAATGACCCAATTCCTTGAGATGGAATCAAGATCAATTTAAGGATAAATGAACAAACATTTCATGACAGTTATCCATGCCTGAAATGTGTCAGGCATTTTAAGTTAGCATAGTGGCAGGTTGGAGTGGTGACAAAGGATAAGACATTGACTGACCCGGATGTTCATGTCCCACTTAGCTTCAGAGTTGAAGACTTCTCTTATAGATACCGCCTCCCTGTCTTCCCTTCTCCACGCACCTAACCATAATCTCAGCACATTTGGCAAGCTACTCCCCTACTTGTTCCAAGGAAGCTGAGTATTGCTTTCCTACCTAGTGTCTCCCTGGATTCTTGCTCTGAACACACTGTCCATGCAGACCCAGGATGCTGCCATCCTGCCAGGCTTCCATCACTGCCCTCTTCTGATGTAATGTTCCTTCTCCCTACCCACAAACACACAAGATTGGACCTCTGTGCACCCTGATGTCAGTCTGAAATAAGCCATGACCCTTTGCAGATTTTAAGTTAAATTATTTCCCTTTGGAAACCACCTGCCCACCCAAGATAAACCCAGACCACTTCCCAATCTCCCACATACCTATTTCATCATTAATTCAACAAATAGCTACTGAGTACCTAATAAAGGCTAGACTCAGGGTTAGGCAGTGCTGATAGAAAGATAAGCAAAAAAGACAACAATCCTTGCCTTCATTGAATTTGCAGACTGATGGGTTTTAATGATCCAAGATAAGACTGTAATTTGTAGCAAGTCTTTATTGAAGGTAGAAAGATAAAGGAAGGGGAGCCGTACACAGAAAATAAGTAACAACTTCTGCACAGCCCAGGCTGGCTCCCTGTCTCAATCTTTCTTGGCTTAATACCATTTGTCTAGGGGTAGCTTATTTCCCACTCCTGGAATTGTTCTGGACTGCTACACGACTCGGAATCCAGGACAGCCTAACTCCAAGGACCCAGAGAGAGAATATTTTTGTAAGAAACTCATTAAAATCTACTTCCCTCATTTCTTCCCAGGATTAATCCCTTCCCAAGAAACGTAGAAAAAATAAAATTTCAAGACAGGTAGAATGGTCAAAACTTTAAAAGATAGAATAAAAGAAAAGAATGTGGAGGCAAGTTTAACCATTTTATAAGGAAAATTTTTCTAACAATTTTTGCTGTCTAAGATGAAAGAAGTCACGTTGTGAAGTTGTCCTTGGAAATGTAAACAGACAGGATAACTATTTGTCAAAGATGTGAAAACTTCTAAGAGAAGTTTCCAGTGGGTGGGAGTTTAAACATAGAAAGCCAAAAATCATATCTAATTGCTAACATTTGATTCTTTGAACAATGAAAATGTGAATGTTAAAGGCACTGTAACATCTGGAAAGGAGAAGAATATCAGGGCAGAGATGTTTTCCCTGTGCTCCTAAAATCATGCAACATACGTTTAGCTTATATGTAGGATGAGTGTAGACAAAAGTTTAGGCATCAGGATTATCATATGTGTCGGTAGATGGGGCACTGATGGTAGGAGCAGTGATGAAACCGAAACCATTTACCACGGGTCCTACATTCTCTGGAGAGACTGGAGCAGATTCTTCGCTAAGAGCAGTTTCCACTGCAGCTCCCAAAGTGTTGGCATCCAGTGGGAGGCCTGAAGACATCCAGGGTAGTTTGAGTCATCCCTTAGGCCATTCTCAAGGAGACAATACTGGCCATGTTGCCAAATCATAGAGTTTGGCACACCAAATTTGATGTACTGTCACCACTTAGGTCTGGATCCTTCTGAAACACCACCACCACCACTGCCACTGCCATGACCACCACCACCGCCGCCATTAATCACTGCGTTAGATTATGCTGGGTAATGAACAACTGCAAGATCCTGGTGGCTTATGACAAGATTTAGTCCTCACTTTACACTACTTGCCCACCATGGATTGGCTTAAGTTCTGCTCAAATCTCCTCCCTCTGGCATCTGTGCTGATGGAATAGCCACCGTCTGAAACGTTGCCAGTCACCATGACTGAGGGAAAGAAAGAATATGAAAATTGTTTACTGGATCTTAAAATTTCTTCTTGAAATAGGGTATTGGGCCTCTGGGTTGTGATTAAGATGGCATTTTGATTATATTAGATCTGGGATCCAGGAATAAGTGGATCCAGCCTCTCACAAGCAATCTTATTTACAAGATTCTGAAAAAAAAAATGCATGAAGAAATGTACCATGTTTCCACTGATGAGTGTGTGTCCCCCAGTGACTAATTCCCGTGAGCTAGGCAGGACCCCACCAGGAACTCCTTTGCATGAGCTATGTCAGCCTGAGCAGCTTAAGACTAAACGGAGTGAAATGCCTGCTCTGCTTACTTCCATTCCACAGCAGGGATCTGCATCATATCCCTGTTTCTCCATGTACCTGCCAACAAGAGGCTGCAGAGAGCACAAGATACAGGGGAAGAAGTCGGAGAGCATTTGTCTCAAAACCTGGCAGAGAGCTGGTATAGACTGCATGTCCATTTCCAAGCCACGTGGGGAAAGAAGCCAGAGAACCCGGAGAGAGAAACGGAGAGCAAGAGCTTGCCAGTGGAAAGCATGCAGGGTGGGAGATGGCCTGGCTCTCAGGAAGGACAGGCAAAGACCAAACCTCAACTTCTCTTGGGTAGTGGAGGAAGAGGGGTAGAAGAGATTGTAAGCACATGTACACGCTCCCTTTTTAACAATTTCAAAATCTCCAAGCAAGCAGGGTGGCCCATAAAACTGTATCTTCGTAAATCATAGCAACCATTACTAGGTAGACACTCAGTACTGAAGAGAAAGTCATCAGGCAATGGGGTTTGCTAACCATGACCTCCTTCTGGGCAGTGTCGGATAAAGGGCGAGAGTGAGCAGGGCTTTGATAAAGGGATTCCTTCCCCATAGACTTTATTATCTGGCAACAGTGATCTCAAATTGACCTATGTAGATACATGGAAGGTATCAGTTAATAATCTATTTTTATTTCTCAGTAGGAAGATGTGTCACTTTAACGCTTAGACTTTAAAAAACTCTTCATAGGTTGTTGTTTATGCTGATCCTTATAATTTTATTCTGTATTTGTCAAGCACCTACAAGTATTTTTATTTTTTCTTAACAGCAGATGAGAAGTGGTCTATTTTTTTTACCTTACACATAGAGTGTGGCTGGGGACTGTGACTAGGTGTGAATGTCCTCTCCAGCTCTAATCTGGGTCTCTAGCCACTTCCTTTCCAGCAAGAATTCTTTTTCTTTTTTTTTGCTGAGGAAGACTGGCCCTGGGCTAACATCTGTGCCCATCTCCCTCTACTTTATATGGGATGCTGCCATAGGATGGCTTGCCAAGCGGTGCGTCGGTGCACGCCTGGGATCCGAACCGGTGAACCCCGGGCTGCCACAGCAGAGCGTGTGCACTTAACCACTTGTGCCACTGGGCCGGCCCCCAGCAAGAATTCTTAACAACGAAAAGAAAACAAAATAATGTAGTTCCAATGAGTAGGTTATTTTATTTTATTTTCTGCAGACAGTGGTGTGTTAATGGCAGGCACCTCTGTTTTTTCTTAATAGTAGTAGAGAAGTAGATTTAGACTGTCAGATATGAAATTGATGAGATTGGGTCACAAAGTCATGGTATGTGAGTTTCTTTCTGAGGATAAGAGAGGTAAGAATACTGTCTGCAATTGCTAGACTAGTTGGAGAGGGGCATGGAAATTATCCTGACAGTAGGTCATGAGAAGGAGTGATGAGGGTTAGGATCCTGTAACACCAGCAGGCAGTTCAGTCTAAGGCAGCATTTCACATCAGGAGCTGTGGCCAACTCTTTCCCTTCTCCCCTTCTCTTCCCTAAGTAAACACCTGATTCCCGGGCATCTTTTGTGGACAAAATACTCTTTCCTCTCCCCTTTGCCAAATAAAAATATTCCCATACCCTCGTTGGCTCTGTAGTGGGGTAGTGGTGGTTCAGTATGTAGGCTTTGGAGCCCAACTTCCCAAGTTCAGATTCTTGCAACACTGTACACATGACCTTGGTAAGTCACTTAATTTCAGTAGGCCTCAGTTTTCTTATTTGGAAAGTGAGTATAATTGTTTCTTACTTCCTCGGGGGAGGACTAAGTGAGGCAATTAATGTAAAGTGCTTAGCAAAATGCCAGGAGCATTGCAGGTGCCTGATAAAGGTCTGTGCTCCCTGCGTGTCTAACAACTCTGGGGGGTCAACTTTCCCAAGGTGGCTTGATTTTTAAGCAATTGGGACGCACTGTAAGATCATCTGTTTTGCTTTTTGGTTCAGGAAATATACTTACAATACCTATTACTTCTAAGATGAAGGCACCTGAAAACTGCAATTTAAAAAGGAATGTTATCTGTGTCAGAGTAAGTTACTAGTCATCCAATCGATCTTAACCCCTCAAACTGGATCAATGTATTTGCACAAAAAAGCAAGTTAAAAAAAGCTTTCTATGTAGTCTCTACATCTTCTAGGTAGTTGGTCAGGATCCTCATTCTTGTATTTCCCTCTCCCCATCCATTTGTTCCCAGATGGTAGTTTGGGCTCCCTCTTACCTGGTCCTAGATTCTAGGATTTGAATCTACTTTGAAATTTGCTTCTGGCTGCTTCAGATTTGATAACTTTCAAAAAGCTTCCTGTTATTTTGGGCCTTAGCACCCCTACCCATGTCCCAGCTCTTCTCGTCCTTTTGGTTATGAGGTCTGCCTGCTGATGGCTGGAGTAGACCTAGGCAGCCCCGAGCCAGAGCTGCTGGGACGCTGTCCTGGCACACTGACCTTTGGTTCTCCCAGTCTGCAGTAAACAGCAATATCTGGGGTTTGTAACCCTAGTGGGCAGGCAGTTTCGTGGTCAGAGTCTCCAGAACTGGCGGTGGGGTCAGGAGGATATAGCAAAGCCCCCGACAGTGGTAAAAAGGGAGCTTCCTGAGGGACACGGCAGACCTTACCCTGGGCGGGTGCTTAGCTGTCATCAACCAGGTGAGTGTCTCTGTTGGGCAGGGATGTATGCCCCTCACTTTAGTTGTGCCACTGTCTTTCCTGCCCTGTGTAGCTGTCACTGTGTGAAGTAAACAGTGCACCTACATTGAAGGAACTTATACCCTTTGCCTGTGTCTGTTTTTGTCAATCACAGTCACTCTTGTGACCACCATACCCTGTTCCAGCTCCTGGTCCACACAACTCAACCCTCAAGACCCTGAGAGGGGAGCCAAGAGTGCAGACGTTCACAGGGAGTGATCTACATCTTTCTCTCTCTACAAAAACAAACAGACGAATCAACAGTGGTTTTGAGGACCTAGGAAATTTCGCTAGGAGCTTTTTGAAGTCAGAGATTCTATCTTGCTCATCTTTTTTCCCCCTAATGTCTAGCGCAATATCTGATACATAGTAGTGTTGGAATTTTAGGAGCTGAATAAATGACATTCTTGCTCTCCTTCTTAAGTTGGGAACCAATTAAGAGCTAGACAAAGGAGTCAGACAGCTGGAAATCAACATGCTGCTGCTGGCCATAAGGTGCCTTTGTTCAGGCTGAAAAAGTCACCTTTTTCTTCCTTTGGGCGTATGAATTAGAAGAAAACACCCACTCCTGGAAGATGGTTGTGAAGAGGGACTGCCTCTGGGTGGACAGGTTAGAAGAAAGGGGCCGGGAGCTGGCTTGCTATGCGTAAGCTGGGCCGGATTCAGTCCCTGCTTGTCCCCAGGGCCAGTGCCTTTGTTCAGGTAGCTCTGGAGATCAAAGCAGGGGGATTTTTCTTTTTAAATAATAAAAGTTGAATTAGAATGTATTGCATAGATATGCCACCACAATGGGCTTTCTAATTATCTATCATTCACTCAACTTACCTTTCAAAATGGTACGCTTCTCCTTGCAGGAATAGAACTTGGCCCACTGTGCTTATCACAGTAAAGAGTCAGCCAGGATGTGCCCTCCCTACACTGGCAGATGTGAAAAACCGAGGCTCCCAAGAGCCTCTGCCAAGTTTACTCAGTTCCTTCTCCCAAAGTCCACAACAATGTCTTCCTTTCTTTCCTTTGGGAGGAATAAGGGAGGAGGTGGAGAGGGAGGCCATGGGTATGATTGTGGCAGAAGTTCTTACTCATGGAACCATGAGACCAGGAGAAAAGAGGTTCTCAGTAACACAAGTACTCAATTAATGTTTCTCAAATGAGAGGATAAATTTTAGGAAGAGGCAGATATGCTGTTTATTGTGTAAATGTAGTTAGGAAAGAACAAGGGCAGAATAGTCAGGAGGGAAGTTTTGTGGGTTAAGTGAATGTTTTGTGACTTGCTAATATATCTAGAGTGTGTAAACCATACTTGGCTTGCTATTGGAGGGTTTTGTTAAACCTTGACATAGGAGGTGGAGGGATTGACTACGGATACAGAGACAGAAAAAGGGCCATTTGAAGGGCTTGATTGTTCAGAGAGTGAGTGGGAAAGTACTCAAGGTATGTTGATTTTGGTGGAGAAAGGTTAATCAACTCGTTTGGAAGCCATTCAAATTTAACTAGAGGGACAGGAGATAAGGAGTTATAACAATGATTTCTTAACTTGGGTACATTTGAACAGAGTTTATCTCTAGTGTAGAGAATGATATTTAACTTTTATTCCTTGGAAGGAAAAAAGAGATAAGCCCATGAATTTTCAAGTTGCTGCTTCAGAAGGAGAAAGCCTTTTCTCTCTGGTATCAGTCAGAATGTTGCACAAGAGAATGGTGGAAAAAATGAGTAGTATTATTTTTGGGCCTTTTTTAGGGACTCTGTGTGTGCGTGTGTGTTGTCTTATTTATTACACTCTAATTACATTAATTAGAGTTAATTATTTCATATTCATAAATGAATTAAATCATGTATCAGCTTCGTCAAGGAATTTGAGGTTCTAAAACACATGAAACAAATGAGGTTTACAAATGAGTTGTTTTTTTTTTGGTGAGGAAGATTAGCCTTGAACTAACCTCCATTGCCAATCTTCCTCTTTTTGCTGAGGAAGATTGGCCCTGGGCTATCATCTGTGCCCATCTTCCTCTACTTTATATGAGATGCTGCCACAGCATGGCTTGAGAAGCAGTGTATATGTCCATGCCTGGGATCCGAACCCGTGAACCCCAGGCCGCTGAAGTGGAGTGCGCAAATGTAACTGCTACGCCACTGGGCCGGCCCCGAAACAAATGAGTTTTGGTGTTTGAGAAAAGGTCAGCTATTGGGTCAGTAGTAGGTGACAATAGGGTAAAGATGGGTAACCAGGAGGCAGGGTAAGAGCAGTACCTACTTGGAGGTGTCTGAGACTACAGTAGTTATCTACTGCTGCATAAACAACTACTCCAAGACTTGATGGCTTAAAACAACAGTCATTATTTAGCTTATGGTTAAGGTATGAGATCAGCTTGGTGGTTTCCCGTTGGTCTTAGCTGGGCTTACTCATGATTCTGTGGTCACCTACTGCTTCTAGATAAGTTGGTGGGTCAGCTGCGGGGCTGGCTGGTCCCAGATGGCCTCCCTCACATGCGTGTGGTTGGCTGGCTGTTAGCTTGGGTACCTTGGTTCTCCTCCAGTGGCCTCTTGTCCTCTAGCAGATTACAACAGGCCTGCAAAGGTTTCCAGGTTTAGCAAGGGAGCAAGCACAAGAACTTTCAAACCTCTGCTGTACATCATGTTTGCTCATGATGTCCTGTCCCACTTGGCAGGTCACATGGCCAAACTCATTTCAAAGGGTGGAGAAATAGAATCTAGGTCTTGATGGGAGGATCTACAATGCCACAGGGAGCAGAAGGATGTGATGCTAGTTTTACCGTCTGCTACAGGATTCTAGGCTGCAGTGAAGGCTGCAGGTTGGGGGAGGAAAGGAGAGGGGTGTGGAGAGGGGGAAGGGTGGGCAGTAAAGATAATCTTCGTTCACGTCACAGCTTTTCCTGGGACTGCCCCTAACTTGGGCTAAGTGCCATTGTGTGGTAAAAAGAAATCTCACAGACTCAGAAACTAAAGTTAACACCAGAAATTATTAGGAAAGGGAAAACTAATAGAGGAAAGCAGTGTCTGATTAGAGGATACATATTGCCAAAATATTTTAACACGTTGCCCAAGACTTAGCCTTAGATATTATTTCTACTCAGGTCAGTAACCTAGATCTGGTGTTACCCTACCATTATCTGGATAGGAAAACTGGATTCGGGGATACTACCCAACTCATAAAATTGTGTGCAAGGAGCTTGAGAAAACCAGGAATCATACTTATTGAAGCTGAAACTAGACATTGATGAAAAGGTATTATTTTCTGTATTGTTGTGGAAAACTGTGGTAAGAGTAGACATCTTGCAATAGAGTCTTTTTCATCAGCTGTGTCAAGAAAATAAAAGGACAATGTATGTGGCCAATGTTCCTGAACTGTGCATGCTGGAGCCTTAATGAGACAATTAATGATCTGAGCAGAGCATCATTTCAGAAATGGTAGGAGGTGGGGGAATGGAGTGGGGGAGCCGTGTTTCCTTCAGTGAGCTCATCCATCAAGGGATTGAATTAAAACAGCAAGTGGAGCCAAGGGAAGGACTCTGGCTCATTTTCTCCTCATATGGGCCTTGTCTTCTCCAGGTAGCCACAAATCTTGAGGCCTCTGAGTCCCAGCTTCCTCTCAGTAAAATGAAGACATTATTATCTGTGTCTAGACTATTGAGCATGCTACCTTAAAATCAAGGCTTGGACTTTCCATCACCCAAAACTCCTCTACTCTTCTTGTCTTTTGTGTTTGTTTATTTGATTTTTGTTTAATTGGCTTAATTTTTTTTAGGGCAGTTTTAAGTTCACAGCAAAATTGAGGGGAAGGTACAGAGATTCCCTATATAGCCCCTGCCTTTACACATGCATAGCCTCCTCCATTGTCAATACCCCCCACCAGAGTGGTACATTTGTTTGATTTTTTTTTAAAAAAGCTTTATTTTGAAATAATTTCAAACTTATAGAAAGGTTGAAAGAATAATAGAGGGCTCCCGTATACCCTTTATCCAGATTTAATAATTTTTAGCGCTTTGCCACGCTTTTTCATATTCTCTCTCTCCTCTATACATATACATATATATGTGTATGTGTAAAAACACACATACATATTTTTGTGAACCATTTGAGAATAGCTTACAATACTATTCTCTTTGACCTCTTAATACTTTATTGTGTATTTTCTAAGAAAAATGCTATTCTCTTACATTACAATAGTGCAATTGTCAAATTCAGGAAATTTAACATTGAAATAATACTTTATCCAGTCTATACTCCATAATCCAATTTAGCAATTGTCCAAATAATGTCTTTTATAGCATGTTTTTCCCCTCCAATGCAGGATACAGTTCAGGATCCTATATTGCAATTTGTTGTCCTATCTCTGTAGTATCCAAATCTGGAAGATTTTTTCAGCTTCTCTTTATTTTTGACAGCATTAATATTTTCAAAGAATACAATAAAACTATTTTATACAGTGTTCATCACTGTGGGTTTGTCTGGTGTTTCCTGGTGATTAGACTCAGATCATGCGTGCGTTCTTAGCTGCACACAACATCAGTGATTTATCGTTCTCAGAGTACCACATCTGGTGGAACACAGTGTCTGTGTGTCCATTACTGGTGATGTTCGTTTGATCACCTAATCAAGGTGTTGTCTGGTTTCTCCACTGTATAGTTATTATTTTCCTCTTTCAGTGCTAGGTAATCTGTGGGGAGACACTTGGGACTATGCACATATCCTGCTCCTCATCAAACTTTTCCTCCTGGATTTTGCATCCACTGAGAATTCTTGTTTGAATGAATCTTTACTATGATAGTTGCAGGATTTACTTTGCCTGTTTCATTCTGTAATTTTATCTTTCTTATTCCACAGTTGGAACCTGGCTCCCAACAGCATCATCACATTATTCATTTTCTCAATCTGACAATACCCATAAAATGGTTTCAGAATAGCTAAACCATATCACAATGAAAAACAAACTCACCAGAAAGAGTTCAAGATTTGTTTTCAGTTCTTTTATTCCCTAGATTGTGGGTATAATGTCAAAATGCTGTGCTCAAAAGTTACTTGGATTGGTTCTCTTTTTTTCCCCTTCAGTGTGCTATTTATCCTTCCTTACCCCACCAACGTGGTTATTGATTTAAAATACAGTTGTGTTAATTTGTTTCTGTGTATATTAAGTTTTAGGGTTTTTTTCCCTCCTCCACTCCATCCTCTCCAATCTAAAATCTATAGCCTGCTCACAGACATGTGCTGCATAATGATATTTCTGTCAGTGACAGACTGCACATATGACAGTGGTCTCATAAGATTAGTACCATATAGCTTAGGTGTGTAATAGGCTGTACCATATAGGTTTGTGTAAGTTCACTCTATGATGTTCACACTGATGAAATCGCCTAACGACACATTTCTCAGAACATATCCCAATCGTTAAGTGATGCATGACTGTATTAGTCTCTTAAGGCTGCCATAACAGAACACCATAGTGTATTTGAACAACAGAAATTTATTTTCTCACAGTTCTGGAAGCTAGGAGTCCAAGATCAGAGTGCCGGCATGGTTGGTTTCTAGTGAGGCCTCTCTTCCTGGCTTGCAGACGGCCACCTTCTCACTGTGTCCTTGCGTGGCCTTTCCTCTGTGCTCACACATCCCTGGTGTCTCTTCCTCTTCTTATAAGGACACCAGTTCTGTTGGATTAGGGCCTCACTCTTTGACTTCATTTAAGCTTAATTATATCCCTACAGTCCTTTCTCCAAGTGGTATTGAGGGTTAGGGCTTCAACATATGAATTTTGGGTGATGGGGACACAATTCAATCTGTAATATCTACTATCCTTTAGCTGTCATATGAAGCTCTTGAAACTGCTTTTGAAACTCATTGAGGCAGCTGACTCCTTTTGGTTTAGTTTCTTCCTTGTACATCTGCTTATTTGTTTCCTTATTCATTCTTTCACACATTCATCCAATCATTCATTAATTTACTTATTCAAAAACTATTTATTGAATGCCTACTAAGCATAAGGCACTTTGCTAGACATAGAAGATATAAAGGTGAGGAGGAAAACAGAAAAACAATATGTCCCAAGAGTTTATAGTCAACTGGGGGAGTCTGACATTGATCAAAGAGTCATCCAAGTAACAATTGTATTTTTAATTTCTTAAACTTGTAATACAATGCAATTGTGCTCCAAAGAATATATATAAGAAAGTGTAAGAGGAGGGAATTGACCTATTTGGTGTGGTTAGGGAAGGCATCTCCAGTAAAATGATATTCATGCTGGGATCTAATGGAAGGCTAAGAGTTACCTGGAGGAAGAGGAATAAAGAACAAGAAGGGGAGGTGGTATAATAGGGAAATGGTGGTTCCTGGCAAGGAACAAAATATCCTGAGAACTGTCATTTTAATAATCTGCACCAGTACCACCAAACCCTTTGCCAGCTGTCCTGCATTGTTCACTTTGCCCATCTGCAACAGGGTATTGGTCCAACCACCTATAGGACAATGTTGCTATGTCACACCTCTCTGTGGATTAGTTCCACTGCAGATTCATCATCTTCAGTAACAGTAGCCTGCTTGCTGATTTTTCTGTTTCTGGGCAATTCTCTTTCTATTGCTGCTGCTCAAAAGCTATTTCAAACCTGGCCCATTTTCCTTGAGCGATCTCACCCATTACCTCCTTCTATGAATGAGTTTTCCTAACACATAGCAAATAGACGCTATTATGTGAGAATATACTAAATACTAATTGTCCCATATGCTGGTAAGTTTGGTGCTGTCTCTCCAGCACCACCCCCTGTCCCCCTCAGCCCAGGACCAAACATATCTGTATCTTCTCTCATTCTTCTCTATTTCCCTATTATCTCTGTTGAAGAGCTGTTTTTTTTTTTGTTTTTTTGTTTTTTTATATTTCTGATGTAATCCTCTGGTAAACAGTTTGAGGGGGGCAGAGATGGGAGTCCAGACTGTGAGTGCCCTCTATAGTCTAGGTTGACAAAGTCAATGGCTAGCACATAGTCAGAATCTGAAATAGTGAGAAGAAGAAAGGAGTCCATGATTGTTGTTAAATCTGTCAGGAGGGGCTGGTTTGGGGGAATTGTATTATAAATATAAGAAATTAAAGAGACTCAGAAATGAAAGCAAGATAATTATGCTGATTGAATTTCTGAAATAAGGTTGTTGTATATGGCTTGCCTTTTTGTACTTTACTCTATAGTGGTTAGCTATTATTGTTAATAAACGATCACAAAATTTAGTGACTTGAGGTGACAATCATTTATTATTCCTCATGAGGCTATGAGTGGTTGGGCTTGGCTAATCTTGGCTGAGCTTGCTCAAGTGTTGGTGGTCAGCTTTTGGGTTGCCTGAGGGCTGGTTGGTCTGGGATGGCCTTGGCTGGGGCAACTCTACTTAACTCCACAAGGAATCTTTCACATCCTTCTAGCTGGCTAACCTGAGGATGTTCCTATGGTGGTGGGAAGGGTTCAAGAGGGAAAGCTGGAACATGAATACACTTTTTCAAGCCTTTGCTTGTATCAGATTTCCTAATGTCCCAATGGCCAAAGCAAGTTACATGACCAGGCCAAGAATCAGTTTGGAGTGAGGGCCCTACCAGAGGGCATGGATACAGGGAGGCATAAAAAATTGGGGTCATCAGTGTAATCTATCTACCATACTCTCCATAGTATGATGTTTGTGTTCCTATCATTCCCTTGAAACTGCTTTCAATTCCCAAGTCCTATGGACTATTTTTTGGTCTTATACTCCCTGACCTCTTCATAGCATTTGGCCATTCCACTTTTTTGTTTAAGATTCTTCCACCTTTGATTTTGACAAAAGTATTCTTTCTTGATTTTCTTCCTACATTTCTTACTATACATTCTCCTGCTTCCTCATAAATTCCTTTCTTTCTTCTTGCTGCTTTAGTGTTGGGTTTCCCAGCTGTATGGGTTTCAGAGAGTCCGTAAATAGCACTCCTTTCTTCCTCTCCTAAGTTTAAAATCAACTGGGGGATAAAATACAGATAGAGATAAAAAGCCAGCTTCATCACAGATAAAACTAATTATAAAATGTGGCTTTGAATGGGTATTTACAATGGGCTACTAAATACTTAGCCATAGAATTAAACTTCCTCTCCAGTCACAGGGACTGTGAATGCTCTGCAAACAGGTTGATAGTCCAAGAGAGAGAGGAAGGGGCTACATGCTCAGTTCAACTCATCCTATGGGATGCAATAGGTGGAGAAACAGGCCAAGAACGCTATTCTAGTGGAATTCCTCCCCATACTAACTTAAGGCCAGTGGAAAGGTTCTTCTCTAATTCTAGGGTTCACCTTTGGTCCTCTTCTAATTTCATTCTTGTCTCTCTAGCAATGCCATTTATATTTCCCGTGATTTTAGCTACCTGTGTTATTCTTTTTTTCTCTAGCACAGATTTTTCTCCAAAGGTCTAGATCAATATTTCCTGTCTCTTTTGGATGTTGAGCTGAGTCCATGAATTTAATATATCCCAAATTGAAATGATCATTTATTTGTTCCTTCAGCCAATAAAAATTATCCAAGACATTTACAATTCTGATTTTTCTATTCTGCTCATCTCAGGGCTATCATCTGCCCAGTGACCCACACCGGAAACCAGAAAGTTTTCCTGAGCTCTCTCCCTTACTTCTCAACATCCAATCTGCCACCCAGTCTTATTCATTCAACCTTGTCCACATCTCTTAACTGACTTTTTTTACTCCACATACCACTTATTTAATTCAGACTCTTGACATCTTTCTCTTAGATTTCTACAAAAGCCTCTTAAATATTCTACCCCCTGCCTCCTGTCTTATCTCTTTTTATTTTATTTTGCTGAGGAAGATTAGCCCTAAGCTAATATCTGTTGCCAATCTTCCTCATTTTTTGCTTGAGGAAGATTAGCCCTGAGCTAACATCTGTGCCAATTTTCCTCTACTTTTTATATGTGGGTCATGACCATGGCATGGCTGATGAGTGGTGTAGGTCTGCACCCAGGATCCCAACCTGCAAACTCGGGCTGCCAAAGCAGAACGTGCCGAACTTAACCACTCTGCCATGGGGCCAACCCTTGTCTTATCTCTTTTTAATTTATACCTGTATAGGAGATCCTGCATTATGAGAAAAGAGTATGGGCTTTGGAGCAGAACCAGCTCTGCCATTTAGTTATAGGTCTTTCTGCAAATGACTTAATTTCTCTAAGTTTCAGGGTTTTTAAAAAATCTATAAAATGAAGATAATAATACCCACCTTGTCTGGTTTTTATAAAGGTTTAAGTGGATGTATAAAACATGCTCAAGCATAGTGCCCGGTGTAGTATCGTACTACCAATAGTTAGCTTTAAATTATGGGCCAGGCATTGTGCTAGCTTTTTTACATGCACTACTTCACTTATCTTTCAGTGGACTTTATTATGCCCATTTTCCAGATGATGAAATGAGGCAAAACTTGCACAGAGTCACACAGAAAGTAAAGTGGCAGGGAATTCAAGCCCAGTCAGTGAGCCTCCAAAACACCTGCTCTTAATCATACAATCACAACTATTATGAAAGATAGGATGGGAAAGTGAGAATGTGGTGAAATTTAGCCTCTGTTCTTTTTTTTTTTTTGTGAGGAAGATCAGCCCTGAGCTAACATCCATGCCAATCTCCTCTTTTTTTGCTGAGGAAGACTGGCCCTGAGCTAACATCTATTGGCAATCCTCCTCTTTTTCCCCAAAGCCCCAGTAGATAGTTGTATGTCATAGTCGCACATCCTTCTAGTTGCTGTATGTGGGACATTGCCTCAGCATGGCCAGACAAGTGGTGTGTCGGTGCACGCCTGGGATCCGAACCCGGGCTGCCAGTAGCGGAGCGTGTGCACTTAACCGCTAAGCCATGGGGCCAGCCCCTTAGCCTCTGTTCTTAGCTGCTAGATGAACTTGGGAAAGTTTCTTCAAGTTTTTGAGCATCAGTTGTCTTATCTGTAAAATGAGGATATAATACCTACTTATAACATGGTAAAGAGACTTAAGAATATAAAGTGAATGGCACACAAGAGCACTCAATAAAGGATATCTATGATTATTGATATCTCTAGATTAAAAATACAGTTACTGAGCTAATCCATTTAAAAATCCTGTTGTTCTCCCTCTGCATCCAGGATAAATCCCACACTCGTTAGCGTGGCATACCAATCCTTGCATTAATGCCTCCTCCCCTCATCTTCCACCCCAAGCTTTAAGAATAATCGCTTGCAGTTCCCGCAAACATGCACTGCCATCTCATAACTCTCTGCTTTTGTAAGGCTGCTTTCTTGGCCTGGAAAAAGAAAGGTCTCACCCCAACATTTCGTCTTCTGGTTAACTCTCATTTGTTAATGCTTGAATCTCACCCTCCCCCCTTTTTTACAAAGCCGTATTTGGTGAACATCTTCAACTTCCCCAATTGTAGTTGGGTGTCCTTTCTCACATGCCTTTGTAAGTGTGCTTAGGTCCATCGAATCTCATCTCACAGTTGTTTACTGGTCATTTTTCCTCACTACCCTGTGAACTATCAGAGGAGCGAAGATTGTGTCTTTCATTTCGGTATTCCAGGACTTAGCACAGTGTAGGCACTCAGTAAATGCCTGATGTTTGAGTATTAAATGCAATAATTGGAGGTATAGAGCCTGGTTCTTGGCAGGTGTTTAATAATAAATATTTTCCAACATTTTAATAATTTTTGTATAATATATTTATTGTACAATATATTCTATTTTAAAAATATCTATTCAATTATTTATAACACTAGGATGATGTTTGTGGCTCTGCATTCTTTGCATTTCCCTTGGTTACCTTGTACACATCTCAGAGTTTCAGCAACATATTTAGTGAAGTCCCTCTGCTACGGTTTATTCTATATTCTTACTTATCAGTTGAAGTAATTATAAAGTGATTCTGCAAACTGCTTAGTTCCCTCATTGTCCAGATACAGTGAAAATCTCCAGCTATTTGAAATTTTTTTAAGCTCACTTGCTAACCAATGTAATGTCTTGTTAAGTTGTTAACTGACCTAAAATATGGGCATTTCCATTAAATCAAACTGAAAAGAATCAGTAAGGATTATGCAAAAGTGACAGAAAGAAATAAACATGACAAGCCACATGAAGAAGGCTGGAGATCCTTTTAGAAAGGTACAGTTTGCTAATCTGTCTTCTCTTTTGACAGAGATTCAGTGCTGGGAGCCCCTGCTGGGGAGAGGGTAGCGGAGAAAGAGAGGAATGACAGGGACACAATTTAAATGTTTGGACAGCTTAGTCAAAGAGAGTGAATTGCCGCAGGCATTTGCACACATTAACCCCTGCTGTAACAGCCAGAATTCTGTCTTGCACTATCTAAATCCAAGAATCAGCTCTTTGGAAAGCTGACCGTCTCCTGCTTGCCACGAAAAATGTGAAAAGTATCAGGTGAGGAAGTAATTGAATAGACTCAAATCTCTGTTAGGTAGCAGTAATTTATTTTATCTTAATTTTCTTACTTTCTTACTTTATTTTTCAATTTTCTTACTTTCATTGTTTGGTTGTCTCAGACATCACCAGAAGTGCTAAAGCACCACCCTAGGCCCCGTGTGTAAAAGTTCAACAACACATTCTGGCAGGATGAGCAGATTCAATGGTGAGGAATTAAAAAGTTGGCTACAATTTAGTCCCAAAGTTGCCTGAGTTAGTCCTTTGTAGAGGCTTCAAGTCATTTCTTTTGTCAAAACAGTGCTTATTGGAAGACGCAAGTCAATCAACAATAAGTTTCTCGTTGTTGGAACAAGGTGTGGTCTTTTGGGATGGCAGGAGCATTCTCTCTGTCTCTCCCTCTCCCTCTCCTTCTTCCTTCCCTCCCTCTCCCTCTGTTTTTCTCTCTCATATCATGGCACATAACTACAAATGGCGGTAAGAAGAATAAAGGAAAAGAGGAGTGCGGTATTCAGGACATTGACTTAATACAGCATGTCACGGGCCGGCTCTGTGGCTTAGCGGTTAAGTGCGCGCGCTCTGATGCTGGCGGCCCGGGTTTGGATCCCAGGAGCGCCCGGAGGCACCACTTCTCCGTCCAACGCGAGGCCGAGTCCCGCGTACAGCAACTAGAAGGATGTGAACCTATGACATACAACTATCTACTGGGGCTTTGGGGGGAAAAAGCTGAATAAATAAAATCTTTAAAAAAAAAAAAATACAGCATGTCATGCTACAAGCAAGATTTATGTTGTTGGACTGACTGTTGTTTGAAATGAAATCCTGCAGCACTAAGCTTTGGGTAACACTATGAAATTTCAGCTCACAATTTACAATCGCCTACCACTGTGTTAGGCCCAGGGGAGACTTTAAGAGCTATGAAACAATGCCCCTCTGCCCTATAAATGAACTAGGCGGGAGTGTATAATTCAGCAAACAAAATGTCTATTTTACAATTTATTAAGCTAGCCAGAGTTTTTGTGACTGAACAACGCCAGCATTAAATCATTTAAAATGAATCCTCTCCTTGAAATATTGTACTTAATTGTACTGTGAAATAAATTCTAAATTTTGGGAAAAGTTTGATTTTTAACAAACTGCCGTATTTTTCCCTTCTCTTTCATTACTGTTTTCCTTTCCTGTGGCTTTTCATTTAGAATTACTAAAACTCCATGATTTACTTCCACTTGACTTGCAAATGGGAAAGGGAAACAACTCCAAGTACCGAGAACATAGAGAATCAGGCAGTCTAGAGTGGAACAGAAAGGACTTATCGCTTTGCTGGTCAGATTGGTGGTTTCCAACAGATGGCTTCATGGGGTTAATTTGAATTTCTTGCTTTCTTAATACTGTAAGACAACCAGGTACTTAGGGACCTGTTTCTAGCCGTACATACTTGCCTTTAACTTGCCCTTTCCATTGTAATGGACTTAGTGGCTGCTCAGCCTTGAGAACAAATAAGCCTCCTTAAGCGCTTAATTCACTCGTGGGGAGAGACTTCCTGAAGAGTTCATTATGTGTCACAGCTAGGGACAACACTCAAATAATGGGCGAGAACAGCCCAAATATTTTTAAAGCAGACTAATCAGGGGGTAAGCAAGAGTCGTGGCTGCCAGTTGTAGAAATAGAATTTTAGAGGTAGGAATAATAGTGGTAACGGTTTTTATTCCTCTGCTTTCACAACCTTCATAGTGAAAATTCTTTGGCTTCAAAGCTGCCTCTGACTAATTGAACTCGGGCAGAGATCATGGCGATTGGGTTTTAATGCCCTCGGCTACACATTTTATCACCTTTATTTCCAAACGTTTGTTTTCTTGAGCTTGTGCCAGAGTGGGAGAGAGTATTTACAGACAAAGATTCCTGAACTGTCAAAATGTGTTCACTTATTTATTTACTCCTTCATTTATATGTCCAGTCAAGCTTCTTTGGAATGCTCACTTTGTGTCAAGTACTATATTAGTCAATACTTTGCCTTCAGCACACTTTGAACAAAACTGGGGAGCAGTGGGGTGAGGTGGTCAAGGGCGATGATGAAGGAAGAAAAGAAATATTTTCAGGGACCAGTGTGATATTTGGTGCAAGAAAATATTCTCAGTGTGGTAATGGAAGTTGCTTAATAATGTTTGGACATATCTACTCTTTTTTTTTTTTTTTTAAAGCATTTTAACAGTGGATTTTATTGATTGGAGCCAGCTCATCTTAACATCATTCATATTAATTGAATAATCTTGATGCTTCATGGTGACTTTATCTAGTTAGTGTTCTGTCTGCATAAATATTTTTATTATATTTAACATTGTGGCCAGTTAAATCCATGATTGTTGGGATTAGTCACTTTATCTTGGCACAAGCTAGAACTGTTTTTAGCCAGTGTCTTTGAAAGAATAAGCCCTAAAACATTGATTTTGCAGGATCCCATATTTTGCATGTTTCATGCAAAAGTAAAAATCTGGTTTTACTTTTTTTTTTTTTCAGGTAAATAGAAGAGTTTTATTTTTTCATTACACCTAGTCAGACATTTTTTCCCAATGCTAAATTCCCTTTGCTAGAAATGTATTTAGAATTTTTGTACTAATGCGTATAATTATTTTTTTAAAAAATTTTTTGTTTATGGCAGTAACATTGGTTTATAACATTGTATAAATTTCAGGTGTACATCGTTATACTTCTATTTCTGCATAGATTACATCATGTTCACCACCCAAATACTAATTACAACCCATCACCACACACATGTGCTGAATTATCCCTCTCCCCTTCCCCTCTGGTACCACCAATCCAATCTCTGTCTCTATGTGTTTGTTTGTTGTTGTTCATATCTACTCTTTTGAAGGACAACTACTGAGTCTCTGTTAATAACAACTCCAATTTAAATATTTCCTTTGGGTTTCATTTCATTATATAATAATAGGCAAATTAATTTTTATTTTTAAAGCAGTATATTAATTCCAACATTATGGATTCAGCCTTGGGATGTCTCAATTATTGTACACACAAGCTATTTTAACACTGTTTGATCTCTGCCAGAGATTACTCTCCAACACTCTTTTTTTTTTTTCTTTTTTTTTTTTTTTGTGAGGAGATCAGCCCTGTGCTAACATCCTCCAATCCTCCTCTTTTTTTGCCGAGGAAGACGGCCCTGGGCTAATATCTGTGCCCATCCTCCTCCACTTTATATGGGACGCCGCCACAGCATGGCTTGCCAAAGCAGTGCGTCGGTGCGCGCCCGGGATCCGAACCAGCGAACCCCGCGCCGCCGCAGTGGAGCGCGCGCACCCAACCGCTTGCGCCACCGGGCTGGCCCCTCCAACACTCTTTAGAACTTTCCATATTTGCCAGAAAAATAGCCAAATGTAGGGTTAAATTAATTAAATAAGAGGCCATTACACTGAGGTGGCTCTAATGCCATGGTGGCCTACATAAGCAAACTAAAATCTAAGCCTATAAATGCCTCAAGGTTATGAAATCAAAACCTAAGGACAACCAATCACAGTCAACTGGGCTTTAAGCTACAGCCAATCAAATAATTTCCTTTCTTTTCTTCCTACTTTCTCTACATAGATCTTTCCCCTGGCTCCTGTCTGCAGAGAACTTGTAACCACTTCCAGTTTGGTGCTGCCTCATGTGAATCCATTTTTGCTCAAATAAACTCTTAAAATTTTCTTTTAACAGTTTATCTTTTTTTTTTCCTGAGGAAGATTTGCCCTGAGCTAGCATCCACTGCCAATCTTCCTCTCTTTTTTTGTGTGTGAGCTGCTGCCACAGCATAGCCACTGACAGATGAGTGGTGTAGGTCCACCCCCAGACCAAACTCGGGCTTCAGAAGCAGAGTGCACGGAACTTAACCACTAGGCCACTGGGGCTAGCCTGACAGTTTATCTTTTAACAGTTCATTTATAGCTACTTCATTCATTTCTAACAAATAACTGAATGTCTATGATATGCTGAAAGCATTCAAAGATGAATGAGGTTAAATTCTTGATAGAAATACATACAAGATACACTATAAAGTTAAAAAAAACCAGCAAGTTGCCCAATAATATGTAGCACATGATCCCACTTATGAATAACAAAGCACACATATATGCATAGAAACCTAGGTAGGAAAAAGTTGTTAATCGTTCTTCTCTCTGGAGGATAGCAAATCACCTCACTTCTCTGGAACTTCTTCCCAAACAGAAGATGGATTCCTGAAGTTTTGGATATATTATTAGTCCCTGCTCCTCCTTGACCTCAGCTAGTGGGCAACAGATGGACATCAGAACCAAGAAGAGCCAAAGCATTGCCTGGATTGAACCAGTTTAGATTCTCTCTAATGAGGATTTGTAATTGGGACACAGAAATGCAGATGAGTTGACAAATTTGCTGGAGCTGGTAGGTGTGACTGTGTTTGGGTCATGGGTGTCAAGGAGCAGAAAAAACTAGGCTGGGAGTGGAGAAAGAGAGAGAGAGTATTTCCTAATCTCCTTCCAGTTCTAGGACTCAGCTATGTGAATCTGACTGTACTTTCTGCTTTTGAGTCCCTTGAAATACTTCTGATATTTTTTTCTTTTTAAATAAAAAACCTCTCTATACTCATCCTAGTTTGAGTGGAATTCTTGGTAATTAAGAAAACCTTCACAGTAGTTCACTCATTTCCTCTTTTTGGAAAACTCAATCCTGCTGCTCTAAGGTAGCATTTATTAAGGTTGATATATGGTATCCATTAAAATATGGCTTGTTTTTGACCCTCTCTAAATAGAAATACAACATTTGTGACTTCGACGTATTTTAAGACCACTATTTCTAAGCAAAAAATTTTAGAAAGACTTCACAGTCTTCACAGGTCCTAGACAGAACCTCTGAAGAAACAGCGTTTTCATTTCCAACTATAAGTGAATCAGAAATGACATTATTTTCCCTGAAAAATGCCAGGGAATATCTTCTCACTATGTGGTTGTCTGTATAATGCTTTTACACATTTCTGAATCTTACCTTGTGTTTCCAGTCTGCAACTTTATCTTTTTTTCTGTAGTCTGTAATTTTTTTTTTTTACCTCGTTGTGTAAGTAGAATGCCAAACCACTCCTCTCAGATGGTCACAAATGGATAACTGAATAAACCTGTTAAGCCATAAGTACTTGAAGATCTCTTAACAAAATCCATAAATACTTCTTAGAATTGTTTTTACTAGTTTAAAAACATTGTGGGAAAATAAAATTGTAGAAGAAGTAATATTAATCTACTGAAAAAAGGTATTTAAATGAACTAAAATGAACTCCTATTACCAAGATAAGTCTGTATTCTTCTCAGAGTTCTATTTTTCTAAAAGGAAACCTCTCTAACTTGGAACATTCATCAATTTAAAGACTAAAAACAGCTGAAATTAGAATTTGATATATGATGCACTTCAGCCTCCTGTACTGTAACTCAATTTGATACATACAATGTTTATTATGACAATTGGTTTATTTCTGATGAATGTTGCTGTGAAATTTTCTCAGTAACTACAACAAAACCCCTAAACTCTTAAGAAGCAAATGATTGTAATTTTATTCAAAGGCAAAATTCTTGAATTACTCTAAGTTCCACATGTTTTCTTTACACTTTCGGTTTCTACAATTATCCTTCTTGATTCATATTAGATTGTTACCCAGAAACCACCTGGGTTCATCTTTGTTAAAAGAAATAAAAGTAAAAACATAGCAGATGTATTACAGTAATTATATAACAATTTCTGCTGCAGGCAAAAAACATCTTTCAGGCATTTTAATTAAGCCAGCTGTATTTCAGCATGCTAACAGATAAAGTCCATTTGATCTTCACAAAATCTACATTATAGCATACGTGATAATGGGAATAATGTGGTAAATGTTTTATATTTTGAGGAAACAACCTTTTACATAAAATCAACTTTATTCTTTTTAAAATTTATTTCTTTTTTCTTTTTTTTCCCTCCCTAAAGCCCCAGTATTATTAGTTGTATATTAATGTAATAGTTGTATATTCTAGTTGTAAGTCCTTCTGGTTCTTCTATGTGAGTCGCCACCACAGTGGCTATTGACAGACGAGTAGTATGGTTCCACACCTGTGAACTGAACCTGGGCTGCTGAAGTGGAGTGTGCCAAACTTTAACCACTAGGCCATCAGGGCTGGCTTGTCAACTTTATTCTAAATTGAAAATGTATTTCGGCTTTTCAAATAAACTCAGGAATAACTGTATGTATAATTTAAAGAAGACATGAGAAGCCAATTATTTTGATTTTAGAAGAGATGACTTTGGGTGTAAGCTTCCACTAGATTCAGTTTTCATGGATTTATCTCTTATTTTGCAAAAATAGATTAGTTGAACACTTATGAAATAAAAATTTTTTCTTGATATTTTCTGCATAGTGTCTAATTTTTATTGCAATTGTACTGTAACTACTAAATATTTTAATTCTTAATTAGTAATAAAATATCAATAAATATTTTAGTAAGAATAGAACTTATAATTGGCTTTGTTTGGTAACTGTAATAGCCACTAATCTTGATTTCTAGATTTTGAGTAGCCTGACTTTTGTTTTGGTTTATTTTGGCGTTCTTTTATTATTTTTTCACCTCACCTTTTAATTATCTTCTATGATAACATTTTTCAAAAGTCTCTTCCTATAGGAGGGTCTTGTATATGCAAAATAATTCCTTCCACTAACATCTATTTCTTTCCCTTGATACCGCACAGTTATGAATCCTTTTGGTTGCAAAGACAGAATAAAGAAGGAGCAAGACATATGATGTGGGAAAAGGAGAGGAGCAGAAAAATAGGGGAGATGAAATGGGAACAGGTGAAGAAATTTTATTTAGCACAAGGAGGTAGAAGTAAAAACCTTTACTATGGAGAAAATGAATGGATTAAAATGATAAGGAAATAAATATTAAAATAAAAAGACAGCATAGGATAAAACAAATATCCTATATTATTCATTTTAGTTAAAGCAAATGTAATCTCATGAATGAAAAGAAGTTAAATTCTCCTGGAGGATGTTAATGTCAAAATATCTATTCAGACTTGTCGTGCTTTAGATAAAAGCATAATCATGCACCATGAAAATATTCTGATATTTTCTTTGTAAACATAATTCTTTGGAACAGGAAACTCCAAATGACATCAACTTCATGTTTCAATTACAAACCAAATTAAAATTATTTTAGAATAAAAATGGGATGCAGCTTCATTTAGAAGCCAGATGTCTTATTAAATATAATTTCCTCTGTTGGCTGCTTTATGTTAAGGTCAGATTTAAAACAAGAACAGCTTCTGTGAAATATAATTATACGCTTTGTGTGGCTTTCTTTCACAGTCATGGAGGCTGGAATATGAAAGAAACTGACAAACAAATCTGCAAACCAGTTTTTTTTTTTTTAATCTAAAGGAGTTGCTTAAATCTTAAATCAGCTATCATTTTCTTTTGCTATTCCAGAACCTTGTATTGTCTAGATTATGTTGGATTGATTGATATGTCCATTCAGAGTTTCCTGTTATGGCTTTTATTTATTTATTTATTTATTTTTGTGAGGAAGATCAGCCCTGAGCTAACATCCATGCCAATCCTCCTCTTTTTTGCTAGGAAGACTGGCTCTGGGCTAACGTCTATGCCTATCTTCCTCCACTTTATATAGGATGCTGCCACCGCGTGGCCTGACAAGCGGTGCCTCTGTGCGCACCCAGGATCCGAACCCGGGCCACCAGCAGCTGAGGGCGCGCACTTAACCCCTATGCCAAGGGGCCGGCCCCCATCTTATGGCTTTTAGAAAAAGCCTCTCATTGCCCTATCCAACATTCAGCCATCAAATACTTCTTTGATGGAGAATTTACATTTTAAAAAATTTCCTTAGTCTTATAAAAGCTCTACAATGGATGCAGTATCATTAAAGACAGAAGCATAAGCTATATCTGGTTTTTGGGAGTTAAAGTTCTTTTTGTTTATTTCTTTGTATACATTCTGGTGAAAAAATGACTTTTTTTGCTTATCGATTGTTTTGATTTTGCTCTTTCTCCTCTTTTATTTATTTTTTATTTTTTATTTTTTTTTTGTGAGGATGGACCAGGCCTGAGCTAACTTCCAATGCCAATCCTTCTCTTTTTGTGAGGAAGATTGGCCCTGGGCTAACATCTGTGCCTGTCTTCCTCTACTTTATATGGGACGCCGCCACAGCATGGCTCTATAAGCACTGCGTTGGTGTGCGCCCGGGGTCCGAACCTGCAAACCCTGGGCCCCTGAAGTGGAACGCGCGCACTTAACCAATGCGCCACTGGGCTGGCCCCTCTATCTCCTCTTTTAAAAAAAAAAATATTCTTAAAGCATTTATCTCCCAATAGGGATATTTACTATCTTCTTTCTGCTACTTATGCTTACTGAAATTGATGATTATTGACAATTGGAAAATCTTGGCAATAAGCGATTGCCTGGTTCTTAAAATAAAATTCATTCAGGTGCTCTCTGCATTATCCAGTGGATAGAACCATAGAATCCAGAAGCCGTCTGGTTACCTGGTCCTGTCAAATATTCTTGTTCTAAGTGTTCACACACGTCACGTCTGGACACTGGCGTTGATGAAGAACTCAGGACTTGCAAGGTCGCCCATTCCATCTTTGAACAACTCTGTTAGATAATTCTTTATTAGATTGTGCTGAAGTCTTCCCGAAGTTTCCATTTAATGATCACAAACCTACCTAATGGCAACATATGGAAACTTCCTATTCTATTTCCCACATAACAGTACTTCATATATCTGAAGGCAGCTGCTCTGCCCATCTGAGTCTTCTCTCTCCTAGATTTAACATTCCCAGTTCCTTTGGTTGTGTTTCATATGAGTCCCCTGACTGGCCTGGTCAATCAGGAATTCTAATCCTACCTCTGCTAGAAAGTTGATATGACTTGAATTCTGTTGTTCTGGTTTTTTTTTTTTTTTTTTTTTGGTGAGGAAGATTGGCCCTGAGCTAACATCTGTGCCCGTATTCCTCTATTTTGTATGTGGGATGCTGCCACGGCATGGCTCCATGAGCGGTACGTCGGTCTGCACCCGGGATTCGAACCTGTGAACCCCGGGCTGTGTTGCTCTGTTTTTATCAAGACATTTTGAAAAACTATTCTGTTTCAACTTTTTTTTATTTTTATTTTTTTTTTATTTTTTTCCCCCAAAGCCCCAATAGATAGTTGTACGTCATAGCTGCACATCCTTCTAGTTGCTGTATGTGGGATGCGGCCTCAGCATGGCCGGAGAAGCGGTGCGTCGGTGCGCGCCTGGGATCCAAACCCGGGCCGCCAGCAGCGGAGCGTGCGCACTTAACCGCTAAGCCACGGTACCGGCTCTGTTTCAACTTTTTAACTACTTATTTTTCTATCTAATGAGTGCTTCAAAATCTATTTTGTGTTATGAAATATTCAAAATGCAAAAAAGTACGTGTACCCAGATTGTCGAATAAAAGCAAATCCAGACTAAGAAAGGAGAGACTTTATTTGAGAGGATTACTAGAAGATGAGGAAGGGACTATTGCAGTAGGGAGAATGTTTTAACCATAAGATCTGCAAGCATCTCAAGAGTTAGGCAAAGAGGGATTTTCTTTTATAGAAAGCAGTAACAAGGCTAGAAAGAATGATGTGGGGAAGTGGGATGAAAGGGTAGCAAGATTGGATAGTAGATCAGAGAACGTTCTACCCTGAGACCAGCCTATTCTCAGGAGGGCCTGTTAAGAAGGAGTTGTCTGCTGGCCAAGGTTCAGGAACCTGGGGGTAAGAGAGAAGCTTAGCCACAGTTAGTTTAGCAAGCATTTTGTTCCTACTCATTAGTGGGGACAAGCAGTTCAGCTAATCATTTATGAGGCAAAGAATGGGAATTTGGAGGGTCTGTGTCTGGCCACATCTAAGGTAAACAAGGGGACATCCATGAGGCTTATCTAATTTACATGAGGACTGTGGTTCTTCACAGTAAGCCATTTTCCAGAACACAAAATGGCGGGTGGGGGGATTTCTTTAACCATTGCTGCTTTCTAAGATCACAGGGCTCCAGTAAAACTCAACATTGTTTCTTTTCACTACCCAATTTAACAAATGTCGACATTTTTTGCCATATTTGCTTCAAAAACATTAACATATATATATATATACTATAGATATGGTGAACTCCCACGACCTATTACTGAGGTGCATATATATCTCTCTTTGCCATGTTTTTATATTTTGCTGGTATGTATGATCCACCAAACACACACACAAACACACACACACACACACACACAGAGTATTGTTTGATGTGTTTTAAATTTACTAAGTGGTATCACACAGTATATCTGTGTATATCTGTCTATATCTATGTCTATGTCTATGTATCTACATCTGTGTCTGTATGTATATCTACCTCACTTTTTTCACTCAGTGGTGAATATTTGAGATCTGCACATGTTGGTACATGTCTCTCTAGTTCATTTAACTATTAGTAATTGTATGGCATTACCCTTTTGGAATATTCAATTTTTCAAAATCCATTCTTACATAGATAAACACTTAGGTTGTTTTAATTTTTTTCCTGTTACAACCAATACAGTCTTTTTTGTGTGTGTCTTTTAACTTGTATACATGTAAAAGAGTTTCTTTGGGGTATATACCTAGAAGTGGAGTTTCTGGAACTTTAATAGATATTGTCAGATTTTTCTTAAAGTGTCTGTACCAATTTACTAGATCCTATCAAATTTGTCTCTAAAGCAGCTATGCCAATTTATATCTACCTCCCCCCGCCCGGAGTCTATAACAATTCCTTGTGCTCCACATTCTTATAATATTTTATATTGTCAGACGAAAATAATAAATATATTATTGGGCGTGAACTGGTATATATTTTTGTTTTAATTTTAACTCTTGATTAATAATGAGGTTGGGTTTCCTTTAGTATATTTATAGACCATTTAGTTTTTAATTTTTGCAGTATAGCTATTCATATTCTTTGCCCATTTTCCTCTTGAATTGTTTTTCTTTTCATGTTGGTTTGTAGATATTATTCATGTTTTCCATACACTAATTTATTTGTTGATTATATACATTGAAAATGTCAATACCTAATCTGTTTGCTTATGGTATCTCTTATATATGTATATGCAGAGTCTTTATATTTGAATGTAGCTAAGTATTTCAGTCAGCTTAAGGTAAATCACGCCCTGGTAACACAACTCCCAATTCTCAGGGTTTACTACAAGAAAAGTTTATTTCTCACTCACATTCACATGGGTTGCCAGCTCTGCTCTGCAGCTTCTTCACTCTGGGGACCGTGGCTGAAGATGCGCTCCTATCTTGGACGTGTGGGTCCTGTGGTGGAAAGAAAAGAGAGACAGCAGACCCACAGGAAGTTTCGTAAAGCTCTTTGCAGGTGGCACATATCACTTTATACCCACATTTTGTTGGCCAAAGCAAGTGACATGGGATGAGGGTGTATAATCTTTCACAGGTGAACCTGATAGGAGGAGCAGCAAATATTTTCGCAGTGGTACAAGCCACCACACCAAGTTTCCCAATCTCTTTCTTTGTGGTTTGTGCTTTCTATGCCATGTTTAAGAAATAATTCCCTAACCAAATGTTATAAAGATATTCTCCTATACGTTCTTTGGAAGACTTGATTTTTACATTTGTGTTTTTGATCTACCTGGAATTTATTTTTAGGTATGGTGTGAGAAGGAGATCTAAGTTTATTTTATTTATTCTTATGGATAACAAAATATGACTAGCAGCATTCATTGGCTATTCCATCCCTTTTCCTCTGATATTTTTAATGCGGTCTGTGCCATATATTCAGTTCCCATGTATATGTGTTCTCTTTCTGGTGTCTCTATTAGATTCTATTTGCCTATTTGTGTATGCCTATGCCAATTAATCTCTCTCTCTCTCTCTAGATATATATATATACACACATATGTTTTAAAATACAGAAATATATCCAAACATGGGTTCAACCTTGGGGTTTTAGTTACTAAAGATACTTTCTCTCTACCTCGAGATCCAGGTAGAGACTATTTCCTTCTCATTTACCCGTGATGTTGGGTGGAGTGTTTTTCCCCCTTAGGTTCCCTGTCATGGAGAAAGCCTGTTCTAGGACTTGGTTTTCTGTGCCATCTCTCTGGCCCTGCTTTCCAGATCCATGGCGTCGGCTTCTTCGGTCGCATCTCTGGCTTTGAGTTCCTGCTTCATTTCTGGCACTTGAGATTTACCTTTCTAATTTATTATTACCCAGCTATGTAACTAATTTGGGGGTAATATTTTAGCCAGCATTTTGTTGTGTTGGTAATGTGAGGGGAATCGGTGCACTTCAGTCTGTCCTCTTGCTGAAACCCACAGGAGACTCTTTAAAAACTTGACAATCCACAATATTCAAATGAAGGCAGATCTAAGGGCAGATATAGTGGTAAGATGATTGACAAAAAAGAGATATTTTATGGAACATAAACTTTCCCGGGGAGTCTCAAATTATGTAGAAGGAACTAGCTTTTAAAATTAAAAAGCTATCTGTTATCCAAGCTATTTTGATAGGCAAGCTTAGCTTATAGGAAACTCTCTGACTTTGTTCCTTGCTATGGTGTGTTGAGTTTAATGTCTCTTCTAATTTTTTTCTAATTATTCTCAAAAAATATCAGAAATAAATTGAAAGAAGCTTTCAGATTTCAGTGTGTGTGTGTGTGTGTGTGTGTGTGTTGCATGTTTGTGTGTGTAGAAGGGAAGGGAGGGGTGGGAATTGGGGAGGGAAAAGCAAGAGGGAGAAAAGTATTTCTTTTGTTCCTGCCCTCTCCCTACAGCTACTTCCCTGCCTGCAATAATTTCTCTCCCTTGCAAGCAGAGAGTGAAAGTGAGTGCTATGTGTAACCCAAGTGTCTGATGCCTGGATAGGCCTTAACCACTTAATAGAAAGATCTAATTACCTACCCTCTCCAAACAAGGATCACCTTGCTTTAGTATATTTGGGCTGCATCTTAGTCATTCCTGGTTCTAGCCTGTTCTCTGTTGTTGTTTAGTCTCCAACCGTGGCTTTAGTTCTGCCTTTGGCCTCTGCATCCTCTGCGCTAGCACTTGACCTAATAATATGAAGGATAAGTGTGCAGGCTCTGGAGCCAGATGATCTGGTTTCACATCCTGGCTTGACACTTATCAGCTATAGGATCTTAGGCATTTCACTTAATCTTTCTGTATTTCTGTCTCCTCACCTGCAAAATGGATGTGAAACTAATAGCTACCTCATGGGGTTGTTGTGAGGGTTATGTAGTAAGTGGGTTGTCCAGTGTCCTCAGATTTCTTTTCCATTTTTGTGCACACACGTTCCAGAGGAGCTGTCACTCCTAAGCCAGCACCTGGTGTCTTTATTTCAACTGCCCTTGGCTGTCAGAACCTTCTTTGTCTGCACTCAACACCCAAAAGTACTGGGTAATTTATGTTCTCCCCACCCTCCCCCTGTAGCCTTTAACCAAAGACTGACACTTGTCGAGTATAAACACTCCATCTTCTTTGCCCCCCAGCCGTCAGACGTGCCTGGATGACATAACTCTGCAGAATGTTTGACACCAGCGCTCCCATGGGATTGAGTTATCTTCCCTCCACATGGCTCACACCTTTGCTTGGCCTCTTTCACTTTCTGGTCCCACTTCACCACTCCCACTTCTCCTGAAAATACTTTTATTACATCACTTTCACACAAATCCTTGCCTCGGGGTCTGGTTCAGGGGAAGCTAACTTAAAGCAGTTTGTTTGACTTACTATTTATATAAAGTGCTTTGCACGTCGTATGTCATGTAAATGTTGACTGTTATTATTCATGCTATTACTATGCTGGTTTAGGGCAAGATGGTTTAATGAAGTTCCCCTCTCCCTTGCTGCCTCATACCCAGAATATATACTTCATTATATTTAATAATTCACAATAGGACTGCTAATGTAAGGCTGTTGTATACCAGCTTTCCAGAAGGTTTGGGAATAACAGTGTAAGACAGGAAAACTTAAAACTAGATGATGAATACAGCTTATTTTTTGAGTCCAAGCAGACTCTACAAATAAATAGAGTCTGGCTTTACTTCCCTCATTTGTGGTCTGTACTTCTCTCTGATCCTGAATGGGGTCAAGCTCCTTTAAGTCTTTGTAGTATAAATCCCCATCCTCTTCAGAAAACTCTTGTCTACACTCCACAGGATCTCTCTAAAACTTGACTTTGAATCTGATCCTTTCCTTTGAGTGACTGAGGGTGAATAATGCACCAGGATTTACATCAAAATAGCATGTCAGAGACTAATTTCATAGCCTTTTACGATATGTGGGAGAAGAAAAAGAAAATAACTTTTAATGGAAAGAATACTTTTGAATTTCAGGACTGCAAGCATTAAAAGGGTCTGGTCAGCCAACATATTATTTTGTAAGCTAACATTTCATGTTCTTTTTGAAAGAGATGGAACAGTTTGCTTTAAGACTGAGACATTAAATGTCAAGTTTGAACCCATATGCTGGGTTGTAAGCGTTCAAATAGCTGTATTATGTGAAATTCTAGAAAACTGGGTTTTCCATGGAAATGTTATTATAGCTCTAACTATGGGTAGGCTATGGTGGCTTTGTCTTTAACCAAAAAAAAAATTAAAAGCATTGATATTCTTACTCCAGGGGTAACTGAAGAGGTAGAGGCAGAGATAAATGAAGCATTTCAATTATTCTGAAATTAGACTTTTTCCTCCCACTTTTTAGTTATGAATCATTATAATACTTTCATTTTTCTTTTTTTTTTAATTTTTTGTTTATTGCAGTAACATTGGTTTATAACATTGTATAAATTTCAGGTGTACATCATTATACTTCTATTTCTGCATAGATTACATCATGTTCACCACCCAAATACTAATTACAACCCATCACCACGCACCTGTGCAGAATTATCCCTTTCACCCTCCTCCCTCCCCCCTTCCCCTCTGGTAACCACCAGTCCAATCTCTGTCTCTATGTGTTTGTTTATTGTTGTTGTTATCTACTACTTAATGAAGGAAATCATATGGTATTTGACCTTCTCCCTCTGACTTATTTCACTTTGCATAATACCCTCAATGTCCATCCATGTTGTCACAAGTGGCTGGATTTCATCATTTCTTATGGCTGAGTAGTATTCCATTGTGTATATATACCACATCTGCTTTATCCATTCGTCCCTTGATGGGCACTTAGGTTGCTTCCAAGTCTTGGCTATTGTGAGTAACGCCACAATGAACACAGGGGTGCATGTATCTTTATGCATTGGTGTTTTCAAGTTCTTTGGATAAATACCCAGCAGTGGAATAGCTAGATCATATGGTAGTTCTATCCTTGATTTTTTGAGGAATCTCCATACTGTTTTCCATAGTGGCTGCACCAGTTTGCACTCCCACCAGCAATGTATGAGAGTAATACTTTCATTTTTCAAATAGACTCTTGCACATACGAAAAATTTCAATTTAGACAAAATCCGAATCCTGATGAATAATATTTAGCTTAGCTTTTGAAGTGTGTGGTGTGAAAGAGTTATGTCAAAGTTTTGAGCTTTGGAGTGTCTGGATATATTCTGGAATACCCTACTCACAGCACTGTAAATTTAGAGAGAGAATAAACTATATTATACTGATATTTCACTCAGGACTAAACTCCACCATAAATTACTAACCTGTAAGAGATATTTACTGTTTGTAGTTGTAATGTTCAGGGACAGGATTTGATGTGGTGTGTTAGTTTTCTATTGCTGCTGTAACAGATTACCACAAACTTAGAGGCTTAAAACAACACACGTGTTATCTCACAGTTTCCATGGGTCAGGCGTTCAGGCACACTTTAGCTAGGTCCTTTGCTCAGGATTTCACAAGATTGCAATCAAAGTGCCAGTGAGGCTGCATTTCTTTCTGGAGCTCAGGGTCCTCTTTCAAGCTCCTGTGATTGTTGGCAGAATTCAGGTCCATGAGCTTGTAGGATTGAGGGCCTTATTTTCTTGCTGGCAATTAACCAATGCAACTGCCAGCTCCTAGAGGCCTCCCATAGTGCTTGATACACGGCCCTCTTACAACATGGCAGCTTACTTCTTCAAGGCCAGCAGGAGAATCTCTCCCTCCAGTCTGAAAGACAGTCTTGTATAATGTAACATAATCTCAGGAGTGACTAGGCCATCCCTTTTGCCATATAATGTAACCTAACCAAGGGAGTTTTTATCTTACTATCTTTGCCATATTCTATTTACTAAAAAGCAAGTCATAATTTCCTCTGCACCAAAGGGGATTATGTAAAGGCATACATTACTCGTTAGGGGTCTTGTTAGGGGGAGTCTATTGCATTTAGTATAGCCAAAACTATGTAATTCAGTCATATATCACATTAAAGCTGACTAGGGTCAGGTAGTTTTTTCATTCCATGTCGTAGTATGATAAATTGAGATATAATTAAAGAAGTTTTATATTATGGAAACACATACGTCACTGAAACCATTGGTGGTCTTGAATAAAGCATTCTTTACCTTGAATTTATATTCTAAGTTGCTAAAATAAATAGGAGTATATGTTACCTTCCTGACCATGATGACTTTTGTAGTGTCTTTTGGTTAGTACCTGTTGGTCAGCTCAGAGCTTCAGAAGATTTTGATGGATTATGGGGGCAGAAAATTTTCATAGAGGATTAGATCTGGAGATAAGAAAATGAGTCTCTAAGAATAAGAGACAAACAATAACATGTTAGAACATATAATAGAAGAAAATTCTTGTTTATAATAGTAATAAAAGATGGAATACCTAGGAATGAAATTAAAATTTACAAGATCTACATGAAAAAATTAAAATATTATTAAAGAACACAAAGAAGACTTAGACAAATGTTAACACAAACCATTTTCTTGGAGAGGAAGACTTAATATTATAAAGCTGACATTTTTCCCTCAGTTAATCCATAAATGTAAGCTAAAATACTAACAGTATTTTTTTTTGTTTTAACTAGACAAGTTGACTCTAAAATTCATATGGGAAAATCATCAAGAAACTATGGCCTGGAAAATGCTAACAACAAAAAAGAGAGATTTAGGAAGGATTTGCTGACCACATATTGATAGGATATGCTACAATAAAGCTACATTAATTAAAGTGTAGTACTTGTATATAAATAGAAAGAATAGAAAGTCATGAAATAGACTTAAATATATATGGAATTTTAATATAAAAGGGGTATTTTAAATCAGTGGTGAAAAAATGCTTTATTTAATAAACTGTTAAGGGACAATTGGATAGCTTCTTGAAAGAAAGCATAAAGAGTGACCCCCATCTCCCTTAAAATAAATCCAGATGTGTCAAAGGCGTAAATGTTAAAATATTAAACCATTATAGTACCCGAGGAATCATGGGAGATGGTTTTATAATCTTGGTGTTTCTAAGGACTTTCTATAAATGACACAAACCCCTGAAATCCATTAAAATGACTTAACTCAATTTTATGAAAAAAAATTTAAAACATCATAAACATAGAAAAATGATTAAACTGGAAAAATTTTTGAAATACACAAAAGTGATAAATATATAAATAAATTATTATATATTATAAATTATATATAAATATATAAAATATCCTATAAATCAATGAAGAAAAAGACTGGGCTAACAAAAAAATGAGGAAATGTCTCAAAAAAGGAAATAAAAATGATTCAAACAGATGAAAACACTTCATTCATGATAAGAGAAGGACAATTATAAAATGGCATAATAATATACCACTTTCTTTTACTGTATTAAGTTTGCAATGAAAAGTTTGATAATACATGGTTAGCAAGACATAGGGAAACTTACTCTACATTACTGGTGAGAGTATAAGTTGATACAAACTCTTTGGAGGGTAACTTAGCAATATCTAGCTAACTAAGAAATTCATACAGCCTTTGATCCTACTATATGTTTTCTATGTATTGGTCCTAAAGTGTACTCATACATGAGCAAAATGAATATGTAGAAAGATATTCATAACAGTATTGTTTATAATAGAAACATTTTAAAGCAACCCAATGTCCTTTAACAGAATATTGGCTAAATAAAATATGGTTTGTGAGAATAATAGCTAACTTTTTTGAGTGTTTATTGTGTGCCAAGTACTATCGCAAGTACTTTATGTATATAACCTAATTGAACTCTCACAACAAATATATGAGATAGGAACGATTATTATCCTCATTTTACGAAAGGGAAAACTGAGACATAGAAAGGATGAATAACTTGCTCCGAGTAAATAGATGAGCTGAGACTCAAACTTAGGCTCTAGAGTTGACATATTCTTACTAGGCTACAGTTTTTCCCATACATGTGGAGTTCTAGGAAGGTGTAAAAAAGAAGGAAGCCACTCTATGTACTGTACTGATAATCTAGATTGCCTAGAAATACACACATATATATTTGCATTTCCAAGATATATATTTTAGGAGAAAACTGCAAGGAATAGAATGGTGTAGTATATTAAAATTTTTGTGCAAGAAAAAGAATATATTGATAAATGTTTATAAATACATGGTTTATCTTCATAGATACAAAAAAATTAGCATTAGTGTTTGCATCAGGGGAGAGGAACTAAGTGTCTTGAGGAGCAGAGGAAGGAAGATTTATTATTTATCATTTTGTGTATTTTTAATTTTGTGCTATGCACATATACTATCTGTTAAAGAAAAATAAATTAAATAACAATAACAAAAGCAGTAAACACTGGGAAGAGTAGCTCAGAGGCCTGGTTTATGTAGCATTTTTTGCAAGTCTCTCACTTCCACTTATAAGGACAGTTTATGTTGTAAAAATATAACATGCACCATAAATAAGTGAGAAGATGAGTTTCAAAAACTGAGAAAAGATAGAAACAACAAAGGATTACTATGTAGGACATATAAAGGACTCTTACACATCTGTAAGAAAAAGGCAAACAAGAGGCTGGCCCCATGGCCTAGTGGTTAAGTTCAGCACCCTCTGCTTCAGCAGCATGGGTTCAGTTCCCGGGTGTGGACCTACACCAGTCGTCAGTGGCCATGCTGTGGCGGTGACCCACATACAAAATAGAGGAAGATGGGCACAGATGTTAGCTCAGGGCAAAAATTCCTCAAGCAAAAAGAGGAAGATTGGCAACAGATGTTAGCTCAGGGCAAAACTTCCTCAGCAAAAAAAAAATAAAAAAAGAAAGAGGCAAACAAATTAGTAGAAAGAATGAGCAAAGACATGAACAGGTAATTCACAGAAGAGGAAGTTTAGGCTAACAAACACATGAAAAGACAATCAACCACATTAATAATTATGGGAAGGCAAATTAAAATGAGATATATCATTTCACACTCCCAAATTTAAGAAGTATCAATGAGGATGGAGAACAATAGCAAGAACTGCTGGTGGAGTGCAAATTGGTACAACCACTTTGGAGAATAATGTGGTAATGCCTAGCACCGTGGAAGATGCCCCTGAAGACCCCGTGACTCAACAATTCCATCCACGTGTGCTCAGGGATGCATGTGCAAGGATGTTCACAGTGGAATCTTTTTTTTTTTGTGAGGAAGATCAGCCCTGTGCTAACATCTGCCAATCCTCTTCGTTTTTTGCTGAGGAAGACTGACCCTGGGCTAACATCCATGCCCATCTTCCTCCACTTTATATGGGACACCGCCACAGCGTGGCTTGACAAGGGGTGCGTCGGTGTGCGCCTGGGATCCGAACCGGCAAACCCTGGGCTGCCGCAGCAGAGCAAGTGCACTTAACCTCTTGCGCCACGGGGCTGGCCCCAAATCTTTTTTTTTTTTTTTTAATAGATTTTATTGGCTGTGTTAGGTAACATAATTCTCAAATACTTTATCTTAGAATTTCTAAAGCATTTGGCAATTGATACCCATAGCATCTATGAAATTGGCATCGCTGCATGTTTTTATTTTTTTAGTGATTGCCCTAAAGTTTGCAATATACATTTACAACTAATCCAATTACACTTTCAAATAACACTGTACTGCTTCATAGGTGCTACAAGTACTTTATAATAACCAAATATGATAGTTATTTTTATGTGTCAACTTGATTGGCCAAGGGGTGCCCAGATTCAACATTTTTTCTGAGTGTCTATGAGAGTGTTATTGAATGAGATTACCATTTGAATGAGATTACCATTTGAATTGGTGGACTCAATAAGTAACTGCGCTCCCCAAAATGGGTGGGCATCATCTAATCTGTTGAGGGCCTGAATAGAACAAAAGGAGGAAGAAGGAGGAATTCGCCCCTTTTTTCCTGCCTCATTGATTGAGCTGGGACATCTCGTCTCATCTTCTCCTGCCCTTGATTGCACTTATACGATTGGCTCCCCTAGTTCCCAGGCCTCAGGACTCAGACTGAATTATACCACTGGCTTTCTTGGGTCTCCCCAAGAAAGCTTGCAGATGGCTAACCTTGGGACTTCTCAGCCTCGGTAACTGTGTGAGCCGATTCCTCATTTTATGTATATATATATTTAAAACATATATTTCCTGTTGGTTTTTTCCTTTGGAGAACCGTGACTCATACACCAAGTATTCCTAATTCCTCCCTCCTGATCCTTTTATCATTGCTGTCATTCATTTCACTTATACATAAGCAACAATCATTGTATACATTGTTGCTATTATTATTTCGAACAAACTGTTATCTGTTAGATCAATTAAGAATAAGAAAAATAAAAGTTTTTATTTGCTTTCACTTACTCCTTCTCTAATCCTCTTCCTTTCTTTATGTAGATTCATTTCTGAGCTATATCATTTTCATTCTCTCTGAGGAACTTCTTTTAACATTTCTTGCAAGGCAGATCTACTGGCAACAAATTCTCTGAATTTTTGTTTGTCTGAGAAAGTCTTTATTTCTTCCTCACTTTTGAAGGATAATTTTGCAGAATATAGAATTCTATTTTGGTGTTTCTTTTTCCCCCCCTCTCAACACTTGAAATATTTTGCTTGACTCTCTTCTTGCTTGCATTGTTTCTTAAAAGAAGTCAAATTTAATTCTTTTCTTCTCTATAGTTAAGGTGAATTCTCTGGCTTCTTTCAATTTTTTTTCTTTATCTTTGATTTTCTGCAGTTTGAATATGATATGCCTAGGTGTAGGTTTTTATTTATTTTTTGAAATTATTTTTTTTATCTTGCCTGGTGTTCTCTGAGCTTTCTAGATCTATGATTTGGTGTCTGACATTAATTTGGGGGAAATTCTCAGTCATTATTGCTTCAACTATTGCTCTGTTCCTTTCTGTCTTTCTTCTTCTTGTGGTATTCCCATTATGTGTGTGTTATACCTTTTGTAGTTGTACCACAGTTCTTGGATATTCTGTTCCGTTGTTTTCAGTCTTTTTACCTTTGCTTTTCAGTTTTTATAGACGTATCCTCAAGCTCAGAGATTCTTTCCTCAGCCACATACAGTCTACTAATGAGCCCATCAAAGGCATTTTTCATTTCCATTATAGTGTTTTTAATTTCTAGCATTTCTTTTTGATACTTTCTTAGAATTTCCATCTCTCTGCTCACATTACTCATCTGTTCTTACATGTTGTCTGCTTTTTCCATTACAGCTCTTAGCGTATCAATCACAGTCATTTAAAATCTACCACCTGATAATTCCAACATTCCTGCTGTTATCTGAATCTGGTGCTGATGCTTGTTCATTCTCTTCAAACTATGCTTTTTGCCTTTTAGTATGCCTTGTAAGTGTTTGTTGAAAGCTGGACATGATGTACTGGGTAAAAGGGACTCCTGTAAATAGGCCTTTGGTGATATGGTTGTAAGGTGTTGGGGGAGGGGAAGTGTTCTACAGTCCTGTGATCAGATCTCAGTCATTTAGTGAGCCTGCACCCCTGGACTGTGAACTTCACAAGTGCTTCTCATTTTTCTACCTGTCCTAAGCGGGGCAGGATGGCTAGAGGGGACTGGAGTTGGGGTTGAGTGGCTGGAGTTCCCTTCCTCCAAGTAGGTTAGGCTTTAATAAAACCCCAGTCGGTTCGGGTCTGGTAAAATAGTTTCTCCTGAGGGCATGCCTTGCTAGGAAGAACTGAATGCTCTGGGGAATTCAAAATGGTTACTTTTCCCCTCCCCCTGCCAGAAGCACAAGCGACTTTTTCCTCCAGTCTTCACTGTGAGAACTTGGTAGCACTCCTAAAGGTAAAGCTCACAAAAGTGTGAGGATCCCCGTAAGCCTAATGCTCCCTGGAGTTTTAACTCTCAGAATTGTCCACACTGAGCCTCCAGCAATGCATCAATTACCGTTCAGGTTTCCCTACCCTGCACTGGTTCCCACGGAGGTTGTGGATTTCTGGTCTGGTAAATTGTGATTCTCCTTATTTGTTTCTCCAATTTTTGGAGCATCAGTTTGCACTGTGACCTCACTTCTCTGGTGGATCTAAGAAGAGCTTTTGATTTTCAGCTTTTTACTTGTTATTAGAACAGACTGCCAACTTCCAACCTCCTTACGTGCCTGACAGGACACCGGAAGTCTGCTCAGTGGCATTGTTTTTAATACTGAAAAATTAGAAACATCCTAAGTATCTGTCATTAGGACAAGGAATAATTAAATTGTGGTATATTCATATAATTAAATTGTGGTATATTCATATAACAGAATACTATAATGCAGCTAAATGAATGTTTTGGATTTATATGATTTAAACAGTGGCTGAGTCACAAAAACATAGAGTGAAAAAAGCAGATGCAGAGTGATTCACAAAAAACAATCCTAGGGCCTGGCCTGGTGGTGTATTTGTTAAGTTTGCGTGCTCCATTTCAGTGAATTGGGGTTCACAAGGTTTGGATCCGAGGTGTGGACCTGCGCACCACATGCTGTGGGGGCGTCCCACACGCAAGATGGGCACAGCTGTTAGCTCAGGGCCAATCTTCCTCACCAAAAAAAACAATCCCATATATTTTTTATGGATACATATATATATATATATATATATATATATATAATAAAAGTACAATATTATAACGGAAAGTACATATCATCTTTAGGATAGTGATTTCTTCTGCAGATGTAGGGAGAAATTGAATTAGTGAGGAATAAAACAGGAACTTCACCAATGTGTGTAATATTTTATTTCTAAAAAGAACAAAAGATTTAAAGCAAATACAACAAAGTATTAACACCTGTTAATTATGTGTGACCTTAGGAAAGCTAATTAGCTTCCAAGTGCTTTAGTTTTCTTTGCGATAGGGACAGTAATAATACTTATCTCGTAGTGGTTGTGAGGGTTTAATTAACTAATGTAATATATATTTCTAATATATTAAAAAATTATAATAAAAATGTAAAGAAAAGTTACTATGAAAGAAGACTGAAATATTTTAAGAATTTGGATAAGCTTAAAAAATGATATTATGTGGGTTGTTATTGTAACAAGTCCTACCATGTCCAGCTCAAAGTAGAACAAATCCATTTGTTAGCACTCCTTACTCTAGCTGTCGTTTTATTTGAAAAATGCCACTAATGCTTCTGCTTTTGGTGCTCAACGGATCAGGGGTAAAATGGAAAAACCAAGCATTAGTTTTATTTGTTCTGGAGGACTCAGCTATTGATTTGCTTTCCATCAGCATTTCCCAGGGAATGTGACAATTTTTGCTGAGCCTGTTTGATTTTTGTCTCCATATTTTAATAATTCACAAGGAGACCTCCTTTTGTGTCCCTAGATTGAAATAAAAATCTTTTCAAGCTCCTAGTGGAATTTACTACTGTTTCTATTCATTAACAAAATACCAGGAAGCAGCAGGAGAGCCTTCAATGGGGACAATAGAGGGAAGCAGAATGCTCCTTGAATATTCTGCTTGTGTGTCTTCTGATTCTTCTTTGTCTTCTGGTGTGGGTTGTGTCTGGTCTGATTGATGCCTTATACCATGTTTTCTGAATCACTAGTCTTCGTGACATATCAGATTGCTGTGACCTTGCTTGAGATTGTTTTGAAAAGTGCAGTGCTTTTGAATGACTTGAAAAATACCTTCTGTTTAAGAAAATGCTGTTGTTCTGTGCTCTGGTTGTCAGTAAGGCTGAGACTATTAAAAAGAAGGTAAAGTCCGCTGGGCATCATCTTTCTAGCTTTAAGTCAAAAGAAATCTACACACGCATATGAACTATGAAACCTACAGTTTGAAGCCTGAAATTTCTGTTGTGAAATAGCATGTCTTTGGGACACGTGCTTTGCGGCTAAAAGGTTCATATGGTTTCTATAACTGTGTAATGCAAAAGTAGTAGGTCTCTTGGACCCAAACTGAGGGAAACTGTTGAAGCGTGAGTTCCTCTGTGAATTCAATGCTCGTAGCAAAATAAGAATAAGGATATTTGAGCAATTCCGGTGGAGGCTTTGGGATGAATCAGAACATTGCCCTCTAGGTCAGTTATTCTCTATGACTAAGTGGAAAAGCCTAGGGAGTCCCGGGTTTACTTTGTAGGACACACGGACAGGCACACGCACTATCATGGCATATACATGCATATATGTGCATGCACATACACCCCATCTCCTTTATCTGGCATTGCTGAGGAATGAAGTTTTTCTCTACACAAATGAAACTTACTCAGTTAAATAGAATAGTTTAATATTTAATATAAATCTGCCTTCTTTAGTAAGTATACCAAATGCATTTTAGCTTTTTCTCAATGATTCATCCACCACTATTAATAATTAAATATGTTTTTATTTCTCTCAAAATGCTTTGCTTTTGTTCCTTACCCCTTTCCCATTACTAAAGCAATACTCATTACAGAAAATCAGAAATACAAAGAGGAAAACACCAATTATTACACTTATCCAGAGATAATCAATACTCTTTGTGTAAGTATTTTCAAATGCACACTCATATGTACACACATTCTTGAACAAATAGGAACATACAATGTCTTTTGTGATCTGCCTTTTTCTCATAGTAATTTATCATGAATACTTTTTTATATTGGTAGACTCGTACCTGAAACATCATTTTAAATGATTATATGATACTCCATTGTATGGACATATTGTATTTTATTTCAACAATTATTACAATTATTGGAGAGTTAGGTTATGTCCAACATTCTTCTTCTTCTTTTTTTTTTTTTTTGTGAGGAAGATGAGCCCTGAGCTAACATCCGTTGCCAGTCCTCCTCTTTTTGCTGAGGAAGATTGGCCCTGGGCTAACATCCGTGCCCATCTTCCTCTACTTTATATGGGACACTGCCACAGCATGGCTTGACAAGTGGTACGTCAGTCCGCACCCAGGATCCAAACCTATAAACCCCAGGCCACTGAAGTGGAGCACGCAAACTTAACTGCTACGCCACCAGGCCGGCCCCATGTTCAACATTCTTATATCACAAACAACACTGTGTTGAATGTACATGTGTGTATTGGTGTGTGTATGTGTATAAATATATATCCTTATATACGTCCTTAATTTTTTCCTTATAATATATTATTAGATACGGAATTTATAGTTCAAAGAACACACACACTTTTGAAGATTTTGACATACTCTGCTGGCCAGGGCTTATACTCAGTTCATATATATTGGTATGGCTGCACAGTCTGGAGCTGGTGTCCACTCTGATTGTTCAGTGTCTGCTGCCCTGGTGGTTAAATATCTTGAAATGTTTATTTTTGCAGACTATCCATAGGAAAGTTATATGAATGTGTATTCCCACTTAGATTTACATTTTGAAGAGAGATGAGAGGATCTCCCTTAAATGTTTTGTTTTTATTCTTGTATGAAAATAAACACTTGAAACTCAGGAAGTGTTTGAACATAGAAATTTTGGGGCTAAGAAGCAGATTTTTTTCATGGATTAAAATATACAATACTTAAAAAGATTTAAGCAGACACTTCACCACAGATATATGAATAGCAACTAAAGACATGAGAAAGTACTCCACATCATTGGTCATTAGGGAAATATAAATTAAATCCAAAATAAGATAGTACTACACACCATTTAGAATGGATAAGACAAAAAACAAAAAACGAAAAAGCCTGAAAAATACCAAGTGCTGATAAGAATATGGAACAACTAGAAATGCCACATTTTGCTAGTGGGAATGCAGAAATAGTACAGCCACTTGGAATACTGTTTGACAGATCCTTTAACATTAAACACACACTTACCATATGATCCAGTAATTTTAATTCTAGGTATTTACCCAAAAGAACGAAAAACTTCTGTCTACACAAAAACGTATATACAAATATTTACAGTGGCTTTATCCATAATTGCCAAACTGGAAACAACCCAAATGTCCTCAACTGATGAATAGATAAAAAAGTGTGGTACATCTAAATAGTGGAATACTACTCAGAAATAAAAGAAAAAGAATGAATATTGATGCATTTGGGAATGTGAATTAATTTCAAATGCATTAAGATTCAACAGGCTACATAATATATAATTCCACTTATAGTCTAGAAAAGGAAAAATTATAGGGACAGAAAATAGATCAGTGGTCGCCAGGGCCTGGGGATAAGATGAGAGGTTGACTTGAACGTTGTACCACAAGGTAATTTTTAGGGTGAGGGAACTGATAAATAGTGGTTTTGGCTATATGACTGCATGCATCTGTCAAAACTAGAACTGTCCGTCATAAAGAGTTAACTTTACTGTATGTAAATATAGAAAGTGAATACAAATTTAAAAATTAAAATAATTCTATTTTAATAGGAAAAGAAAATACCATGCTGAAATGTCTTGTAGTGGCCATAAGAATGTGCATTTTGTACTTTCAACCACAGGGAGCATGATTGACCAAAGGGCCCAGCTGCTGTGCTTGAAATCCTTTGTTGCATTTGCCAATGACTGAGTGTGGCAGCGATAAGGCAGGTTCATTCCTGGGGGTCATGGGATTCCCCAAGGGCCTTGTTGAACCTTCTGTAGATTCCATACCCAATGACTCTTAGATAAGGTTGCACTGGCTTTAAGAAGACTTTGTTTCTATTATTAGTTGAATTTGGCTCAGCTTAGTAGTAAGATTATAGCCAAATAAATACTATTAACCAACTAAGCCAATAATCATCAGGACCCAATGAGCATCAAGTGTCTTAGCTGATGTAACAGATGGAGAAAAGGGACTAGGGAAGAGCTGGCCTTTTCTGGTTGACAGGAGCTATTGGGACTACATTTTTGAATCCGTGAGCCCTAGTCATATCCTCTGGGTGCTACGGTGGCATTACAGATAGTTTCTATTCTATTGTAATTTGTTGCATTTCATTTAAGAAATGCTAATGGTAGCTCCCTAAATTCATTTCACTGCTCATTAATGTGTCATGAACTTCAGTTTGAAAAACACTAATTTAGGTGATACCAAAAATCAATCTTGCTCCTTCAATGCTCCCTTGAACTGGAGCCATGGCACTGGGCTCAGCCCAGCCCAGTCATGGTCTAGTAGTTATTAATACCTCAATTCCATCAGCCGTTCATCCTGATAAAAGAAGGCCCAGATTGTGAGAATATTTTGACCCTGGACCACAGATGGGAAAATGAGATGATGTGTAATTAGTGCTACATCTTTCTTTTGTTCTCAAAGCTCTACTTATTAGTCTACTTTGTACTTTTAAAGTTATTAATATAAAAGGAGGTCAATTTGATAGAACTGTGTGGGTAGGCTAGAGGAGCTTCTGATAAAATAATCCTGAAACAAAAATAAAACCCCAAACCTGATCCAGAATGTCTGCATTTGTGAAGTGGGACTGAAAATCCTTACCCTACACCATTATTATGAGGGTAAATAACATGGTGAATATATGTAAAAGCTGCATAGAGCCTAGGGTGGATCATTATTTGCAAAGGTAGCCAAACCAATTCCTCCCATCCCTGTATCCATGCCCCTTTGTAACGTGATTTGTCATTCCTTCTGTTAAGAGATGAAGTCTCTTCTCCCCCAGCCAACACCCACTTGAGTCTGGGCTGGCTTTCAAACTTACTTTGACTAATAAAATGTGGTTTAAGTGATGTTGTGGTGCTCCTCTGCTTAGGCATCAAGAGGCCTTGAGCTTTTGTTCTTATCTTTTACTTCGTGAAGAAGGTTTCTTGAGAATGAAAGATGAGAGAGAGAGGCTCAACTGACAGCCAACACCAATCATTAGACATGGGAGGGAGGCCATGTTGGCCTCCCCAGCCCAGTTGCTATAGACTGAATGTTTGTGTCTCCCCAAAGTATGTTAAATCCTAATGCCCAATGTAATGGTATTGGGAGGTGGGGCCTTTGGGAGGTGATTAGGTCATGAGGGTTGAACCCTCATGAATGGGATTGGTGCCCCTATAAAAGAGGATCCCTTGTCCCTTCCTCCGTGTGAGGACACAGTGAGAAGACAGCCCATCTATGAATCAGGAAGCAGGCTCTCACCAGACACCATATCTGCTGGCACCTTGATCTTGGACTTCCAGCCTTCAGAACTGTAAGAAATAAATGTTGTTCAAGTGACTTAGTCTGTGGTATTTTGTTATAGCAGCCCAAATGGACTAAGACGCCAGTCAAGCCTATATATTCCTGTAGTCACAGAGTAATTCCATGTGAGACCAGCAGAAGACCCACCCAGCTGAACCCAGAATAAACTGTTTATCCACAGAATCATAAACAGATAAAATGGGTGTTATTTTAAGCTGCTGATTTGGAGTAGTTTATTACACAGGGATAGATCAGTGATAAATCTGGCATGTTACAAATGTTCAATAAATGGGTGTAAACCCTTGCCTCTTGAGAGAAGGATAATTTTAATTTTGAAGTATAGTTTGAAAGGTAATACTTTTGGAGTACTGAGATTTATTTCTTAGGATTGAGTGGACAACATTTTAGAATGTTGTTTGGCTTATCATTGTTCTCACTCTCTCTTTATCTCATTTCCAGGTCACTATACATGTATACCTAAACCCAAACTATTTAAGACAAAATTGAGCTTATTGAAAGTTTGTAAATCAGGAGGAATCTTAGGACTTGGTTAGTTGGGGTCACTTACATAGGAATAAATGTTGGGTAAATGAGATACAGACATCATAGCTAGTATCTGGAGATAGGTTTATATTGCACAGTGGAAAGGATCTGGGAACGTGAGCATTTTCTATCCTTCTCTAGGAGGAAACAATGAGATAATTTGTTTCTTTGAGCCTAATGGGAGATTATGATCTGTGTCAATGGACTACACTAAATTTTGCACGGCAGATTGTTTTTTCATAAAGTTTGTGGAAGATAATATTAGTAATAGTTAACACTTATTGAGCATTTAATGCATCAGGCATGTTCTAAGTATTTTATAATTAATCCCCAATTTCCTTCTCTGTAACAAAGGGATAATAACAGTAGGTATGAGTGAGGAAACTGAGGCACAGTGCCTTGGTTTGGGTTCTCTGGCTTTCATTCCTGTCCCTGTCAGTTTTTTCTTCATATGGCAGCCAGAATGATTTTTAAAAAGCTCGTGTGTGAATATTTCATGCTACTGCTTCAAATACTTCAATACTTTCTCGTTGCTCTTAGGATAAGGTACTAAATTGGTTTACAAGGCTTCTCTAATCTGGGTCCTTGCCTACTCCTGTAGCCCCATCTCCAGCCACCTCTTTTCTTTTTCTCTAATGTGCCAGGCTCCTTTCCCCTCAGAGCCTTCACACAGACTGTCACCCGTCCCTCTTCATGCCCCTGCAACTTTGCCTGGATAATTGCTTGTTCTTCAGGTCTGAGCTTAAATGGCACTTCTCTAGGGACAATTTTTCTACCTCTCGGATTAGATTCTCTGTTTTATGCCTTTCTTGCATCCTGTAAAAACATTTGTAGTCCTTGACACAGTTATGCAGTACCCATAATTAACCATTTGTTTAGTTAACCATCTGTATCTCCTGCTGGAGTCTAATCTCTGTGCTGTCAGGAATTCTCTCTCTTTCCCTCTCCCTCCTTTCATATTCCCAGCACTCAACAAAGGACCTAGCACATAGTAGATGCTCAATAAATCATTGTTTAAAAACTGTTGGTTGAATGAAAGAATGATTCAGGTTTGAGCATTAGGCAGTAGAAAAATGAGGAAGATTTTAGTACTATGCTGATGAATTTATACTTTATGCTGTAGAAATTAAAGAGTCATTGAAACATTTAATAACAGAGATCAGTTTTATGTTTGTTCTATTCTTCCCTCTCTTCTTACAGAATGTTGGATTTTCAATCAATAATTATTTCTGGAGTTTTCTTTTTTTTTTTTTTATGGGGAAGATCAGCCCTGAGCTAGCATCTGCCAATCCTCCTCTTTTTGCTGAGGAAGACTGGCCCTGGGCTAACATTTGTGCCCATCTTCCTCCACTTTTTATATGGGACGCCATCACAGCATGGCTTGACAAGCGGTGCATCAGTGTACCTCCGGGATCCAAACCTGGGATGCCAGCAGCGGAGTGCGAGCACTTAACTGCTACGCCACGGGGCCGGCCCCTCTGGAGTATTTTTTTTTATATGACTAGGAATCTGCATGGGTACAAAGTAGGGCATCTTTAATTCCTTAGTTAAATAGGAATGCATCCTTTCTCCAATGGTTTTGAAAATTGATTTTAAAGGTAAATCTATATCTATATATATCTGACTTTTCTTTTAAGCAAGAAGTTCTTAAAAGAGACCATTTCTTTCCAATACTTTCCCAACCAAAAAAAAAATGTCAGTGGTCTGAACCATGTCACACTATTTTATGAAATAGATTAACAACACTGTCTTAGGGAATCACAGACTTTAATGGTAATGATATGCTCAACGCTACTTTTGTGAAGGAAGGAAAACACCGAGTGAGTATCAAGTCTTTAGGAAAAGAGTCTCCTTGTTGTCTTATATTTGTTAATCTGGAAATTATTAGATAATGATCTAATAATAAACATGATAGTAACAATAATAATAACAACAGAATAATAATAAACAGAAAAGATGTCTCTGCGCTTCTTTGCAGAATGGCTCAATAATTTCTGTTTTAATAATATTTGAACTTACTTCATTTATGTAATGCTTTTCATGTTCAAATTGCTTATCCAAAATTAAGTAATTAATCCTAATACTAAACCCTGCAAGATAGATAAGAATTGTCTTCATTTTACAGATTAGGTCAAATGTATCATATTCCAAATGATTAATGCGTCGAAAACTCCAATACCAAATGGTCCATGTTCCTCTGGAAGCATGTGGAAATCCAAATTTACATAGTAATTATGTGTTCAATTGTGCTGAGGAAGTGAGTGGCAGCCCCAGATAATCTTCCAAAAGGAAAAAAAAAACCTGTTAATATACAGAACGGAGAAAAGCAGTTTTCCTTTATCCTTGTTGAATGGTAATATTATTCATATGTAGTGATTCCCTCCTCAGAAGTCATCCAAAGCAAAAAACAAAAATAAAAAAACAAAACCACAAAAACCTTGATAAATGCTATTTATTACACAGAATAAATCCAATGGGATGGTGGAATCTGTGTCTTGACAAATGAAAAAGAAGCCACAGTCCATTTGGAGATAACAGTGATACACAGCCATTTTCTTATCACTTAGTACATTAAGTACTAGTATTGGGCTGCATTCAGGTTACTATTAATATACCTTATTAATATACGATTAATATACCTGCATGAAGAAAATTTGTGTGAGGAGAATTTGTGTTGAAAAAAGAAATTATGAAATATTATTAAGAAATAATTCCTTAGCCTTACATTGTGGAAGGACTCTGATAAATATGCCATTTCTGTTTTTGAAAAAATATAGCACTGTTTCTCTTTTTTCATGACAGAGAGACAAGTCATAGTTGTTGGTGAAAAAATGAGGAAAGTTCTATCTATCTATCTATCTATCTATCTATCTATCTATCTATCTATGTATCTATCAATCAATCTCCTCAATACTGTGTTCCACTGTGTTCAGAAGAAAGGCCACCTTCATGCAAAAATAGAAAAGGAGGGTGCCTGGTTGATAGTATTTTAGTTCAGTGAGAACAGTTCCTTCAACACTGCCTGATATTGTGCAGAAGTGCCAGAAATATCACTATTTGGAGATTCAGGGACTTCTATTTCTGGTAATATGGGGTACCAGATGTCTGGAGTAACCCTTCTTGTAAAGAACATCTACAAGTCCTGGATAAAAATTTTAAAAATTAATGCTTAGATGAGCTATTAGGAAAATAATGGAAATTATTGGAGAAATGACAAGAAGGCATGAATCGGAAGGGTAAGAGACAGTCTGAATCATTTTAATGAACTGTGAAAGGGGTATGGGAGACCAGTCTTGGGATTTGTACAGGGTGGAAGATTGGGCCACAAAGCTAGACCCTCCACATCCTCAGTGAGTGGGCCAGAAAAATCTCTGCCTCCTGGGGGATGATGTAGGCATTCTTGCCTGTCTCTGTCTTGGCTCTGTGTGGAGCAGGAAAAAAATTTGTCTCTTAAGCAGTCTCCATGAGGCCTGCCCACACATAGATTTTTCTTTTTTAACCAAAATCCATACTATTATGGATTGAAAAATCTTTGGCTGAAAACTAAAGTACTCTCAGGCTTTGGGTGTTCCTAGGCCCCAAGCAAAATCAAAGGCAAATCTCTCTGAAAGAATTCATTATAAACTCAAGTATCAGTGAAATCCCACAGATAAAATTCCTATACATATGAGTAGACAATAAAAATCATAAAATATGTGCAGAACCATGAGCAAGAACCAGTAAAAATATCTAACTACAGAATCAGACCAGCAAAGACTACGGATGTTGGAATTTATCAGATGCCAAATGTAGTATGAATATTTAATATTTTAAAGGAGATGCAGGATACTATCAAAAGTACTATATAGAAGAGTCTACCAAAAATAACCAATTAGATGGAAAAAAAACAACAAGAAGCGCTTCTGGAAGTGAAATATATAATAATTTGTGAGAAACCCAAAGGACTGTTTACACAGCAGATTTGACATGATAAGGAAAGAAATGATGAACTGTAACATGCCCTGGAGAATAGTGGTGTACAGTAGGAGAATACAAAAGAGAGATATATGACATGTAAGAAGGAGTAAGAGGGCATGATATATATCTAATTGGAGTTCCAGAAGGAGACTACAGAAAACCAGGGGGAGATAATATTTGGAAGAAATAACAGTGAAGATTATCCAAAAATGATGAAGGGTATGAAACTAATTCTAGAGGCCTAGTGAATCCCTAGGAGATTCTTTAAAAATAAATCCACACTGAGATATATTCTAGTGAAACTGCAGAACTTCAAGACAAGCGAAGATCTTAAAAGCTGCACAATAATTACTTACAATTAATTTCTACATAGCAACAATAGGACCCAGAAGATATTGTAATAAAACTTTTAAAGGGCTGACATAAAATTATTATTAAACTAGAATTCTAGAATTCTCCTCCTAGAATTCTATGCTATGTAAAACTCTTTTTCAAGAACTATTGCATAACAGATGCTCATTAGAGAAAATTCTAGAAGATTTACTTCAAGAAGAAGCAAAATAATCTCAGAAGGAAGATCTGAGAAGAAGGAATGGTGAGCAAAGAAACTGGTAAACATGTAGATAAATCTAAAAAAAACCATTGAGCATGTTAAGCATCAATGACGATAACTAATTTGTGGGTTAAAAAGATGAAGGTGAATTAAAATACTGGAAAACAGTGGCTTTCAAGATGAGACGGTGTGGCCTGAGTTAAAGTATTCAAAGTCCTTATAGTCATTGAGAGGAGGGGAAAAAGTTATATTGTCCGATATTAAGATAAATATACATTGTATATTTTAGGGTAATCACTAAAGTAACAGAAGTAGAGTTTAACATTTCCAGCATATTCAAGGGAGAAATACGAAATAGAGATTTATTTATATAAATTAGTTCAACTCTTTCAAGCTGTCTATATGCACTAGAGAACTTTGTGCAATCTGCTCTTCACATCTCATTTTAACCATCTTTTTCTTCTGCCGTCTTTCCCTCTTTCATTTTTTTTTCCTTAATCATTGGGCACCTGATATGTAATTGGACCTAGGTAGGTGCTGTGGATTCAGAGATAAATAAGACAAAGTTCATGTTTGTCAGCAGTTCAAAGACCACCTACTCTCTAGCAGCTCTGAAGGACGGAAGATTGTGATGAGATAAAACAGGAGTGATTTTGATCCATGGGAATATGAATGGAACTCTAAGGAGGGCAACTATGTGAGGCCAGAGAAGATGAGGAGAGCACTAGACACTGAGCTACCAACACAGCTATGAGCTGTAGTTGTGAGGGACATAGAGAATTTTCATTGACTTGGAAACCACATTTGATCATTTAATGCGGCTTTAATATTTTCCTTGAAAAAAGTGATCAAGTTGAAAAAATGAAAAATTAGGTACCAACTTTCTGTAGATATTTTTTCCTTTTCTAGCATTTATAGAATACTTACTATGTGCTAAATACTTTACATTCATTGAACTACTTCATCCTTTCAAATGACATATGAGGTAGGTACTATTATTAACTCTATTTTAAAGGTGGGGAAGCCCAGGCTGAACTGGGCAAGGTGACGTGCACAACAAGAACTGGCTGATTCTAGAACGTAGATGATAAGTGAACAGAGGGAGACTACAGAAAATGAGGGGGAGATAATATTTGGAAGAAATAATAGGGAGGATTATCCATGCTTAAACAACTTTGGGATATACAGGATTAAAGAAAATTAAGCACGCAACTTTCCTGATGTTTTGGATATTTTATGTGTCCCTAAAAGGTGGCTGCAGTATGCAGGATTTCCCAAACTTGTGGAACTGGTGTGTTTAATGAGCACAATTCATGGGATGCAATTCAAATGCAAACTTATTTTTGTCTCTCACCATCTCTCCAAAATATTTCAGGGATATGTATTTCCCTAGCCCCTAGATGAAAGCTTGACAAGGCCAGATTTTCTGGTTACTCAGTAATAAAACCTTTGGTTTACGTTAAGTTGGAAACAGCATCTTAGGTCATTAATTAAATCTTCTTCCCTCCCCCAGCTGCGGCTAGCTGTAGTGAGGGCATCTCTCTCTAGCCAGCTGCCATTACAAGATCCTCCCTCTGTAGGAGCAAGAGGAGAGAGGGAGAGAAGAGAGACAGAAAGTTCTTAAGTTACCTACCTGGGGGCTTTGAAAGCTTCCCTGCATCTTTCTGACATAGGCAGTGATGCTCTGCCTTCCCTGCTGCAGCTTCCCTCAGCCTTAGTTTTCTGGTGATTACCCCACACAGACTCACTCTGTTGAGCTCTCTCCCTCTTCCAGGTGATCCTCTTGCCAAATTTAAATAGTTGCAGATGACTTTCTTTTCAGGCGGCCCACCTCTGGAATACATTTACATATCCTTTGACCTGACAAACTCGGGTCTTGAAGCCAAGCCAAGGTGGCCACCACACCCTTTTCCCTGCCATAGGAGCCAATCATGGTTTCTTGTTTATTGGCTTTTTCAGGTGTCAGCCTCTGGTTTACTTTGTGTGCTCCCAACTACAGTGGTCACACATTATCCTCTCTATCACTCTTAAAGCCCCTTATAGATTTGAAGTGAGGGACAGACACGTCTCCATTCTCAGCTCTCTTTGGTGATGGTGGGGAGTGAACTCACAGTACTTTAAAGGGTCTCTTTAAATAAATGCTTCTCATAAATCCTCTTTTATTCTATTTCATCGAATCTAAGAGACCATCTATATTAGTTATCTATTGCTGCATAAAAAATTATTCCCCAAATCAGCAGTTTAAAATGACAAACATCTATTATCACATATAGTTTCTGAGGGCCAGGAATCCTGGAGCAATAAAAGGTTGTTCTGGCTCAGGGCCTCGCATGAGGTGGTGGTCAAGGTTTCGGCCAGGCTGCCATCACCTGATGTTTTGACCGGGGCTGGAAGATCTGCTTCCGAATGGCTTACTCATGAGGTTGTTGACAAGAGGCTTCATTCCTTGCTGGCTGTTTATAAAAGACCTCATTTCTTTACCTTGTGAGCTATCCATAGAGTTGTTTGTGAAATAGCTCCCGACTTCCCCCAAAACCCAGAGTGAGTGATGTGAGAGAGAGAGACCAAAACAAAACAGCAGTGTCTTTTATAACCTCATCCTGGAAATGACATTCTATTGATTATATAGCCCATCCCTGGTGCAGTGTGGGAGGGGACTACAGAAGGCTATGAATGCCAGAGGGTGAGGGTCATTGGGAGCCATCTTGGATGCTGGCTACCACATGGTCTATTATAAATGCACCGTTTATTTTATGTATCACTAAGAAAGAATAAAAAATGTCAATGATTATGATATGCCATCAAATGTAAGACATATTTAACTTCAGAAATGTTAAAATGTGAAAGAAATGAGTCTTAAAATTGATGACATGCAAAATATCTCACTTGTGGGTAAGGATATTTTAAAATCATAAAATTATTTCCTGATTTTCATTGAAAACTGCATCTTCGTCTAGACTATTACTTTGGAATTTTCTGTCTATTGTATCTTGGGTACTTCAGTTGAAGCCACCAATTTATTCTGTCCTCCCTCACACCCACCACCTTTTTTCGTGATCCATTCTCATGCACTGATTTTCTGCTGAATGCTTTTTGGGAATGTTGTTCTAGTTTGAATGCTAGTTAGTTCTCTCTGCTTGTTTCTGTGGTTTAAATCCCTTTATTATTAAATATTAACAGAGTGCCAACATCGAGAAGAACATCACACAGATTACAGTAGGACACAGATACTCTTCAAGCGGCTTTGTAATCTCATTTTATAGAGAGGATAAGTTGCAGCAAACATAAGGAAAATATCTACTCCACTGGTTGGTAGAACATATTTTTCATTTTAAGTATGTCATGTGATAAAGTAGTTCAAATATTTAAATTACATCTTTGAAGGTCTGATGAACTATACAATTTTTAATTCAACTTATTTAGAAGTGTTTACTTAGGTAAATTCAGGTTAATAATTGTTGGTATTTTAGTATCATCCACCAGTATAATTTGGTACTTTAAAACTACAACGAGATTCAAATATATTTACACTGGGCATTTATAACTATTTTTCAAATTTTAGGATGATTTGTAGGAGAGGGCGTGTATATAGTAGAAAGCATGGACTCTGAAGTCAGGCAAAAAGCTAGGTTGAATGCAGGTGCCATCAGTTACTAGTGATGTAATTGAGCACAATTTTAACCTCTTTAAGCTTCAGCTACCTTTTCTGTAAAATAAGAATGGTGTTACCCACTCTATTAAGAAGGAGTGATGATTATATAAAATAGTGTATGTAAAACCCTAGCCTATTGCCTGGCACATAGTGGCCCCAACAAATGGTAGTTATCATTATTTACTACAGGGCAGTGCAGAATTTGATGTGTTGTTCTGGCTTTATGTCTGTCTGAAGCTATAAGAGCATTTAAAGAGAAAATGGGATTTTGGGTATTGGGCAAAGTTCACACTCTATGCTTTTATTCTAAAAAGGACTTAAAAATTCAATCCATAGCGGCAGGCCAATTATTTTGAAGATAAGTGCTTTAAACATCATAATAAAAAATTACATTTAAAGACAAGGGAATGTAAATACATTATATTTAAAGAAAAGGGAAATTCCAGCATTATAGTGATAAATAGTATACACGGCATATTTGACAGAAATATGGTATACCATAAACAGAAATAATGAAAACATAGGACATAACCACAATTAATTTATTCCTTTAGATTAAACAGTGGGAGGCCAAAATACTGAAAAGGAGAGGAATACAGAGACTTTCTGAAACAAATATTTGAAATGTAGGAATCTTTAGCATGGCTTGGTGTAGACTGAGTCTAGAAAAAAAGATCTTAACTTATTTGTGATGTATATTTAAAATATAGCTGTCTGTGACATCACTGTGGAAAAAGTGAGTTCAAGCAGAGAAGGGAAGCCACAGGTTAAGCAGAGTGCTTAAGTCATAAAACTGGATGATTTGAGGAAGGATCTTAGAAAAATTGAAATCTCCAACAGACAAAATAGATGTGTTTTTAGTAACCTAGTGAAAATACTAAAGTCTAAATTTCTTTTTATTTGGAAAAAAAAATACTTGGAGTCATATTATATATATTTTTAAACTTTTTAAAATGAGCTAAACTAACACATGCCGCTTCCAGTTGGAGACACATTTTGAGATTAGAAATATGTTGGAACTAATAGTCATTTTGTTTTAAGACTACCTCTATTATCTACTGTTATGTTATACCGTTATAAACACAAGCAATGTTTTAGGAAATTAAGCTCTATTAGGAAAAAGAGGGGTTTTATCAGTCCTTGTTCTTGTTGACCTCTTTGCTGTTTGCAGTGCCTCTAAGTGTTGATTCCTTCTTTCCTCATCTTTCACTATCTAAATGCCTTCTTGCTCTGTCACCCTCTATCTCTTTGCTGGTTGTACTTCTTCCTCCTGACCTGAATGTGGACTTAGTCCTTGACACTCTGCTGTTTCCTCACAAGAGTCTTTCCTTAGGAGGCTCACTGAGATGCTCCTCAATCTTCTACCCTGACCGTGACATTTTCCCTCGAAACTTATTTCCCCATCTCTATCTGCCAGTTGGACATATTTCTTATGGTCAGTCCTGCTTGAAATCATTGCAGCAACTTTAGCTTTTCTCTCTTCTTTGTCTCCACATCAAATTAGTTACAATTCTTTTCTGATTTATCCTCTCAGATTAGCAGGAGTCCAAAGCTCTGGACTCAGGCTGGTTTCTTAAACACGAGGGTAGGGTGTGCTGGTAGGAGAGGCAAAGCATGATTCGATAGGTAGCTTCCTATGGCGAAGCCCATATTGAGACCAGGCGGCCAGCCTGGCTAGCACTCCTTCGCAAAGGTGCTAGACAGAGTGTGAGAGTCTAAGTTGAGGCAAAATGATGGAAACAGGGGACAAAAGTCTTGAAGAAATGGGTCTGAAGTGGAGGGTGGGAAGTAAAGTCTGGTGGAATTCCATGAGCTGTCAGAATATCATCACAGGTATTTTTATAAGGCATCTTCAGCCTTATAAAGGGAAAGATCTCTTAGATGCACTTCTTTTATATGAATATTGCAACAGTCTCCCTATTGGTTTGTGGATCTCTCAAGTCTTTACCTTTTCAACACATCTTGTATTCTACTTTTAGGTTGCTTTCTTTAAGACAATCTCCTTACCCATGCCTCTTCCCTGCTTAAAATTATATCGACTCTCTTTTTCCCATGGGATAAAATGCTTTGCCTGGCAATGGAAACCTCCCAGGCTTTTACCCATTACTTACTCATACAGGATCCACATTCCGGGAAAACCAGGCTACTTAGTACTGACACTACACAACAGGTGAAGCACCACATCATTTTCATACTATACTTGTATTATTCCCCTTTACAAAAAATAACATCCACAATTTTCTTTGTGAATGTAAGGCCTCCAGATTTTTTTTAGTAGACAGAAAACACTTTTATCATTGAACAAGCATTGAACCAGAATGTGATGGGCATCACGAGCAATATGCTAAGACATTGGAAAACAGAAAACTATCTTGTGCCCCAGTGTAGCCAAGCAGATACAACCCATTACACACATGTTTTCAAGATAAGCAAAAACTAGTCCTCAAGAGGACTTGACAGCACCATTTGTCACACGTAGGTCCATCCTAACTTCACGTGATAATTGGAGCGACTATCTGTTAGCTTATTGGCTTCATCTAGAGGAAGAAAAACTTCTCATATCTTTATGACAGGAGAGTGTTTTGAGATGGCAGCACAGCCCAGAGACACACACACGCAGGTCTGTGGAACCCTGTGTGACATTTGTGTGATACTGACACATTTCAGCACAGCCTGAGGACACCTCATGTACACCCTGGGGACAGAGTGTGACAGGTGTGAGATCCTGCCCTCACGTCAGATGTGGCAAGTGTGAGGCCTCCAGATTTTCTAGCCATGATAATGACTATTTACATCTTCTGTAACCTGCCACCTGACTGCCATAGCCATAAGCTAGGACATCCACTACCCTACAATACCCACTGCCACCATTTGTTGAGTTTTATTAGGTGCCAAGTACTTTACATACATTAACTGGTTTAATTTCCTATTTAATCCTTATTTATTAGTACTTACTAAGAATTTATTAGCGGAAGCTGAGTAAACTATCCAAGCTCATTCTAATAGTAAAGCCAAGGTCTGCTTATCTGAAAGTCCTCACTCTGTCTTTTTTTTTGCCTTAATTCCTTTATCATGTAAATCCTGTGATTGACTTGTTATTTATTAAATACACATACATGTTCTGTGTAACTAGCTGGATGTCTAGCCCGTCATATAGAGAGGCCTTTGCCTAAAATTCTTTATATCCTCAGAGCCTAGAGATAGTGTCATGTGTAACAGATGCTCAGTCATTGTTTATGGATGTTTATGTTGGTGCTCTGGTATTTCAAGAATGGAAAGGCAATCAAAGGTTGGCTATTTAAATTATTTTGTTCCACCTGATTTTTTTTTATAGAAATGTTTATATGATAATAATGAGGAAAATTCTTAGAATGTCACTATCCCAGAATATCTTTTCTCTTCTCAGTTGCTTCTGTAGGTAATTTACATTGTACCCTAAGCTATTTGACTTCATTGTGATGCTAATGTCTATTTAAGTACTGTGAGGGGAATATGACTACCTTATGCGTTTTAGTTCCATGTATTTCTGAAGTGAGGGCACAGGAAAGGAGAGAATTGATGTCTACCAGTGGAAAGGAATGAAACTAATGAGAAAGTAAACTTTGGTTTTCAACCTTCACTAAGTTCCTTAGCAAATAACAACAAAGGCTGGGGAAAGAATTAAAATTCATTACAAGAATCTCTTATGCTTTTCTTAATGTGTTTTCCTTCCTAATATAATTCTTTTTGCTAGAATTTTCCAATTTTCATTATCTTAACAGGCTATTCTCATTTTGATAACACTCCCAGTTTCATATACCCTCCTGTGTATCATGTACCCTTAAAACTTTTCACCTTTTTGTTTATATGCCTGCCAGTTTTGAAATTTACTTCAGTGAATGTTAAAAATATCCTACCTTAACATATACTAAAGATAATTATGTCTTTGTTGGCTTACCAAAAGTGCCAATAATATTAATATACGTAATGTTTAAAATTGTGTAGTATTTACTTCACAGAAGAGAAATAAGTTATTCTGACTTCCTATACTATTCTTATAGATGCGCTAGGAACCAAATATCTAGCCATTTTTTGTGTGTGTGTGTGAGGAGATCAGCCCTGTACTAACATCTGCCAATCCTCCTCTTTTTTTGCTGAGGTACACTGGCCCTGGGCTAACATCCGTGCCCATCTTCCTCCACTTTACATGGGACACCGCCACAGCATGGCTTGCCAAGCAGTGCGTCGGTGTGCGCCCAGGATCTGAACTTGCGAACCCCGGCTGCCGCAGCAGAGCACGCACACTTAATCGCTTGCACCACCGGGCGGGCCCCAATATTTTATTTTATTGTTTTTGTGAGGAAGACCAGGCCTGAGCTAACATCCGATGCCAATCCTCCTCTTTTTTGCTCAGGAAGACTGGCCCTGAGCTACATCTGTGCCCATCTTCCTCTACTTTATATGGGACGCCACCACAGCATGGCTTAACAAGCGGTGCGTCAGTGCGAGCCCAGGTCTGAACCGGCGAACCCTGGGCCACCGCAGCAGAGCGCGCGCACTTAACCGCTTGCACCACCAGGCTGGCCCCTAGCCATTTTTTTAAATTTCAATGTTTAGGTCCTTTGTAAGTGTCAGTGGCAAAGGATCAGAAAGATATTGCTACCCCAAAGCAAATAAGAAACTAGCTAATAATATGTGTAAAGTACTTGGCATATAATATAACTCAGCAGATGGTGGCAGTGGTTGTTGTATTGTTCTAATGGCCATGGCACTTAAGTGGTAGGCAAAATTGAATATATCATCAGGTAAGGATTGAAGTATTTAGAAGAATCTCTTTCTCACGTATGCCTTGAAATTTAACATTAGAGGGCATTCCCATGTGTTAGACATTGCCCTCTGTTTTTATCTTCTTTAAAATACAAGTACTCTTAGAGGGGTAATACATCAGTATGGTACCTAACCCTTCATTCATTCAGTTAAAATTCATAAAACATCTGTATGTTGCGGGTCATTTTGCTGGTAGGAGCAATATACCTGTGAACATCACAGATGAGGCTTATGACCTCAAGGGCTGACCTTCTAATGTCAGAGCCAGAGGATCAATAAATACACAACATAAATATACAAAATAGTTAACTGATGGATGAAGCTATGAGGGAAGTAGACAGGGTGCTGGGGTAGATAATACAGTGGAGCTAGGGAGTGGGAGGCCTACTTTAGGCAGGGAAGTACCTCCCTGAGGAATTGGGGAATCACGGGAAAGGCCTGAAGTTGGCCATAGAGGAGAGATTGAGGCTGGAGCACAGTGAGCATGCAGGAAGGAGGTAGAAGTTGGGGCTAGAAAGGTGGGCAGAACTGATCTGCTGGGGCCTTGGAAGGTATGGTAAGGAATATGGGCTTTATTCTAAGAGCAATGGGAAGCCACTGACAGGATTTTGTCAGAGGACTGGCACAATATAATTTGCTTTTACAAGCTCAATCTGGCTGTGGTGTAGAGAATATTTGCAGCTAGTTAGTGGTGTGCTGAGATCTGCCTGCGGGCTCTCCTTCCTGAGCTGCGCTCCATTTCCTTGCTTTGGTGCTTGGTATTCCCTTTGCCTGGAGCAGGCTCCTCCCTCCCTGAACCACTCATTCTCCAGCTGGCAAACTCCCACTTGCTGCTTTAGACATAAGCTCAACTGTAGTCTCCTCTAGGAATAGGATGACCATGTAATTATCATCCTCATGAGATATTTTGATGAGCACTATTAAAAGTGATCCTAGGAAAACAAGTGTAAGATAGACTGTCCAACCAAACAGGGATGTGTGGCTGTCTCTGTTCCTAGTTGCTTTTACTTATGTCTTCATAGCATTCTGTGCTATTATTCCTCCTCTCGGATGCTGTATACCTAGTGGTTAAGGCTGTGAGCCCTGAAGTCAGACCACAGAATTCAAATCTCAGCTCTGTCCCCTACGCACTTTGAGCTGCATGGCTTTGGTGAAGTCACACAAACTCTCTAGGCTTCAGTGTCTTCATTTGTGAAATGTGGGTAATGATGATGTTTCCTTAATGATTATTTTATTGTGGAGAAAAAAGTTAAATAATACATGTGGGATACTTATACTTAGGATATACTTAAGATTCATTAAATATTAACTATTATTATCCTTTTCAAATACGATACAATTATGTTTATAGGTCTCTATCTCCTAATAGACTATGAACGCCTTAGGACAGGGACCATGTATTATTTATTCACTTTTGTATTCTAGTTTACAGCCCAGTGCCTACTATACAATGAATTTTTTATAAAAAAATGACTAAAAATGCAGAAAAGATGACAGCAACCTAGAGGTTTTTTTTTCTTCTCCCCGCTCCACTTTTTACATATGAAAGGAGAAAGTTTAAGTGTATTTCTTGAGTCACAGAGAAAAAGAATCAGAATCTAGTTCTCCCCATTGTGTGGCTATTATGAAAAGGTATCTGATTTGATCGTGGTGAGAATAAATAGAAGATGTCTATACCATCATGCGTTGCTTAATGAGGGGGATATGTTCTGAGAAATGCATTGTTAGGTGATTTCATGGTTGTGCGAACATCATAGAGTGCACTCACACACACCTAGATGGTACAGCTTACTACACACCTAGGCTGTATGGTACTAATCTTATGGGACCACTGTCCTATGTGGGGTCTGTCATTGACCAAAACATTGTTATGCAGCGCATGACTGTATATGATCAGGTAAATACTGCAGTAACTAAAGGAGTCTGTTCCTCAAAATCTGCAACACGTGCGAATGTTTATTCAGTTACTGCTTAAGAGCACTAATACTTTTAGATAAAATTAAATAGCAACTTTTTTTATTTAGTTCTGTTTTGCTTATAAACTTACAATCATGCACAGAACTAAAATTTAAAATAAAACTTATTATCTCAAGAATTGTTCAAAATATAATGATGATTGGGATAGGCCAAGATAAATAAGTCAGAAAATCTTATCTTGTTACACATTTCTCTGTAAAATTGAACAATTCTGTGTCTCTGTGGTGCAATGAGTTAACATGTTCGGCTGTTAAAACTGAACAATTTAAAATATTTTAAACAGAATTAGTAATTTATTGCTATGAAGCATAAAATAGAGGTGAGTAGAGGCATAGTACCCTGTGGTCAAGAACAATGTGAACCAGGAGCTGGATATTATTGTCAGTCAGTGTACCGAGAAGCAAAAAAGGGCAACAGAACTTGGTGAAATGACCCAGAAGATGGGAACTTCTGTTGCACATTTAAATTAATCACACGCACATGAACTCATGCATGCATGTGCACGCTAGATTACTTCATAGAAGTAGACTTTGTGTAATTAAAAACTGGATTTTTGTTTGGTGAGGAAGCTTGGCCCTGAACTAACATCTCTGCCAATCTTCCTCTATTTTGTATGTGGGTCACTGTCACAGCATGGCTTGATGAGTGGTGTGTGTGTTTGTGCCTGGGATCTGAATTCATGAACCCTGGGCTGCCAAAGCAGAGAGTGTGAACTTAACTGCTACACCGCCAGGCTGGCCCCCAAAACTGGATATTTTTAGGCAGTTATTTTAATTTAGTTTTTATTATTTATTTAGGGCACCATCATTCCCTGGATTTGTATTAATGAAGGGGCTATGAATAGAAGTACCTGGTTAATATAAAAGAGTTTTAACAACAGGAGAACCAGTTCCTCAATAATCCAAAATAAATGTTTAGTTTTGCATCTGGTACATATCTGAGTGAGCTGTTATTTGATAATGTGTTCCAATACTTAGAAAAATGGATTGAGAGCTGGCCTTGCAAGTAAGTGAAACAGGTGACAGCACTGGGCAGATATTTGTTGCTCAAATCTACCTGACTCATTGCCTTTCAAGTGAATTGCAGCCCATTACCGACATTTATGGTATGTTTACTGTAAATCACTTTACGACCCATATTCCTTGGTAGCCTCTAAACTCCTTAGGAGGAGGAACCAGGTCTTATTCTCTGTTTATCCTAGTGGTTGGTGCAGAACCTGGCACATACTTACTGACACTCAGAATATTAGTGATGGTGTGAATGACTGAGTGCACTTCTATTGAGAGCATCACCTTAGGAGCCACAGGAGGCACAGTGAAGACTAAGATAGAGTTAGGAGTTCCTCCTTGGGGCCCTACGTCTTTTGTTTTCAAGACTTTCTTTAAAAATTCAATGATAGTTTATTATCCTGGATATTAGCTGATGCCATTGAGCAAGAGAGATTCCTAGAAAGGGGTATAGGAGAAAATAAACCAGAAAATGGAACACAGATGATTTGAAGCTTTATGTATTTTTCTCTAATCTCAATGAATATTCTCTTATGAAACATTATTTCATTTTCATTAAAAAATCACTCACCCGGGGCCAGCCTGATGGCGTAGTGGTTAAGTTCTCGCACTTCGCTTTGGTGGCCTGGGGTTTGCAGGTTCGGACGCAGGCGGCGTCCCACATACAAAGTGGGGGAAGATGGGCACGGATGTTAGCTCAGGCCAATCTTCCTCAGGAAAAAGAGGAGGAATGGCAACAGATGTTAGCTCAGGACTAATCTTCCTCACCAAAAAAAAAATCACTCATCAAAACTGGTGAATTTGAAATTCAAGTCAGATATATACAAAAAAACAAATACCAAGTGATTATTAAAGAAACTCAATTTTATTACTTGTGAATATGCTAATTTCTATGGAAATGAGTTGATTTAAAATGCAATCTCAAAATCTGATGATATAGTCCTATGGTGTAATTAGGTAAGATCACCTTGTATGATAAATTGTTATGTATGTAATTTTTGTGTTCATAAATTTATATGCTGTAGCGATCAGTTGTTAAATATGTACGTATAGTAATATTTTACATATGGTATTTAATTTGCAGAATTGATGTTTCAATGATTTTACCATCCTCAAAGGGAGAAGGAAAGCAACACCAGTAAAACTGATAAGACCTCTTAGACATATGATAAAGAAATACTTTATTAGAAAATGACACTTTCTTATATTCTTCAAAGCCAGCAAAAGAGATATATTTTCAAATTTGTGAAAACTTCTTAGGTAGGTCTTTGCAAATATTCTGTCATTAATGTTTTGTGATAAATAGGTTTGATTGATCTATCCTTTAGGAAATATTGTTAAGAAGAAAAGGAGTAGCATTTTATACTAAATGTTTGAGTAGTCTGCATTGCTAACCTTAGCTTATATTTTATTAGGTCTTCTTGATGAGTCTTAAGTTATTGCTTTGGTAAATTTCACAACAAATGATTTTGCCAAAAGTCTTTAATAATCTGTTATTTTAATTATAATCTTTCTTTAATTGATGTGTGAAAATAGAACACTTTCTATGACATTAGATAAAAGTACACAAATTTAAAAAACATATAGAATGTGAAAAGAAAACACATTTTAGATGGCAATTTAGAAATGGCAAGCACTGCACATTGAGAAAATAACTCCAGTTTAAAAAAAGCTCATTTGTTTTTTTCTTAACTACACACTCTCAATTTGCTGTTAAATCAAGTTATTCAACAAGTGTTTATTGACTACTGTGTGTCTTTAATGTTCATACTATTAATCATAATCTCCAACAACATGTGTTGAGTGTGGCCTGTGTATAGATTACTGTACTAAAGGGAGTTCGTAGTTTGAAATGATTAATAGTTTGTTTATTTGCAGTAGGGCCAGGCTCTGCTGTGTGTTTGGGGCTTGATGATTCACCCAGGTAAACTGTAGTATGTTCAGAGAAAAAGGTCGGTTCAAGGTCATCTGAAGCAAGGGAATAGCTTTGAAATGAGGAAAAATTTCTACATTTTAGGCCAAATTTTGGGAAGGATATCTTAGGTATTTTTCTCTAAAATTCGTCACTCTACTTCCAGAGTGCCTCCTATGTACCCTATATACATATGCAAAGTACTGTGTCGGTAAAAAGTATTAATCAAACATAGCACCTATATACAAAATGCATTTGTTACTTTGTTACTGTATTTGTCTTCCTCTGGGATAATTTATACCCTACAGTATAAATGATTTTATCATTTCCCCAGATAAGTAAGAACTTTGTAGGATAAGACCCCAAATAAGAAAAGTCTTGAAAGGAGAAAAGAGAATTTGGGAAAGGTCAGTGAGAGGAGGTCATCTGGATGGGGTAGCAGGAATGGTCTTGAGCTGCTGGAAATCCAGTAGGATCTCACAAGGGATAAGTAGGTTCTCAAGGAGAATCTCCAGATTAATTTAAACAATCTCAGAACTCATCTGTAACTGGCTATTACACATAATACCTCAAGCCATCCTTGTTCAACTCCATCAAAATTCAGTTTCTGTGGTTAAGTGACCCACGCTGAAATAACTAGAGCCTGGGCTATAGCTTTCAACATATTGTTCAAGGATTATTTTGAATTCCAGGCAGGAAAATTGAAGAAGAGATAGACTTTGGAAATGGTTTATATTTGTGGCAATTTAAGAATCTAGGTTTTTAAAATGGAATCTACACACACAAAGTGCCACGGAAAATCAAAACAACTTTTTTGGATAATTAAATGCAAATGAATAACAATATCAATGACAAAATAATGATAATATCAATAACAATATCAATAACAAAAATTATTATATTGATAACAATATTAATATAAATAACAATATCAATATCTAACAAAATAAGAAACTACAATTCTTTAGTTATTCAAATAATTGATATTGAAGGGTTTTACTTTTTTCAAGAAAATATGAATTTTCTATAAAAGCTCTAGGATTTTAAAATTCTACTTTAAAAATTATGCAAATAGCACATATTTATCATACAAAATTAGCAGATATAAATGTACAAAAAAAGAAGAAAAAATAAAACAGGAAGCTTTAATAATTCTGTGAGTACTGGGAAACCACTGTTAATATTTTCATGTACTTATGTCTATGTGTACATATCAACCAAATAGATAACGCAGGTTTCCCTGAATTAGAGAAATGAAGAGGAGGGGAGTGGTTGGGCAGTGCAGTGGTAGACAGTTTATTTCACATATAACCCATCTACATGAGCAGTGTCTCTAGAAAGTTCTTAAGAGAAAGACTCTTAATATAGGGGGGGAAATAACAGTGATTCCACCCCAGTCCCAAACTTCCATCTTTCCATTGTTTCCAGGGCTAGATATTTCTAGCTGTCAGGAATTCATTCCTTGAGAAGAATGTGGATGATGGTGGGTTAATATAGGAAACTCCCTGTGGACCATGGTTTAGCTGCTGCTGGCCCCTCATATCTGTTGCATGTGTTGGAAAATCGGGAATGCAATTTGGATCTCGGTGTCATCTGAACAAGGAAGGTGTGCATGGAGGTGGCTTCATGCTGTGGACCAGGTCTTACTTCTCTCAAAATGTGCCCCAACCCAGTCCTTGTCATCAAAAGCAGGGTTTTAATATTCCCTGGTTAATTTCACAAAGGAATTTTGGGACAGATGATGAGGGATGTAGGAAGTATCCTTCCACCCTTTTCCACATGGTCTCTGTTTATGAATTAATAACAATAATAGGAACAGACTTCCATGAGCATTTACCTTGTTCCAGGCTCTATACTCATTAACTCATTTGGTTTTCACAACACTCCATGAGGGTGGTTGTATTAGTTTGCTTGGGCTGCCTTAGTAAAATACCACAGACTAAATGGCTTAAACAACAGAAATTTACTTCTCACAGTTCTGGAGGCCGGAACCAAGATGAAGGTGTTGGCAGGGTTGCTTTATCCTGAGACCTCTCTCTGTGGCTTGCAGATGGCTGCCTTCCCACTATGTGCTCATATGACCTTTCCTCTGGGTGCACATCCCTGGGATCTGTTCTTCTTATAGGGACACCAGTCTTATTGGATTGGGGTCCCACCCTTATGTTCTTATTTAATCTTAATTACTTCTTTAAAGGCCCTGTCTCCAAATATAGTCATATTGGGGGATGGGGGGTTAGGACTTCAACATATGAATTGTGGGGGGGGGAGTCAAAATTCAATCCAAACTAGTGGCACTGTTATTATCCTCATTTTACAGAAGAGAAAGTTTTACAGATTTTACTTTACCAGGATCACCTCGCTAGGTAATCATGAAATGCCAATTCAGCTTTGCGTGCTCTGGAGCGCATATTCTTGACCACTGTGCTATGCTGCCATGAGATGAAATTCTCTGTCTAGCTCCATTCTGCACTGTAACTACTATAATTCCTTTTAGAAGAAGATTCTGGCATTACGTTGTGTCTCAGTTTTAGTTTTCAAGGTTATTTTGAATTTTTATCACTCTTCTCTGTCTCCTGAGCATTTTTGTGAGAAGATGACAGAAATTGCATTAGTGACTACTAAATGATTTTGAGCCGTTTGAACCAGCTATCTCCTGATCTCAACTATATTTTGTATGGGTAGAAATAATGGACTCTGGAATGGTATCCAATCTACAGATAGTCTTATCAGATTATAGTAGGTATATTCTACCCCAAATAAAATGCCTGCTTACTACTTGTTTCCTATTATAATAGCTCTTTACTGAAGAAAACAAAGCATCAGAGATGCACAACACCTGTCTTTTCCTTATAGGTATCAAAAGCTGTGTTGTGTAATAATGCTGCTTTACAGTTTCTCATAAGAGAACTCAATTTGCCCTCAACAGAATTAAAATTCTGAAGTCACGAGGCAGAAAAGACACTGAAAGTGAAGCTGACTCTTCTAGGCCTAGTTTAGTTTTCTCATGTCACTGAGAATATGAGTTGGCCATGGGCTGTTGATAACAAGATTTCCACTCCAGAATTGACATTTTCACAGCCCACAGGGTCACCTCATCCACCCCTATGATAAGTGTACCAGGTATCTGCCAGATACAAATGCCTTAATGTAAGATCTTAATGTTCAAACTCTCTGCCCCAAGAACAATTTAACATGAACTGAAGCTGCCAGCCAGAGTTCTGGTGCCTTTCTTCACTTGGCACCTGGTACCATCCTCAGTTGGAGTCTTGCTGCTTTGGAGAGCACTTACAGGAAGAGTAACAATTACATGGGCTGAGGGAGACTCATGACACAGTGATGGAATAAGCTCATGGCTCTCTCTTCCCCTGTGTGCCTTTTATCTAGCAATGCCCAACACATAGTAAGTACTCACTGAATGTTTACTGAGAGATTAAACGTTGCTAAAAGTGCAAGCAGCCAAACTGCTGAAGAAGTCCACTATGAGAGTCATATCATCATCATCCAAAAGTCTCTTTACAAGCTGGCAAAGATTTTTCCACACATTTTTTTCCAGGGAAGTTGCTGCCTACCCCACCTCTGCTACCTCCAAGTCAACCATAATTTAATAAGATCTACTTAAATAAAACACACAAGATAACATACTTGTCTTCTAGGTTCTCATAATTTGTGGCAGGAGACAAAATGTACACACAAAATACAAAACAACACAGAGAAATTTTATTTTTCTTGTGCATAGAATCTCTATTGTTCGTGATGGCCGTGTTTTATTACAGAGACCATGCAATTACTTCTTGAATAGTAGCTGCATTGCTGTTTTTACTGCCAAGCTATTTGCAACTTATATTTTCACATTCTTAGTTCATTTGAAGCAGAAAAGGCCAAAAAAAAAAACAAGTGCCAAAGCTCTCCTTCTTTATTGTTACAAGAAATATTTTTTGGGAACTTCCTTTGTAAAGGTTTGAAGGAGATTAAGTAACTGGCTTTCAATATAACTTAGCAGCTGCTAGGATGATGTTAGACTCAGAAACGTGTCTCTGTTAGGCACTTGCTGGGGTGGAGAGGCAGGACACTGAACCCTGGAAAGAGGTGGCTGAGAGCAAGGTATGGTACTAGTCAGAGCAGAGACAGGGTGCAACGATTACTGTGAGGCTATGCGGCTTGAGAAATTAGACAAAGATTCAATTGTCAGAAAGGGCAGAAAGTTTCAGATTTGGGCACTAGGTCAGAGCTGGACAAGCAAGAGTACTGGTGCTTAACCCCAACCTCTTAAGAGGTTGGGGTTAAGGTGGTGAAATTTCTCCTGTTTAATATCAGGTTTGCCAGATAGAAGGGCTAAGGCATTAGTTAACATACATATGGTTCTAATTGTTGAAAGAGAAAGGATGCAGAAACTGGGATCTATTAAGAGTTCTACTATAGCAGTTAGGAAGTGTTAGCTTGCACCCAAGGATAAAAAATCAGCACAGACTGGCCAAAATAATAGAGAACTTATTAAAAAAATTGAGAAATCCAGCAATAATATGGACTTCAGGCATAGTTTGATCAGGACACTAAATCATGATGCAATTATTTTGTTTCTACCCCCCTGTATGTGTCTGCTTCTTCCTCAGATTGCTTTTTTCGTGGTAGAAAAGTGGCAACAACAATTCCAGTTTTTGCACCTGCACATCACATACTTCTGAGAAATAGAGATTATCTGTGTAATTTCCAGCATAAGGCCTGAGATTTTTCTCTGATTATATTAGCCTAGATCACATGCTCATAAATGAATCAAGAGTAATGTTTGGAGGGTGGATTGCAATGATTAACTTAGACTAGGTTATGTACGTCATTCCTGGGATAAGGGGTAAAGCCAGCTTTTCTAGAACCACATGGTGTAACAACATGGATGACGGGTAGAATGGTTGTTAGAATGATAACCAAAATATCCATTATATTCACAAACACTGTTTTTAGTGGACCTGAACCAAAATGTAAAAACAAAAGCGATTCCTTGAGGATAAAGCACACGTACCAGGCTAAAATTATGGCCAGAGTTTTCTAAAATTAGAATAAAAATATACAATTAATTGCAGATATTCCTTACCCCGTTCTTAAAATAAGCCACACAAATTAGTTTAGTGTCATAATTTATTTATTCATTCATTCACAAATTTAATAAAAATTAGTTGAGTGCCTATTTTGTACTAGGACCTTGGCTGGAATTCAGAGATTAAAGAGCTCCCCCATCTAATGAAGGGGTGGGGGGCAGGCAGATAAACAGGCAATCATAATTCAGTCTGGTAAGTGCAATTAGATAGTAAAATGGAGTGGTTTGCATCATGGACTCTGCTGGCAGACTGACTGGGCTCAAGTCCCAGCATTGCCTTTTGCTCAGTGTCTACATTTGTAGACAAAAATCTGTGAACCTATCCACTCTGCACTCATCTTTTTCCCTTCTGTGACTTTGGGAAGTCTACTTTCTCCCACCACAAAAGCCAAACTCTCCATATGTACTCTTGATCACATTTTCCTGGCCATCTTCTCAGGAACATTTTCTTTCTAAACCTCAGTTTCCTTTCAACAAAGCAGAAAGAATAATAGTACTTTTTCTTATAGGGATGTCCTAAGGATTAAACACAATAATGCATGTAAAGGGTTTAGTATAAATCCTGGCAGATAAGAAGTGCTGAACAAATATTAACTGTGACCATTTATGGTGGAGCTGTGTTCAGTGTTCTGTGAAAGTGCAGAGATCTGGAATCTAACCCAGTCCTTTATGCCTCCTCCACCTGGTTGATTCACACTCATATTTGAAGATTTATCTCAGACTCACCTCCTGTTTTGGGTTGGGGTAAGGACCTTCCAGTTCACCCCAATAGCTCCCTTGGAATATCACCATTGTACAGAGTACTTATCACACAGGGTTGTGTCTTCCTGTTTACTTCTCTGTTTTTCTGAGTGATTGTAATATAGTGGTCCTCAGACTTGAGCTTGCAGCAGAATGTCTGGACTCAATCTCAGAGTTTCTGATTCAGTAGGGCTGGAATAGGGCCTGAGAGCTTGTATGTCCTACAAGTTCCAGGTAAAGCCGAGGCTGCTGGTCCGGAGACCACACTTTGGGAACTAGTGCTGTAAGCTGCTGGAGGGCTTATCCGGCCAGACTCACCAGTGAAAGGCCAAGGGGCTCTGCTTCCTGCTTTGTTGCCAGCAAAATCACATTCCATTTATAGTTCTACCCTTTACCTTATTCTTCTGAAATGTCTAGTACTCATATGCTCTCTCACTCTTCTTAGAGGATAGTCTTATATTAATCATTTTCACCTTTGTGAAATTCTATCAGGTGGTACTCTCAGAAAGAAAACCCATCTCCTTCAACATTCTCCAGCTTGAAAAAAAAAAAGTTCTTTTTGAGCATCGTCTGGTTTCTCTATTTGCCTAAATTCTTTCCAGGCATAGGCACTGACTCTGCTCAAGTGATTGCGGGTTCGCTTTGTTACTTCACCATGTCTTCTATTTTGTCGGTTAAAGTACCACACAGATGTGAGTTATTGGGGTATTTGGAAGAAGAAGATGATGATGAGGAATGCTAGCATTTGTCCTTCTAGGCACTGGGCTAAGAGCAATAACTCATTCAATTCTCACAGCACATCTATGAATAGAGATTCTATTACTTGCTCATTACAGATGAGAAAACTTCAACTTGTCTAAAGTCATACAGCTGATAACCCAGAACTCTACCAATTAAGGACTGTGTTACTAGGACTAAGTAAGAGCATGATCAGGTCAGAAAAAAAAATCAGATGCCCATATAGTCTGTGATTCTACAAGTTGTTAGGATGGTAAATATCTGTAATATATTTTTAAAATTACCTTTAATTTACTGAAATAATTGTGTATAGGTTTCCTATATTGAATATTAGGGAAAATTATTTGTGTGCCATGTCAATATGCAAATTTGCATTGGTTCCTTTAAGGCTGGTAAGAATTCTGGGAGTTTGAATTTTCTAAACCAAATTATGTTGGCACCTCTTTGGACTAAAATTAAAGTCAAATATTTAGTTAAAAGAATAAAATGTAGATATTAATGCTCAAAAGAACATAGCCAATTTTGCCTTTAACTGTTATTTGAAGTGTATAGCCAATTTTACATATCACTCTATCATTATATTATATTGAACAGTAAATTCTTTTAATCTTAATGCCATAAAATAGTTTGTGGCTGTATAAAAATTATATGAAATATGAGAGATGGTCTTACCTAACTATCATGATTATTGAACTCATAGTTGGTTAAGTCAGACCCGGAAACCAGGAACACTAGGCAGACTGGTTCAGATTGGTTTATCGGCAGACTGGCTCAGAGGAGAACAATCCAATTAGACTCTGGAGCTCAGTGTCTGCACACCGGGGTAGCAGGTCATAAGAGACTGAGTACAGCTGCCACTACTGCTAACATTCATTGAGTGCTCATCATGTGCCAGGCACTGTTCTAAGCCCTTTAAAATGTTAAACTATTCAATCCTAATATGAATTAGGTCTATTATTATCCCCATTTTACAAATGAAGAAACTGAATCTCAAAAATGATGAATAATTTATTTAAGGCCACCCAGTAATGGATGACACTGGCAATTGACTCCAGGTAGTTTGGCTTCAGAATAAGCATGTGAAAGGTTTGTAATGAAGTCGTGTGTAGCTGATACAACATGCAGTGAACTCTAAAGTCAGTAAAGTGTAAGAAAAATACAGACATCCAGATGGGCCTTGGGGAAGGGAGGTTTTTAGTTAAGGGTTGAAGTTCAGAAGCAGTCTTGGTTGGGGGAGGATTGGCTAGTGGCAGCGAAAGCCCCAGACTCAGGCTCCCTGTGGTTTCTAATTCCCCAAGTTCTTTAGGTGGGTGCTGCCCTGAGGAGTGACTGCAGATTTTCTGGTGTTGAATGACTTTATTTACACAGTGGCAATAACACCAATTACATGGAGTGTGGTTCTTTCCCAATGGGGAGATGTTAAAAGCTTTGCCTGAAAGCAGTGGCCAGCTCTCCTTTGCTCTGAGGAGATTCTTGGTTTTGAATTATATCAGGGAGGTATCTAAATAAACTTAGAAACTTAGTAAGACAAAATGACAACAGACAGGACAAGATCTGGGCCAGAAAGTCACGTAGGGATTCAGGTTTCAGGACCATCATTGTGCAGAAGGCACTTTGTGCAAATTAGAAGAAGGCACCCCTTCTTCCCAACAGCTAGTCTGATGAGTGGACAATAGGAGGGATTTCAGCCCCACTTACCCCCTTGGCCAGGTCCCCAGGCCTTTGGGGTCCTTTAGTTAACTTTGCATTAAAAATGGTTTCCTTCTATAGATTTAATGTAATCTTTATTGAAATTCCAACGGCATTTTTCACAGAAATACAAAAAACAATCCTAAAGTTTGTATGAAGCCACAAAAGACCCCAAATAGGTAAAGCAATCCTGAAAAAGAACAACAAAGCTGGAGGTATCACACTTCTGGATTTCTAACTATACCACAAAGTTATAGTAATCAAACAGTATGGTACTAGTATAAAATTAGACACACAGATCAATGGAACAGAATCAAGAGCCCAGAAATAAACCCCTGCATGTATGGTCAACTAATATTTGACAAGGGAGCCAAGAATACTCAATGGGGAAAGGATAGTCTCTTCAAAAAAAATGGTGTTGGGAAAACTGGATAACCACATGCAGAAGAGTGAAATTGGACCCCTGTCTTATACCACTCACAAAAATAAACTTGAAATGGATTAAAGACTTAAACATAAGACCTGAAACCACAAAACTCCTAGAAGAAAACACAAGGAAAAGGCTCCTTGACATTGGTCTTGGCAATGATTTTTTGGATATAACACTGGAAGCACAAGCAACAAAAGTAAAAATACAAAAAATAAAGTTTTACATCAAACTAAAAAGCTTCTGTACAGAAAAAGAAACAGTCAACAAAATGAAAAGGAAACCTATGGAATGGGAGAAAATATTTGCAATTTGTATATTTGAGAAGGGGTTAATATTGCAAAATATAAAGTACTCATGTTATTCAGTAGCAAAAAAACCAAACAACCCAATTAAAAATGGGCAGAGGAACTGAATAGATAGCTTTCCAAAGGAGACATACAAATGGCCAACAGGTACATGAAAAGGTGCTCAATATCACTAATCATCAGGGAAACGCAAATCAAAACCATAATGAGATATCACCTCACACTTGTTAGAATGGCTATCATCAAAAGACAAGAGATAATAAGTGTTGATGAGGGTGTGGAGAAAAGGGAACCCTGTGCATGTTGGTGGGAATGTAAATTGGTGCAGCCACTGAGGAAAACAGTATGGAGATTCCTCAAAAAATTAAAAATAGAACTACCATATGATCCAGCAATCCCACTTCCGGGTAAATATCCAAAGGAATTGAAATCAGGATCTTGTAGAGATATTTGCACTCCCATGTTCATTGCAGCATTGTTCACAATAGCCAAGTTACGGAAACAACCTAAGCGTCTGTCAGTGAATGAATGGATATAGCAGATATACACAATGGAATACTATTCAGCCTGAGAAAGAAGGAAATCTTGCCATTTGTGACAACTTGGATGAAGCTCGGCATTATGCTAAGTGAAATACGTCATATAGAGAGCGACAAATACTGTATGGTATCACTTATATGTGGAATCTGAAAAACGCAAACTCAGAGAAACAATGACTAGGACAATGGTTACCAGGGGCTCGGGGGTGAGTGAAATGGGGAGATGTTGGTCAAAGGGTACAAACTTCCAGTTATAAGAAGAATAAGTTCTGGGTATCTAATGTACAGCATGGTGATTATAGCTAATAATACTGAATTATACCTTTGAATGTTGCTAATAGAGTATATCTTAAATGTTCTCACCACAAAAAAGAAATGGTAATTCTTTGATGGTATGGAGGTGTTAGCTAATGCTATGGTGGTAATCATTTTGCAATATATAAATGTATCAAACGAACGCATTGTACACCTTAAACTTACACAATGTTATATGTCAATTATATCTCGATAAAGCTGAGAAAAAGAAAGCAAGTGCAGACAAGCAAAAAAAAAAAAAAAAAAACTTGTTTCCTTCTCACTAACTTTTCTCAGTGAGAGAAGTCTGATTATTTCTAGCCTAATCAGGAAAAAAAAAAAAAAGGACATTAAACTGCCTACCTCTCTGCCGGTTCCAGTTTCCACAGTATTTCTCGGGCTCCTCATGGCTTTCTTGGCCTCTTGGCAATGGGGGAAGAGAAAGAAAAACTCCTTTTGGGCTATCTAATTAGCATTTCTCCTGGTGGCTGGCTCCTAATTTCCTGCAAGTTCAGACACCAAGGGATATCTGCTAGATCCTTCTACACCTAACAGACCTCCTTATCAACCAGCTTTAGTTGATAGATGGCACACTGAGTGGTTGGACTAAATCTTCAAAAATGACTGAATATGGAGATTATAGTTTTATAATCCCAAATCAGCAAATATGGCCTGACAACTACACGTGTTCTTATGAGGACAATAATAGCTATCTTCTACTGAATGCTGTAGGTCACATTATATGAAGTGCTTTATACAAAAAACAATAACAAGAAATGAGTATTTAAAACAATGTGCCAGGATCATATCAAACTCCTGTATAGGAATCTCTCGTTTAATTCACATAAACCATTCTAGGAAGTAGGTAGTGTCACTATTTCTATTTTCTTGTTCAAGGTCATAGAGTTAGCAAATATGTACATGAGGATTTGAATGTAGGTAGACTGTCTCCAGAGCAGGAGCCCTTAACCACTGCACTACTCTTACTGTCTGGCTATTGAGATCGAGTTTGAAACCAGGACTTTCTGGGACATCTGGGACATATGTTGGACTTTCAAGATTCCTTCCCATGCTGTCAAACAATATTTCTATGGATTTACCCTTTTCTGTTTACAGATTGTCTTCCTCTGAAATGTTTTTGCTTATTTTCTTTTTATTTTATTTATTTATTTATTTTTTTGTGAGGAAGATCAGCCCTGAGCTAACATCTGCCAATCCTCCTCTATTTTTGCTGAGGAAGACTGGCCCTGGGCTAACATCCATGCCCATCTTCCTCTACTTTATATGGGACGCCGCCACAGCATGGCTCGACAAGCAGTGCGTTGGTGCGCGCCCGGGATCCGAACCGGCGAACCCCGGGCCGCTGCAGCGGAGCGTGTGCACTTAACCGCTTGCGCCACCGGGCCGGCACCTGCTTCTTTTCTTTTTAAATGGGACTTAAAATTGGCAGGATCAAACTGCCCTTAAAATTGAATCGAAAGAGATGATAATAAGAGTGTTAAACAGTGATAAAAATGCTTTCTTTAAAGTATATAAAAATAAGAATGCATCACACCTAATGGGTGATATAGAAGAGGCATGAAACTGTAGGCATCATGAGTGCATTAGTATAGAAGGAGTCAAGGAATCAAGAATCAAGAGTAATGGAAGTCCTAGAATCTGTGCATTCAGCCTTGGGGTGCAGTTTTCACAGGGACAGTTAATTGTAGGAGGAGATTTGGGAGCATTCACTGATTGCCTTGCTTTTCTCCTTAAATGTTGCACTAGTCTCTCCCATAGCAGTCAGATAGTACAGTTATTAAGCACATCCTGTGTGAAGATCATTTCATGGGAACAGAATAGAATATAGTTCAGGCTCTGGATTTTGATTCCTTAAACCTGACTGGCAACTCAGAGGAGATAAAAAAGAAATAGCTAATGTGGGCTCTGATTTGAGGACTTTACAATAGAAGATTACAACTGAGAATTACAAGTTTGGATGTGACATCATGACAATATGATTATTACCTTGGTTTTTGGTATTATACATGTCATAGTGATTCTCTTTACTTTGGGAGGGTAAACAGACACAATTAAGGGGCTTAGAAGGGAGAGAAGAAGGTAGTCACTCAGGTTCCATCTGAAAAAGTTAGGCAAAGGCTGTAAGTCTTACAACCGATTGTGCCATACTATCCAGTGCCAAGAATCCACATGAAGCCGTCAGTATTTCTTGTTTCTGAATTATCAGAAAAAAAAGTGACTTAATTCCTGCCTATCTTCCTCTGATTCAATATTTATCATTTGACACCTTATTTAACTGCTGCCTTAGCCTTAGTTGTATCATCTGTGCTGTAGATCTCACCATAGGTGTCAGCCGTGAGCGAGTGCCTCACAGACCTCAGACTATGGGAGTGTAATTGCCTGGCCACTCACTCTGAAATCCACTGTTGCATTTGAGCCCAGGCCATGCTTTACACGACTGCTTCCAGTCCATGACTGACTGTGGCAGGGATACTAAGGCAGGCCTGTTTCTGGGAGACTTGGGCCAACTTTGGGTTTGAGGTCTCCCCAATAGCCTTGCTGAAGCTTCTAGACTGCATTTACAGTCTGCAGTGCTCTCACCCAGCTTTCCTTCCCTTTCTCTTTCACTCAGGGTCAGACATATCACAGTGAAATGACTAGCCTTTCCCAGTTTCCTCCCCATTTTCTTTCACACAAAAGTTTCTCTTAATGAAATCCTCGAACTTTTTACTCCATCTTAGCATCTACTTCTCAGAAAATCTGTATTAACATACTGCGGTTATAGAGGATTTTTCTCACAGTTTTGATAGCTGATTTTAAAATATCTTGGCCAATGAGTTTATTTATATTTTCTGTTCTAATTGGACATGTAAAACGGTATTGTAGGTTGATCAAATAGGTTTCTGCTGCCCTGTGAATTTACCTGAGTTAAAATTATGAATTAAAGAGACAATGATGGTAACTCACATGATGCTGTGTTTGGGGTGTGGATAGCTTCAGACCTTGTTGGATCAAGAGTCTCAAGCTTTGTGATCAGAATGCCATCTCTGTCTTTCTCAATTCTGCTTTCCTTTGCATTGGTTTGGTTTTATTCTAAAAGATACTCTCCCTCTGAAGTGAAAAAAATGTCCTCTTAGCAGCTCTAGACTTAGATCATCTCATTGTGGACAATTTCAGTGAAGTGAGAGTACCAGTTTCCCTATGCTCCAGCAGATCTCAGGTATGATTTTCCTTGTTCCAGCTTGGATCATGTGCCCATGTGGAGCACAATGACTATGGCCAGAGCCATGGGATGCTTTTTAGCCAGGTCTGAGTCATGTGTCCATCCCTGGAGCTGGACAGTGAGGGAGAAGGAGGGATAGTTTTCCAAAAGAAAGTTTTAAGAGACTTCAAAACAGTAGCAGGGGCTGGCCTGGTGGCGTAGTGGTTAAGTTCATGCGCTCTGCTTCCGCAGCCTGGGGTTTGCAGGTTCAGATCCCAGGCATGGACATACACACCACTCATCAAGCCATGCTGTGGCGGCGTCCCATATACAAAAAAATAGAGGAAGATTGGCACAGATGCTCAGGGCCAATCTTCCTCACCAAAAAAACCCACAAAAAACAAAAAACCAACAAAACAGCAGCAGACATCTGATATGAGGTTATGGACCTAATACAAATTTCAGTGCTGCTCTCTTTGGGCAGATAATAAGCCTAGTATTTGTAAAATGACCTATAAATACTGTTATAAATAATCTATTTTGAGTTTTGCAATGTCCTGTATTACCTTTATTTTTTAAATGGGAAAGTAGAAATTTAGAGATTAAGGGATTTGTTCAGGGTCATACTGGTTAGTAATAAAATGTATAAGTTTATTTTTAATACTTCACTTTCAAGACATGTAATAAAAAGAAAAATGTAAATGAGTAAAATTTAAAAAGTGAGACAAAGAAAAATATAAGTTAGACTAGAAGGTATAGAGTAGAACGTGGAGAATATAGTGCTCTATGTAATGAATTTTGCTCACACATTTAGAAGTTAGCTTCCAGGTAGCCAAAGTGAAATGAGAAACATGATTAGTAAGAATAAAGCCTATCAGTTCCTAATGGGAGTAAAGCGTTTCTGGCTGGAAGATACAAAAGACATTTACCATGTGGGACTTTCTATAGGATGCCTTAGTGGGTAACAATCTCAACAACATCCCTCTAGCTATTGGAATTTTTAATGCTATTTCTTACATTACCTTTCAATGGAAGCCAAGAGTCTAAAGCCAAAGTGCAAATCAGTAAAAGCTATTCCTAGTGGAGGACGGGATGTGCATACCTACATACCATGTTGTGTATTCACAGACGTAAAGGATGCCCAAAACATACCATGTACATATTTCTGCTCTAATGTATAGGAGGCTAATGATAAACTCTTTGTTCACTTCAGGATTTGGTATTCATGTTTCGATTCAAAGTTTAGTGCCTTTTTTGCAGTAGATTGCTTTAAATATATTTTTAATCCTGTTAAAGGAGTAGAGGCAAATCAGAAATAAAAATTCCATTAATAAAGCATTTAGTGAGAGATACTAAGTCCATTAATTTGTAATTCTGTAAATTATAGTTTACTAACTCTGAGAAAATTGACCTGGTGACCCACATTTGATTTTTCAATCTATGTTCACTATCCATGTATATGTAAGCACATAATCAAATCTTCTTACATTTATTGGATCAAAGCTCTTTTAAAAAATAAAGGAATAATGGTTAATTATAGCTTACTGTAGAATTATTTTATAAGTAGGTCTTATAGTTAAGCCTCTGATCTTTTGCTACTAAAATGTCATTGAATTAGAAGTAAGTGGCTTCCGAAGAAACTGCAAGGGAGTAAATCCCACCATTAAACTCCTCTTTCAGAGAGCAGCATCTGTTACATGTAGAGTAAGAAATTATACAATTAGAAAGCTTATTGTAATGTTTCATTTTTGTGAAAGATGTAAATTGATTCAAGCACATTTATTATAGAAAAGAAGTCAACTGTTAACAATATCCTGGTTTGAGTAGACTAATATGGGCTTTGGGACTGAAAGGTATTTTCTGTCGTGCTGTCATGTCTTTGTGGTCACTTACTATTCCCATTAAGTTAAACCTCTTTAGTACTTAGGAGGAGAGAGAGAGAGAGAGAGAGAGGGAAAGAGAGAAAATGAAAGAGAGAGAGGGAGAGGGAGAGAGAGAGAGAGAGAGAAGGAGGGAGGGAGGAGGAAAATCGTTACCATCCCTTGCTTATTTTCCCTATACATCACTAGAATAATATTCTCAGGGCTTGAAAGATGTCTGCTCCTTCTTAATACGACATTTTGACTTGAGAAACTGTACTAAACATGGGTGTAGGAAAGAAATGCATTAGCAGAAGGGCAATATAAACAACGCTCAATAAGAGAAAAAAATCAGTAAATAATGTCAGAGAAGAGGTGAGCTTTTGTTGGAAACTTATCTCACCCTAAGGCATATCATTAAAATTTCCAACACAGTGGCAAAATAATGGTAGTTTAGGCAGTAACTTTGTACATGATGTGATGGTAAGATGTGAAAATATATTTATGTCTGTATGAGAGTGTATTATTTATATATTTATGTATTAGCAATATATGCCACAAAAGGATTCTTCAGCTGACTCATAGTTTCAAGGTTATAGTTCTCCATCCTCATTTACATCTCATCTAAGTGATTTTTTTTTGTAGAAACTGTGTAATTTTATATGTATTATGGAAAAATTAATGTCTTTTTAAGTCATTATGAAGTTTTCATTCTTTTCTAATGTTGCTAAGCAGAATGAACTGTTTCCTTCTCTGTGTCCTCATTGCACTAGGCTCATGCCACTAGGACAGCATTTGTCACATTATACTACAGCGAAGGAACCTCCGCAGACTGTAAGGACATTAAGATCAGAGGTTGTCGTGCTCCTCTTACCCTCCCAGTGCCTGTTGGAGTGCCTAATGCAGGATCTCAGTAGCCGGTTTGTTGAATGAACCAATTCATAAAGCTATATTGGGTGCAGGCTATAGCTGTGATGCTTGCCCTCAAACTACTCATAATACAAAAGTGGAGATTGTGTACTGCTTGTTAATAACAAGGGACATTAATATTGGAAGAAAAACTATGTGCTAAGTGAGAATCTTTTGACTTACGTTTGAATTCGTCCTTAAGAGAGGCAGAGCTGTGCAGTGACCAGGAGCATGGATTCTATAGACACATTCTTTGAGTTCGGTCTCAGCTCTGCTGTTTACTAGCGCCTGACTGCTGGCAAGTGACTTAACTTTCTGAGCTTCAGCCTGCTCATCTTAAAGGGGACGTTAATAATAATACTATTCACCACATAGAGTTATTATGAATTTAAATGAGTTAGAGAGTGGTGAAAGCAGCATCTGGTGTATAATAAATACTCAGTCATAATTAGCCGCAAGATCTTTGGGGCTTTTTTAAAACAAAAAGTCTTTAGAAGTAATATACTATGGCATTTTTCCCCCCAAATTGAATTTCTATCTATAATCTATCTCTCCAGAAGTAACTTGAAGACTAGTGTTAGGAATGATGATAATTGGGGATAGAGGTAAAGAGTAGAAAGTAGATAGTTCTCTATGCCCACTTCTTGAAAAAGAATCATTTTCTTTACGTAGTAGTTGATTGGAACAGGAAAAGCCTGAAAATTTATTTGTTTTGGCATAGCAGATTCAGAGCTTTCTTAACTATCTGTGAAATCCATTGGAAAACCGAAGCCATGAGTTATTTCCATCTTTTCTTCCCTTATCATTGGCTATCAGAATAAATTTAAATAGATTGTAACTGAATGCAAGGGCTAAGGGTAAAATAAATGGCAATTGGTAACGCAACTCTCCAAATGAAGAGGAAAATTGGGTGTTGCTCAGGAAGGGCAATTGCAGGTGCCACCCATCTATAGGAGAAGAAGGTGTCTTGCATGCGGAGTCCAGGGGAGGAAGACAAGCACTCCTGGAGGTTCACAATGCCTGGAGAAGGGGCGAAGATGCCAAAGACCTTTTCCCTCTACCTCAAGAGTGTGTGGAAGTCTTTGAAACAGGAAAGTTAACCATCTGTCTTGAATAATGAATTGTTCACTTTTCCTGGAAACAAAGTTGAAGTAGTTGGCCTTCTATACCTTGGCAATTCTACATAAAATATACAGCTGTAATGTGGCCACATTTTCTTCACCAGAATCTTTTATGCAATTGTTCATTAGGCTCCATGGAGTAGAGATTACCTGTCTATCTCTCTATCTATCTATCTGTCTGTCTGTCTGTCTATCTCATCTATCTATCACAACACTCGAAGGAGGAATTTATAAAATGACAATGCAAGATTTCATTTAGAATGACTAACTCTGCTTTACAGACTGAGAACCACACACAATTAAGTTGGTTAGGCCAGCTGCAGTGGGTTCTTCATTTATAATTCCTTCTCTTTGAGGAATTAAGAGAAACTTTTTAGGTGTGTTTAATGAAAATGTCTCTTTCCTGATCTACTCTAGAGCATCTTCTTTTTCTGCTGTATGCTCATTTCATCTTTTTCTTCTCTCCCATGTAGTTGATGCTCTAGGCTAGCACTATCCAATAAAAATATAATGTGAGCCATAAAGGCGAGCCACATATGTGACTTTAAGTTTTCTTGAAGCCATGTTAAAAAGTAAAGAGGTGAAATTAATCTTAACAGTATATTTTATTTAACTCAATATATCCAAAGTATTTAAATTTCAATATGTAATCAATATAAAAATTACTAATGAGATACTTTACATTTTTTGGTACTAGGTCTTTAAAATACAATGTGTATTTTACACTTGTATAGTTCATCACAATTTGGTCTAGCCACATTTCAAGTGCTCAATAGCCATATGTGACTACTGGCTACCATATTGGGCTACCATATTGGGCAGAGGAGCTCCAGGCCTTCTGTGCTGGAAGGATTGCTTACTTAGGTTTGCTCTATAAATGCCCCCAATGCACAGATATAAAGCAGAGTATGATGCATTGAGTGAAACAATATCCCCACTCCTGGCAACCTCATCTCACTCGAGCCATACCTCCCCCTTCCTCTGCAACTACCATTATCTGGTGATTTAATGTTTAACCATTTTCTTCACAATGATTTAGTTACACTTTGTATTCTTTTGTTCCTCCTCTTGGCATTTTTTATATTAACACTTCTTAATTCTTGGTTGCTACATGAAAATATGGTTTTAGAAAATGTTGACACATGTTAGCTAATAATTACATTAATCAAAATAGCTAGCTAAAAAATACAAGTGACAAGGAGAAAGCATCTACTTTATAGCTAGAGATTAGTTTGGGTTAATTTTCCAAATATAAGACAGTTGAATTTTTAAATATATTAGATATTAACTAATAAATATGGATTTGGACTTTAGCTATAACATTGAGTGCTTCATTTTTGGTATAATTATAAAACAAAGGTAACAGCCCTTGTTTTTGTATGCAAGTCTGAGCTTATAGTGCCCTTTGGTCCCCAAAATAGCTTGTATAGAACATTTAATGTTGCAATAATGTAGTGGATTTTTACTGACTCATTACTGTGAATGGGTGTACTTGGAGCTGTTTTCCAGAAGTGGTGGAAGATTTACATGCCCTTTCATTTTGGAAAGCAAATTTCCCCTACAGATTATGCAACAGTGGACACAGATGTGTGGACATACTGATCCTCAGCCACTAGAGCAGCTGGGTTGTCCTGGGGGTGGCCCAGAGCCTTTGGCTGTTGCCTTAGCTAGAAGCAACCTCATCCATTATCCAGAACATTGCATAAATATCATTTTCTATGTAAGCCAAGATTTGGTAAAGGTTGGGAAGCTCTGTCATAGTAGATACAAATCTCACTTCACTTTTTAAAATAAATGAGATCCTACTCAAGATAGAAAATGTGCTAGAATGTCAAGCAAATATAGTCTCTTCCCCCAGCATCCCTTTCCACAGGTAATTGTGTCTCCTGAGTTTTCAGGTTTCTAGGTGAAGTTTGCTTTATCTTATGCAAATTTAAAATTTTGAGTTCTTCTCCTTAAACCTACTAAATCACTGTTTCCCAACTTTTAAAAATCGTACACCACTGTTAATAATTAAAAAATCCTCTTTAATATTATTTCAGATAAAAAGCAAACATTTTGGAACTAAAAAAATTCAGTCAAACCAAAGGGTAAATAATTATTTTATTTTTAAACTATATATGTTTTCCCAATTTTGATGTATCCCTGGGGGATATATCCTCTCTAAAAAACAAATCACTAAAAAATGCTTTAGTTTTGAAATATTGATAAACCAAGTATGAGCAAGTGGCATCTTATTATTTGCTTAAAGAGAAATAATTTCAAATATCATCAGTTCCTATTTCTTATTAATCATCTGATGTTCTCATTTTTCACTAACGTGTTTTAAGTGTTATGCTCTTAATGTTGCAATAATAGAGTGGCTCTTTAACTCCCTTGAAGAGGGCCTTCACCTTATGTGATTTAATGAGACATAAAGAAGGTAAGAAAGACACCTAAGGTCACATAGAGAGTTACTATGGAACTCACAGTCATGTCTCTGTTGTTATCCCTGATGTCATGGGAGCCTTCAGATTTGTTTATTTGTTTTCATTGTCCATCATTGTGCTTAAAGCCTTTGAGTATGACCAGACCCAGATTTAATGATAGTGTCTCACAGAGTTTAAGTAAAGGAGGCTCTTGCTAGCATCACAACATAGATTGTTTCTTTTCAAAGAAGCTAAGAATATTTCTTGATTCCTTCAGAAAAAATTGTAACTTAATAGAATAACAACTATAGTGGCAGCATTTAAAATATTCAGCTTGTCAATGTTTGCCTGGTAGTGGTTCTATTAGAAACATTACTTTCTTGGGGCCGGCCTGGTGGCATAGTGGTTGAGTGCGTACACTCTGCTGCTGGCGGCCGGGGTTGGGATCCCAGGCGCGCACCGATGTACCACTTGTCAGGCCATGCTGTGGCGGCGTCCCATATAAAGTGGAGGAAGATGGGCACAGATGTTAGCCCAGAGCCGGTCTTCCTCAGCAAAAAAAGAGAAGGATTGGCATGGATGTTAGCACAGGGCTGATCTCCTCATAAAAAAAAAAAAAAAAAAGAAAAGAGAAACATTACTTTCTTTATTTTTGATCGTAAACATTATTGAGTTATAGGTAATCATGGATATTTTTATAAATTTATGAAAAATTATAGGACTGTTAAAGTCAACTAATATAATAATCAAATTTCTTGATTCTCTAATATATCTCTTTATTTGCAAAGGTTAGTAAAGTATTTCTTTAAAAAAAGAAGCAAAATCATTTATTTGATATAAAAGAGCAACTAGTAACCCAATCAAAGTGGGTTCACTTCCTGGCGAGTTAAAATCAGATTCTCTAAAATCGCACCAGAAGTAGCGGTCACACAAAGTAGGGTTTATTTGCAGCAAGTTGGAGACCATATGGAATCATTTCCTAAGTTGTAGTTGTCCCTGAGCACGGGACAGCAGGGGCTTTTTATTTCGGATGGGGGATGAATATTCAAAAGGGAGAGGCAGGTATTCACTTGTGCAGGCTTGGTTGAGAAACATGCTTCCACATACATCGCAGGTTCTGGTAATGAGGCCTAAGCTCCTCCCGGAGTAGAGATCTTAGCATTAAAAATGAGGCAAAGGCCATCTCTATGGGCACTTTTTGGCCCATCTGCTTAGGAGTAGCTCTCATGGTAGGGTTTGGATTGGTTCAGGGTGGTTGCTGGTTGCATCTCTTAACATAACAAAGAAGAAAACAAAGCAATTTAGAGGAACAGTTAAATGCTTCAGAAACCTCCCTTTACTTCCTCCGGGCAATTAGTCAGTGACAGAAGCGGTAAGAAATGAATGTAGATGGCTAGAAATTTGAGTTGAATTTATTGAAGTAAATATCCACAGGCGTATTTGGGTAAGCATTTCAAATTATCTTGTTAGATTATCTTAACTTTCCAGTCAAAGCTATGCTTGAAGGAAAAGAGGTTCCATTTATTTGTTTCTCTTGATGAAAGGTCAAAATATGCCTATTTTTATCAACACACTTGAATTTGATTTCTACTTAAAGAATTTAATTTAATTAATTAATTAATTAATTTTTTCCCCCAAAGACCCAGTAGGTAGTTGTATGTCATAGCTGCACATCCTTCTGGTTGCTGTATGTGGGACGCAGCCTCAGCATGGCCGGAGATGTCGTGCGTGCCCGGGATCAGAACCCCGGGCTGCCAGCAGCAGAGCGTACGCGCTTAACCGCTAAGCCACCGGGCCGGCCCAAGAATTCAGATACTTATGGGTAATCCTCGTTAAACCTGGCAAGTGTGCTCTGCCTTGAAGCCAGCCTCTGCATGAACACACGTTCGAAGACGTTACGTCTAGCTCAAAAAGCCTTGAACAATCGATTACAGAACCTTAAGTTATATTTTCTTTGTATAGGAATCTTATATGTAGATTATCATAGAGCAGAACTTCCTCAAAGTTCTCTTTATGCCTCTCTCCATCTCCACAAAGTTTCACACTCATAATAACTGCTGGAAACCTCTTCTGTCCTTCTACACAATCTCCTCACCAACACATTGTCACGTCTACCTCTTCCTCACCCCTCTCCTCTTCTGAGCCAAACTGTGGTCCTTCCTGCTGCTTGACGCCCCCTCGGGGAATTTATTAATTCATTCAGCAAGTATTTATTGAGCACCTACTATGTGTCTGACACCATCCTTAGTATTGGGGATGGAGTGGAGAACTATAATCTCCATTTTATCTGTTAGGATTTTTTATTTTATTTTTTTTCAGATTACAAAATGTCCAACTCAAACTGCTCTATCAAATACACAATAAAGACTTTAATGGTTTATATAACTGGACAGACATGTCTCCATTCAGAACTCAAAAGATATCCTCAGAATCCACTTTTCTACTCTGCTTCCTCTTGATTGGCTCCATTTTCACACTCTGCCAGCTGGCCTTGCAGAGCTTCAGGCTTGCAGCGTGATGATACTCAAGCCAGCTTAATAGATACTCCACTTCCCTGATGCTGCAAAGAAAATTTTAGAATTGAGCTTATTGGTCCTGATTGGCCTATTTTGTGTCTGGTGCCCACTGCAGAAATCACCAGTGTGGCCAGGAGATGGAATGTGCTGCTTGGCTAAGCCTACAGCATGCTTTGCTCCTGGATCCCAGAGGTAAAGTTAGTTTTACTTGAAGCAGTTGGGCTGAGAATGTGAAAGGGATGGTTGCTATGGAAGGAAATGAGTGTGAATGCATTCTGTGTAGTCAAAAGACAACGGTCCATGCTGCTGCTCGTATTGGTTTCCCTAGAGGACCCAATCTCCCCTCCCCATGTTAATAAACAATATCATCTATCTTATTGCATATGGCTTTTTAGCTTCATCTAGCCTAACTTCACACCCAATGCAGAAATCTTTTCTTAAACCCCCAAGAAACTCAAACCTTCATTTGAGGAACACCAGAGATAGAGTTCACTGACTAGAGAGGTAGCCTGACCACTGGCTCTCTAAGCCATAGAATCAGGCCTCTGTTCATTTTCCCCTCCACACTGGGCTTGATGTGGAGTTACAAAAAATGTTGTGAATGCTTAGAGTAGATAGTTCTATTATTCTTCAATCATAATATACTTGGAAGACTTGCGTGTAGACATATGCATGGTATGACTAAAGACTGAACTACTCTGGCTAATATGACCAGAAGGTAAAAATCTAAAGTATTAATGGATTTTGTTTCTATTCGCTCTTAAGGATAATGATTCAAGCAGAGCTTTTTACTATGATTAGAGTGGTGATCTATGATAATATTTATAGAGCTTGGCATTCTGGTGACAAGCAAATTTGAGAAATTCAAATATAATTTTATGTACTAAAACTGTGCTTAAGGAAGAAGCTATTAAATATACAAATAGGCTTGAATGCAAATTATGCATCTCTAGTTTCATCTTCCTCAATTTCCTAACTGATTTAGGTGTAGGCTTTCGTGTCTGAAAACGAATCCAAATGTGGAGAAAACAAAAGTGTCTTTCCTAAACAGTATTCTAATATTTTCAAAAAGGTTGCGCTGGTAATGCAAATAGATAAAATAATGAAACCTCTCAGATAGCAACTTTGTGGCACAGGCTCTGAGAGCCAATCTCTCAAAGAGTCAAGCGTAGGAAGATGTCAAGGATAATATCTACATGGACAGAAGACTGGTAACTTGATTTTCTGGCCCTAAGTGTTGTGAAAGACACTAAATGTTGGACTGCTTGGGAGGAGCTGTAAGGGCCTTAACACACATATAACACCTGCTGTTTATGTACATCAAACAATGTTAAGTTGCTAGTACTTGTGGATAACAAAGCTAAAGTGTTAGAATCACTAGTTCCAGATGGAAGCAAGAGAGTAAATTATTTCCCTAGGGTTATCCTGAAGTCAAAGGGGGAATTAGAGGAATAGGCTCCAGGCTAACTCTGCAGGAAACACTGTTTTAATCCTGCATTCACACTGGAGGAAATTTATGTAAGGGCACAGATGAGGTTTTATCTGTTCAGCCATAGTGCAGCTTCGTGAAGAGTAGCTCACAGTGGCTGATTGTTGAAGAGGGGAAGCCTGTAAGAGACATGCGCCGGCTTTCCTTGTAACAGGCTGCTAAGGGTACGCTGAAACATATATACATACATAGTTTTGCAGGATATCGCTTAAGCCATTTCTCACTTGTACTTTGCTTTTCTGAATAAGAACCACCTGCATAAATCAGGTACACCAAGGGGTATGTTTTTTCTCTCCCAACAATGGGTGCCGCTGTCTATAAAGATGTCTTCAGCCTTAATCATCATCCAGATGATGAAAGCTTGTATTTGGAAATCTGGCCAGGAAAATTTTTAATATCTGAAAATCAATAGCACAGACATTATTAACTCAGATATTTCACATTTTTGGGTCACATTAGGTTGTAAAGAAACACTATAAAAGCATCATTTTATACTTCTTTTTTTCATGTTGCTTTTTCTCATCAACCTGATCATCACCTTCTGTCCTTTAGAAAGTGTTTTAACAAAATTCGAGTAAGAAATCAGGTATATGCTAAGTAAGAGGAAAATAATAGTCATCTTGGTTTAGCCTTAAACTTCTGGTGGTAGCATTTAGTCACAGCGAGCTACACAAAATTGTCCTCTGGGTCAAGACTTTTCCTTTTTCCTTTACTCTTCTCAAAAGATTTTGCATTTCCTTTTTCTCCCTTCAGGATGTAACAGACATAACATTTAAGTTTTGGTTGAGGCATCATGAGACAAGAGATTAGTGATTCTCAGTGGGAGGGGATATGCCACACTCCCCCAGGAGATGTTTTGGCTTTTTTTTTTTTCTTTTGATCTATATTGAGTGTTACAATGAGTCGGGGTCCAACTGGCCTTTAATTGGCTGGGACGAAGGGGGCTAGATGTTGTGCAGCGTGCGGGACAACCCCACACAATGAAGAATTGTCCCGTGTTCTGTGTGACTTTTGAATATCACACAAGCGACAAACCTTTATATTTTGTCATGGTTTTCATATATGCTGAATCTTCTAGGAATGCAATTGCTGTGTAAGTAAGAGGAAAGATTTTATACAACCTTTTTATATTTTCAGTTACTAGGGATTGGTAAGGAATTCAAAATTTGTTACTGAAGGCAGTGTCACTTGTGGAATTTGAATTGCTAAAATGGATCATTCTGCACTTTTAGCAGTTGAATCCATGTTGAAAGAAACTTTCTCTCTCATCTATCCAACTTTGAATATATTTACTTATCCCTTATTTTAAAATGACAAATATAGAAAAGAAAGGTTGACAACATTCAGTTGAATATTGCCTTTTCTTAATCCCAGATTTATTCATTACAAGTCGGGGCAGACATCTGGCTACTTCCTTTTCTTTTCTGGTGGAGCCATGCCTGAGCATTTAAATACTGAAATGCACATTATTTTACTCTACACATAAAATTTTATTTCTCCTTTATTTCACAGTTGAGGCATTGTATTAATTCTTTGAAATTGTATATATAGGTAGGTAGTATTATCTATAAATTTAACTCTCTGGTAGTAAAGGAGAGTGATAAGATTTGTTATTAGAAGTGTGTATTGGGTTTGATAGGATTGAAAACCACTGCAATAGATCTGCTACCAAAGTGAGATGCCAAAACAAAATGCAGAATTTTCAAAGAAAAAAAAAGCTTTGCAATACTTTTTTGACACCTTAGTCATTGCAAGAATTTAAAAGGAATCAGAATGTGGAGAGGGGAGAGAATTTGTAAAAAAAAAAAGATGACTTTGAAGAAAACTATAGCCTTTAGGTCCCCACCCTCTTTCCCCAGGTGACTTGAGCAAGATGCTACCTCCACTTTGGCCCAGGGTGGGGAGCTTCCATGAGAGCACTTAGGAAGCTTGAAACATGTTCCCTGCAGTTGGAGACATGTGTGCCTTCTTCACATCTGAAAAAGCCAGAGGAGTTAGAGGAGACTGTCAGCAGGACAGAGGTGCCTGTGTTTTGATTAATTTGCACTCTCAGAGTTTGTGAGGTTAACGGACGCATGCCCAGATATGGACACAAGGGACAGAGAGCCAACACAGCACCATTTCATGTTCTACCTTAGCCTAGAGGATCACCGAGGAGGACAGCAGGATTCCAGCAGGTGAGGGTCTGTGTGGAGTGGACCATGAATGGTGTCCAAGGGCGAGGGGGAGAGTGGGACGTTGTGAGCCAAAAGTAATGCATTTGTCCCTGTCAAAGAAGCTCCAAAGAGCCCACAACTGTGCCCAAGAGAGAGATAGTTGGTCTTAAAGAACGGGCAGGCCCAGAGTGTGAGCTGTCCAATTGGGCAGGTAATGTCCTAACTCCTTTATTTCATCTACATCCTCTACTCTAATCTGGGGCTTGAAAGTGAGGGAGGAAATAACTGAGGACAGAGAACCAAAGCCAACCCACATTCCTTCCCTAAGACCAGTGACTGTCAACCACTGGCCTCTGCTGGGGGAGGAGGAAGAGAACTCTCACCATGGAGTGAAGACATTGGGTTGGACCTTCTAATTCTGAACTGAGACTTTATTTAATTAAAAGTGACTGAATGAACCATCTATTATGTAAGAGTGAGTCAATAAGCACTGAGGCCTAATCGAGATGTAGATTTCCCTATGGGCAAAGGAAAAATTTCCCCCTCTGAACAAATTTTAAGGGGATTCTCAGGGGAAACATGTTTGGTAACTTCCCACAGGTCATGTAATAAATTAGGCAAAATCATGCCCCTGGTATAGTTTTCCCCTCTACCATTAGTCTTCTGAAAGGGCTCATTCTCACATGCTATCTTTATCTCGTCTCAGAAGATGTCCTTATATTTGTCATTTATGCTACACTTTGGTGAAATTATATCAGCATGTTTGTGCTTTCAGTCTCTGTAACTGTAGAAGAAGAGGCCTGCCTCCTGTTGAAGGAGTTTTAGTCTCCTTTGCATGAAGTAGAAGAGCTGTTTGAAAATAGACTTACTCCATCAATATATGAGAAAAGCTTTAATGATGAAGATTTATATTCTCTTGTAAAGGAACAGCACACTCCTATGTGTCCCCTCTACTCTCGATACTCTATTACAGGACTACCTCACTTCTGACACCAGATGTGAGGGTTTTCCACACATCAAGCAATTCTGAGACACCAGCTGGGTGTCCTACAATTTAACTCAATTCTGACACTATCTACCTGAAAATAGTATCAGATCTCACAGGTTAAGAGCTCAGTCCCACAAGACTGTCTCCCCCTCACCCCTAACACATATACTTCAGACAATGATCTCAAGTCCACGTTGTTACCTGTGCTTCTGACCCACTGGCTATAAATTGGAGGTTCCCACAACTCCTTCCTGGGGTTCGATTAATTTGCTAGAGCAGCTCATAGAACTCAGGAAAACAGTTTACTTACTAGATTACCATTTATTTTTTTTTATTTTATTTTTTTTTTAAAGATTTTATTTATTTATTTTCCCCCCAAAGCCCCAGTAGATAGTTGTATGTCATAGCTGCACATCCTTCCAGTTGCTGTATGTGGGACGCGGCCCCAGCATGGCCGGAGAAGTGGTAGGCGCCAGGGATCCGAACCCGGGCTGCCAGCAGCAGAGCAGGTGCACTTAACCGCTAAGCCATGGGGCCGGCCCTAGATTACCATTTATTATAAAAGGATATAATTAAGGAACAGCCATATGAAAGAGATGCATAGGGCAAGGTATGGGGAAAGAGGCACAGAGTTCGCATGCCCTCCCTGGGCATCTGACACTCTCCCTGCACCTCTACGTGTGCACCGACCTGGAAGCTCTCTTAGCTCTATCCTTTTGGGTTTTTATGGAGGCTTCATTACGTAGGCATGATTGATTAAATCATTAGCCATTGGTGATTTAACTCAACATTCAGCCCCTCTCCCTTCCCCTGAGGTGGGGGAGGTTGGGGTGCAGCTGAAGGTTCCAACCTTCTAATCAAAGTTGGTTCCCCTGACAACCAGCCACCATTCTTAGGTTACCTAGGGGCTTTCCAAAAATCACTTCATTAACATAAACTCAGGTGTGGTGGAAAGGAGCTTGTTATTAATAACAAAAGATACTTTTCTTGCTCTAATCACTTAGGAAATTCCCTTGGATCCTTTAAGAGCTTTGTGCCAGGAAAGGGAGGAAGATCAAATATATATTTCTTATTATAAATCACAATATCACATCTATCCTTGATTATTAATGTATGTTTTGGATGTTTCAAAACATATTTGGAAGGGAATACCTTTAAGGGATTACTCATAATGTGTTAATAATATGTCTGAGGCTATGCAATGAATTTAATCTCCTATTATCTATTGAAGAGAGCACAGCCGAATACATCAAGGTCTAGTATTAATATACTCTCCATTTATAATGGTTTAAAAGAATTTCCTCATAATTTTAAATGATTATCATCCATTAATTTAAGAATACATGTTTTTATGATGTCAACCTAAATAAAGAGGTAAACTGAGGCAAGCTCACATTAGCAGAAATTGAGTTTATTTGGGAATAGCAGAGGAATTGCAATTCAGGAAACGTATGCTGTTGCACGCTACAGGCAAGTCCATTGAAGGTCTGAGGCAGGCTGTGTTTATAGACAAGAAGTGCAAAGAAGAGGAAGTCCAGTCAGAGTTCAAGCAGTAAGTTCATTGGCTTGAGGATGGGCAGAAATTATTGGCAGATCTTCATTGGTCAGGAGATAAGTTTTGGTCTTCTGTAAATCAGGCATTTAATGGAAATCAGTCTCTCGGTTCTTAAGTTTTGTTCCTCTAGGGGTGCATGTTGAGATTCTCCGTTTCACATCCTCAGGTTCCATTTCAGATTGAAATCCTTTCACATTTTCTTCTCTTGATCAAAATCTTTTACAGAAAGCATCACTGATTAACCATGTCATTTAGGCATGGTTCTTCTTTCTTTCCTTTTTTTTTTTTTGATGAAAGACATTGTTAGATGGAGTCCGTGTCCCTCAGAGCTGAGGAGGACCATCCTCAGGTGTCTCGTCTCAAAGAGGGGGGAAATGGCAAGTGGATTTCATTGGCCTCATTTGAACAACAAAAGGAATGAGATATGAAGAATTTCAGTCATGCTCCACTAGGGTAGTTAGCTCAGTTTCCGTGGTCAGTTGAGTTGTAGGACAAGCATAAAAACAATATTCTTAATATAGTACACCAGGGAAACTACTGTGATTATTATAAGCAGGATAATTCCCACTGTCTGGAGTACAATACAGAGCCATGGTCCCCAAGACCTGAGCCAATCAGAATCAAATAAGTCAAAGAAAGACCCCATTGAAGGAGTCAGTTTCTTAAGCCAAGTGGCTTGTTCAGTGATCTTATGTAGCTAAGTTTCAACTTCCCCAGAAGTGTCAATCCAAATGCAGCAAGTGGTGATGGCCATAACACAAACACCTCCTTGCTCTGCTAAAAGATAATCAAGGGCTATCCTATCTCAAGAACAACTTTGACCAGAGAGTCTAGGGATTTTCCGTGGGCAACTGTTGCTTTAGCAGCAGATTCTGCAATATCTTCAAGAGTTAAGGAGTGGTTCCTGATCATAGCCTCATTTGCACTTACTCCTAGCTAGGGGAGTAGAGACTGCCAAAGGAAGTGAAGTTTGAATCATGAATACCTCCTGGTAATTCCTGTTTGAGTCTGTGGAAAGGTGACAGCCATGGAGGCCAGTAAAATTTAAAGGTCTGTAGACCAAACAGGTGGTTTCATTTTGGTTATCCTTGTCTTGTGTCCCTTTGTATGGAGCCTGGATGTAAGGTTCCCAGGTTTGGGATTGTTAACCAGACACAGGGAAATGGACCTCAGGGTTAGGGGGTCTGACATGATAGAGAGGGGGCTGAGTTTGTTCAAGAGAAACTGAGGCTGTAGGATCATCAGCACTGAGGCAAATCCAACAGGTGTTTGGATATGGGATTACCCCTCCTTTGAAATGGCATGAGATATGTGAACAATGGCCAGAGCAAGGGAAAATGTGGACACGAGAATCATAAAGACCTTCATGGTGTAAGAATTAGGAAAAAGGATGGTCAGAGAGGGAAGGAGGATTGGAAAGAAATGTTCTTGGTCTGATGTCTTAGGAAGAAGCAATCTACCTCAATGTCAGCTATTTCTCTTCCTAGTCACTTTGACTTTGAGGTCTCTGGTGTTTGCACAGGACCGGATGTCAGGTGGGGCATTTTTCAGTTGTGAAATATGCACCCAAAGTTTGACACTTTGTAATTTGGCAGTGGTGTCAGTGGTAAAGAGTTCTTGGTGGAGTCCTTTCTTTGAGTCTCACTTTTGCAAAAGCACCAGAGTGAAACAATAACTGTCTGTAAATGACAAAAGACTTAAAAATGCCTATAGTTAAAGATCTAATGAGAGTTCATTAATATGGAATTGGCAAGGAAATTTGGTTATTTCTGCGATGTACAAGATTTTAGGATAACTGGAATTATGACTGATAACATTATACCAGGATATCATAGATTTCTAGGAATTTCTTTCTTTTTTTTTTTTTTTAATTTTTTGTTTATTGTAGTAACATTGGTTTATAACATTGTAAAAATTTCAGGTGTACATCATTGTACTTCTATTTCTGCATAGATTACATCATGTTCACCACCAAAATACTAATTACAACCCATCACCACACACATGTACCGAATTATCCCTTTCACCCTCCTCCCTCCCCCCTTCCCCTCTGGTAACCACCAATCCAATCTCTGTCCCTATGTTCTAGGAATTTCATACAATTTCTAGAGCACATATTAATGATGCATCCATACAAATATAAGCTAAGAAAGTTAAACATTACTACTTATTTAATGATGTAATTTAACATATCAAATAAACCTAATTAGTTTAAAAATTTACCAGGTGAGAGACAAATCCTTTGAGATTCTTTCCAGGGGCCCTCTGGAAAATCTTGAAGTTACTTTGGGGTCAAAAATATTCCCTTTAGAATTTAATTTTGGGCAGTTGTCAAAAGGATTAAACATTTAACTGAATAGGATCACAGAACATTATGAAATAATACTTAATTATCTATTTAACCAAAGTGACAATAGAAGTTGTTAAAGGCAAATACAGAAGATTACATAGTTGTGAACAAAACTTAGCTCTTTTAATATCGAGAAGACTGGGTTTTCTTAAGTAATCAAAGACTTGATGAAAACAACATGAAGCACAGTAAATTATTTTGGTAAGACAAAATCTTTGCTGTCCAGGAAGGTTAATCAAAAGATAAGGAAACTTGCACAATCTCTTATTAAAGCAGACCAAAGGCCAAGAAAACTTTGTCCTTTCACCAGTGAAAGAAAAATAAAGTTTACTTTTGCATAAGGATACTTGATATTAAAGGTGACTTTTAAAACTCATAACAAATTCATTCAATTTTAGCCAGCCTGAACACACAAGGTAAGATTCTCTCTCTCTCTTCAACTCTCTTTCTCTCTTCTCAACTTCCTATGTCCATTTCATTTGTCCTCTATTCTCCTCTTTCCTATTCTGAAATAACCAGCTTTACCTTAGGACAAAATTACTTTCTTCTCCCTTAACAAAAATCCATCTCCATTCCTCATAACTTTTCTTACTAGAAATACACATCCTACATTCCTTGCATACAGAGATGTTTCCCTTATTATTTATAGGAGCTTTAATTACGTATACTAGAATTTTTAACCCTTAGAAATCTTAATTTCTAGTGAAAACTAAAAAGTAAGCAATGGTGGACTGACCAATTTATAATCACATTTTGTAACTTCTAGAAGTTATAAATTTTTCAGTGTGGCACACAAAACATGTTTACTAATAGACCTAAATGTCTTTGGTTCTTTTGTAAAAGGAAGACAAAAGTAGGGGCTGGCTCCGTGGCATAGCAGTTAAGTGTGCGTGCTCCGGTGCTGGTGGCCCGGGTTCGGATCCTGGGTGTGTACTGATGCACCGTTTGTCAGGCCATGCCGTGTCAGAGTCCCATATAAAGTGGAGGAAGATCGGCACAGATGTTAGCCCAGGGCCAGTCTTCCTCAGCAAAAAAAAGAAGAGGAGAATTGGCATGGAAGTTAGTTCAGGGCTGATCTTCCTCACACACAAAAAAAAGAAAGACAAAAGTAGACAAGCCCATATATGTTCAATAATTAATGTTTTCAGTATTTTATTTTATTTGGAAATGATCTAGATATTCAATGAATACCCATCATTTAACTTATCTCAGTATAACTTGAAAGTTTCAAGTAACCAAAAAGATTTTGGAAATTATTTTTAAGTACACAGACCATAAAGCACAATTCTTGTTGAAAAGTTCATGTATGAACTTTTACTTTTATCTTACTTACATTTATTTAATTCACTTGTTCTTAACAATTATCTTTAGATTACTCATGAAATATTCACGAGACATTAAACAGCTACCATCATCTTAAATTATCTTTTTTGCTGACAAATTCTGTAACAGAGATAACATGAACTTATTTGAGTTTTAGTAAACCTTGGTAGGATAAAAGGATTGTATTTAATGCTGGTAACTCTAAAGCCACGCCTGTTTGAATTAAACCAACAAACTTAATGTAGCTTTTATTAACCTAGCTTTTGTCTATCACATGAACTTGAAAAACATTTGGGTTAGTTGTTATATTTTCTAAGAGTGTACTTAATTTATGTAGCACTTATTTGCCTTTAAGTCAATTAATTAGAGCTCTTTACAAATTAATTTTAGCAATTGCATCTGGAGATAGAAAAATATTACACACCTACAACATACATATGTAGACATACATAAACCTACAGACAGATGCAAACAGAGATCTTATAGCTTTTGTTTTAAAATTTTAGCCATGAGACAAGTATAATAACACAACACTCACTAGTTTATAAAAGAAAAGTTGGATCCAAGTTGTGTTTCTGGCAGATGGAATACGTTAAGGTTACCTGCTCAGCTAGCTTAAACTTTTTATTGATATTTGTGGAGAAGACACAAGATTTTTTATTCACCTAAGTTCCAAATAGCTTTCCCCTCATTTTTTCTTCTGATAATAATTACCTCCTTGGAGTTTTTATTTCAAAGAGATGGCCTAAATAAGAGTTCCTAGAGAAGACTGGGTAGAAGATTTACATCTCAAAGGCACAGGAAAAGAATGCAAGTTCTTCTAAGAACTTTTGTTTCCTAAATCCAGATCTTTTACAATATCTGCAAGCCTTCTGAGATGAGTAGGGGAGGTTTTAGGATTGGTAAAAAGGATAAGTGGATTTTGAATTGTTTCTGGAGCCACACTTCTGTAAAGACTTAATTTATAAGACAAGGACAGCTGTTTCTAATTCCTCAAAGAATTTGATTGTAGCCTGAATGATATCAAAGAGCTGACATACACATCCAGCTACATCATCCTCAATTTGCTTCTTTATATCTAGGATCTTGTCAACTAAGATGGAAATGAAAAGATTCCTATGTTCTAGATTTAGAGCTTTGTCCTTGGAATGTTTTAGTAAATCCTTCCACAAAAGGCTTCACAATATTTTTTTTCCCCTCTGGGTACATAGTTTTACTTTAGCTTAGGGGAGAAGGCCTAAAAAAACGTTCCTATCAAGCTCTGAATTTCCATTTCCAAACTGGCCAACTTCTGGCCATAGAGCTACTTTAAAAAATCCTCTCAAATATCTTGTCAGGTTCAGCAGGGACAAACAGTAAATATTCCTGGCAATATTGAACAACCTCTTGGATGCGAGAGGCATTCCCAAGGAGGGTACAAAAGATACTACCCTCCCAAGATCCAGAGCCACTCCCAAAGATAGCCAAGAGAAAGAAAGACTTAGACAATTCCCCTGAGAGCTGGAAGTAGTTGTTAGGACCCTAGCCACAAATGGAGTACAGCCCACATTTCTGTCCAGCCGTATTTAGCTGCAAATGGGGGGCAATCCACATTTCTGTCGAGCCATATTTTTGGGCCCCCAACCTGACAGTTGCCAAACCAAGTTCTCAGGATACAAAATGAGACATATAAGAAGGCAACAGCTGTCCCTGGGAGAGAAAGGATCAGTAACCAATGGGTCTGGATTTGGAAAGGAAGGGACAATGTCAAATTTTACCTTCCTCTCTTGACTGGGCAGTACAGATAAAGATTTGGGAGAACTGATTCTGGTAAGAATTCTCACCCTTTGCTGGCTTCTGTCAGTTTTCCCCGGGCCCTATGTGCAGAGTCCCAGGTGAGTGGGGTTTAAAGTAGAGAGTGTAGCTCTGGTACCTACCAGAATTTGGCAAGATTTTCCATTAATTTTAATTTTAGTTTCTCCTTGGCTACTTAAAGGAATAACTGGTAGTAGTTTTACTGGAGAATCCCTCAGAGTCCTGTCAACCCTGAGAGGAGCTCATATGGGAACCCTCCTTTGAGGGTAGATATGGGGGTGTCTGTAAGGCCACTAGGTGAACTTTTGTTTATGGTCGTGTGGTCTCTTCACGGTGCAGAGACAATTCAGACAGAGGATTTAGTAGAATGAGTACTCAAGTAAAGGAGGGTAGAGAGGAGCAGTAAGAGTTACATCAGTCTTACAGTCTTTTAGGTTCCTCTTGTATCTTTAATTTTTCATTAGTCTTTTGCAATGAACTTTTCAATGAAGGTATTTTGGAATTTTGAAGCCTTTTGAAGGATTCTTCATGCCAAGTAAAATACGTATCCCATTCTGTTTGTTTGACTTGGGAATCCTTGCTTTCAAGTGCACTTCTCAAATGATCTTGTCTAATTGGAACATTCCTCTTCATAATGGTCCTTGTAATTCTAGATTGTCTTCAGTAAGATCGGTCCATGTGCATGAAGAGAGACCATGTTTTTAACATAAAACTGGCCAGGGTTCCTAAAGTAGTGGGGAGTACCCTTAGAGTATTTAGATGACTGGGATCTCATTTTTGGAGTTTTCCCAAGAGCAAAGAAAAAAATCCTGGATAACCTAATGCTATGCTTAGGATTGGGACTTGGGTTTTGTTTGACAGTGTGCCCTTTATGGGATATTTCTTTTTCCTGGTGGAAGGGCTTTGCCCTATTTGTCTGACCTGTGACCATGTGTCCCTCTTCGCATGGAATTTTTTTACGAGTGGCCAACGACCTGTTGTGAAACTTGCTTGTCTGTGACCACCTTATCCTTACCTGGGAGTCTTGCGCTTGAGACACAGCTGTCTCTCATATAAAAGTGGTAAATGCTCTAGTAGTGTTTAGGTTCTCAACTCATGCCCACCGATTTTAGTTTTAGTTTTGCTCTCAGGAAGATCCACAAGTTTAAATCTAAATCAAGTGCATTCTAATTCAGAAACCAAGCGCATTCTAATTCAGAAATCAAGCACATTCTAATTCAGAAACCAAAAGAGTACTTACCAGAAGGACAATCTGTCCTTGTCCAAACCCCAAATAAAGCTGGAGAGCTCGACCTAAAGGAGGGAGCTCAAAATCCAAGAAGAGACTCACCAAACCAGAAGCAGAAGGTGACTCATGGAGGCATTGAATGCAAGGGGCTCATTGCTAGTACCTCGCTTGATTCCTGGGAATGCCGTCTCCATTGGATCCGCATTCTGACATCATAAAGTGTCAACCTACATAAAGAGGTAAACTGAGTCAAGCTCAAATTACCAGAAACTGAGTTTATTGAGGAATAGCTGAGGAATTGCAATTCGGGAAATGCATGCTGTAGCAAGCCACAGGCAAGTCCGTTGAGGATTTGGGGCAGGCTATATTTATGGACAGAGGGCAAAGAGAGGAAAGTTCAGCCAGAGTCCAAGCAGTAAGTTCATTGGCTTGAGGATGGAGAGGGAGTCTTGGCAGATGTTCATTGGTCAGAAATAAGTCTCAGTCTTCTGTAAATCAGGCATTTAATGGAAATCAGTCTCTCAGTTCTTAAGCTCCCTTCTCCTGAGGGTGCATGCCTGAGATTCTCCATTTCATATCCTCAGTTTCCATTTGACACTGAAATCCTTTCACAATGAAATTTTTAGTCTTTAAAAACACATAAGTTTCAGTAATGAATCACCTTAGAAACATGTAAGATTTAGAGGTAAGTATTCTCTACATGGCAGCCAGGTCCATTAAGAAAAGAAAAGGACAATTTTTTTCCATGTAAATGTATTAAATTTACATTTATATATAAAGGATATCTTTATGAAAAAGTTTAAGATTTGAGAGTTAACATTGTGTTACTAATTGCAAATATATCCCTCTCATTCTAGTTACCATATAAACAGTTATATCAGGGGTTTAGATTACATTATGGACTTCTGGTTAAACATGAAACATTTAACACCATGTAACAACCCACTAAACTGACCAATAAGGAATAACAACCCACAAGGACAAAGGAGAATGGGAGAGGTGACATCAGCAGACAGATTGCAGCAAGGATGGCTGGAAAGCTGGAGGATGAGTAGTAACTTCCTTGCAGAGCAGGAGAAACTGAAACCTGTGTCCACAGAGGGAAAAACCAATGTGAAACTATTTATGTTAACTATTTATGATCTCTTTGAACAAAGTATAAACATCAGTAAATTGATTAATTATTTGTATTGGATTTTTGTTGTCCTGAGAATTTCGAGTGCTTACTGTGTGCCAGGTACACTGTTAGGAATTATCTACATCGTATGGGCAAGTCACTTAATATCTCTGGGTTCTAAACTATAAAATGAGGTAGTAAGATTTGGCCTCTGGACATTGTGATACATTGTGTTACTGTTCTTAATTACTTGCTGCTCTTCTCTATTGGGCCCATCCCTACAGGATTCTGACCTTGGAATCTGCCTAACCTCCCTCCAACCCCACTTCCTGTTGAGAGGAGTACAGTCCAGCCCCACTGATAACAGGCTTGGCCATATGACATACTCTGGCTATAGGAATGTGAGCAGAATGTATGCAGCAGTTTGTTTTAGAGATGCTCCACTCAGATCCCTCTTCAAAGAAGGACTTGCTGCCCACGTGGGGAGTGCAGGTGGGGAGACAGCCTCCAGCTGTAGGTTCTTTAAGATCTGCCTTAGCTGCAGAGAGCTGCCCCTCTGGGATCATGCCCTTCCCAGGACAGCCTGCATCTGGTGACTGAGTGAGTGGGGAGTATAAAGACCAAGCAATTTTGGCCCCATTTGGGATACTCTGATGGGCAATACTTGCTTCAGAGCTCCCCTCTGGGTTGGTGGAAGCTTAGTTAAGCCTGCATCACAGTTTAGCTTTTTGTTCTGGCCAATCCTTCTCCTTCCACCTTTCTTCACAGGTGTTGACTTCTAATGAACATCTTGCTCCCTAAACTCCATTTTAGCATCTGCTTCTGAAGAACCCAACCTGTGCCTTATGCCGTGTCTGATCTGCAGTTTTAAAAGTCATCAGGGGCTGGCCTGGTGATGTAGTGGTTAAGTTCGCACGCTCTGCTCTAGTGGCCCAGGGTATGCAAGTTCGGATCCCAGGCATGGACACACACACTGCTCATCAAGCCATGCTGTGGTGGCATCCCATGTACAAAATAGAGGAGGACTGGCATGGATGTTAGCTCAGGGAGAATCTTCCTCAAGCAAAAAGAGGAAGATAGGCAACGGATGGTAGCTCAGGGCGAATATTCCTCAACAACAACAACAACAACAACAAATCAGGTGGTTCGTCTATTGCTGTTATCCCTCTGCCACTAAAATGGCATGTCCTGGACAGGGCTTGTCCCTTTAGCTTGAGTCCCAAAATGAAAACAGGTAGCACAGCCACAGCCAATCTGCAAAGGACCTTTAACATGAGCATAAAATTAACCTTTGTTGTAAGAGTTGTTGTTGAAGAGTGTTTATTCCTATAGGATGACTTAATGAAAACTGAATAGTAATAAATATATAAATAAATAATAACAAATAATAAAAACATTAACTGACCCCTAAATTTAATAGCAATATGCACATATATAAGATTACTCACATGGCCGAATCTTGTTAGTAATAAAAATGAAGTAAGTCTTTCTTAAAATATTAATTCCAGAATTAAAAATGATGCTCCAGTATAACATTGCTAAATTAATCTCCAGGTTGTGTTGGATTTTAAGAAATTGATTAAGGTTTTGCCTTATAGAACACTAAATGCCTCATAGTTGGAAAGGGCTACCTGAGGGAAAGGTTTGTCCATTTTCAGACATAAATACTATTTAAGTCTCTACTGTTCTATACTTAATATCTAGCACACAATAAAAAATTATGAGGCACACATAAGTTCAAAAAACACAACTCAGTATTAAGAGACACAGAATCTGACTCAGAAATGACCAAAGGTTGAAGCTATAAGACAGGGATAAACTCTTACTGGTAAAATAAACAATAATTGGTGAAAGAAACTCCTAAAGATAATAATACCATCAATAGGCATGAGATAACTTGCAGTTGTCATTAAAATTTTGTGCTTACTTTGGTTGACATAGTAAATAATATAGTCCATGCCTTGGGGACACAAAAATGTTTAAATTCCTTAGCATAAGTATTTATGGAAAATTGAGGGTTTCCTTTTGGACAGTGATAGAGGAATAAGCACCATTCTTTACATTTCATTGCTATACATAATCATTATATGTTATATATAATCATTATAACCATTGTTATAATGGATTAATGCCACAGGTGAATTGAAACAATCTATATCTGCATTAGTTTGCTTGGACTGCCATGACAAAGTACCACAGACTGGGTGCCTTAACAGAAATTTATTTTTTCACAATTCTGGAGGCTAGAAGTTTGAGATCAAGGTGTCAGCAGGGTTGGTTTCTTCTGAGTCTTCTCTTTTTGGCTTGTGGATGGCTGTTTTCTCCTTCCTGTGTCTTTACATGGTCTTCCCTGTGTGTGTCTGTATCCTAATCTCTTCTTATAAGGACACCAATCATATTGGATTAGGGTTGGGCCCACCTTAATCACTTCATTTTAACTTAATAACCTCTTTAAAGACCTGTCTCCAAACACAGTCACATTCTAAGGTACTGAGGGTTAGGACTTAAACATATGAATTTTGAGGGGACCCAATTCAGCTCCTAACAATATTTAAATTAAAAGAAAAGGCAGCTGACTAAGGTAGACTTAGAAAGTTATTGGAACTTGTTTACTTGTTAAGCCTGGAAATCTAGGGTAATGTTTCCAGAGTGCCTTCTAGTCTCTTCTTATAATACTTTCAGTTTTTCTTGTTTGTTTCACTATTGTTCCATATCTGTTGGCTAGAACCTTAAATGCTTCTATGCAGCCACTGTCTTATTAAATGATACAAAGATAAAACAAAAAGAATTCATGCTGATTTATCCTCAAACTGCAAACCACATCTTGACAAACAAAATATTATCGTTAAGGTGCATCAATAACAGTGATGAAGATCTGGACAATCCTTGATGGTTTCTTCTGCAGCTTTGACTGAGGGAGGACCAAAAGGGAGGTTTAAGAATAGCAGTTCCCACACTCCGAGTAAAAGACTAATTGTTTTTAGCCATGGTAACAAGCAACCACAGAACTGGTTTAAAACCTGTTTAATCAATCAATGACAACGCACCTCAGCGAATGTACTTCTTCAGGCCAAGCAACCAGCGACAGCCCCTTACTTTTGCAAGTCAGCCAGAGGCACTCCAATGAACATGCTTTTGAAGAACAAACTATTACCAACAGTCTGACCCAAGTAGCCATGCTTCCACAGCTAATGTCAATCCACTTTTGCTTCTGTAAAGGGGTTCAGTCCCTGAACTCCATGCTTCCTGAAAGTCCTATGTAACATCAGTAGTCTGTTCTGCTTAGGGAGTTTATGCATAGACAGCATATCTCTCTCTAAGCAATAAATTTAGCTTTGTGGTTTTGTTTCAGATTTTGAATAGTGGGCTTATCCTTTGTCTCTCACTATCATATCAACTGAATCTCATTTGCCACTGAGTTGCAAAAAGGTATAATAGCAGTTATGAACCTTGACTCAAGGCTGATTCTGCCACATTCTGGGTGTGTGATCTTGAGCAATTTGGCTATGTTCTGATTTTTTCATTTGTAAAATCAGTAGAATTAATAGCATCTACCTCACAGTGTTAAATTAAGTATATGAGTCACTTGAAATTATATAGAACTTATGCAAAAGCTATAAGGTAAGTATTTAATAAGTGTTTTATAAATAGTAGCTAATATTACTATTTCTTGCTTTTATGAATACCTGGCATAAGTTCAAAGTGACAAGGAGGTAAAAGGGTTCACTATTTCTTTAAAATTCAAGGCTTGGCTTGCATTTTTTAAGATTAATATTTTTAAAGTATGTTGATGCAAATAATCTATAATCAATCCATAAATCAAAATTGGGGTGAGTTTATTATGAGCCAAACCTAAGGACCATATAGCCTGGGAGAGTACCTTCACAAAGGAAGGAAACCCTCCAAAGAAGTGGAGTGTACAGAGTGGTTATATACCATCTTGGAACAAAGAGCACATATTGCATACGACAGGAATATCCCTTTTACAACAGTCACAGGATACTTTTGCTGGCACAGCAGGTCAGTGGTCACATGGTGAACACAGTAGGTCGGTAATTAATCCTTAGTTTCTGAGAAGAGGTGCTTATCCTCAAAGAAATGCCCATATGGGGGAAAGGCACATCCCTGTCTTTAAGGGCATCATTCTTGGCTTTGGGACATTGTAAATGTTTAAAGCAGATGTACAATGCATGCTCAACAGGCCACATCAGGCCTTTTTGGGAAAACAAGGTCAGGCTGAAATAGTTTTAAATGAAATGGCTTCCTCCTATACTCCAATATATCCTATTGCTTTTCATTTATTCATCAAGTATAACCTTAAAACTCTTGAAACTTGGAGGAATTGTGCCTGTGTGTGTGTGTGCATGTTATATATATATACATATGCATGTATATATACACACACACATACGTATATCTCTGCCAATTTTGAAACTGTTCCCATTGTTTGAGGAATAGCTTGTCTTCAGACTGCATTCATAGGGGAGCAAATATCTATTTAATATAATGCATACTAACTACAGTGTAGTATTATTAATAAATAGTTGGATGTTTATTGCTAAGAGCTAGCATACTGAGTTCTATATTTCAATTTTTTCACTAAGAATATTACATGTATTACATAATTTTATTCATTCATTAATTCATTTTTTCATTTATTCATTTAACAAAAATTTATTATGTGTCTACTTTGTGCTGGGCAGTGTTCTTGGGGCTAGAAATTAAATGGTGAGCTGTTGCGTTGCATAAATTTTATTCATCTATGTTTCTTTTTGAAAACAGAAATATCAGAGATATAATTTGCATTGTTTGTTACTATTTATCTTTATGTGTGTTTATGTTTATGCTTATGTTAAGGTTACATAATGAAAAATGATTTGGATATTGTCTTTGTGACATGGATTCAATTGCCACGCTTGAATTGACTTGTTATACAATAACATTGGAAAGGCAAAGTTAGGCAAGTTTTTGTGGCCTCGAGCTGGTGGTTGGGGTCTCCGGGAGAAGTCACAGATGCTATGTTCCTTGCTCTTTTAATTCAAGTTCCCATAAGAACCAATAAGTAAAAGCCGCCTCATATATCATTTGGCAAATAACTGAATTTACTCTGAGATAATCTGCTTGATTCTTCTTGTGTTTACTTTAATATTTGCTGTATTTGGGTGTCAATTAACATTTGCCAGTTATTAATTTTAGAGTTATATGGAGAAGTTAATACTGTTATACATTTTTATATCCTTAGTCATGGCTATAATATATATATATACACATTAACTGACAAAACTAAGTAACATACAATGCCATATGGTACCTGTGGCATGTTTTATATAAGCCACGTGTGTATTATACACACATACACTTTTTTTTCCTGAACTATTTGAGGTAAATTATGTTACATTATACATTTTGTCTCTTTAAATAGTGTGAATTTTCTAACATGATTACAGTACAGTTATCAACTTCATAAATTTACATTGATAATCTACCATTTGTTCAGTAGTTTTATTATTTTTTAATTTGTAACTTTTTCTGCATAATTTTGTGTGTATATTTAAAATAATTTTTAAAGAGACAACTTTCTCTCTATGCTAAGTAACTATCTAAAACCATTAGTTACACTCAAGTAGTACATAGTATTTTATATAAATAAGAACCAGCTAGATCCAGTTAAAAACATAAACACCTGATATTAGGAGGGAGTCTAAAAAGTAATTTAGGAAAACACTAATTGAAGAACAAATTTAGTTCAGTTTACTCTTTTCATGTCAACACAAACTATGTAGCTGCCTTTTCTTTTTACTTTTCTTCTGCCATAAGAGGAGAGTGAAAATAATAGCTTCCAAACAAGGTAACCAAGGCTTTCTCTTCACTTATGTTGAATAAAGTGCAGAGTGAATAGAACACTGGCTGAGGCAGAGTAAGCTGTTCAGAGATAAGTGCTCAGGAACTCGCTCCAGTCCAAACCGGAAACGTGAGGACAAATATCAGGAAATGCTTTTTATAAGTCAAGATTCTGGGTGAATTGATAAAATTAAGTATTGTGTGATTTGGGAAAGCCTAACACCTAAATAGTTGTTCATTGTGAAAAGAAGCTCTAATTTGTTGTTTTGAGTGTAATACATGGCTGTTTTAATAATGAGTATATTTTGGTAATAATACCCAAGAACATAAAATCATTGGCAAAATTAAGTTGAATCAGGCAGGAAATGATCTTTTCTTGTTCAAGTGAAACATGATTTAGTTCTATACTTAAGCTTGAGGGACATCCTCGCTGTATCAGACCATTACTGCTGTCCCCCCACCCCCCAAAACCAGTCAAACAAGTACAGCTCGACCAAGCCCTTCCCTGCCAGCTCCTGTCATGGAATTCATAATAAAACACACTGCAACTATTTGCAAGTCAGATCAGGGTATTTCTCCAGAATTTGTTTTCTCTGTACACCTTTGTTCTAATCTATTCTCTTCTGTATACCTGGTTTTTATCCTACTGGCTTCATGACTAGATTTTCTCTTTCTATACATCCTTTTAATTGAACAGTCTTTTTAGACAGCCCACTCCACTCTCTACTAAGTCCTGAGGTAAGTAATGTTTCACATCTAACCCAGTCTCCAAGGATATCCTTGCCCAGCCTAGGTCTCAGAGCTCCAAACCATTCTGTTATCTTACCTGAAAAGTGGGCACTCATATCCAAAATTTAAGCCTTCAAGTTTCAACCTGTAGAATACTAATCCTTTCTGTTGACAGAGAACTTAAATTGCAGAATCAACCTTTTGCAGTAATCTCTACAGTCAATCAACAAATATTTGCTAAGCAACTACAATGTCAGATATTGTGCTATGTATAGGGTGTCAAGGGGACCATTAAATAGGACCTTTTCCTTCTCTGCCTGGATTCTGCATAGTTTAAGAAAAAACAAATAGTGAGGCGGATGGAAACAAAATATCATTTCTATCATTCATAGAGCAAGATTGAAGACACAGATCCATGTGAGAACCAAGTGGGACAATGAACTGAATCTCAGAATTAGAAATACTTGCCCATATGGTCCCTTTCCTGCACAGGAAAGGTGAAAAACATCCCCTTGCAGGCAGGCAGCTCCCAAGAGAGAGAATGGTACAACTGAGCATGCCCAGTTATTCTTCCCAATTTTTCATTTCTCTTACAAGAAGAGTGTATAAAGGGACAGAGAAATGCCAGAAGTATGCTTAGGGAAATATATCTCCATGTCAACCGGGAGTCAGTAATGAGATTCTCTTCTGACAGAATGCACTAGGGATACAGTGGTGGCCAGACATGGTCCCTCCCCTCATGGAGCTTATAATCCAATAGGGAAAGGCAGATATTAGACATATGATTACAATGATGAAGGGGGATGCAATTGTTTTGTGCATTGTACTTTCAGGGGGCAGATCTTGAGTGAAGAATTGCATGTTTTAAAAATATTTTTTCCCTTACCAGTCCTTTTGTCTCTCTTCATCTGGTTAAGGCTGAATAAATACTATGATCCTAAGTTTTTTTTTCTGTGTGATTTAGTCTAAATACTCCCTTGCCATTCAAAGTCTTTCTCTACATTAGACATGGTACAATTGATTGTTTCACTTTACTAAGTTATAACCACTTTCCAGTCTGACATGGAGATTATACCCAGCTAATGTTTCTAGAGTATTGGGTGCTCCAAACTCCTCAGTTTTAAGTTTACAGACAATCTCTTGATTTAGCCCTCTCATGACTAATCATGTTCATTGTGTGTGGATTTATTCAAGTTTAAATCTCAGATTTGTTTTCCTCATTTTAAAATTCTTGGGCAGCAATTCATGGTAACCAAATAGATTTTCAGAAATAACTATTTTTTATCAGTTCACATCAAAGATCTATGACTAATTTGTAAAGGGTCAATGATTAAATTGTTCATATTATAAAGAAAAGGAAAGGCATGTAGGAAATGTTAGCAGAGCAGTGAGATGAGAGAAATAATTGCTGAAGTCAAACACAGAGTTGGTTTTCTTTTTTTTTTTTAAATTTCACTAAGTGTGAGGAAATCCTTTGGAAATCTTGCGCCATTTCTGATGCTGAGCTTTGCTTCATTAGATTTTAAAATGGTAGATTAGCAATGGTTGTTAGATTGGTAGCAATAACCAACAGTGGTCGTTAGATTAAAATGGTTGAATAACAAATAGGAATATGCCCATTGTTTTTGCAGTAGCTCATCAACAGCTTGGTGATATTCTATTCATTAATTATAGAAATATTTACTTATTTTTCCTCTAAAATTGAGAAAGGTAAGTAGTAGAGGAAAAGTGAATGAGGATCAAAGTATGAAAAATTTTGTTTTTATGTACCTTTGAATTTCCAAATAAATCCTACCATGCCACTGATACGCCTATGAACATTATATGTATAAGAAAACAGTTTAGATGTAATTATTTAGAAATCTGTTTTTTCCTTCTCTTTAGCTTAGGTGGAAGTTATTACAACTTCAGTTGTTTTCTTTTAGTACAGGTGTACATGACTTAATTTCTTGCTCTACTAAAACTTTGCAAGATGAGTTGTCATAATTTGTATGAAACTTCATAAATAAAAAACAAGCACTTAACTGTTGTCTTGTACGTCCAATCCTACGTCAGCAAATCTGTCGTCTCCACATTCAAATATACTCTGAATCCAACCACTTCTCTTCTTATTTGCCCCTACTATCCTCATCCAACTCACTGTCATCTCTTGCCTCACCTAATAACATCCTACTTTGTTTCCTTGCCTCTACTTTTTCCATCTAGACTCTGGCCTCCACGTACCTCCTGCTCCCGGAGTGGTCCTTTGGTGTGAATCAGGCCCTGTCACATCCTGGCTTTCAATTCTCCGTGGCTTCTCGTTACACAGAATACAGTTGGAGCTCCGTCCCTGGGGACTCCTGGCTACCCCTCGGGCCTCACTTCCTACTGTTATCCCATCCCTCTCTGCCCTCCTTGCTGTTTTTTGAATACACCAAGCTCTGTCCTGTCTTAGGATTCTCGCACTTGCTATTTTTCTGCCTTGAATGTACAGAGTTCTCCACTTAAATGCCTGTCTGTTCTGTCCCTGCAGTTGTAATTGTTAAGTAAATGAACAGTCTGATGACAAAATCAAAGCTAACATTCTGTATTTTAGAGATGGCCCAGATAAACGACATCATGGTGAAGGGTAAGGAGAGCTTTCATATTTCTCCAGTGTTTGCCATATTTAAGGGTACTGTAGAAACCAGTGAGTACAGACTAGTCCACGAAGCTTCGGGATGTAATGATGAAAGAAATAATACGTCTTCTAGGTTGTTGAGAAATGAGAGCCAAGAGATGTGAAGATTAAAAATTAATCAAAGAAGATAAACCAGGCCATTTAATTCTTTAGAATTATTATGCACATTAGCCACACATTTTGCTCTTTTGCCTTTCAACTATGTATGAGGTGCATTATGTCATCTCTATTCATGATTGTCTAAGTTTTCTTTTTTTTACTGTTTGTATTCTTAGTACTTTACCCAACTCTTTGTAATGGTATTTAATTTTTTTTAAAGTAAATTTCCTGCATCTTCTACCTATATTAAATCTATGTTTAAAGGATAAAATAAAATTGAAGAAGGGAATATTATTTTATTCTTTATTAGAAAACAAGGAGAATTTCTGGGTTTTGAAGTCATGTCTAGGTGTTTTAATTTGATTATTTTTGGTTAATATTTCATCTTGAATTGACATAAAAGTATAATAACAGTTTATTTTATTTTACTGGTTCACACTTAGGTCATATTTTTCATGAAATTAATAAATGTTTTCCTTCTAACATTAAGACACTCCATGGAAAAATGTAAAAATAAAAACCAGGAAGAAAGTTGAGTTCATAAATTATTTATCTACCTGCCCACGATATGCTGAGTAGAAAAAGGAGAGCTGGAAGGGTTAATGAGAGAATAGGAGGCTAGTTTCTACCCATGCCTGGAGAACGCTTTGCTTGAACAGCAGGGGGATCCCACAGCTATTGCTGCCCAGGTCACACAGCACAGAGGCGCCATCAAAAGGCTAATGGCTTTGCCACTTGCTGGCTGCCTGACCTAGAGTAAATACTCAACACCTCTTAGAGGAGCAGTTTATTGTAAGGAGATTGGACTCTTCTAGTCTTGTACCCAAAGGGAAGGAAACTAAAAGAAGAAGCCTTCAAGGAAAGGAAGCCTACATTTATTTCATTTAATTCACACTATACAAGTATCTTCTAAGCACTTAAATTTTTTTTTTTTTTTTTTTTTGCAGGGGAAGCTTTGCCCTAAGCTAACATGTGCAGTCAATTTTCCTCCTTTTTCTCCCCTAAAGCCCCAGTACGTAGTTGTGTATAGTTGTAAGTTCTTCTGGTTCTTCCGTGTGAGCCGCCCTCACGACATGGCTGCTGACAGATGAGTGGTGTAGTTCTGCGCCTGGGAACCCAACCCAGGCTGCCAAAGCAGAGTGTGCCGAACTTTAACCACTAGGCCATCAGGGCTGGCTTAAGCACTTTAAAATTCTTAACTCAAGTTAATTCTTATAACAATTTTATGAGGTATGTAGTATCATTATACTTATTTTACTGACAAGAAAACTAAAGCAGAGTGGTTAAGCAGATTGATTAAGGTCACACAGCAAGTAAGAAGTAGAAGAAGCAAGGGTTTGAACCTAGGCAATTTGTCTCTGGATCTATGCTCTTAAAACTCCTCTCTATTTTTTCTCACATTGACCTAAAACAGTGGTTCTCTAACATTAGCGAGCAGCAGAATCACCATGACAGGAATTGGGTGGGTCACACTGTCAGATGAAATTTATGCCTGTCTTTGGTAATGATAATCCAAGGACTTTGTACTGCTATAGTGGCTGCTTACTTTTATTTTAGTATCTTGAGTGATCTTATTTATTTACATATTTACTTACTTTTTGCCTTTTTTAAAATTTATTTTTGTGGTAAAATACACATATAAAATTTGCTATTTTAACCATTTTAAGTGTATGGTTCACTAATGTTAAGTGTATTCACATTGTTGTGCAACCAATGTCATCTTGCAAAACTGAAACTCTGTACCCATTAAACAGCTCCCCATCACCCCCTTCTTCTAGCCCCTGGCAATCACCATTGTACTTTCTGTCTCTATGAATTTGATTAATCTAGGTACTTCATACAAATGGAGTCATACACTATTTGCCCCTTTTGTGTCTGGCTTATTTCACTTAACATAATGTCCTCAAGGTTCATCCATATTGTAGCATGTGTCAGAATTTCCTTCCTTTGTCAGGCTAATATTCATTCATTGTATTTGTGTGTGTATACTATTATATATATATATATATACACATATACATACACATACATATATATACCACATTTTGTTTATCCACTAATTTGTTGATGACCACATAGTTTCCTTCTATCTTTTGGCTACTGTGAATAACACTGCTGTGAATGTGGCAATACAAATGAGCTTATTTATTTTAAACACTATTCATTTTATTAATGCCCAATAACTACTTTTTATTTCTACCTTTTAAACTCTTGTCTATTTAAAGTTTTTCTGTAGTCCAAGTTGCATTTGTTACAGACACATTTACATTATTTTCAGTGAATACTTTTATTGTTATTATTAGTGTACTTGTTTTAGCCCATTCCATTAGCTTAAGTTAGTTTCATTTATAAAATAAGGAAGTTCTACCAGATAAGAGATTTTCATAATGTTTTTCATGAATATGAGGTAAGAGTTGTGTGAATATTTGAGTTAGATTTTATTTCTTGACTGTATTTTAAATATATTTTATTTGTTTAACAATAAGAGCACTCAATGTGATCTAAAACAAATTTATCATAACCAAAATCACCAGTACATTAACATGTGCTGTCAGGTTAGCACATTCATTCATGTTCAGTTATTCATCGCATGTTTACTGAGCTCCCACTTTATGCCAGCCACTGTGCTGGGTGGCAGGTGAACCAGCAGTTATGGCCCGTATCTTCAAAAGGTCTTCAGTCCACAGGTAAGACAGATATTAAAAATAAACAGACACACAAAATACGTAATTGCACACTGTGATAAGGTCTGAGGGTAAACGATAGGGTACAGTTAGTTAGAATAACGAGCGAGAGCTTAATTTAGCAAGGGGTGGGGCTGGCCAGGAAAGGGCTTTCTGAGTAGGTGCCACGTAAAACTGAGATCTGAAGAATGAGTGGGGATCAATGCCAGGGCAAGGTGGGGTAATGAGTTCTGCTGGATATCCTCCATCTGCCCCTCCAGATCAACTCTCTCCCTTTCTCCACCCTTCTCTTTGCTCCGGGAGGCTGACCTGAATGGACTACCACAGAAAGTAGTACCTCAGTGGTCCTCAAGTGGGGAGCGATTTTGATCCCCAGGGGACATTTGACAGTGTCTGGAGACATTTTTGGTTGTCACAGTATCTAATGGGATGCTGCTAAACACCCTATAATGCACAGGATAGACCCCCACACCCTCACCCCTACAAAGAATTACTGGCCCAAAATGATGTCAGCAGTGCCACAGCACAGAAACCCTGTGTAGGGAGGAAAGCAATGTCAGGGATTTTATTCCCCTGGCTTCTTGCCTGTGAAGTTATCTTCAGTTGGCTCTATCCTTTGCCTGAAGGAGCCTGCTCCTCACAAAATGGATGACTCTACTTAAATCTCTCCTTGTTGAGTCTAGGAGTGCTAAACACTGTCCCCTGTGGTTCCTCTATACCTACATCTTTGTAAATAAATCCACCTGGAGTTATCCTTTTCAAATGTGCCACTTGTTTCCTGTTAAGACCCTGAGTGATATAAGGGTATTCCCAGCAGAAGAGACAGTCTGTGTGAGGACTCCACGAGCCATATTCTTTTTTTTTTGGTGAGGAAGATTAGCCCTGAGCTAACATCTGTTGCCAATCCGTCTCTTTTTGCTGAGGAAGATTGGCCCTGGGCTAACATCCATGCCCATCTTCCTCTACTTTATATGTGGGACACCTGCCACAGCATGGCTTGATAAACGGTGTGTATGTCTGACCCAGGATTCGAACCTGCGAACCCCGGGCCATAGAAGCGGAGCGCACAAACTTAACCACTACACCACCAGGCCAGCCCTGAGGACTCCAGGAGCTAGAGTCACAGGAGAGAGGTGCTCCTGCCGGAGACACTGCATAAGGCAGACAGGAAGAGACACAAATACCTTGGCTTTTTCCTTTTTCCCACCCTCCAATATCCTGTAGTGCCTCCCATTGGCTGAACCCAATCAAAAGACAGCTAGTGTAAGTGTCCAGGAGACGCAGGCCATAGGAGTCAGTGAAGGACAAGGAATGGATCCAAGGGCAAATACGACTAGGCCTGCACAGTGAGGGTAGCCCTAGAATGAGAAAATTTAGGAGGTTACTGCAGCAGCCCATGAGGAGCCAGATGAGGCTTGGATTAGGGTGACGGACAAGGGTGATAAGAGTGGAGACAGAGAAAGGAATAAAGCTTCTCCCACTGTCTTTGGACATGTAATTCAGGGGACAGAAACTTAAATGCTACAGGACCCAGGTGGGGTAGTGAATGGAAAGTGTGTGTGTGTATGTGTGTATGTGTGTGTGTGTGTAAGGCCATCTGGAAAGAGCAAACCATCTAAAGCAGTCACTAGGTAGAAATATGGCCTCAGTATTGCCAGATCCTCAGAGATTTCAAGAGAATCCAAAATCCAGATTTTTAAGTAAAATCCTTCAATGTTTAAACTATAGCAACAAATTTAATGACATATACTGTGAATTAAACTAGTTTTGACTCCAGGCTTGAGTCTAGAGTGATGAGTTTACAACCTATAACCTACATAAACTAATTGTAAATGAGCCGTAGATGAGAAGCTTCTAGCTCTGCTTCGGTCTCTCTCTTTTTCTTTTGTAAACTCAGGATCTTTGAATCAGATCTGTTAGAACAATTTATTTTCCAACAACGAAAAAATACAGAACCAGATTTAATACTGGTAATGACAGGTCCACAACTGTTGTCCATAAGTCAGGATTGAAAATGTCTGGTTCATCAAAATAGCCACATTGTACTCATTGATCACTTTTACTATAAACAAATGGTACAAATTTGAACCTGCGTAATGTATTTATAATTAATTAAACACTGCTTTACGGATTTTGTACACTGGGGTCTGTGTGAGGTTTTGTTGAGGAACAGGAAAAAGCGTTTCATTAAAAAAAATTGAAAACAAGTAGCCTAGATGAATGCAGTAAAGTTTTATGATTGGAAAACTGATAACCAGAAGGCCTGAAGCTCAAGACTAAAATGGTTAGAAAAGCCAATTTGTCAGTGGCGGTCCTTATCTATGATTGGCCTGTTCTTCGTTTAGACTGGGACCAAGGCACAGTTTAGGGCTAAATTACTCCAAGCAAAGTCAACAAATAATTGTGACACTGTGTTTCCAGAGATGTGTTGATGCCAGGGAAATCAGAACTACGTAGAGGAGTGGGAATTATAAAATTGGAGACTCTAAGCCAACATATAGTAGATGTTGATCAAATCACATTTTCTTTCTTTCTTTTTTTTTTTTTTTTGAGGAAGATCAGCCCTGAGCTAACATCTGTTGCCAATCCTCTTCTTTTTGCTAAGGAAGATTTGCCATGGGCTAACATCTGTGCCCACCTTCCTCTACTTTATATGGGACGCTGCGACAGCATGGCTTGACAAGCAGTGCGACCGTGCGCACCTGGGATCCAAACCTGTGAACCCCGGGCCGCTGAAGTGGAGTGCGTGCACTTAACTGCTGCACCGCTGGGCTGGCCCAGATCAAACCACATTTTAACAGAAAATGTAAAGAAACCAAACAACAGCAACAACCAACAGCTCCCATCCCCAACAAATCAGATTGTTTTCTTTTAGGGGTTGTTCACAGGCAAAACGATTTTTTCAATATGGTAATGCCGGCAGAAGAGTTGAGATGCACGTAGTTAGAGATTTAGGTTTCATCCCTTTCAGACCCTAAAATAGTAATGTGTCCATTGGGCTGGGTCTTAAGGAGGATTCTTTGGGCTCTAGGATAAACTCCCAATTCCTTAAAATGGGAAATAAACTGTCTGTTCCCTACTCTTCCATCAAGCCTCAACTCGCATCACACAAGCATCGCTGGTCTTGTGCCCCTGTGCTCTTGGGCTCCAACTATACTTAACTGCCTTTTTTTTCTTCACTGAGGAATATTTGCCCTGAGCTAAAATCTGTGCCAATCTTCCTCTGTTTTGTATGTGGGTCGCTGCCACAGCATGGCTTGACGAATGGTGTAGGTCTGCATCTGGGATCCAAACCCGTGAACACAGGCCACTGAAGCAGAGCGTGTGGAACCCCAACCACTCGGCTGTGGGGCCAGCCCCCATACTTAACTACTTTTCATTACCTGAACCCACCAGACTTTTCCATGCTACCCTGAGCATCTTTGTGTTGCCTCTTCCTTATGGAAAGTTCTTTCAAGTCTACATTCACTCTTTACTTCTTCCATGAAGCCTTTCCTATCGATCCGATAGAACTGTTTTCTCCTTTGTAGTTTTACAGTTTGTACATTACCTATAGCAATTCATGGAACATACTTAGATTCTGCCCCAAGCTTCTTGAGGTCCAGTCCATGAGAGATTTATGCATAGCTCTCCTTTGCCTACCCAACGGCCTATTCCAGTGCCAGGTACAAAAGAAGTGCCAAATAGAGGTTTAGTGACTGAAGGCTTCTTTTTACAGAATTTGCAAGAATGTTTAGAGCAAAAGTGTAAGATTGTTGTACTCAGTCATTCACCAAATATTTATCTAGTGTACAGGCATTGTTCTGGGTGCTGAGGATACACCAATAAGCAAAACATTGTCCCCGGCCTCTTACATTTTAGCAGGGAAGACAGGAAGTGAACACATAAACATTTACTGTATCAAGAAGGGGTAACTGCTGTAAACAAAACACAGACAAGGAATAAGGATAGAGACGATGTGGGCACTGTTTTATTTTTTTTATTTATTTTTTTTCACTTACATATATTTTTTAAATTTGTTATTTATTTATTTTTTTTGGTTTATTGTGGTAACATTGGTTTATAACATTGTATAAATTTCAGGAGTACATCATTATACTTCTATTTCTGCATGGATTACATCATGTTCTCATGTTCACCACCCAAATACTAAGTACAATCCATCACCACACACATGTGCCTAATTATCCTTTTCACGCTCCTCCCTCCCCCTTTCCCCTCTGGTAACCACCAAGCCAATCTCTGTCTCTATGTGTTTGTTTGTTGTTATTATCTACTACTTAATGAGTGATATCGTACGGTATTTGACCTTCTCCCTCTGACTTATTTCACTTTGCATAATACCCTCAATGTTCATCCATGTGGTTGCAAATGGCTGGATTTCATCATTTCTTATGGCTGAGTAGTATTCCATTGTGTATATATACCACATCTTCTTTATCCATTCTTCCCTTGATGGGCACTTAGGTTGCTTCCACGTCTTGGCTACTGTGAATAACACTGCAATGAACACAGGGGTGCATGTATCTTTACGCATTGGTGTTTTCATGTTCTTTGGATAAATACCCAGCAGTGGAATAGCTGGATCATATGGTAGTTTTATCCTTAATTTTTTGAGGAATCTCCATACTGTTTTCCATAGTGGCTGGACCAGTTTGCACTCCCACCAGCAGTGTATGAGAGTTCCCTTCCCTCCACATCCTCTCCAACACTTGTTGTTTCCTGTCTTGTTAATTATAGCCATTCTGACGGGCGTGAGGCGATATCTCATTGTAGTTTTGATTTGCATTTCCCCGATAATTAATGATGCTGAACATCTTTTCATGTGCCTGTTGGCCATCTGTATATCTTCTTTGGAGAAATGTCTGTTCAGGTCTTTTGCCCATTTTTTAATTGGGTTGTTAGTTTTTTTCTTGTTGAGATGCATGAATTCTTTATATATTTTGCAGATTAACCCCTTATCAGATGTATGGTTTGCAAATATCTTCTCCCAATTGTTAGGTTGTCTTTTCATTTTGTTGACGGTTTGCTTTGCTGTGCAGAAGCTTTTTAGTTTGATGTACTCCCATTTGTTTATTTTTTCTATTGTTTCTCTTGCCTGGTCAGACATGGTTCTTAAAAATATGTTGCTAAGATCGATGTCGAAGAGCGTACTGCCCATGTTTTCTTCTAGAAGTTTCATGGTTTCAGGTCTTCATGTAAAGACTACATTCAAGTCTTTAATCCATTTTGAGTTAATTTTTGTGTATGGTGTAAGGTAATGGTCTATTTTCATTTTTTTGCATGTGGCTGTCCAGTTTTCCCAACACCATTTGTTGAAGGGACTTTCCTTTCTCCATTGTATGTTTTTGGCTCCTTTGTCGAAGATTAGCTTTCCATAGATGTGTGGATTTATTTCTGGGCTTTCAATTCTATTCCATTGATCTTTGTGTCTGTTTTTGTGCCAGTACCATGCTGTTTTGGTTACTATAGCTTTGTAGTCTATTTTGAAATCAGGGAGTGTGATACCTCCAGGTTTGTTCTTTTTTCTCAGGATTCCTTTTTTTTTTTAAGATTTTATTTATTTTATTTTTTTCCCCCCAAAGCCCCAGTAGATAGTTGTATGTCATAGCTGCACATCCTTCTAGTTGCTGTATGTGGGACTCGGCCTCAGGATGGACGGAGAAGTGGTGCCTCAATGCGCACCCGGGATCCGAACCCGGGCCACCAGCATTGCAGCGCGCGCACTTAACCACCAAGCCACAGGGCCGGCCCTCTCAGGATTCCTTTAGCTATTCGGGGTCTTTTGCTGTTCCATATAAATTTTAGGATTCTTTGTTCTATTTCCGTGAAATATGTTGTTGGTACTCTGATAGGGATTGCATTGAATCTATAGATGGCTTTAGGAAGTATGGACATCTTAATTATGTTAATTCTTCCCATCCAAGAGCACGGAATATCTTTCCATTTCTTTATGTCTTCTTCAATTTCTTTCAGCAATGTTTTATAGTTTTCAGTGTACAGATCTTTCACCTCTTTGGTTAGTTTATTCCTAGCTATTTTATTCTTTTTGTTGTGATTGCAAATGAGATTGTATTCTTAATTTTTCTTTCTGCTACTTTGTTGTTAGTGTATAGAAATGCAACTGATTTTTGTATGTTGATTCTGTATCCTGCAACTTTACCATATTTGTTTGTTACTTCTAAAAGTTTTTTGGTGGATTCTTTAGGGTTTTCTATATATAAAATCATGTCATCTGCAAATAGTGACAATTTCACGTCTCCCTTTCCAATTTGGATCCCTTTTATTTCATTTTCTTGCCTGATTGCTCTGGCTAGGACTTCCAATACTATGTTAAATAGGAGTGGTGACAGTGGGCATCCTTGTCTGGTTCCTGTTCTTAGAGGGATAGCTTTCAGTTTTTCACCATTGAGGTTGATATTAGCTGTGGGTTTGTCATATATGGCTTTTATTATGTTGAGGTACTTTCCTTCTATACCCATTTTATTCAGAATTTTTATCGTAAATGGATGCTGTATCTTGGTCAAATGCTTTCTCTGCATCTATTGAGATGATCATGTGATTTTTATTCTTCATTTTATTAATGTGGTGTATCACGTTGATTGATTTGTGAATGTTGAACCATCCCTGGAATAAATCCCACCTGATCATAGTGTATAATCTTTTAAATATATGTTGTATGCGATTTGCTAATATTTTGTTGAGGATTTTTGCATCGATGTTTATCAGTGATATTGGCCTGTAATTTTCTTTTTTGTGTTGTCCTTGTCTGATTTTGGTATCAAGGTAATGTCAACTTCGTAGAATGTGTTAGGGAGCTTCGCCCCCTCCTCAATTTTTTAGAAGACTTTGAGAAAAATATGTATTAAGTCTTCTTTGAATATTTGGTAGAATTTACCAAGGAGGCCATCTGGTCCTGGACTTTTATTTTTGGGGAGGTTTTTGATTACAGTTTCAATCTCCTTACTGGCGATTGGTCTATTCAAATTCTCTATTTCTTCTTGATCCAGTTTTGGAAGGTTATATGATTTTAAGAATTTATCCATTTCTTCCAGATTGTTAAATTGGTTGGCATACAGGTTTTCATAGTATTCTCTTATAATCTTTTATATTTCTGAGGTGTCTGTTGTAATTTCTCCTCTTTCATTTCTGACTTTACTTATTTGTGCCTTCTCTCTTTTTTTCTTGGTGAGTCGAGCTAAAGGTTTGTCAATTTTGTTTATCTTTTCAAAGAACCAGCTCTTGGTTTTATTCATTTTTTCTATTTTTTTTTAGTCTCTATTTCATTTATTTCTGCTCTGATTTTTATTATTTCCCTTCTTCTACTGATTTGGGGCTTTGTCTGTTCTTCTTTTTCCAATTCCTTTAGGCACATTGTTAGATTGTTTATTTGAGATTTTTCTTGTTTGTTGAGATAGGCCTGTATTGCTATAAACTTCCCTCTTAGAACTGCTTTTGCTGTATCCCATAAATTCTGGCATGTCGTATTTTCATTTTCATTTCTCTCCAAGTATTTTTTGATTTCTCCTTTGATTTCTTCATTGACCCAGTCGTTGCTCAGTAGCATTTTGTTTAATCTCCACATATTTGTGGCTTTTCTGATTTTCTTCCTATAGTTAATTTCCAGTTTCATACCGTTGTGGTCAGAAAAGATGCTTGGTATTATTTCAATTTTCTTAAATTTATGGAGTCTTGTTTTGTGGCCTAATAAGTGATCAATCCTGGAGAATGTTCCATGTGAATTTGAAAAGAATGTGTATTCTTCAGTTTTTGGATGGAATGTTCTGTGTATATCTACTAGGTCCATCTCTTCTAGTGTGTCATTTAAGGCCAATCTTTCCTTATTGATCTTCTGTTTGGATGATCTATCCGTTGGTGTAAGTGGAGTGTTCAATTCACCTATTATTATTGTGTTACTATCTATTTCTGTTTTTATGTCTGTTAATAATTGCTTTATATATTTAGGTGCTCCTGTGTTGGGTGCATAGATATTTACAAGTGTTATGTCCTCTTGTTGGATTGTTCCCTTGATCATTGTGTAGTGCCCTTCTTTGTCTCTTTTTACAGTTTTTGTTTTAAAGTCTATTTTGTCTGATATGAGTATTGCTACCCCAGCTTTCTTTTCATTGCCATTAGCATGGAGTATCTTTTTCTATCCCTTTACTTTCAGTTTGTGAGTGTCTTTATGTCTGAAGTGTGTCTCTTGTATGCAGCATATATATGGGTCTTGTTTTTTTATCCAGTCAGCCACCCTATGCCTTTTAGTTGGAGCATTTAGTCCATTAATGTTTAAAGTAGCTGTTGATAAGTGTGTAGTTACTGCCATTTTTTAACTTTTTTTTTCTTGGTGTTTTTGTAGTTCTTCTCTGTTCCTTTCTTCTTCTCTTGCTCTCTTCCCTTGTGGTTTGATGGCTTTCTTTAGTATTATGTTTGGGTTCTTTTCTCTTAGTTTTTTCTGTATTTATCATAGGTTTCTGGTTTGTGATTACCATGGGGTTCATATATAGTAACCTACGTATATAGAAGTCTATATTAAGTTGATAGTCTCTTCAATTTCACCTCTGTCTGAAAGCTCTACTCTTTAACTCCCATCCTCCCACATTTTATGTTTTTGATATCATATCTAACGTCTTTTTTGTGCATTTCTATCCATTACCCTCTTATCATGGAAATAGATAATTTTTCCTATTTGTGGTCTTCTCTTTTCCCCTTAAATAAGTCCCCTTAGCATTTCTTGTAGTACTGGTTTCTTGGTGACAAACTCCTTTAATTTTTGCTTTTCTGGGAAACTTTTTAATCTCTCCTTCCATTTTGAATGATAACCTTGCTGGGTAGAGTATTCTTGGCTGTAAGTTTTTTCCTTTTAGCACTTTAAATATATCATGCCATTCTCTTCTAGCCTGTAAGGTTTCTGCTGAGAAGTCAGCTGATAGCCTTATGCGGTTTCCTTTGTATGTAACTTGTCTTTCTCTTGCGGCTTTTAGGATTCTGTCTTTATCTTTAATTCTGGACATTTTAGTTATGATGTGTCTTGGTGTGGGCCTCTTTGGGTTTATCTTGTTTGGTGCTCTCTGTGCTTCCTGTACCTGGATGTCTGTTTCCTTCCTTAGGTTAGGGAAGTTTTCATCTATTATTTCTTGAAATAGATTCTCTGCCCCCTTGTCTCGCTCTTCTCCTTCTGGGACACCTATAACACAGATGTTAGTTCACTTGATGTTGTTCCAGAGGTCCCTTAGACTGTCCTCACTCTTTTTAATTCTTTTTTCTTTTACCTGTTCAGCTTGGGTGATTTCTTCTAGTCTTTCATCCAGCTCACAGATCCATTCTTCTGTATCCTCTACTCTGCTTTTGAGTCCCTCTAGTGAATTTTTCGTTTCTAGTGTTGTATTCTTCATTTCTGATTGGTTCTTTTTTATATCTTCCATTCCTTTGTTGATGTTCTCACTGAATTCATCCATTCTTCTCCCAAGATCAGTGAGCATCCTTAACACTGTTTGAACTCTCTGTCGGGTAGGTTGCTCATTTCTGTTTCGCTTAGTTCCTTTTCTGGAGTTTTGTCCTGTTCCCTTACTTGGATCGTATTCCTTTGCCTCCTCATTTTCGCTCTTTCCCTGTGCTTGTGTCTATGTATTAGGTAGGTCAGCTATGTATCCTGCTCTCGGAGAGATGACCTTATATAAGTGATGCCTTAGGAGGCCTGGCAGTGTGCTTCCCTCTCCTTTCCAGTTACAAATGTTCCAGGAGTGACCCCTGTGTGGTCTACGTGTGTCCTTCTGTTGTGGCGGGGCTGTTCTTCCTATAGGTGCCCAGGGAGGCTGAGCTATGCCCCTGGCCAGCTGTTCTAATGCTCAGCTGCTTGTAGTTGTTGTAGGCCCTTCAGTCTCTTTATCGGGTGTGGGGTATCCCAGCACAGTTGGCTGCAAGGTCTAATAGCACATTCCTGTTGCCATATTTCTATTAAGTGAGTAGGCCCCTAGCATGGCAGGTTGTTAGGCTCAGGGGCTTACAATTGCTATAAGCCTCTATCCGTTAGGTCCCTTGTCAACTCTCTGAGGATTGCAGCCAGGTGGGGCTGGCCTCAGCCGTGGAAGCACCCAATTGTTTCAGGCTTTGGAAGGTGGGGCCAACCCCCTATGTCACTCTTTGAGAAGCACAAGTCTTCTGCAGCTGACAAGCCCCACCACCTACAGGTCCACACACACAGTCAACACAGTCCTGCCTTTGCACGCGCCCCGACCTCCTAACATGGACTCAGTCTCTCCAAGGCAGGAGCCCCACACTCTCCACCCGCTCCTTGCACACATCCTGCCTTACAGAGGTGGACCCAGTCACCAGGCTGTGGAGAATCCAAGCAGCTCCCTTAGCAGCCCCACAAGTTATCCGAGGGCTTGTTGTTGGGTGGGACCAGTCCCTAGAGTGGGCTGCCTACCCTGGCTGAGTTGGATTAAATCGGTGCTCTTGTTGGTGGGGCAGACCCTGGGCTAGCAGGCCCCAGAGAGAACTCCAATGGAGTCTGCCAGCGTCTGTGTCAGCACGCCCACACCAGGTCAAAACAATGGCTGCCACCAATGTCCCAGTCCCTCGAGAGGTCTCACCTCTCACCAAGATGCACTCGGAGCCTATCAGGTGAGTCTCTTTTTCCCAAAGGGCTGTGCACCTTTCTTTCTGGTGATTTCAGGTTGCTTTCTGAAATGAGTGAGTTTGTGCTTGGGCCCTTTAAGAGCCGGTTTTAATTTCTTTGTGAACCAGCTTTTCTGGGGGTACTCCCCAATGTTTTAGTAGCAGGCAAAGTTAGATATTATGCCACTCATCTTGATTGTACTGGGTCGAAAAAATGCCTACAGCAGGGGCGCTTCCCGGCTCAGGGCCCCGCTCCCCCAGGGAGACTGTGGACCTTTGGGCTGCTCCTGGGCGGCCGTGAAGCGCTGTGGCTTGTGAAGGCGGCATTTTTCCTCTCCAGAAGGGAGTTTCTGTCTCTTCCACCTCAATTAGGATTGTCGTTTGTTGCAGGAGTTCCTCATATCCGGTTTTCAGTTCTCTCTCGGGGGTAATTTTCCCAAGAGTAGTTGTAAATTGGCTGTGTCCACAGGAGGAGGAGAGTTCAGAGTCTGCCTACGCCGCCATCTTGACTTCTCAACCTGGGCACTGTTTTAGACAGGCTTGTCAAAGTCCTCTCTAGAAGACCTTTCCAAGAGTTCTGAATGAATTGAGATACAAATAATGCACATATTACAGAGAGAGTTCCAGACAGGAGGAACAGCAAATGCAAAAGCCATGAGGTAGAAGTATTCTTGACTTTTCTGAGAAACAGCAAAAAGGCCAGTGCTGGCTGGAGGGAGAAGGGTGTGAAGAGAGAAGGGTAGAGAATGCAGTCAGCGGTGGAGCTGGGAGTCAGAGCATGAGGGGCCTGGTAGCCGTGATAAGGAATTTGTGTTTTATTCTCAGTGTATTGGAAGCCATTGTGTGTTTTATGTAGGGAAGAGACATGACATAGTTGATCACTATGGTTGCTCTGCGGAGAACAGACTGTAGGGGAGCAAGAAGAGAAGCTGGGGGACTGTATTAGTTTTGCTAGGGCTGCTGTAGCAAAATACCACCCACTGGGTGGCTCAAACAACAGAAGTTTATTGTCTCGCAGTCTGGAGCCTGGAAGTCTGAGATCCAGGTGTCGGCAGGATTGGTTCCTTCTGAGGGCTGAGGAAAGAATCTGTTCCCAGCCTTATTCCTTGGCTTGTGGTTGGCCATCTTTTCCCCGGGCCACTTCACATCATCTTCCTTCTATGTGTGTCTGTCTGGGTACAAATTGCCCCTTTTTGTAAGAACACTTTCTCCTTAACAGATTAGGCATCCACCCTGTATTGTATTCGGGGCTCACTCTACTCCAGCAGGTGACCTCATCTTAACTAATTACACCTGCAAACAACCTGGACTGTATTTCCAAATAAGGTCACATTCTGAGGTGCTGGAGGGTTAGGACTTCAACACATCGTGTGGAGGGGGCACCATCCAATCCACGACAGAAACTTTAAAACTTTTGCTCCTTATATTGTTCATACGCTATTGTTATATTGACTCACTGACTCATTCATTCAATACAAATGCATTGAGTGTTTACCAGGAACTCTTCTAGGTATGGTGGATATAGCTATAAATAGACAGAAAACATTCTTGCTTTCAGGAAGCTTACACTCTGAGATACATGCTCCCTCCTCCTCCCCGTAAGATTTGAGATCATCTAGCCCTTCAGGATCTGGTCCTCTCTCACCAGAGCCTGCAGCTCAGTTGGAAACTCCTGTCAGCAGAGACTCAGTGGAAGTCTCTGCTGGTGGCTGTAGCTTATCACTGTTCTCATTGTCGGGTCAGCTTCTCCTCAGGTCCTGGGAGAATCACCTTTTCTTCATCTGGAAATCTGAATCTTCTGGGCAATCTAGTAATAGAGCTCTACTGGAAACTGTTTCAGCTGTGACCGTCTGTCTTCAGAGATCTCTGCAAGAGTTGCCTTAAGTCAAGGAGAATCTGGATGGCCCTCACCATCAGAGTGCTAGGGCTAACTTGATGAGAAGACAGTCCTTAAGAAGTGGAGAGACTTCATCAAAGCCCTCTTCAATCTCTTTAAGACAGCCACCTCACGGGGAATGACTGGCTGCTGTCGAATTTTGAGGAGGCCAAGGGCTTTAGCCATCCATGACATGTTGGACACTCAGCCTTAGAAATGAGAGCCTGCTTATAAACCTGTCATGTTTCTCATTGGCTCTGATGGGCTACTCCAGAGCAGAAGCCCCCAGCAAGGGCCAGGAGGGATGTAAGGGGAGATTTTCCCACAGAGGTTTGTCTCCTGTGGTTGTAAGATTTAGAATGAAGTAATTTTTACCCTCGTGGTTCAATTTAAGAGTGGATTATGTTGAATTCAAATTATTTTCTCTGTTTTCAAAAGACGTGGCGGAATGTGTTCTTCTGCAAAATATTTGAGAGACTCTGAATTAGCATTGGGAAAGTGAATGGCTGGTTCTTAGAATATCAAATGCTAGGAACTTTAGGCAACTATCTTAGAATGGATCTGATTAATTATTTATGTTCTTAAATAAATATGACTTCTTCCTATTTTTCGACCAAGCACTATGTTAGCGTTAGGGATGATGAGATGTCTGAGACATAATCTCAATAAACTCTCAGTCTAATGGAGGATGTAATTTTAATTCAACTGCCAAGTTACACATGTGCTTTTGACAAAAATTTTGAACTGACTATAATTCACAGTTTCTTTCTCATGAAGTCTGAATATGGTGAATTGGAGTTTTCATACCTTAGAAAACTTTTTATTGGGTTTTACAGTGTTTATTTAGCTTTAGGCCTTAATTTCATGATGCTTGCATTGCCATCTGAAAGATCAGGATACTAGTATGTTATTCACTTAGTTAAAATCATGACTTATTTAGAGTTGCTATTTTAAAAAAATTTTGGAATATATTTTGACCAGATTTTGGGTTAGGAATAAAAAAGATAAATATATTACTTAATAGATATCTGATTAGACCCAAAGATAAGTCTTGAGACTATCCAAGGAGAACGAAAAGGAATAATTTCCTTTGTTTTAGAATATTTTCCTTTATGTTAAAAGAATATTGGAGTTTGAGTTGACAGATCTCAATTCTTCCTACCAACTGAGTGTCAGTTATACTTCATCAGTAGAATGGGATAATGCCCAGAATAAAAGAATGAATGTTAAAGACCATAGCACAATGCTTGGCACATAATAGACACTCTATTTTGCGTTAAACTGTTGTGGAACTGAGGGAATTAATTTGTACTTATATCCACTGTATTAGAATGATGAAAAGTTCACAGAGTTCATTACAGAAAATTGTGTGAGGTTCACACATAAGGTAAGGGGATACTTACAAATTGAGAGAGTGTTTTCTATTTGACTGTTGTATTTCTTGCAAATTGAGTCTGGTATCCATTGAGTTTTTGTATGTTTTGTGAGTTGAACTTCATTTCTGATTTGTCTATCCCAAATTCATCACTGGGAGCTGTTGTAATTTCCTGGTGTTATATGTGATAGTGAGTAACCTGGCCCATTTCTGTGTTTAAAGTATTCCTATTTGTGTTATAGGTCTTTAATCAGTGGTCTGTTCATTACCCTAGGCTGTTTCCTTCTCTACATTCCTAGAAATTTCCCACAAAATACATTGTGGACTATGTTCTGTGTGTGTGTATGTGTGTGTAAGAGAAAAACTCACTTCTGTTTTCCTCACACCCACAAAACCTCATGAGTTATTGGTGTAACTCTGTGTGACTCTGACCACTGTGACAGTGGTATCACTTCTACCAGACGTGTATTTTTCCCACACACAAACAATTCTGTGACACTAGCCTGCAATTCATTTCAATTCTGACACTGACTGGAATTAGCACAGACCCCACAGATTAAGGGCTCAGTCCCACAAGACTGCCCTCACTTCAGATACCAATCACAAGTAGTAGGTCCCCAGGTTACCCACAACTTCTGTCTGACTTGGCTACAAATCAGAGGTTTCCATGACTGCCTCCTTGGATTTGATCATTTGCTAGAACAGCTCACAGAACTCAGGGAAACACTTACTTACACTTACCAGTAACTGAAAGCTCTCTGAAATCCATACTTTTGGGATTTTTATGAGGCTTCATCACATAGGCATGATTGATCATTAACTTAATCTCCAGCCCCTCTCCCCTTCCCAGAGTATGGGGGTTGGGGCTGAAAGTTCCAAGCTTCTAATCATGGCTTGATATTTCTGGTGACTGGCCCCCATCTCGAAACTATCCAGGAGCCTACCAAGAGTTCCTCATTAGAAAAAAAGATGCTTTCTCCTATTACCCAGGAAATTCCAAGGGATTTAGGAGCTCTGTGTCCGGAGCCAGGGTCAAAGAACAAATATTAGAACAAAAGATGCTCCCAGTGCTCTTATCACTAAGGAAATTATGAGAGTTTTAGGAGCTCTGTGCTAGGAACAGGGTGGGAGGTAGGGGGAGAGGCAGAAAACAATATATATATTTTCTATTATTTCACGGTGTGTATTTCTAAGGTTTTCCTGCTCATTCCAGCTAGAGATAGTCTCTTTTTTTCCAAACTTTCATTGCTTTATTCCCAATGCTCTAATGATTAGCAATTTTAAAAAGCTTGCTTTATGATTATTCATATCCATGTCTAGTAAAACACTGAGCTCCTTGAAAGAGCAGAAGCAATATCTGAACAAGTTTTGTCTTTACCATGTATGGTAGATATTCAATGAGTTTTTGTGGACTGGATAAATACTTGTTTGTATTTGTGTGTATAATACCATTGAGTTCATTATACCATTGCATTTTATTTCTATAGATGATGTCTTCAATCAAAGTATACAACTGCGTTTGAAAGACTACCACCCATATCTGTTCTACATTGCACATAGGAAGAGGGTTTTCAGTTTAGGGACTGTAGCTATTTGAAGTGACTGAAACTTTATCTCTCAGATTCACAGCTGGCCTAAAACCTTGCTGAAAAAAGACCAGTTGCATTCCTTATAGAAGAACATCAGGTGTTGTATTAGCTGCTGCTGTTTCTCAGCAGTTCACAACCATATCATATTTTTAAAAGCTGTGTTAACACTACATCCTTGAAGGACTTCTGCCCTTCTATATGGGGGTTTCTTTGTTTCCACTCACAAGGTTGTATTGCCCTGACTGCCACTTCTCCATATGTACCACATAAGGCAACAATAACAATAGGACGTGATTAGTGCTCCTATTCCAAGTGTGTGCGAAGACCTTCCAATTGGAGGATACTACTTTTATAATTTAAGCTCCTTAGCATTTTTTCCCCTTAACCTCTCAATGTAGGAACTTCAGTCACATATGCATGGATTTAAATCCTGATCCATTTAGTTATTATCTGTGTGATCCTGGACAATGTCTTAAACTCTCTCTGTCTCAGTTTTGTTGTCTATAAAGTAGGGATAATAATCCTACCCACCTGATGGGATAGCAGTGAGGACTGTCATCATGTTGCATGGACCCAAGCCCATAGTGGATGATCCATAAATGTTAGTGAGATAATGATCAAGAAAGGCTGTGAGATTAGAGCTGATGTCTGTAAATCTACCTTAGTGCCTGGTACAGAGTATGCTCTCGATAGATAGTAGCTAAAATAATAAGGATGTTTATGATGATATTGGTGACAACAATGATAAAAATGTTAGCCACTATGACTTTATTATTGTGAGGCAATATTTATTAAATGACTCAAAAAACCAGAACTGACTTCAGCAGTGGATCCTGTTCTACTGCCTTATATTTTCATTTATAATGTAGATGTTTGTTTTCCATCTTTTGCACTGTAACACAATTTGGTTGAAGATTTTCCATTTCTCTCACTGCTTTCCTACTCCCTTCAACTAGGGGAGTGTTATCTCTTCACTCTCATCCAAACATGATACGATTTTCCCGACTTTTAAGTCTGTTCTCTTTAAATCCCCAATTGTCTAAATTCTGTTCATTGCTGGAGAATCATCTTAAGGCTCTCCCTTCCATTTGGTTACAGCACTGTAATTATCGTGTAATCTAGACCCAATACTTTATAGATGAAGAAACTGAAATCTAGAGACTTACTACCTGCCCAGCATCTCATGGGTAGTTAGTTGTAGTGGAATTAGAACCTGGATCTCCATTTTTATTGGACTGTACTGCCTCTCAACATATACAGGATTTGTGGTCCGTATTTTAGCATGCATGGCCATGTTGAAGTCTCCCCCTTCAAACTAGAGACTTTATTGTTTTTATCGTACATAGAGACTTAATTATAGATTTTTTCCCCCCAAGTAGACCAGTCTTGACTCTGCAATAAGATCTTGAGCTTCTTTTTAATGGGTACCATGTCTTGGACTTCTGTTCTAAATCTCCAGCACAGTGTTTTGTACTTAAATGCTACTCAGTGATTTGCTAATTGAATTGATTCTAAGTAATTATAAGAATGTCACACTGCTCCAACAGTTGCACTATTTTTTGCTTAGTTTTCTTGATTTGGTTCTCTATTTCTTGTGAAAGAGTCTCTCTCTGAATATCTGCTGACCAAGTAGCTGAATTTTCTCTGGGAAGTTTCCAGTGAGAATTGCTGATGTCCTGAATAGTTTCTCAAGCGTAGACTGGCAGGTAGGCTCAAATTCCTTGAAGTTTATTATTAGTTCCTTGGTGCTGCTTCAACACGGCCAAGTAGCATATGATCAACTGCATCTCCTCTTGCGTATATACTTTAAGAACATTATCAAGCAACAGAAGATGAATGCTTCTGCGTCACTGGACAATGTTCGTAGCTTACAAATTATATCAGGAAATTTAAGTTTCATTGTGGGTTACATCTTTCTTATCACAAATAGATTCAGTTGAATGTTCAACATTTATTGAGTGACTATCATATGCCAAGGGTTGTGCCAGGCACAGTCATATACATTATTTAATTTAATTCTCACGAAAATTCTGTGAAGTGAGTGTTATTATACTCATTATGTCAATGCCTAATCGGGAAATGGAGAGACCATGTGATCTGTTCAAGTCACACAGACAGGAAACAGCATAGCTCTGACTTAAACAAAATCTGTTGACGAGTCCCATACCCTTTCTGCTATCTATATATATTCCGAATAATCTTTCAAAGTATTTATACATTATTTTAAAATTTAAAAAATATCCTGTACATATAGGAGACATATATTGAATTTATACTGTCATCATTACTATATCTTCATGAATTTAGAGAATTTTCAAAATTTGGTTCCTATTTCCCTGTCTCCCTCTTGAATATAACATTCCAATAAAGGTTAAATGGCATGTTTAGGATATTCTAAGTTTTTTTTGTTGTTGTTAATAATTTGAAAATCTAGCAGGTATAAGCTGAATATACAAGTTTATGCTGATGATTATTTGGTTTAAAAATATAAGACCAAATATCCCAAATCCTGGATTATATTGTTAACTCTGATTACCACTCTTTTGATTGTTTGGATACTATCACCGTGTGTTACTATAACTTATCCTCTTGTTCTGTTGCACAGACCCAGGATTCAGTAACTAATTAAGTGATTGCAAAAATCTTCTTGTACCAATGTTTAAAAATAGGCTCTCTAATATTAGGAAATTTCATTTAGTGGTAATAGAAGATCTATATAAAAGAATACTATTAACTTTTTATTTTAAATTTAATTATAAAAGTTTGGGCTCATATTTTTTCTCTTGGCCTGCCTCAGCGACTGCCTTTTGAACACTATGATGGCAAGTCAGAGTCAGAGGTGAGAAATGCCCTTTTAGAAATTCTGCCATTTGTGACAACATGGATGGACCTTGAGGGCATTATGCTAACTGAAATAAGACAGAGAAACACAAATACCAAACTCATAGAAACAGAGGGTAGAAAGTGTTTACCAAGGGCTGAGGGGTAGGAGAACTAGGGAGAGGTTGGTAAAAGGGTACACACTTTTGGTTATAAGATGAATAAGGTCTGAGGATCTAATGTACAACATGCTGACTATAGTTGATAACACGTATTATATAGTTGAAATTTGCTAAGAGAGTAGATCTTAAATGTTTTCACAAGGGTAAATATGATATGTGAGGTGATGGATGTGATAATTAACTCGGAGGAAATCTTTTCACAATTGATATGTATATCAAATCATCATGTTGTACACCTTAAATATCTTACAATTTTGTCAATTATACTTCAATAAAGCTGAGGAAAAAAAGACTAGTCCTTTTAATGAAGACACAAGTTGTTTCAGAGTGGTTAGAAGTTGAATTTCTAGGCAAAACTCGAATATAATCCATGGTATCTGCATGCTTTTGTCATGCTTCTGGGGCCCTGCAGGAAAGCAAGGATAAGGAAAATTGCAATTGCTACAGATGTGCATGGATTGAAGTGTGGATAAACCTCAGTGTGTCTGGTGAGAATAACTGTTTCTTTATCTCACAAACCAGCTTCTGCTGGGATCTAAGAAAAGGCAACTTTCTATTAGTGTTGTTCAAAAGACAAAAACTCGAATTAGATTTTTTAAGCTGTTGCTACCTGAGGAAGCTTAAGCTTTTTTGATATTACTTTCAGATAGAATTTTCCCCTCTTTTATTTTTGTAAACTAAATCCAGACTTTCAAAAAAGTCTACCAGGATGCTGAAAAGCTATGTGTAACTACTATTTTCATTGCAACAGATATTCTGCATTTACAGTCAAAGTGTGTTTAACCACAGAGGAACGTAATTTGGCTAGTTATGGGTGTTCCCAGTGGAAAAAAAAATCGATGCTTTTATAAGTTTAATAAAAGTTGGTTCAAAGTACATTTTCTGCCATTGAATCTAACAGTAGTGCTCTGTCCACTAGGAAAAACTTTCAGCAGACCGATTTTATCTACTTTCTTTTGATGTGAACACGGTTGTTTCCTGAATGTAAAATTGACTCCTAAGCAAGAAGAAAATTAAAAGAGAGTGCAACATGGCATTATACATTTGTCAAAACCTGTAGAACTGTATAATTCCAAGATTGAACCCTAATATAAACTATAGACTTTAGTTAATGCTAATGTATCAATGTTCATCAGTTGTAACAAATTTACCACACTTATGCAAGATGTTAATAATAGGGAACTGTGTGTGGGGAGGGGAGCAGGGTATATGCGAATTCTCTGTACTTTTCTACTCAATTTTCCTGTAAACCTAAAACTACTCTAAGAAATAAAATCTATTAATTAAAAAGAAAAGTAAGTTCAGAGGTAATCTCTTCTCTTTCCATGATGTTGAAAGGTTACAAACTTTACTCTTATTAGGAACCATTAGTATTTTATTTTATTTTTTATTGAGGTATAATTGATATACAACATTACATTAGTTTCAGGTATCCAACACAATGATTCAACACCTGTCTATATTGTGAGATGATCACCATAATAAGTCCAGCCAATATTCGTCACTATACATAGTTACAGAATTTTTTTTTCTTGTGATGAGAACTTTTAAGATCTACTCTCTTAGCAACGTTTAAATATGTAATACAGTATTATTAACTATAGTCATCATGGTATTACATCCCATGACTTATTTATTTTATAACTGGAACTTTGTACCTTTTGACTCCCTTTGCCCATTTCCCCCTCCCTCCACCCCCAACTCTGGCAACCTCCAGTCTGTTCTCTGTATCTATGAGCCTATGAGCTTGGTTTTTTTTAGATTCCACATATAAGTGAGATCATACAGCATTTATCTTTCTCTCTCTTATTTCACTTAGTATAATGCCCTTAAGGTCTATCCATGTTGTCACAAATGGCAAGTTTTCATTCTTTTTTATAGCTGAATAATATTCCATTGCACGTATATACCACATTTTCTTTATCCATTCATCCATCAATGGACACTTTGGTTGTTTCCATATTTTGGCTATTGTAAATAATGCTGCAGTGAACATGGGGGTGCAGATATCTTTTTGAGTTACTGTTTTTGTTTTCTTTGGATAAATACCCAGAAGAGGAATTGCTGGATCATATGGGGAACAATTAGTATTTTAAGTTCACTCCACTGAAGATCATTTATGGCCATGGTAAGCTGTTGGCTCTGTGTTTCCTATCCAAACAGAATGATAAAAGATATTAATTAAAAACTACATCTCAGAAATTATTTTGAGATATAAATTTTAATTTTGAGAATTGTAAATTTTTTTTTTTTTACTCAAGGTTTCTCAGTGCTTTTAATTTAGTAATGTGCAGTATGACTTTCCAAAAGGGAGATATTGTATGCAGCATCTCTGAAACTTTTAAACTACGAAATAATTTTGCAAAGGACAAGTGTTCCCCAGGTGGAAGCATCATGAAAGACACATGACTGACTCCTTGAGAGAAGACATCTTGAAATGATAGTGAATCCCAGTCAGCACTGACCCTCTGCATTTCCCTCATATTCCTTCACTCACCAAGTTCTATTGATTTATCTTTCATAATTTTGCTTGTGTTTATCAAACTGTTTGCATCCTCTTGCCACCATTCTAATTCATGACATAATAGTGTAATTGTTCAAACTGTAGCTAGGTGACACTCCTCTTTAGCAACATCACTGTTATAACCAACTCTTTGACTTCTTTCTTTTTTAACTCTCTTTCTTTCACAGCTAGGACCTTTAATTCTTATCTAAGTGTTCACATCCATTCTAGACTCTGAGATAGGGTGACTAACTTTTGCAGTTTGCCCAGGACTGAGGCATTTCCTGGGATGTGGGACTTGCTAAAACCCAGGAAGTCCCTGGCAAATGGGGGTGAGTTGGTCACCCTACTCTGGGACCAATTTCAATAAGAGATCTTAGTGCAGTCGTCGTTTTTACTGCCAGCCTCCCATGAATGCACTTGAGACTTGGATTCAGAAATTGAATTCTTACCTGGCACTCCAATTTCACTGACTCGATTCCTTTATGTTCCCCTATTTCCGAGTCCCTTGCCATTTACTGTTTGGAAAGTCAGTTCTTCAGCACCTTCGTTCCCTTCAGGGTCTTGAGTCCTGACACTGAATGATAGTCCCTAAAGGGGAACCTCGGAATCTGCTTCTTGCCAGGCTTTTCTGAAAAATCTGTTTTTTAATGTCTGAATTCTCATTTCTTGTTTGTTAGGGAACTCTCCATTAATTTCTGCCTCACTTCAGAGGGTTTGCTAGATCTCTTAAGATCCTGGTGACCCTGAGTCTGGCCTTTCCTGTTGCTGGGTCTGCAAAATCAAGATTCAAGATATGGGACCAGATTTTCAGGTTTAGGAACTCTAATTTATTGCCCACTCAGCAATTTTCTTCTTGGGAATTGACTTAATTTTTTTTTTTTTTAAACAGCAATTTAATTTACATAGAGTGAAATGCAGCAGTCTTAAGAGTAACACTTGAGTTTTGACAGAGGCTTACACCTATGTAATAACTCACACCTCCATCAAGAGGTAGAACGTTTTCATAGCCGGAGAAATTTCCCATTTCAGTCCTCAATGGTGTGGCTCCCCCAAGCAATCATGGTTCTGATTTTCATCAACATAGAATAGTTTTGTCTGTTCCAGAACTTTATATAAATGGACTTATACAGTAAATACTCTTTTGTTTCATTTTTTTCACTTAACGTAATGTTTTTGAGATTCATCTATGTTGTTGCTTGTTTTAGTAGTTCATTCTGAAAATGTAATATCCCAAAGTTTTCATTTATAAGGGAAGAGAGATCTCCTTGCTTGGAGAACAAGAAATATTCCTGAACATCTTCAGTCCTACCACAGACTAAAAATATGCCATTAAAGAAATAAACTTGTATACAAGGGGTACTCAATACAACTCTGTGCTTTTCAAACTAAGAACTTAGTACATTCATTTATTCATTTAAAACTTCTTTCAAAAACTCTTATGATTGATAGTACTGATAGAATTCAGGTCAGACTTCTAGATTAAATATAGTTTCATTTGAAAACACTTTGAAAAGAGTTTGAAACAGTTCAAGTTCAAATATGTAATATTGTAACAGAGGTTACCTGCTTTAATATTGGATATCTTAACACTGAACACTCCATAATAACATTTGACATAAAAAGTTTTGAAAGCTGGTAAAAAGAATTATATAACCACAGATAATTATAATTAAGCATAAGTCTTTACTGATCACCTACCATATCTACCAAATCGAAGATTTGCTAGGTTCTTGGAAAAGGGAACTTTCAGGGAAGACAGTGAGAAATAAAGAGGATTAAGTCATAGGCAAGTTTAAAGTAAGATATTATATAGTCATAAAATTAGAGTAATACAAAATACAGTATGATAAATGCCAAATGAAAGGAAGGAGGTACTTTTGTGGGAGTTTTATGGTGGGTGCAACTATGCAAAGCACAGTACCTGGCAAACACAGTGATGGCTATAATAAGGTATCTATACTTGTTCTTTCTCTCTTTTGATTAAAAAAATGTATTTTGTGGGGAGGAGAGGCTCTAGAATATATTTGTTGGATTGAGAAATGGCAATAGAGACGTACATTAGACTCATCTTATTGAGGGCTTAAATTAGGAGTTTTGGTTTTATCCAATAATGAATGGGATCTATTTAGGTGTTGATTTTTTTTTAAGCTAACTTTTATTAAGTGATCTAATTTAGGAACTTAATTTTTCTATATTGTATAGAACAGACTTAAAAGGCCATTTTAGTCATCTAAATATTACTGAAATGAGTAGGTTGAAAATACTAAATAGTAAAATCCACTGGAAAATCTATGATCAGTGTTGGCATCTATCACTCTTTGTAACTTGTACCATCAAGAATTAACACCTAATTGGGAGAAAATTATTGGTTTTAACCTATTCAAGGTTGCCATTCTTTTTTATTGCTGAATAGTGTTCTATTATATGAACATATTATTCTCCTGTTGATATACTTTGAGTTGTTTCCAGTTTTTACCAATTATAAAGCTGGCATAAACATTTGTATACAACTTTTTTTTTTGTGGACATATGTTTCTATTCTCTTTGGTGACTATGCATAGAATTGTTAAGTCATACTGTAGGAGTATGTTTATCATTTAAAAAACTGCCAAACCATTTCCCAAAGTAGTTTTACCATTTTATACTCCCACCAGTAATGTAGGGGAGTTCGAGTTTCTCCATGTCCTAGCCAATATTTAATGTTGTTAGTCTTTTTAATTTTAACCATTTTTATGGGTGTGAAATGACATTTATTGCAATTTTAATTTGCATTTCTCTGATAACCAATGATGTTGAATACTTTTTTAGATACTTATTGACCATTTATAAATCTTCTTTTGTCAAGCTCCTGTTCAAGACTTTTGCCCACTAAACAAAATTATTTGTTTTTATCATTGAGTTGTGGGATATTTTAATATAATCTAGAATTTGTGTATATCAAGAATATTTTCAGCCATGTTTATCAAGAGTATTTTCTTCTAGTCCGTGGTTTGTCTATTCATTTTCTTAATGGTGACTTTGGACAAGTGGAATCTTTTAATTTTGATCAAGTCTATTTCTTTTTATTATGGTGAGTGCTTTCTGTGTCCTAAGAAATCTTTGCCTACTCCAAGATCGGAAAGCTATTTTTTTCATCTAAAAGATACATTTTATTCTAATAGCTTTATAGATTTTGGCTTTTATGTTTCAGTACATAATTTATCTCAAATTAATTTTTGTATTTGCAGTGTGAGGTAAGAGTTGAAGTTTATTTTTTCCTTATTGATATCCAGTTGTTAGGAATTGACTTTTGATATTAAAACGTAAAATATAATAACTTAAAAGCCTGAATGCCAATTACATTGTGCTATAAAGTTGTTTGGCTAATCAACACATATTTTTGCTTGAGACATAGTCATCTTGTAGGTAGACCCATTGCCAAGACTAAAAGATAATAAGCAACTGATTCTTGTTGAACTTGAAATTAGAGTAAAGTGACATCCACACACTTGTCCAATGGACAAAAAGACAGAAAACTCATGAAAGACTTTCTTTTTCTAGATTCCCCACTGAAAAAAATGACAGCAGCAATGACAACAACAAAACCTGATGTGGTCCCATATAGTTTTATGATGTGTGTCAGTGCCTACAATCACAGCTTAGTTTATATCTGTTGCATGTTATACCTTTTCTGTTAACATACGGAAGAAGCTCCATATTCGTGTAAGTGTGCTAGTTCCAAAACATATAGAATGGTATAAAACTCAGCACTACTTGGTTGCAATAGATAGAAACCCACCTCAAAGCTGTTTAAGCAAAAAAGGAATTTGGTTAGATTACATAACTTGAGAAGTCTAAGGGCTGAGGCTAGTTAGGCCAAACATGCATTGAAAATTTTCCTTATGTAAAAAAATATTTTTAAAAGGTTAAAAATTTTTGATAATTTTTTCACAATAGTGGAAGTAGTCAACTGCTCTTATTCTAAAGAAACTATTATTTGTAGATGTTAAAACTGTATGGAGACTTAAAAATATACTCTAACAGTCGAAGGTAGGGCAAATTACTTAAATAAAATTGAGATATTTGCCCCAAATAGTAGAAACGCAATTTGTATGAGTTTTCCAGAGAATTATCTGCAATTAATAAAAAAAAGAAACCTGATTTGTTAACTCAAATTATCAGTATTTTCTTTCTCCATTCAAATTGCAATCTAAGATTCAGTTTGTTGAGTTTGGTTTAGTGGGTATTTATTTAGGATTTTTATGAAAAACAAGGAAACAGAGAGGAGGAATAGTGCTGTGCAAATGACCTCTGGGGACCAAGCCGGACTCAAATGCTCACTTCTCCTCTGAGGTTATTAACATCCTTGTTTGTTTTGGCATTTTTAGATACTACATGGCTCTCTCTGTGCTGTTTGTGAAAAGCTGAGCGAGTTGAAAAGCAGAGACCGACTGTATTTCCAGGGGTGTTTTGGTCTGCGGGCATTTGTTCCTCAGCGCTGCTGTGGACAGGGCCAGGGCTGCGTGGAGCCGATTGTTTCTCCGGGTCGTGCAGAGCGGCTGCCTGATGTCGGTGCTGAAAGCAGCTGCCAACAAACCTATTCCTTTCCATTTTGCCTGGTCTTCATTTCACCGGAAAACACAGTAGCTGCAGCCACTCATAGACTTTCTCCTCTTTCCCTTTCCCCCGCTCCCCCCTCCCTAGACTTCTCTGGGCTTTGACGTCATGTGTGCTCCTTTCAGTTGCCATAGCAACCCCATTCCCCAAGCCCTCTGTCCGTCTCCTCTGGTAGGTTCCACAATGGTACAGGCAGCATCACGCTGCACAATGGTTTCCAGGCAGTGAAAGAGGGTGATTCAGCAAGCCACTCTTCTTCTTTTTCTTTTTTTTTTTTAAGCCTCCCCTTCCCTTTTTATTTTTATGGGGGTGGGTGGTGCTTGTTATATGCTTACCTTTTTCTTTTCCTTTCTCATTTTTGCAATTTTTCTTTTTTCTCCTCACCCCTCAATTCCTAGGGGCTTGAGTGACTTTAAGACTGGGTTTTCTTGGAAATCACCTGTCCATCATTAATTTTAAACAATTTCCCCACCTCCAAAATATCTGTTCCTTATTACAGTTTGGAATGTGGTTAATGAAAAACAAGTAGGGAGGATTTCTGGGGCAAACACTGCTGGATCAGGATCGTAGTTCTCAAGCACGGAATGGTAGGTAGCTCTTTGCTCATTCTGGGTTCTAACCTGTTTTTTGGAGGGTGGGGTGATGTCTATTGATCGCTCCTGGTGGGGTGGGAGAGTGAATGTGGGAGAGGGAGAGATGGGGTGGAAAGCAGGTTAATGAAGTGAACTACCTCTGAGGCAAGAAGCCACCAGCTTTTCCTTCTGTGTGGAGCATCTCTCCCCAGACCTGGGCGTGTTGAAACCTTTCTGTTTGGAGTGAGGGTTGGCAGAGGGTGGGAGGGAGCGATCTTATTGTGACCAGGGGTTTTTAGACCAATGCAGAGCTACAGAAGGAACGAGAAAAACAGAGAGAGAGAGAGAGAGAGAGAGACAGAGAGCACAGCTGTGCTTGTTAGAAGTGCTGACCTCAGTCCCATACCTAAGAAATGCTATGGGTTCCATAAAACATTAAAAAATCATGTCTTTAAGTATGCATTTATGTTTACTTCCTGAGAGGTGTAACTTAAATAAATATGTTGGGACATATTTGCATATTTTAGTAGGGAATAGTATTTATATGTTTTAGTTGCAAAACTGATGGCATTACTCTTTCAAAGACACTCTAGGCTAAATTTGGGCTGGGGAGAGGAACACAGAACGGGAGTCAGATTAGAGATAAGAGGAAACATGGCACTGCGGTCACACAGGTAAGAGGGCTCTTTAAGAAAGTCATCTCCTAGTCATAGCAGGCAGCATTTTTTTTTTTGTAGCATGGCTCCCAGGTATTCTGTGCCGGGATACTGTGTCCGCTAGAAATGTCAGAGCTCTTTGGGTAAAAAAAAAATGTAGCATCAGAAATGAGCATGGCAGTATACTTATCAGAATTTATGTATTTGTGCCTACAGCAAAATGTGATTTATTCGAAAATCTTCAAGTAAATCAAGCTTAGAGATATTTTAAGAAAATTATATATCTATTTCTTTTTTCTCCCTCTACATTTAAATCTAGAGACTGAGTCTTTGATTTTACCCCCTTAAAGACATAACTTACCAGGGTACTGCAGTTTAGCCACAGAGAAAGATGGGCTTATCCCAGGGCAGTCGGCTCTGAAGCGATCACAAGGTTGTTTACATGGGCTGTCTTTCCTGCAGAGCCTGACAGTGTCTGTACAGCAGCCCTGCCTGCTTCTGGTTTGTTGACGGTAACTTTTATGAACAAACTGGAAAGAGGCAGGCTAAGTCATCTGAGACAGGCCACAGTGCAGACTGAAGGAAAACGGGTCTAAGTGCACCAGGCATTGCCAGTCCAAGGTCCAATTTCTTCCTCTATCCCTAGTCTGCTAGTTGTCGGACCCTGGAAAATCTCACAGAATGCTGATCAATGTAGTAGAAATGGTTGCAGGAATGATCATTTCTCTCAGAGAGGCTTCTGTAAATTTTCTACCTTAGGTGAGCATAAGTGTTGTAAATATAGACAGCGATGCTCGTGAATGAGCTCACAAGCTTCTGACTCCACTTAGGAATCATTGGATTTTAGGGACTGGACAGTTAGTTTTGCTGCCTCTGGTATGTATTCCCTTCTCTACCTTGATCTCACTCTTAAAATTGACCTAAAGTCCTGGATTTGCTTATTTTATCACATAGAGCAAACTGGATTTTCTTTCCTCCACAACGGAACTAGAAAATCAGATGACAAAGGTGGTATGACCTTAGATATTAAAGAGTCTTCGTGCTTCTTCATTTGCATATCACTCCTTCCTGTTTTTGCAAAGTATTTTTAATTTGACGGGCTCCTGGTGTTACAAAATCTTCGAAGTTTTGATAAAAAGATTCTTGATGATGAGGCAGTAAGAAATTATATGTAGAGTGGAAAAACCAGCTGCCTCCAGCTTCCTGCTTGCTTGCCCCAGAACAGCATCTGCTGTTGGGAGAAGTGTGTTTGCCATGCTGTAAGGGGATGTTTATGGACAGATCCCAGAGGGACCGAGTGTGTTTTTGCTGTCATTGTCTGGTACGTCTGCAGCTATTAGTATTTAATGGTTTCATGGTACGTGGTCAGTATTTTTCAAGGTTAGGATGAACTGAGAGTTGATTGTGGATGCTATAAATGTATGTATATTTTTAAAATTACAGGAAAATTCATAGGATTTTCCTTGTTAGTATATCCTATAGGAATATCATAAGCAAGAGGAATCTGCCTGATCTAAGTAATGTGAAAAAGCCTCCTGTATTTAAAGGTAAAGCCTCTCATATTTAAAGGTTTTTTTTTTTAAGTTTTATTGTGGCTTTATGTAAATGAATCTATTTCTTTGGATGTAATCTTAGGAAAAATGTCTTTTAATACTGATTTTAAAAGATAAAGACAGATTGAGGGTTTTCTTGTGTGTTAAACATGGGAACAGATGCTCTCCCTGCTTGCTCTAGTTCTGGCTTCAGGTCACATTTGTAGCTAAAAGACTTTGCACAGAACGGTGTGTTCAAATGGAATGATTGCTTAGTTGCTTATGAGAATAATAGACTCAAAGCAAGAGGGACTTCCTTCAATTAGAATAAGAAGTGAACAAATTGACATTTTAAATTCTTTCTCCATTGCCCCTACTATTTCCTCTTACAGTTTCTTTTAAGCTTTTGGTTGGACGTTGCAACACTTAGGCAAAAAGAGGCACAAAGTGTCCAGTAAGGACAGGAAAGGAGTACAATGCTGTATTTGCTGCAGGCTGAGTGCTTCCTTCCTGCCACACATGCATCTCTTGCACCTTCTTCTGAGAACCAAGGACTTGGGGAAAAAGTTGGGCCTATAGCCTACTGGGGGAGATGCTTATTTGTAAAGAAGAAGAGAATCCATTTGTTTCTTCAGCGTGTTAGATGTATTTATTACATTACATAAGTCTGCGATGAGACACTGCTGCTGATTCAGATAAAAGATCATGCTGCATATTGATGGTTTGAAAGAGAAAATGTAATTTAGAATTGGAGCTTGGATTTTCAGAAATTTACCTATCTATACATCTTTTCATAGCAAAGTTGTAAGGTTTTGGCTACTTTCAGTTTGAGTACATTTTATCCTTATGAGAAAATCAAGGCAAAGAGAGGGAAAGTCGAAAATCTATATATTTAGGTGCCAATTTTTTTCCCTCTATTTAATGGAAGGGAACTTCATTTCTTATTGTGAATCTTGGCAGAAATTCTAAATGGAAACCTCAGGAGGTATTGAAAATCCTCAAATCAAAAGAAACATTTTTGGTTTGAAAAGTGGACTGCAAATTTATACTTATTTTTGGTAAAGGATTTTCTAGTTGAATTGGTGTTTTGGATCCATAACAAGCCACTGCAGCCTTTCTCAGTGTTCTTATCCCTGAGATGTAAAACCCTTAGGCTTATAGAACTAAGGCTTCTAGGAATGAAAATTAAAGTTTTGAATGGGAAAAGAAATGCCTGGAGCTTCCTTAGAATCATTCCTAACTCATAGTTACTCTAAAACCCTGTATAGTGTACAGGTATAAAATGAAGTTCCCCTACAGGGCAACCAGGCATTTGCAGAGTCGCCTGCCTGGTAATATCCACAGTAAAATGGCCTGCTACTTTGTGTGTGTGTGTGTGCATGGCAGAAAGGAAAAAACACCCACAACCCAGTGGTGACTTAAAAGTACTAGAGGGCCGGCTCCGTGGCTTGGCGGTTGGGTGCGCGCGCTCTGATGCTGGCGGCCCGGGTTCGGATCCCGGGAGCGCCCCGAGGCACCACTTCTCCGTCCAACGCGAGGCCGAGTCCCACGTACAGCAACTAGAAGGATGTGAACCTATGACATACAACTATCTACTGGGGCTTTGGGGGGAAAAAACTGAATAAATAAAATCTTTAAAAAAAAAAAAAAAAAAAGTACTAGAAATTCATCTTAGTGACTTGTCTTCATAGAATTAAGTAAAACTGCCTTCTGGTTTTTGGGTGTTAACCTACCTGAGTGCTCCATGTGCTTCCTAAAATGAGTTTCTTAAAGTTGTTGTCCTCTTCTCATGCATTGGAAGTAGGGTCTGAAAGCATTGATAGTGAAGTAAAGCTCTTAGATCCGCTTACTTGGTGATGTTTACTCAGTGTCCGTCCTTCCTCTGCCATAGCACTTAGCACACGACACAGTGATTGCCTATTCCTGTGTTTCCTGTATTCTCTACTCAATTATAATCTCTGTTAGGACTGACTGTGTCTAGTACACAGTAGGGACACAATTAATATTCTTTGAATGAATGTCTCACATGCACAGAGTTTTCTGCTAAGTGCTATGGGTGGAAGAGTTGAGAAACTGTAGCACAAAGTTTCTGCCATTTGGGAGTTTACAGTCATTTAGTGAAATGAGGTTAAATAACAAAGATGGTTTATGATCAAGGGCCCATATCAGTGATTTGACAATAAATGTGGTAGGAATTCAGAGGAGAAAGAAATTCGCCTCCTCTGAAATGGTAGTAGGTAACACTGGAGGCCATATTGGGATGGCCTGGGCGGGGGCGGGGGCGGGGGCGGGTGGGCAGGAGAGTGTGATGGGGGAGGAATTCCTAGTGGTAGATGTAAGCACCTGGCTCATAAAGGGATGCTGCTTATTTGCAGCAGAGAGGTTTATTTTGGGGATGGTGAGCATACTTTCCAAACTAGAAATCAAATCAATCAATATGGTTTGATAATGGGTAGAACATTGGAAACTGGCACAGTCCTAGAGAATCTGGTCCAATATAATGTCAAAAAGTAACAATTTGAAGTTACAGACCTACCTTTGTAACTAGATCAGATTATGGAAAAACATACATACATGTACCTTCCCAGCTTCAGACCAACTTCAGGTTAGTTTTATTTTTTTTCACATAAGTCAGCAGTTTTCGAACTTCTCCTCCTCCTTTTCTCAGAAACTACGTTCCAGTGACATCTTATATGAAAGCAGAATACGCAAACGTGGAACTATGGAGCTGTCCCAGTTGAAGCTGAGTAGGGTGCCTTGTATCACAAAACCAAATCCATATCACAAAACCAAATATCTTATCAACCAAAGTAACAATTACTAATTGGGCTTATGTTCAGATTTTAAAATACCCAGCTACTCTGGTATTGGTAACACCAAAGTCTTGTGCTTGTGATAAATTTGAACAGGGTGAACTACCTTGAGATGTTTTATTCCCTCCCCCTGCGTCCCACCACCCATCACCAATTGTCTTTGCCAGTCTTTTGGTTTTCTAAATGCAGGTGAAATTCCCATCTGAATGTTAAAATCAAACTCATCTGTATTTTTGCTTTTATTTTAGGCTAGCGTGAGAAACACCAACAGCAGGACCATCTCAGATCTTCATTATGGCAACTCATGCAAGAAGCTGTTGAATTAGACCCATTTCCTATAGATGAGAAATCACATAAGCAGTGGTGAGTTGCAAATTTAAAAATGTTCCTTAACAGGAACGATGTAATCCATACACTAGGTGGGATGTGAAGAAATATTGCTCTAAATAACGTCAACTAAAGAAGTGAAAATCAGGGCCTGCCCCGTGGCTTAGTGGTTAAGTGCGCACGCTCCGCTACTGGCAGCCCGGGTTTGGATCCCGGGCGTGCACTGACGCACCACTTCTCTGGCCATGCTGAGGCCACGTCCCATATACAGCAACTAGAAGGATGTGCAACTATGACATACAACTATCTACTGGGGCTTTGGGGGAAAAAAAAAAGGAGGAGGATTGGCAATAGATGTTAGCTCAGAGCTGGTCTTCCTCAGCAAAAAAGAGGAGGATTAGCGTGGATGTTAGCTCAGGGCTGATCTTCCTCACGGAAAAAAAAAAAAGTGAAATTCAAAAGGACAGAATGTATAACTGGTGGTGCAGTGCTATTAATACCACATATAGTAGCATGAGGTCTTGAGGTGCATGGGTGCACCGTGTGACACTTTGATGCTACCACCCTGGGTGATACCTGGGTGTTACCAGCCTGTGTAAGATGGCTGCAATGAACAATTTCGTGAGGCTGAGTGACAGTTGGGTCACAGTATTTTTCTGTGGCTTTTATTATTTGCAACACAATTCTATATTTCACCAGTTCATCCCCTCTAGTAGAAGAATTGGTTCTGAGCTAAATTATAATGCTCAATTTCTTTCAAGAATATATATATATTATATTATTTATATATATGCATATTCTTTAGATCTTTAGAAATAGGGGAAGTGAAATCCCATCACAGTTTTATAAAACACCGTTTATGGACATCTTAGCCTACGAATCCTTTTGCTTAATAAAAACAATATTAAAAATAGATCCAGTTGCTCTGCTAGTTGGGATAATTTAAAAAACTTGTTATTATTTTATAAAAATATCTGCACACACAGGCAGAATATATTTTTTAATCAAATACTTGATGTTTCATTGTCACCAAAGTCCATAATCAATAGACTCCAGCAAAGATGAAGCAGTTATAATCTGTCAAATAATATCTTTGAGAAATAGAGTATGACAGTGGTGCTTATAAGACTCCAAAAGAAGCTGTTTTGAGCTAGTGATCAATATGTCTCTTTCATTTGCTTAGTGGCTTATGTAACTCTGGGTAGGTAGGCTATCATGTGAAATAATGCATGACCTATAGCTGCAGAAGACTGATGAAATTAACCCTATACTTATTTCACACCATGATTTTCATTACAGCCTGCTTACAATTATATTGAGAAAGCAGATATCATAGTCATCACTATGCTGTGCTTAATCATGAATAAATGAGTGTTGGTTATAAAAGGGAATCATATATAATTGCCAGTAATCAACCATTTTTGATCCAAAATATGGGCAATTTTATATGGCCAAACTTAGTATTGTGAGTTATATGTCACTGCCAGTGATATAGAAAACATATATTGCCCCATCTTAAACATTTACTTATTAAGCAAACATTTATTGAGAATATGTGATGTGGATTTCATCCTTAGCTTTTGGGATAGATGAGAGATACTACCTGCCTTAAAGGAGCTTTCAGTCTAAAGAGTGTGGCACTTAGGATAAATTATACCATTAAAATGGAGAGATATATTCTAAAGAGGGTGGTACTTATACACTGCTGTCAAATGGGTAGACATGGGGTGCTAAAGGAAGTGCAGCAGAGGAAAGTCTAATACATGTGGGGTGGAGATTTGTCAAGGAAGGCACTCAGAGAGTAATATTTTAGCTGAATGTTAAGGACAATAAGAGGTTAGCTAGAGGAGGGGGAACAGTGGGAACATTTTTTCAAGGGCCCAGCTGCTTGAGAGCGTGATTGTTCAGGGCACTAGGTGTCATTTACTATGCTGAGGCATAAATGGGGGTGGTACAGATGAAGTTGAAGAGGGCTGCAGGAGCTATATCGTGAAAGATCCCTTAGACAAAACTAAGGAGTCTGTGTTTTATTCTAAAATGAAGAATTTATGAAGATTTTAAACAGGAGAATGACATGGTCACATTTATTTTTTAAATTATGAAATATGTCATACACATAGAATAGTGTAGGGGGCCGGCCCAGTGGCATGGCAGTTAAGTTTGCACATTCTGCTTCAGTGGCCTGTGGTTCCCCGGTTCGGATCCTGGGTGCGGACCTACTCACCGCTCATCAAGCCATGCTGAGGTGGCATCCCACATAGAAGAGCTACAACTCTACAACTATGATATACAACTATGTACTGGGGCTTTGGGGAGAAAAGAAGAAAAAGAGGAAGATTGGCAACAGATGTTAGCACAGGGCCAGTCTTCCTCAAAAAATAAATAAATAAATAAATAAAATGAACACATGTTAAAGATTTTATTTAAAAAAAAAAAAAAGAAGAGTGTATAAAACAAATACAGGTTAAAGAATAATTATACAGTAAACCTCATATAACCAGCATTCATACGAAGGATTAGACTCCCAGTAAGCGCCCTTTGTACTTCTTGAAGATCACAGGCTTTCCCTTCCCCACTAGTGGTCACCACTAACCACAACTTTCTCTTTCGCCACCCTCATCCTCTTGCTTGTCTTTGTAGGTTTTCCATCTTGTAATCATAGCACATATGTTCTTAATCACCTGATTTTGTTAAACATTTTAAGATTCTTCCATGTTGATGCGTGTAGTTTATTCATGTAACTTGTATAGTATTCTACTCTATGAATATACCAAAATTTACTTGTCTGTTCTACTGTTGATAGACATTTGGATTGTTTCTATATTATTTATGTGTGTATGTGTGTATATACATAACATGAGTTATTTATACATAAACAAATATATTTAAAACTTAATAAAGTTATTAAGTATATATAATAATTTTTATGCATATATATGTATTATTGCTCATGGCTTCTAGTACATATGTATAAGAGTGTCTCTAGGATAAATATCAAGGAAAGGAACTACTGAGTTTTGGGGTATGTACACATTCAGTTTTTCTAAATAATGCCAAAATATTTTTCCCAATTAGTTGCATCAATTTATGCTTCTGTCAGCAATATACGAGAAGCTCTATATCCTCATCAACACTTGATTTAGAAGTTCTTAAATTTTGCCAGTCTGATGGGTACATAATTTTACTCATGGAAGTATTAATTTGCATTTTGCTGATTACTAATGAAGAAAAACATCTTTTCATTTTTTATCGGCCATTTGATTTTCCTCTTTTGTGAAGTGTTTGCTCAAGTCTTTATGAGATTTGTTTTTCAAAATGATAGCTAGCATTTATTGAATTCTTACTGTGCTATGTACTTTACAAGCATTAATTAATTCTTTATATCATCCCTATGATTTATAGATAAGGAAACTCAAGTTTAGAGAGGTTAAATAACTTGCTGACAATCACACAGCTAAGAAACAGTGGACTTAGGATTCAAGCCTAGGTCTTTCTGACTCCAGAGTTCTTCAATTTCTTGGATTACGTTTGGAAGGGGATTAGACTGGAGCCAGAGAGAACACTTAAGGTGCTATTGCAGGAATCCAGTTAAAAATAATGAGGTCATACATCAAAGAATCACTAGAAGGACATAAGTACAAAGCAGCTGGACTCAGTAATGAGTGTCACGGGTGAAAAAGAGGGAGGATTTAAAAAGTCTCAAGTTTTAATACCTGTTGGCTAGGTAAATTCAATATTAGTCATACAATGGATATTTATATTCCAGGTATTGTGGTAGGTGTTAAGAATACATTTTATGGAGCCAGCCCTGGTGGTCTAGTGGTTAAGGTTCCGTGGTCCCCCCTCCGCGGCCCAGCTTCGTTTCCCGGTCACAGAACCACACCACCTGTTGTCTCTCGTTGCCATGCTGTGGCGGCGGCTCACATAGAGAGCTAGAAGGACTTACAACTATGATGTACAACTATGTATTGGGGATTTGGGGAGACGAAGGAAAAAAATACAGTGTAGTGATTAAGAGCATGGGCTTTACAGCCAAATACACTCAAGGTCAAATTCTAAAAAAAGAATACATTTTATGATTCCATGACTCAATAAGAGATGAATTTAGTTCATAGGATCATAAATTTTAGGATTTAAAGAGACCACAGAGTTTATTTGGGTCAACCCTTCACTGTTTTAAAATGTGGAACCTGGTGTAAAAAGAGGTTAAGTGGCTTGTTCAAGATCACATGTTACTAAGTGTCAGATTAAGAATAGGCCTGCAAAGGCCTGCAAGGAATGCAAAATAACAGCTTGCTTGATTTTTAAATTACTAAGTGAAAATATAATCAACCTACTTTATCTCCTAAACATTTTTCAAGTCAGTTCTCTTTGAAATAAATCTGTTGTTACTGCCATAAATTAGGCCCTCATCATTGTTAGCAGGTTTATTTATGTAGCCTAGCATGTTATCTTCTTGCCCATGATTCTACCAATGAAGCCACCAGATCTGATTTGCGGTTGTTACTGTGTAACTTCTCTGCTTACTTTGATATGTTCCATTGCCTGTGTAATAAATTCCCTTCTCCTTAAAATACGCCACACTCCCATCCACCCCCAATTTAGGAACTGACGATCTCTCGAATTGCCTGGGGACATCAATGTGCTTCAGTCTCATTACGTAGACTCAAATGTTGCTCACCTCTGTGATTTACTTCATACTGTCTATTCTGCCTGTATTCACCCCACCTATCCTTAGTTAGTCATTAGTCATCTTTTAAGACCTTTGCAATTCAAAGAATGATCTGGGGACCAACAGCATGGGCACCATCTGGGAGCTTGATAAGAAATGCAGCATCTTAAGTCCCACCCAGATCTACTGACTCAGAACTTTCAAGCAAGATTCTCGGGTGATTTAAAGTTTGAGAGGTACTGCTTAGACTCGCTTTAGACTTCATCAGATGTTATGTCCTTCCAGAAGCCTTCCTGACTCGTTCCATTAGGCGTTCCTTCCTGGTGTTCTCACAGTAGCCTATGCATATCTATCTGACTGCATTACCACAATACTTTATTAATTGTTTGTGTGTCTGTCTCTCCACCTTACCTGTGAGTAATTTGAGCTAGATCGAATTGTCTTTGACTTTTCCATGCCCAGCAGAGTGCCTGATGCTTGGTAGCACTGCATAAATATTTGTTGAATGATTGATGAAAGAAACAAGAAAGAACAAGAGATAGATATATAGAAAGATAGAAACAGAGGCAGGAAAAAGAAAATCACAAGGAGAAAAAAACATAGCCAAAGGGACTTCATAGAGAAATAACTAGACTGCAAAAATGCACCAAACATTGTACCTCTGATACAATCTGGAAAGCAGCCTGACACAGAGTCTACAGTCTTATTTAAAAGAATGGGTGATAAATGTGATATTGTTTGCCAGATCACTTAGAAGCAAAGATTACCTTAATTTTTCATATAATAACATAGTTTTGTTATCGTTGTTGCTGTTGAGTAAATGTTGCCAAAATTTGTCTTACTTTCCTAAACAAAGTGTCCTAATGTCCTCTTAACTAGTCAGAGACAGTTTAGAATATTGTGTAAAAAAGGATAGAGGATGCAAGTTTGTTTTGAAGTTGTACAGGAGAGAGAAATAAGAGACCAGTGAGTAGAAAGTAGGTACTTTAGAGATGATACTTTATGTGGGAGATTGAACTAAATGACCTCTAAGGTGCTTATGAATTATGAGTCTATAGTTGTTCAGAAAAATTCAGGAAGAATGAGGGTTATAATAAAGACTATAATAGTGGATAACATTTATTGAGTGATTACTTCGTGCCATGCACTCTTCAAAGCACTTTGCATGCACTAATTCATTTAATTCTCACAAAAATCCTGCCAAGCATTTCCATTTTACAAATGAAACTGAAGCATAGGAGGTTTAGTAACTTGCCCTAGGTCATGCAACCAGTGAGGGTAGAGCCCAGGGAGTCCAACTCTGGAGCACTTCCCTTTTTATCACTATATTGTATCCTTCTCAGTATTAAAGGTGAAAGTTGGACCTGAATGGAGCCTTAAAACATTGATATGGTTTGAATTCCAGAAAAGGGTAAGAACAGGGATTCCAAGAAATGACAACAATATAATCAAAGTAAAGGAGATAGAAATAAGCATAACAGGTTTGTGGAACCAAATACCTTACAAGTGAGATGAATAAGAGAATATTCAGAAATTTATCTTTTTAGTGCTGCTCTGTCTACTTCTCAATGGCTGCAAGTTACCAAGATGGGAAACTAAATCCTTAGAACTATTTAACCCTAGTAAAACCAACATAAGTAGCCCTCATCTTGTATAAAATTTTAAAGGCTTTTCACTGATTGGTGGAACTTCCAGCAAATCTCCTAGGAGGATGGATTTGGGACTGTCACTATTTGAGAGGTCCCAAGTAATTTGATGTCAGATCAGGAAAATAATGTTTTCCTTTAGAAGTTGGCATTTTCCTGGAGCTTATTTGAAAAGTGAGTCAGCATAAATTTTAGCATGTCTCAGATTCTTCATAAAGAATTCTCTGTATTCCAATAACCAGTATCAGAGGAACTACATTAAAATAAAAGTATGAGATCTTAATGAAAGTTTGGTTAACATAAGAAACCTTTTCAGATTAGGACTTCTTGTAAAATTCAGTCTACAGTTTAGCGGCATTCATTACATATTATCTATTATTTATAGTGTAGATACCAGAAATTATATATGCCAGATGTTTCAAAGTTTTCTTTCTAGTTGTACTTTTGGGAGGTTTAGGTGCTTTGTTGATGCTTTAAATCCTTAAGACCCGCTTTCAAGTTCCTTTAAATTTGAGAGTGGATAACCTTGACAGTATTGTCTTTAGAAAGTCATTTGTAAATCTTAAGAATCAACATAAGTCTGCTTTGGAATTTAGTTTAAGATTTAAAATATTGCATTCCCCCTGCCCGCCCCTCCCCCCAAAACAAGATTGAATGAAATATGTTAGGCAAAAACTATGCAAAATAGTGGGTAAGAAACAATTAATTTAAGCTATTTTTCATCTTTTATGAGTTTCAGCCAAATATATCATGTCATGTGTCTGTTGACTATCCTCTTGGCCAACCAGGGTTCAGGTCGGCAATGTGGAACACCACAGGCAGTCAAATCTCATATGTTGAACTTCTTTTCTAGTCTTGGTCCTGAGTATAGATGTCTAACTCTGTATATAATTTAAGGAGCCAAAACACCATCTAGTTCTCAATGCTGTCTGCTTCTGAACCTGATATAATGTGTGAAATTCCCACTTACTCCTTTGGTTGAAGACTGTTCCTATTAAAATAGAAATGTTATGAAGTAAATTGATTGGCTATCTAACCTGATAAACTAATTTGAGTTAAGGTTTGAATTGGTGGTAATGGATTTTGAATCATAGATAATATCCACACTTGGATAAATGTCTTAATGCATTGACATGACAGGCTAAAGGAATGGAATATACAAGAAAGATTTTTATATGGGGAGGAAATCAAGATTGGTTTGGAAGAGAGTGCTTTGTTAGGGGTTTGGCAGATTATTTTAAAATTTTCATTGGATAGTCTCTGGAAAAGGAAGCGATCTTGATGTTAGATTCTCCTTACTCATCCCAGTTCTGTCTGAATTAATATTTCCTTGACCTAGCTGAGTTTCAACTGTGTATGAGGCAGTTGTGATAGATATGTTTAAATTTCTTTTTCACAGTGAAAATTATGTAGATTAAATTGTATAGATTGAATTAAATTATGGGATGATACCCAAAAGGCCAGGCCCAAGTGGAGGGCCTTGGTGAGGGTAGCCTTGGCCAGCAAAGGGACTTCATGAGGATGAAAAGCAGCTTCATGAACAGCTGAAAAGGAAGAATAGGCCAGATGGAGACTTAGGAGGGTCTTGAAGACAGACTTGTCAATGCCCAATTTTGGTTTAACTCTCCTTTTGTTATCTTTAGCTTAATTCTACCCATTCTCACTCTAAATAAAGAGATAAGATATTTTAGTTATAGGAAGTCGTTTCCAATTATTCAGACTTATTATCCATAAGGAAGATTATGCATAGGCAACCAAATTGAATGCATCTATTTCCCAAATTTGTATCTTTCTTTATTTTAAAATAACCCTCTGCTATTGAAGGACTAGTGTGCACAATTTTTTGTTCATTGATTGACTTATGAGAGGAATCTTTTAAAATTTGCCTTTAAAATCATGCTTTCTAAGCTGTACAGGGATTTGCCAACATACCAGGTGAAACTATTGGCATCTTAATCACTTTAGGTATCATATCAATACAACACACTTACATGAAGGTTAACAGATATTTTCAACAGGCAAATTGCTATGGTAGAATCTTAGAAGAATGAATAAGACACAATTCTTCCCTCCGTCCCTCCCTCCCTCCCAGTCTGCCTCCCTGCCTCCCTCCCCTACTCCCTTGCTTCCTTCTTTTCTCCCTCAAATATTTACTGGCTGCCCGCTCTGTGCTAGGTGCTGCAGCAACATAGATAAATTCTATTTAGTCCTTAAGCAGCTCACTACCAAACCTGGGCCTTTGAGTGGGAAGGGAAGGGGGAAACACTTATAAACAAATGAATCTCACATGTAGGATAGTTGCTTTAGTAGAGGTTGAGTTCAGAGAACAGTGCAATTACAAATGATTCAACTACTACCCGGGCATTCTCAACAGGGGTTCCACAGAAAGACATGAGTCCCTGTGCTCTAAGGCAGCAATTCTCAGACTTTGTGGTCTCATGATCCCTTTACACTCTTGAAAATTATTTAGAAACCCAAAGAGCTTTTGTTTATGTGGGTTATATTCATTGGTATTTACCATATTAGAAATTAAGATATAAATTTAAAATGTTTATATAATTCATTTAAAAATTAACAACAGTAAACCCATTACATTTTAACATAAAATAACTTATCATTTTATGAAAACTACTTTTTACAAAACAAAAATAATTTAGTGACAAAGTGGCATTGTTTTACATTTTTGCAAATCTGTTTAATGACCCGTTTAATAGAAGACAGCTGAATTCTCTTATCTACTTATGCCTTCAATCTGTTGTTATATCACATCACACAGCCTTGGGAATACTTTACTGTACATTTGAGAGAAAATGAGAACGAAAATGGAAAACCGTGTCTTAACAGTATTTGGAATCAGTTTTGACCTCAGGGGCCCCATTGAAAGGATCTTAGGGACACTCAAGGGGGTCTAAGCGCTATACTTTGAGAACCCCACTTCTAAAAAGCATGTGTTGTATGTAATGAATTAACATCTCTTTACACATCTAGAATGATACTAATTATGTACCACCCTTGGAAAAACTGAGGAAATATTGTGTTTGGTCATTCAGAGGAGGAACTCTTGATGGGAAAGGCTGTAAGCCTAACCTCCTTGAAGGCAGAGATCTAGTTCTCTTTTTTATCCGTTAGCTGTCACAGGCCTGACATGTAGTTGACTGTCTGTGAATCTCAATGATCGAGCATTCTAAAATGACAGATGTGCTTTCATAAGTCACTCTAGTCCTAGGTAGAATATGGTGAGTGCTACAAATAAAAGGTTCAACGTGTTTTGTGGAGTTAGAGGGAGCAGCCATTTTCAGCTGAAGTATTAGAAGGGATTCGTTGAGGGAGGAGGTGGCGTCAGAGTGGAATTGTGAAGATGAAGTCAGTGTTGGAGCTGGAAAGGTAAATTCTAGAAGATGGAATAGAATGAGCAAGGAGCAGAGTGGGCTTGGGGTTCAGAAGTTTAGGCTTGTGTGACCTAGGCACGGAGGAGATGGCAGTCAGGGAGATGGCTGGGAAAATAGATTGGGGCCAAACTGAGGGAGGTCATGAATGATCTATGAAGGAATTTGGGTCTGTTTCTTTAGATCATGAAGAGCTACTGCTGTTTTCTGAGCAGGTTTAAGGAAATAATTCTGGCAGCAATGTTGAGAGTAGTTTGGAGAGGAGAGAAAATGGAGGCAGGATGAGCAGTTAGAGGGAGGGAGGGAATGAGAATCCAGCTTGAAGAAGAGGCAGTAAGAATCAGTGGAGAGGAATCCGGTGGAGAGAGATGACGTCCAGGTTTCAGGTAGTTTGGAGTAAGAAGTTATAAAAGAGACTGGGCTTCAGTCAGTAAGGAAGGGAAATGCTGGGTTCTTTATGATTTCACTGTAGGCCCAGCCACAGCATTACTAAGCAGTTATACCCAGATCCTTGGGCTTTGGTTTTTCCATATGTAAAATGTAGAAATGGATTGCTTGCCTATTTGTGTCACAGAGTCCATGTAAGGATTAATGAGCTCTTTGACAGAAAGGCACTCTATTAATCTAAGCCATCAATAATAAAAATGAGAATGTTTGCCAGGTGTTTTTACTCCTATGTCGAAGGCTGCTCTGTAAATATGAAATACTGCCTAGAACCGTTGTCACTCTTAATAATAGTAAGTCATTACCACAAAATGCCTATACAGCAAACGTGTTCTCTGTCAATTCCAAAGTGGGAAGATGAAACCAGGCATGGAAGTCCATTCCATTTTGTTTATTATGAATCTTGCTTATTGTAAACTATTTTCCTGGTTAGTAGAGAAGTCATTTTAAGAGTATTTGAATTTCATTGTATCTCATTATTTCTATCACTCTATTCTGGTCAGGTTTTCCATCGTTATCAGGGACCTCATTATCCTGACTTTTCTCTGTGCAAATGGAGATGGGATGACATTTGATGTGCCCAGTACTTGCATCTGTGTTCTTGTCGATTATAGCGACTTCCATCAGTTTTCACACAGAGCTATGTAGTACCGTGGCCAAACATGCAAACTCCTGAGTCAGACCGCCTGGGTTTAAACCCAAATTCTGTACTTCATACGCGATCCTGGTTAAGTTATATCATCTCTTAAGCCTCAGTTTCTTCATCTGTAAAATGGTACTAACAGTGGTGCTGATCTTATAAGGCTGTTGTAAAGGTGATGAGTGTAAACCACGTGGCCTTAAATGTTCAGTAACTGCCAGGTTTAGATTTGTTTTGGGTCACATTTATTACCGTTATTATCAACAAGTTTTCTTTCCTATCAAGATCTTGTTTCATACCTTGTGAATTCATTATTTGTCTACCAATAGTTAATTTGTGACCACACAATTGATCATCAACCTTTTCTTTACCTAGAATAACATTCTGAAGAATCCCCAAAATCGTAAATATTGTTCATCATCCCTTTATATATATTCCTATTGGGCTTTCTTTTGCCTAGCAAATCAAGTATTTAATTCTGCAGTAAATATAAGGGATCCAACAACTTGTTCTAACCATCCAACTGGTATTATTTCCCATGATACATTGCTGTCCTCCCACACAACCTTCCTGTAAAGAAAATGTGCTTGCCATCTTCCTTCTTGGCCTTGTATTTTACTCAATCTGTTCTCAAGATCTGTAACAGTATGTTTCTGTCTTTGCTGTGGATCAAGTCTCTCTGGACTTCTAAAGGCACCTTCCCTTTTAGCTCAGATCCATTGAGGTCTGTTTGGAACATACACCAAGCCCTTGGTGTATATTGTTGAGGCTCATGGGAGGTTGGGGCTACAACCAAACCTGGGCTCTGCTCTCCAAACCAAAGCTTGTTTTTCTAATTTGCATAAGTACTTCAAGAGTCATTGGATGACTTTGGTTTTGCTCAGCACCCAATCAGTTGTTATCCATTACTATTGATAAGTGATGCTTATAAATTCCTGTGAGTTTTGGCCAAATATATCATTGGCAGATTCTTCCCTTGTCATAGTTGCATGGACTGAATATTCATCCACTGTCTCTCTCTACTTCTTGTAGAAGTCCTTGGCTCTGACTTCTATGGGATAGGAACCAAATCAAGGCAGTGGTCTTGCTTCATATGAAAAGTTGATCCATGTTTGTTAATAGTGAATATATTCAAATTGTGGAGGACAGAGTGAAAATGACTATTGAAAATAGCTGCTATTAGAGGTGGGAAAATGATTGAGTAGTAAGGCAAATCAGAATACATTAACATTTAATCAGTTCCTTCTTTTATGATTCCAGAGTTGAGTGTCTGTCTTAATCATTCTGGCTTAGAAGTTGTTCAGATGAGTATATCAGGAGGGAGTTTCCTTTTTGAAAATTGTGATACTCTGATATTAGGTCACTGAGGTTTCAATGTAGCTCATCGGGTTTACCTACCTTTCAGTATGGGGAACACTTAACTTTAGCTATCTGGTAGTTGTGTGATCTTGGCCATGTTACCTAATGCTGGGTGTCTCAGTTTTCTCATCTGTAAAATGGGAACAATAAAAGCATCTGTCTCATAAAGTAGTTGTGAGAATTTCAATTAATTTTCACAAGAGATGCAAGATGTAAGAGATGTAGTTATTAGAACAGTGCCTGGCACAGAAAAAAACATCAATACCTACTAGCAAGTAGGTATTACCTACCTGAAATAGCATGGTGGTTAAGAGCTTGATTCTGGTACCAGACTGCTGGGCTTGAGTCCTAACTCTATTACTCACTGCTTGGGTAATTTTGGACTCCTCCATCACCTCTCTGAGCCTCTGTTTCATTTTTAATTGGGACATTGATAGTATCTATTTCACAGGTTTTATATGAAGAATAAATGGAAATTACTTAGCGTAATTTTCGTTGAATATTAGCTATTATTTTTGTAATCCATATGACACATGCATTATAATGTAATTATAATAATAATTACTTAAAGAGAACTTACTCTGAGCCAGGCAATTCCCGAGTACATTACATATATTTTCTCATACTTATTCTTCACAATACCTCACAGTGAGGTAGGTACTATTATTATACCCATTTTACAGATGAGTAAATCGAGGCACAGAGAGGTTAAGCAACATGTTCAAGGTCCTGCAGTTAGTGAGTGGCAGAGCAGAATCTGTGCACTTATGCATTATACTTTATTGCCTCTTTACTTATGAAAATGAAGAAAAAAAGTTGAATATAATGTCTGGAGAGTGAAGTTAGACTGTAGGCTAACAAGTGAGGCTTTCACTGTCTTCTGCTCTCTTTAAAACCCTAAATCTATTCATAAGGTCAGATAAACCTGGTTAAAATGAAGATTAGTTGGTAGCACTCAAGAAGAAGAGACGGTGAGTCAGTTCTTAAAGGGGAACTGGAAGTCTCTGGCTGTGTACGGGAGTGAAGCCTCCAGTACTTCTTGCCCAAGATGAGACCTCACTCTCTTGGGGATGAGGTGAGGGCAGGGTTTACGTGAAGACTTCTGGTCTTATTTAGTTTCAAATTCTGCACTTTCCTGCTGCTTGCCTTAGTAACTGCACAACTCTGTTTGAGGCCCCAAGCAATTGCCCACATTTGCTATTTATTTTTAATTTTTTAAAATGTTGTTTTGTTGTGCTTTATACTCTATTGTCCTTGGTGATGGTGGAGCTGGCTTTCTTGTATCGCAGCCCTATGTTACACTGTGTGATAGAATGGTGCTTGACTGCAGCGTGTGGTACCGAAGGACTTCCGCTTTCAAGTCACACAAATTTAAATTTCCAATCTGACATTGGGCAATTAGTTAATGCTTTTAAGACTTAGTTTCTTTATCTATAAAATGGGAATGTAGTACATATGCCGTGGTTTTTGAGAGAATTGAATGTAAAACATTTTAATAGAGTGGCTGGCTAGAGCAGAGAATTAAATTTTGTTGTTGTTCTTATAACACTAAAAACTTTGAAAAAGATTATTTTGCTTTGGATCATTACCAAACAGTTTCATTATTGAAATAACAAAAGAAACTTAGTTGTTATTATGGCAAATGCCCTGGGGTACTTTTCAATAAAATAAAATAAATTAATTTCATTTTCATCCTCATTAGTATGTATACTCCTGGGTGACCCCTACTAGGATTGAGAAGAGCAAGCTCTAGAAAGGATATAGCTCTGGGGAGTGCAAGAAAAAAATAAGTCTATAAAATAGTACTCTGCTGTTTGTTTATACAAGTGAGAGCATGTATTGAACATGCTTTGCAGATTCTCAATGTCTCTACAAATATAAGATTTAAAAAATTGATTTCCATAGGCATTGTGAGAAGAAGAGATGAATGGAATTAGTTAGTGAAAGAAGGCAAGAAGAAGAGGAGGTCTTGCATTATATGTTAAGGAAAGTATGGATTGGATCGGGGGAAATCACAATTTGAGCAATTGGACTGTTGAAAAAATGCAAATAGATATTGGAAAAGCATATATGATAAGGATAAAATCACCAGTCTGATAGTATTGGAATATTTGGGCAAATCAATGGGGGCCTGAGTGCCAGGTAGAGGATTCTAGATGATATTCAGTCGGTCTCAGCCCATTCGCAGCGTCAGTGCTTGGATCCCATATACTGATTCACCTGGTGACACAGAGAGTTAGAGAGAGGCATTTTCTTTCATTATATGTGGAGCGGCAATGGCAGATTAATTGGGTGCTACACTCCAGCTCTTGATCCAGGCACGCGGTAGTCCCTTCTCCTGGGCTGCAGGCTTGCTCTGGGTTATCCGACTGGGTTAGGTGCAGATGTCCACCATCTTAAGGACCCAGAATTCTCACCACTTCCCATTTCCCCATTCTCTCTGGTGTGAAGCAGTTTCTTTGTTATGACTCTCAAACACAAAGGGACTTATTACACACCTTCTTCTGGACATCCACTCATTTAAATGTGAATAGAGACCTTGAACAGTTACTGAGGAGTCCATCTGAAGTGATTCAGATGTGATTTGCCTTTCTTAGATGATCAAAGTGATTATGATTCTCTATCCTTTTCAACAGGAAACTGTTTCTCAATTTAATCCATGGCAAGACCTCTAGCTACTTAAATTTATCATGTGGAGGTAAAGGTAATCTGGATGTACTATTAGTTACCATATTGATTCCAAAGATAGATTTGATTTCATTGATTCACTCAATGTATATTTATTGAACACTACTATGTGCCAGGTCTGTTCCAGCTGTGGGGATACAGTAATGAATACAATGGATTAAAAAATCATCCCTGACTTCATGAGCTTATGTTCTGGTTGAAGGAGACAGACAATAAACCAGATAAGTAAATAAAATATGTCATATATTAGATGGTGGAAATGGTCAAGGAGAATATTAAAGCAGGAAAATGGATTAGGGAGTATGGTGGAGGGTTACAATTTTAGATATGGTGACTGGGAAGGCCTCCCTGGAGAGTCAGTGAGCAAAGACCTTGCTTGATATGTCCTCATAGGCCTGTGTTCCCCCTCTCTTCATGATTCCATGTTTGTCACCTTCCGAAGCTAGATACTTGATAAAAGAGGAAGCACTTCCTGGATAAGTGCTCTAAGTCTTATCTTCCTGGATAAGACCCTCTTTTCAAGGGTCTGTCAGTAGCTGTACCTAATTGTTTGATAGAACCTCCAAACAGTTCTCAAGAATCATTTTTAGGAGAAAGTAGACTTGTCAAGCTTAAGTTAAAACCTTTAATTCTGCTTAAGAGCAGGTCTTAAACAGTTAAGGCCAACTTCTGGGTTAGTCACAATGGTTGAGCTCCCCCAAAAAACACATACCACTAATTTAAAAGAAAACAATTTAAAATGTTTTTTATTATTTCTCTTCCATGAAATTGATTCTCCCCTTACTTAGGAATTGTCTGACATTAATTTATAGAAGTAATTTCATGTTCTAGTTGTTTTCTAAAGGTTATTGTATGGCATTTCCTTGTCCGTTCATTTATTATATGATCTTATACTGATTTCAACATAAATTATGCTTTTATTTTTATATTAAAAAATCTTTTGATTCTAGTTTGATTTCTTTTGACTAATTTCCAATTCAGGGGAGTATCTCTGACAGTATATGAGTAATGTAATATATTATCCATTGCAAAGATGGAGAGAGAGAAAGAGTAAGAGATGGAAGAAAGAGGGAGTGAGAGAAAAAGAGAGCAAGAAGATAAAAAGCAAAAAGATTTTTTAAGAAACCAACTTGTTTTTAGCCTGTCATTTCTATCTATAGCAACATTATCTGGTTGTTGTTTGTTACCTTGTACTCTAAGGCAGGATCTTCATGGACAGATTTTAAATTTTAAAAATCTTTTTTCGTGAGTGTTTATATACCAATGTCGTGAACATGTTTGATATAAATGGCACTTAGCTTTAGCTTCTAAGAACTTTGTGATCTTTTAATTTGAATAGAGTTCAATGCCTAGCACAGTCTAACACATACAACAAATTATTAGTATTTGTTGATCAAATCAAAACATATCAGGGGTTATCCCAGGCATTTTATGAATTACCTTTCACTGCATCAAAGCTATGGAGATGACGTTGGAAGTGCAGAGTTGATGTGTGGAGATGGGCCTTGACAGTCACAGCCCTTAGAGGATCTAGCAGGTGAGTGCCAGTAGGAAATTAGGCTCTTTCTCTCTTCCTCCTCCCTCCTACTTCTTCCTGTCAACATTGATGATGTTAATCTTTTTCTATGGATTTATGTATGTACATATATATATATTTTTTTGGGTGCCTGGTATTCTAGACACTGAGCTCAGAAAAGGTCTTGTCCTCATGGGATCATAGTCTGGTCAGGGACACAGACATTTCCCTTTATAGCGTGTATCATAGTTTTGTAATTTTATAATTTATCTATATGTTTACTTTAAACAAAATATGAGAAATATTATCGGGAGGGCTACAGTATTTTTTGTGGGTGTATGACAAGGGTACTGAACATAGTTTAGGTGTCAGAGAAAGTCTCCTTGAGTCAAGGTGCAGGGCAGATTCTATTATGAAGAGCTTGGTATGCTGCATCTGTTACGACGTGGAAGAGTTGTAAGCAAAGGGTTGGAGGCATGATCGGGTCTGAGTGTCAGAAGACTGCTTTCTCTACTGTGTGGAAATTGTTTAGAGAAGGGTATGACTGACGCTGAAGAGACAAGGAGGCTGTCGCAGTGGTCCGGGAGAGACACAGTGGTGGCCTGGACCAGCTGCTGCAGGGTTAGAAGAGAAGGGGACACGTTCACGGGATATTTAGAAGGTAGGTGGAACCTGTAGGTCTCGTTTGCGTTTGGAAGATGAGGGGAACGACAGAGTTAGATGTGATTCCTAGTCTGTGGCTTGGATGACTGTGTGGGTGGTGGTTGCAGTCTTAGAGAAAGGGAACAGTGGAGGAGGAACAGGCTTGGAAGGAAGATGAATTCAGCTGTGGACGTGTGGAATTTGAGATATCCCGTAGGCAGTTGCATATGTATGCTTAAAGTTTAAGAAATAGATGTGGGCTGGAGATTCTGTTTAGGCTTCATCCACAAGATGAAGGAGACTAGCTTGGGGGAAGAGAGAATCTAGGAACAAACCCTGATGAACACCAACAAAGAAGGAGTGACTGAGAAGTAGGAGGAAAATAATAATAAAAATGTTAAAAGCTAAAATGTATATGACACTATGTGCCTGGCGCTGTTTTATGTGCTTTTACATATATTAAGTCAATTTAATCCTCTCAAGAGAAGTTGGTGCTACTGTGATCCCTGATTTTACAGATGAAAAGTATGTGAGTCCCAGAGAGGTTAAGTGGCTTACAGGCTGTCACACAGCCAGTGTATGGCAGAGCCAATTTAAATACTGGCATTCTGGCTTCAGAGTTTGTGGGCTGTTTTTCTATGTTCTTCTGAAAGCCATGGGACCTGCTGTCCAGAAACTCTGGGAACAGAGGGAGTCACATAGAGTGTTGCTGCTGAAAGGCCAAGGAAGATCAGGGCTAAAGTTGTCCATTAGGTTTAATGACATTTGCCATTAATGAGAACTTGTTTGCTGTTGTGGTGGTCTGAGAAGACGGATCTCAGTAGGTTGAGGACCTATGGGGAGATGAGGAAATGAAGACAGCAGTGTGGATGATGCTGTCCAGCAATGTGCCTGGGAAGGTGAGGAAAGAGGAGTTGGGAATTCTAGATGACAGACTTGGGATAGGAAAAAAGTCATGGAAACGACTTGATATGGAGGTAGAGCAGAGAGGGGTTCATTAAGAGAGGAATAAATTTGAGAAACATTGTTTTTTCTAGAAGAAGGCAAGTGTGGCCTAAAATAATTATAAACAATCCTTGATGTTAAATTATAGAATTTGTTGCTTTCTTAAAATCTCTGTAGCTATTCAGCAATTAGTTAACTACCATTACCCATCAGTCAACAGCATTAAATTTGGATGCAAAACCTATGGTCAGAAACATACTGATTTGTGACTTCTCTCTTGAGAACCTTGGGAACAAATACATTATAAATTTTAACCAGACATAAGTGGAGTGCACTCGCTTAGGACAAATGACAATCATCATTTAGTACATTTCACTCCATTTTCTCACTTCCTTCCATTTATTTCTCTAAAATTACAGAGGGCAAGGATTGCCTTGGGAAAGTTTCCCCCAAAATTACTTTTCCCTGTAGCTTAAAATCAGGTTTAATTTTGATCCTAGCTTTTGTTTAGAAGGTCAGTTGGACAACCATCCCCACTATAACCTCCAAGGATTGGAGGTTGCTAAGGAGCTCTTCTGAAAGATTTTGTGGCAAGTTACAGGGTGAACTGGCCTATTTCTCTTGGGAAGGTAGGGCATGGGAAAATGTCATAAATGCCACACTGGTACTATGCTGTATGAAACCACAAGCAGTATCTTCATACAAAGGTGGACTGGAATGTGTTTTCCAAAATTCTCTGTAATTTGATGGGTGGCGTTCTTTTCTTTTTCCGTTACTGAGAGCTGAGATTACCAAGAATACAATTTTTTTAATGAATCTCAAAGATGTGTTGGTTCCTCAAATTTTTTCCTTCCCTATCTTAAATCCACAGCATGAGTTTGATGAGCTTGTGACATTTTTTAGAATAATTAAAAAAAAATCTTCCTGATGAGGGAGAATTATTTATAAAATAATCCATTTAAGTGTAAAGTTGCATTTAATGTAAAGTTTTATTTAAAATAAAGTTTATTGAAAGTTTTATTAAATTTATTTAAATGTAAAATGCATTTAAATGTAAAGTTTTATTATTTTAATACCTTAATTTTGTTGTACCTCTAGTTTGTGTTTTTTGAAACATTCATAGTATATTTGCATATTGTTTGAAGAACAAAACCCTATTCATGCCATAAGTAGAGCTTTGATATTTGGGCTAACATATTTGGGCTAAACATACATTTTTAGGAAAGAATCTAAGTTTATCAGTTAGTGACTTGAGTCCCCTTTAGGCATTAATAAAGGAAAAGGGAAGAGGAAGCAAGATTAATTACAGAAAGATACAGTTAATGATTAAAGGAATTTTAGTTACAAACCCAGCAAAAGCATAAGGAAAACCCGTTAAAGAATCATTTTGATACAGTTTTTTTCCTTCTAAACAGGCCTTGTAGATAACTATGCTTGCTGAATCATTTGTCACGTTGTACATTTCCTCACATTGGTGATAAAACATATTTCATGAGGTTCATTTCGTGATTGATTTGTTGCTTTTAATAAAAAGTGCACAAGCCTTCCTCTGTTAAAAGAATTCGGTTGACTATTTGCTTGAGGAAATTCTCAGTACATATTCTTTGTTAAATGAGAACAGGGCAATGAAGCCAGTTAAGAACATTTTTCTTTTCAGTCCAGTGACTAATCGTGAGAGTGAGAGACACCTGTGTTCTCACGGGGCGCCTCTTAGCATCCTTTTCTGAGAGTCAAAAAGAGAAGTGCGTTTGATTTTTTTTCCCCAGCCTGGCTTGTTCTGATGAGACTCTACTCTTGAGTTTACAGGCTGATATAAGAGTGCAGAGGGGACTCTGTAATCAGATTCAGACTTGAACATGGCTATACATCGTGTTCGAGAAATTTCCTGTATTCAAAGAAAATCACCAAGTCTGCTCTGTGTTCTGCGTCTTGCCTGTGAGCCACTAAGTGAGGGAATGGATGTTCCTTCCCTGCTTCTGCTGCTGTCTGCCTTGTGTGGAATTATCTACGCCTTTGGAAATGCCTGTTTTTCTGGCCTCTGCTTTGGTGAGAGCTTGAGAAAGGCTATAGAATGTCTTTGATTTTAAGAACTTTCCTGGTGGTTTAAGTCAAACTTGAGAGAGGAAGGTACTGTTCTTCTTACTGTCTTCACTCCTCCTTTTCTAGCTTCCCCATAAAGATTAGCAGTTATCTCAGATGTTTAAAACATATATAGTGACCTGCACTCTATCTCTGAGTTTATAGATTTATTACAGGTCATTCACAACGTTGATAAGCTGCTTACCAATATTTATGTTTTCTCTTTGGTCAATTTTTTCAAACTATTATTCATTCAACAAATATTTATTGAGTATCTGTTATATGCTAGGCATTATGCTGTAATTCTAGGATGAAGATGAATAGAATACAGTTTCTACACATGATCTATTGGTACCCAGAAGGAACACCAACAAGTGTATTTAACATATTTTAATTAGCTTAAGATTTTGACAATAAATTCAAAATACTAATCCATCATTATAACTATGTCAAATTAACATATAGAAATGCAAGCAAACCCCTTAGCACTGATCCCTATAGCTTCTGTTAGTCTGTACCAGAGCTTCCCTCAGGTGTGAAAGAGCAGAGAGGGAAAAGTAATGACAGAGATGAAATTTGTCTTGAAAGCCTGCTGCTTGCATCTTCTTTTGATTTGCTTGTAGGGAGCTTGTAAATCCTCTTAGATTGAGGAGTTCATAAAGCTGGCAGGTACCTGAGCTTCTCATGAACTTCTATTTGAACACAAAGAAACTAAAAATCAGCACCATATTGTTATGGTATTAATTCCAATAGAAAGACACTGATTATTCTGAACAACACAACACAGTACACCTTTATGTGAATTCTCATACATGTAGATGCTCATTTTAAGAGATAAGGACACATATGTATACACACACACATAGCCTTGTACATGTATGTTCCTGTGTGTTCTCTCTGGTGGCCTACTGTAACTGAATTAGGGATGTAAAATTCTACCAAATTAAAAGTCTAGAAAACAGATGCTTCTGTCAGTCCTATCCAAGTAAGATTTCATTGTTTAATCCACTTCATTGCTTATGATATTTATAAACTTTGGTTATAGCTGTGTTTAAAAATAATAGAAGACTGTTAAAATATGATGAGTTTTCCTCAAAGATGCTTTATTTATTTTTTCATTTTGGGAAGGTAGAAATGAGGTGACCTGTAAAGACCAGAGAATGAGGTTATTCAGCAAAACTAGGGGAAGAAAAGGCAGATTTGTGACTCAGGATCTCTGCGTAGGGGTATGGCAGATGGCACAGCGCAGAACAGGTGATAAGAACAGGCAGAGAGGAGAGGAGAAGACGCACTGTTGTGAGCCCCAAACTGGACTCTCTTTTTGCTGCCGCTCCGGACCAAACTCAGGGCCTTGTCCTTGCCTGTGGTAACAGGCATCTTCCTCTTTAAAACACAGTGATGCTTTCCTACTTAAATAAAATTGTAATATAACGATGCAAGTTAGTGTCTAGATTATACTTCTTAAAAATCTCTATAACAGTAATCATATGAAAAAGTGTAGCACTAAGAGATCAGTGAATTAAAAACTTGCATCTAACCAGCTTATTAAGATGTGTTTAATTATGTTTATATTTGTAGAGCATGTTTTATTACAAATAGTTTGTAACATTTTATAAACTTTAAATAAATATTGAGATTTTAGAAAAAAATGATATTTAAAAATATATAGTATTATGCTACGTAATTAAGCCTTATGTAGGATATTGAGATCATGTTGTCCTTCAAAGAACTGTATTCAGTGCAAGAGTGAAACTTATAAATGTTTAGCCATTTGCAAAAGAAAGTAGTGCTATAAATAATTCTGGGAAAACTGTCAAATAATACAAGATAGAATTCCATGCAGTTTTATTGGTTAAAGCAGCATGTTGGCTCTGACTGAAGAAAAAGAATCATAGTTTTTATTTATTGTTTTTGTTGTTTTTTTTTTGTGAGGAAGATCATCCCTGAGCTAACATCCATGCCAATCCTCCTCTTTTTGCTAAGACAGGCCCTGAGCTAACATCTATTGCCAATCCTCCTCTTTTTCCCTTTTTCTCCCCAAAGCCCCAGTAGATAGTTGTATGTCATAGTTGCACATCCTTCTAGTTGCTGTATGTGGGACACCGCCCCAGCATGGCTGGACAGCCGGTGCGACAGTGCGCACCTGGGATCTGAACCTGGGCCGCCAGCAGTGGAGCATGCGCAGTTAACCGCCAAGCCACGGGGGGCCGGGCCCCCATAGTTTTTAAATCTCAGGGTGAGATAATGTTTTAAACCTGAGGGTAAGACAATCTGTGCTAAAAATTTTTTAAAAGTCAAGATATTCAGTATTTGCTAAACTTCATTTGGAATATTCAAAGTTTCCAAGATTTGTAAAATTTAATGAAGAATTTGACTTTAAACCAGATGGATTACATACTGTACGAAATAGGAAGACTTTCAGTCCTTGTACATTACATGTACTCCTGCTACAGGGTTATAAAAAGGTTCTTACAGTAGATTTAAGAACACTGAAAGTAATATAACAAGAAACAAGGTGGCTAAATACACAGTGTAGATTTAAAATCAAGTAAGTGTGTATATTTCCTGTGCTACTAGGCATACTTACACAATTGTTAGCATGAACAGTTTACTCCGTTTTTCATCAGCAGTTTTATCCCCCTACTGCATGTGGTTGACTTTTAGTTCTGTTATTTGTTATTGCTTAATTTCTTTCCCAATAGTGAAAAGAGCTATAGACTTGTACTTGGTAGATTTTCAGCTCTTTCATCTTAAAAATCTAGTATAAACTGACCACAGATGACTCCAGGGGCCTACTGCTCTAAAAGGAATTTAGGCTATTATCCAGTGGGCTTTAAATCCCCCTCCTTTTTCAACGTTTGGGGGAGTTGCAAGAGGAAGGGAGCAGCTATGTTAAGCCACCTCACCATTAAATATCCTCTCGACCACCTCTCCCCTGGCTCATGTCTTACCATCTCTCGGCTAAGCCACTGCAGTTACCTCCCTCCTGGTCTCTGCCTCAGCTCTCTCCCCATTTGAATGCATCAGACACACTGATGTCAGAGTAAATTTTTAAAAATAGATTGGACTTGTCTCCTCCCTGCCTACATGTATCCAGTGAGTTCTCCCATCAAGTCCAAATTCCTTACCGTAGGAGCCAAGTCTTGTTATAGTCTTACCAGCCTCATTTCCTGCCCCTACGCATCCCAGACTCTGGTTATTCCCTGAACAAACATGTCCTTTGATGCATTTCCTTCTGACTGGAATATTCTATGCCCACTAGTTCCAGTCTCTGACTGGGTCACATTCATTTTGCAGTGTCACTGACTCTGTGAAGACCTTTCTGGGCATTTTCATACCCAGGAAAAATAATGCTCCATTTTCTTGGTCCTCATAGCTCTTTTGACTGAGAAATCCTCAAGGTTAGGGTTATTTTCTTCTTACCAGTGCTCTGTCATGTTGTGTAAATGTGCTAAGTGCTCAATTAATATTGGTTGACGAATAAATTCTGCTTAGGAAATAAATTCTTTGTATATTCTTGTCTTTGCATATAATTTACCCATTTGGTATTGATTAACTATGTATTAGTAATCTAAGTCTTTGTATCAGTGTTTAAACCAAGGAAACAATTAAGGTGAAATGAATTAAGGTGCAACTTCTACACTAAATTATTTTTTACTTAAAAACTTCTTTACATTGAAACTATAACAAGAATAATGCTCTAATATAAATTTTATTTAAAAATTTAGATTTAATCAAATCTTTTTGAAATCTATTTGAATTCCTAGATCTAAGCACATGCATTTTTCATAATAAACACTCATAAACACTTGGGGCTGTGTTTTAATGGAATTTGAGAAGTTTCTAATACCACACTCACCTATAAGATTGTTTAGTAGTATTATTTGTTGATGATGTTAATTCAATAAATGAAATATGAGAGGCAGCGTAGTATGATGGTTAAGCAAACTGACTTTAGAGCCAAACTGTCAAAATATTGTCTCCATTAATTACTACTTGAATAACTTTGAGAAGTTACTGTGTCTCAGTTTCTTTTTCTTTTAAATGGAGATAGTAGTGGTAACCTTCCTCATAGGATTGTTTTGTAAATTAAACGAGTTAGTTGTGTGAAAGTGCCTGGGCACTCAGTCTGGTCAATAAGTGTTAGCTATTATTATTATTATTCCTAAATTACTTCACCCTTTTCTCTTCCTCTGTGCTCTGTGAAATTCCGCTTATTCAATGATTGGTGTAGGGTGCTTTACCTTGTTACGAGGATTTTCCAGTTCAAATTGCAACTTTGGTTGGAAGCTCAGAAGTATAGAAGATTGAATTAAAATTACAATGAAAGGAGAGTTGGAAATTAGGAACTAAATTGAGCTTCCTGTTTCCTTTGTGTAAAAGTCTTTGTCCATGGGGCTGCCGGAGGTGCAAGCAGTTAAGTGTGCGCGCTCGGCTTCTGCTGCCTGGAGTCCGCAGGTTTGGATCCCGGGCGCACACCGATGTACTGCTTGTCAAGCCATGCTGTGGCCGCATCCCATATAAAGTGGAGGAAGATGGGCATGGGTGTTAGCTCAGGGCCAACTTTCCTCAGCAAAAAAAAAAAAAAGTCCTTGTCCAAAACAGTAGCAATTTAGTAGTCAATGTACACACAGTGTAATAGGTAAAGTATGAGGACTATAAACTAAAAAATAGTCTTAAAATAGACAAGTTTTGATTGAAAGAGAGTCAATGTTGTAGAGATTCTATATGTGTGTGTGTATGAATAAAGATATGTGTTTTTGAGGGTGCTAAGATTTGCAAGTAGGTGGAAGGAATTCATAGACAAGAGTTCTTGAAAAGGGGACTGACTAAGAAATCAGGGTGGGGGGTTGAGGGAAGGAGCAGGCTCATTAATGATGCTTTCTATGATAGAATTTTTGCAATAAATTTTATGGATAGTATGAATTTCTTATGATTATGGAGATGAAATATATTCTATTTATAATAATTTATTTGATTATTACATGAGCAAAATGAACAGAAGATAATTCCTTAGAGGAAGGAGAGATGAGTCTGAATAAATGACACTATTAATATTTTGCCAGATCTAATCATACTTCTGCCTAAGTGTTGCCTTCTTTACTGGATGCCTCCTTGTAGTAACTATCAGAACTTGAATCCATGGACTTGAAGGTGATATAGTGTAAGGGATCTGAAATCAGACCACTATTTGGGTTCAAATCTTGATTCTACCATTTACAAGTTTTATGATTGGGGCATTTTTGGCCACATTAAACTTCCATTTCCTCTGTAAAATGGGGATATTAATAGTACATAAGAGACAGTGTCGTGTGGACTGAAATAATGAATGTATGGTTTTAGTGTCTGGCACACAGTAAGTGATCAACAAATATTGGTTATTATCTTCATATCTTGTCAGTCCTGCCATTAAACTTGCCCCTATAATGCATAATATGGCCCTTGGACCCTGATATTGATATTCGTTCTCCAAAACCTTTTGGGGACTTTTCACCTCAAACAAAGAGAAGCTGTACAATATTTTCAGTTTTACCATTTAGAATTGGTCAATAACAAACTAAGTATTAGTTCAGTCCTGCATTCTAATTATGGTAAAGAAATACCCCTGTACTATCACTTGAATTTCTTAGAAGGGAGATTATTTCTCTCCAAATCAAGATAGGTATTATTTTCACACAGACTTTTTCAATGTATGTTTTGTTTGGTGGTTCAATTTTCTTAATTATCCCCAAATCAACTTATGAGTTCTATACATAATAAATAATATACTATTGAATGTAATAGTAAAATAATTTTTGATGATTCTGTCATTGCACAGAATTTTCTGACCAGGCAATAATGATCCCACGGAAGGCTATGACAGGGAGCTGTGTATCATTAGTAGAATTCTTTCCAAATTATGATTATCTTTTCTCTGGAATTTTCAATTTTTGTTTATGCTGTTGTAGAAGAGATTATGATTGTAAAATCTGATAGACCTGGTTTAAACTTTGATTCTGACACTTGCTTGTTGTGTGATATTGGACAAGTTAGTTCTCTAAGACACTCTACATGATTTGATGAGGTATAAATGTGATTACATACATAAAACACTTAGTTCAGTGTCTGGCAGAGAGTTGGCGAACACTATTTCTAATTTATTTCAGATTTGTGCGTTGCCTGGCCTGCCCTGAATTCATAACGGAAATGAAATGAGACTACATTGAGAGATTTAGAGATTACACAGAGCTTGCTCCTAAGGGACCATAAAGAAGACAGCAGAGAGAAAATTTACTTTTCATTACCAGCATTTCCTTTCTAGCATGTGTGGTGGACTTCTCCTATATTCCCTGCTATGATAAATGCTATTTTTCAAAATGAACTCATTTCTTCTCTGAGATCTTAAAAATAATATTTTTCTCTTTCCTGGCCTGAATATTTCAAATTTTGAGTGACCTTGGTGAGCATCTAAGCCACAATTATTGACTTTAAATTCCCAGGAAAGAGAATGGGGCTTCTCTGGGCCCAAGGACAAGTCCATAAAAAGGTACTGTGGTGGCATGGGGAATAATCTTTATCCGATATAAATCTTCTGAAACAAACAACAAGCCTCTGCTATTGCTGCTGACATCTCAGAACAAGGTAGTTAGTTATATGAACCAGTATGGACTTGAACTTGAATTCTGCCAGAGGAGTGCCTCCCAGTTACTGCCTCTTCTTTCCTTTTAAGCTCTGCAAGGAGGGCAGACTTGAGTAGAAGGCTCTTAGACTTCTGTATAGGCATCATTCAGGTTGGTTTGCCTCCTCCTTGCCAATTAGTTTATATTAGAATTCATAACTTCATATCTCCTTTTTTGTGCTGCCTTATTCTCTGAGTTCCATAAATAGAATCTCTGCAGAATGTGTGCTAGCTGACTAGATCATGTTCTAAAATATTTCACATATGAGGGATGCAGTTTCCTGAGAAATGAGAAGCTGATGCAGAAAAGAAATTTCAAAGACAAACAAATGCAAATTTTTCTATTTTTCTGATCTGTAAACAAAATTGTCAGAAGCTGCTCCTTAAATAGTTTCTCATACTCAAAACATGCTATAGTGCTGTTTAAACATGTGCATTAATTTGGGGCTGTATTTTAGTTATAGATCAGGACAGATGATTTTATGGAATTATGAACACTTGATTTACAGTGGCATTTAAAATTTATCTGACAATTCCATATAGAACTCCATTTAAAAAGGAGATATATTACAGATGAGAGCAGTACATACCTGTCTTAGAGTTACAAAACAGGTGTACACTTCATGTAGGATGTTTAGTAAATCAACCTGTATAGATTTTTTATTACCTAAAACTTTGAGTCACTGATACCGTTCTTTCTGGCAATAAATGTAGATATTCTACTTGATTTGCTGTTAGATTCTTTGGGAACCTGGACTAGAAATAAGCATTACTCCTGAAAATATGCGTCATTTAAATCACTGCCCACTCGCATTAAGTTTGGAAATATAATAGACTGGTTGGAATTACATTCCAAGAAGCAAGATGTAGAGGAATCTTATCTATTAGGTTTCATCATTTCTGAACTATGGGTTGAGAGATACATTTTCAAATTAAAGACTAGGGAAATTGGAACAACATAAGATATCTAGTCTGATATTTGCATTTTGCAATTGTGAAAAGCACAAATTGGATGGGTTAACTGACTTGTTCAAGGTCATACACCCACTTGGTAACAGAGCTAGACTCCATGCCTCCCCAAACCACGGTTGCCCTTTAGATTTGACTATTTCTCATTACTTTCAAGAGTTTCTTGTAAAGAGGCAAATTTTCAAAAAATCTAATCTGCAGCAGAGACTGAGAAGGACTTGGGTATAGTTAGTATATTTCAGAGGTCATTCCAGATGGCAGGAGTGAGGAAGAGAGAGAGTGAGACAGGGCAAGAGGTCTCCTCCATGGGCAGTTGGGGCTCCATTTGGTCAAGACTTCCTGAGAGGCAAACATTGGGTTCCCAGGGTTGTCTGCTTAAGGACCTGAGGCAGAAGCACTTGGGAGCAGTGGCTGGTATTCCTTATTGGTTGATGGTTGCGCCTGGGAGCGTTAACCCCTCTAGCACTTTCAGGCTGAGCTTGTTCAGGGGCTGAGCAGGCTTTCTTGGAGGTGGAGAAGGCCTGGGCCATAAAGTCAAAAGAGTATGGTGCCTGCTTAAAGTAGGATGCTGCCAAAGTAAGTCAAGTCTGAGCTAATTTGGAACTGTTCACTGCAGCTGCAGCTGAAAAATCAGAGACGAGTGGAGGGAAAGCGGCACAGGGCACCAGCGGGGTCTGCTTCGGCTGCATCCGAGTTTCTTATAGAGGTGTGATACTGCACTGTTTCACATTTTTACCATGGGATGACTCAAGACTTTCCGTCCTCTAGTGGAGAGTATTTATTCTGTTATTTGACATGAATTTCCTAAAACGGAGAATTCATCTTTGTGCACCTTCATCCTTGCCAGGTGAGGAGTCTGCAAGTCTCTGAACCCTGAAACTGTTTTTCAATATTTCCTCTCTATAATTCCCATTTTGTTCTTTTCCACTTCTGGCCCTTGCCCTGCTTCTTCCTTTTACCCCTTTCAGTTAATTTGTCCTGGCTACTTCCCACTTAGCTCCACCCTGCATGCCCCATAGCTTAAACTTACTTTCATTTGCCTTTTGTTGCCTTGTTCTCATCTCCCAGGTCCACCTAACCTGTCCTCCTCTAACAGGGAAATTCCCAGTCTCTAACCCAAGTTTTACATACCCTGTTTCATGTATTGAAACCTATCCAGTATTCTAGTCTTTTCAAACTATGAACTGAAGAATCAGTGTTGATGGTCCCTTCTGTTGTTTAATTTCTGAGATACCCTCTAACTCATTGGTCCAATAAAAGTAGACATTCCTCCTTGCCACTTACAGTTGGAAAGAACTTGAGAGATAATTTAGGCTGTCCCACTTCAATTTTCAAGTGAAGAAGTAGTAAATAGAGAGGTTAAGCGACATGCTCAGGTCTCACAACTAATAACGGCAGAGCTGTGATCAACACTCAGTGATCTTTTCTATCTGTCTATCTATCCTGCCAGCCTAATATAAATTATTAATTAATGTGAATATCTATAAATTGCAAGCTTCTGGTGGCTAGGGACTAGGTCTGGTTACTTAACTTATGTAATTCCTATGGGGGGCACAGTAATGGATAACTTAGTAAGTACAGTTGGAGATCACATGAAGCCCTTCAAGCGATGCAGGGAAATGGGAGAGAAGGCCATTATGTCATTTATTCTTCCTCCCCATTTATACTGCCTGATTATTTAGCTTTCCCAATGGGGCTTCTTATGGATTACTGAAGCATTAAAATCTGTAAGATAATTTTAAATATATGGGGGCAAAGTAGCCTAAAATCAGCCAAATTTTTATAATTCTAAATTTTTCTCTAATTTTTTTAGTTGTGTTATTTATGGGTTTCTCCATGTACCCCAAATTAAATATACTCCTTGAAAAAAAGGTAAGGAATATAGAAGCTCATTTGATCTATTTTAAAATCTTATTGGTTCTGTAGAGTTTATTGATATTTCTGATTCTTCATAAAATCAACCCTGAGTAGATTAGATGCTGTGTTGAGTTGAATAGTGTCTCCCTAAAATTCATGTCCACCTGGAACCTGTGGATATAACTTTATTTTGAAATAAGGTCTTTGCAATCAAGTTAAGATGAGGTCATATTGGATTTAGGTGGGCCCTATATCTATGATGACTGGTGTTCTTATAAGAAGGGGAAATTTGGACACGGACACACAGGGGAGAAGGCCATGGAAAGACAGAGGCAGAGATTGGAGTGATGTGTATACAAGCCAAGGAATGCCCAGGATTGCCAGCAACTATCAGAGCTAAAAGAGGCAAGGAAGGATCCTCCCCCAGAGCCTTCAGAGACAATGTGGTCTTGTCACACCTTGATTTCTGACTTGTAGCCTCCAGAACTCTGAGAGAATAAATTTCTGTTGTTTTAAGCCAAGCTTGTGGTACTTTATGGCAGCCCTAGGAAACTAATACAGATGCTAAGATAGTGTGGCAAATGATTTCCAGGATTATGTATAGTATCCTTATCCACCCTGGCAGAGCTATAAGGCCAATCAGTTGACACTATTTCTTGAGTACCTAGCAACTGCTCAGTAATATGTTAGAATGCTAAGAGGGTACAAGAGAAGGAGAAGACAGAGTTTTAACTCTTAAGGAATTTATAGTTGATTTGGGGAGATAAAACAAACACTACAAAATAGAAAGCATAATTAGTAGATAATATGAAACTGACTAGAAGTGCTGTAAGGTTTCAAAAAAGGAAGGTTTCATTGTGGGCTTTGAAGGAAAGCTTCTTAGAAATATAGCATTTGAATTTGGCCTAGCGTGGTGGGCAGGACTTGGAAAGGAGAGCACTGTAGTGGGGTCTCCTGGGGAGGTGAAGAGATAAACACAAGCACAAATGTGTGAAGGAACCTCAGAGGCAGGGAGGCTGATCTCTCTGGAGTGGGGTTTAGATAACGGAGATTAGGGGAGAGATTCTGATGGAAGAGGAAGAGGGAGACAGCCCAAATTCATAGCGGTGCTCCAGAAAGTGTGACAAAACGTGGTTTTGGAATACAGCTTTGTCAGAGAATACAACGTGGTGTGTGGTGTTGGTGAGCACTCCTCCTGGAGGGAGAAAACCTCTTTTGAATTTGCCAGTAACTCACTGTGTAACTTTGGGCAGGTTCCTTTATGGGCCTCACGTTGGACTAGATCAAGGCTTGCAAACTGGTTTACTTTGGGCTAAATCCATGTTAAGTAAGCCTTGTACATTGTTTAAAAACTTTAAATATTAACTAGAAGCTTTTTAAAATTCAGAGTTTTACCCTCTTGTGTAAAATGATAGAATCTGAAGCATTAGCTGTGCGTGTCGACCACGGCAACAACTGGTTGTAGTTACTGCCATTCCATATCCCCTGTGCTTTCCAGGTTACCCCACCCCGTGTCCTCACGAGTCTATGATGCCTATTTAGCCCCCGCAGGCATTTGAATTTGCAACCCGTGGACCCAATGATACTACTTTTTGAGTCAATGACTATTTCTTTAACTGTAGTGAAAATCACATCACCTTATAATTTTTTGTGCATCTATAAAAGTGAAATGCTTTACTTTTCTATCTTGTTTTGACCAATGCAGGATAATTGCAAATTCATTTGTACTTTAAAATTGTAATGATTCTCCTTAACTTGTACTTTTTTTAGTCTGTGAGTGTGTGTGAGAGAGAGAGAGAGAGATCAGACAGAGAAACAAAGACACACACAGATTATATCTTATTGAATTTACTGTGAGATTTCACTGGAAAAGATAATTTTATGTAGATATCATTAGTCATGACCCACTCAGATTTATATTTATATGTCAATGTTCTCTGTCTCTGTCCTTAATAAAAAGTTAGTTTTAACTTGTTTGGCCAATTTTAGTTTAGGATAGAGAAAAATATATAAATGCCAGGTTTCACCTCACTGCAAAAAATTTTTCAGATGTGAATGTTATTTTTGGTGCACGTGATAAGTCATCCATTTATGTATGTTTGGCTAAGGATCGAGTATGCCAATATTTTTCCTTTTGTTATCTCTCTTTTTTTCCCTTTGTCGTATGGTGTGGTGTTGGTTTCATGTGATTTGTGTTGTCTCTGGAGAGGGGAAAGCCTCAGTGTGAAGGCAGCTTTAGATAGGGAGTAGCACCAGTCTTGGTTACAGAGCATTTCTTCTTTTTTCCTCCCGAGTTTTATTGAGATACAGGAGCTTTTCTTAAGAGGATATCATTCTAATGATGGAGTCTTTTTAAGGAAAATTTATAGACAAATCTCATTTAAGAATAGGTGTAGAGATTTGTCTGTGCAGAACAGAGAAGTCTTAAGTGTGCAATTTTTACTGCTTTAGGGAAGAAACTAATATTTTATTTTGTTTTTCTGTATATATCAGAAGTTACAGAAATTTTTTTTTAATAAGTCTGGGTGAAGAATTTGTAATGCAAATATGCATTTGAGGCTGAATAACCTTTACGCTTAGTTTTGCTTGCTTGATATATCTGTCTCAGCATCAGAAAATGTCTAATTTTACCAAAATTATACAATTCTTATTTACTTTATAAAACAACTCTGTACATACACATAAGTAAAATTAACAGGCAAAAACTATTCTGGTACAACAGTCTTGGAAGGTAACTTGACAATACAGTATGTAGTAAGCGCTCTAGAAATGTTTACTCCGTTGGGTTTAGTAATTACACTTCTAGAATGCATCTTATGTGTATAATCAAAAAGTATGTGAAGATATTCTTCCAGTGTAATTTATAATAGCAAAAATTACTAGCAGCCATCTGGGAAGTAAAGAGCCTCTCATGTCCGCTATCATCCTTGGGGCAGAAACTCTGAACTATGGGTCTCTCTCTGCAAAGGGAAAGATAGAAGTTGGCATCATTTGGTGAGGAAATGTAGTCATGGTCTTTTAAAGTTGCGTTTGTTCTCCACAAGATAAAAAAATTGTTATTCTTAGTGGCAATGTTGGAGATAGAGATCCTCAGACTCCAAGCAGGAATTATCCTGAAGGTGTCCCATAATGTAAAATCAGTGTTATTTAAAAATTTATGCAGTCATGGCAGAAAAATTGAGAATTATAGAAAAGGTAGAGATTCAACTTCGATTATCTATCAAATGAATGAATAAGAAGAGTCTAGTGAGAGGTGTTTGTTTTTGAGGACAAATGTATGTAATCCTCATGATTTTGTGTGTGTGTATCTGTGTGCGTTTAACTTAAAACTGCGTAATCATACAGTGCTTGGGAAATTGGCTTCCTCATACTTTGTATTTCTGGGCCTGTTTTTGACCTTGGGCTCTCACAGGAACCCTATATAACCGACCCTCTTAAAAGTGATGCTCTGACCTGTGCCGCAGTAGGAGATATGGAGTAAATGATTAAAGCTACCTTCATGAAAAGCATTCCACAGTAGGAAAGGAATAAAGAATCTTCCCTGAGAAGAAAAACTGCTAAATCACTCAGTGAGAAATTAGGAAAAAAATAACAACTGAGGGCAAGCCATCATAAACAGTGCCTCAAGGAACTGAATGAGGCTTTAAAAACAGGACTCAAGCTTAGGAAGGTAAAAACATTTCAATGAATTTCTAGGCTGCCAGCAATTTCAGAATCAACTTCTCCCTTGACATTATATACTGATATTTTTACAAATATCGGTATATTTATGTTGCTTGTAAGGAAGTTTCTAACGGAGGAGCCAATGTACTATGCACATCAATCAGAAACCTTCACACTTTATCAAGTTCCTTAGTTATATATTACTTGGTATACAAATGGATGACCCATATTTAAGAAATACAGTCTGTGTACTTTTGAATAAAAACCAAAACGGAAGGTATTATGAATTTGCCGAGGGTGTTACTAACACACTCTACGAACAAAGGAGCACCTACCCTTAGGCCTGCATGTGGTATGCACACACATCATTGCTAGCCTAGGTCACATTTAGTAAGCACTTAGTACACGCCGGGCACTGCTCTAATATTTTCACAGGGCTTAGCTCCTTGGTTCTTCTTAACAGTTCAATGAAGAAGCGTCTATCATTATCCCTACTTTATGACATGGTCACTGAGGAAGATAGAGGTTAGTAACTCTCCCAAAGTCACACACTTGGAAGGGATTTGAGCCAAGACGAGCTTTTCTCTGGAGCCAGTTTTAACCACCACAAATGATTTCCAGGTCATGGCCAGGAAAGGACAGGTCCACAGGTTCATTTTATGTTTACATCAGTATTGCTAGAAGTGTCTCCTTTATGAAATTGTACTGCAGACTGTATGTAGGATGCAGCTGGCAGGTGGCTGAAGGCAGTGTGGCTCTTGGTCTTTGCTTCCTGAACATAAGCCCCCTTCAATTATTACATTGATATAGTATGTGAGCATAGGGCTGTCAAGAGACCTGCTTGCCAGAGTTCATCTGTTCTTTGTGCACCTGACCAAGATTCATCTGCGGCAACAGTGGAGACGTGGTCATTGAATAGTATCAGTGGGGAATGTGGGACTGCATTTGAGCCTGAATTATTTTTCATTTTAATTGCAGAACATGAAGTAGAGTTTTTAAATAAGGAAGCAAATTACAAAATAAATAACAAAAAACTAAAATGGAGGCCAGATCTCAGTGCCAACAAAGAATACTCTCCCATAGGACTTTGAATTTGAAAGGATTCTTTTCTTTTTGCTTTAATGTGAGGATTGTAGGAATTTTTTTTCAATTTCCTAAATGGAAGAAATTTCAATGTCCAAAGTTTTCAACTTTTGACGAACATGATGAAAATAATGATGATGATGATGATGATGATGATGATAGCAGTATTTAAATAGCACCTGACTATGTGCCAGGCACTGTTCTAGGACTTTACATGTGTTAACACATTCATCACCATATTGAATGTTTTTAGTATTATGAAATGAAGTTCATGGAATAAAATTTAAATATCTGAAGAGATAACTTTAATAACTCCTGAATGCCAGTTACATTAGCAAAATTAGCAGAAAAAGTAGGTGCTTTTTCATTTTTTAAATGATATGTTTTCTTTCCAATCCCAGATAGCTTTGAAAATCTTTCTCCTTGGTCAGCGGAGCAGGTGCATTATTCCTCCAGTCTATTCTAAACTAAGCTAAAATCCTGACGATTCATCAGATAAGTAGCTCGTAAGTGTTATTCTTGGATAGATGCACCTAAAGAGGCTATTTATAATTTAAGTAAACATGCCATGAGATACAGCCTCACTTGCAAAAAGGGGGATGACCTACAGAAATTCACGTAAGAATAGAGGCATAGAAGTATTGTATCACCATGTCCTCTTAAAAGTTTATTTTCTTTCCCTTTTATTCCTTTTCTCTCTGTAATCTTCAAGTCAAGATAGCAAGTCAGCAAAGAAAAAAGACTGTCCTCATTTTAAATTCTATGCAGAAATATAGGATAATAATGTCAGATGTTTCCTCCTTTTGGAAGAAAATGCAATGATAAAATCAATCTATTTTTTGCATTAGATAAGAAACTCTTTTTTTTTCTCCTGGAGGTTTAAAGTATTAAAAAGATATCTCAAGATCACAAATAGATGAGCCTCAGACCCTATTCTCTGTTTTCAAATGGCTACTTACCTCCAATCTGAAATTCACCATGTTCAACAACCATTTTCTTTCCCCCACATCAATTTGTTTCTTTTTCATACTTTCCTATTAATATTAATGATGTCATCATTTCCCTAATGGACTAGGGTCAGAATCTGAGTCATTTTTGAGAGGTCTTTCTCTCTTAATCATTATACTCACCTGTTGGTGCATTTTGTAGATTCTACCTGGAAAAGGACTCTTGCCTCTATAATTCCGTGGTTAGAGCTCCAGGTCAGGATTCATTCATTCATTGCTTCTTGCCTTGACTGGGATAATGGCTACTGACTAGTGTCCTATGATTCTTCCGTAGTCCATCTGGTGCAAAACACTCAGACTACTACTTAAAAATCTTTAATCATTCCCTCTTGCCTCATAATTAACTACAAACTTCTCAGCCAGGAATTCAAGGACGTTTGCAATATGGCGTCATTCTACTGTTCCTGTTTAACTTCCCCTATTTGCCCAACAACCCTATGCTCCAACCAAACTAGACTCTTTGCCATTTCCTAAACGAGTCACATGTTTGTATTTCCTGTCTTTGTACTCTTTTACAGCTATTTCTTTTCTGTAGGATAACCTCACTTTCCATCTCTACCTTTTGAAATCGTATTTACCTGTGTAGGTCAATGTCTATCACTTCCAACTCTTTCTCCTTATCTCAACCTAAATCACTCCCTTCTCTCTGTGAATCTCCATAGCTCTCTGTACTTATCTTAAAGGTCATTGTAGGGGCTGGCCCTGTGGCTTAGCGGTTAAGTGTGCGCGTTCTGCTGCTGGCAGCCCGGGTTCGGATCCCAGGCACACACTGACGCACCACTTGTCTGGCCATGCTGAGGCCGCGTCCCACATACAGCAACTAGAAGGATGTGCAACTGTGACATGCAGCTATCTACTGGAGCTTTGGGGAGAAAAAGGGAAAAAAAAAAAGGAGGAGGATTGGCAAGGACGCGCACTGACGCACCGCTTGTCCGGCCATGCTGAGGGGGCGTCCCACGTACAGCAACTAGAAGGATGTACAACTATGACATGCAGCTATCTACTGGGGCTTTGGGGAGAAAAAAGGAAGAAAAAAAAGGAGGAGGATTGGCAATAGATGTTAGCTCAGGTCCGGTCTTCCTCAGCAAAAAAGAGGAGGATTGGCATGGATGTTAGCTCAGGGCTGATCTTCCTCACAAAAAAAAAAAAAAAAAAAAAAAAGGTCATTATATAACATATAATCAATGTTACATTTTCTAACACTCTTCTGGCTCCCTCATCCCCACACTTATGTACATGTGTAAGAGTTCCTTGTAAAAAATATTAGGCCAGTTGCGTAGAATTGGGGTTATATCACCCTAGCTAGCTCTCAGTGATACATCAGAAAGGCTCAAAGATCTGCCCTTAGCATATTAAAAACACAGTCTGAAACTTTCTGCAATGTGAACCCATAGACTCCCTCTATCACAGGTAGACTATGTAAAGACATATTTATTTTCTAATTAATGGACCTGAATAAACCTTTTCTAGAAATTTAGCTCAATCTATATCATTATAAGTCAGCTGAAGATTTGTTTTTCTCCCTAGTAGATGATACGAGTTATGCTTCATTTTGTTTTCTGGCCCTTCTTGTGATAACTGGTTTATAATTTGAATGACTGCACAGACTTAGAAGGTCATTAGACCGATGCTTGAATTATAGACTTTAAGCTTACTTTACCCATTTAGAATTATCTAGAATTCAAAGTAGGTTTTTTTCCCCTCCGTGAAGCCTGCATGTACACATGGGCACAAATAGAGAGTAATTATTACTACAACATTAGCTCATGGCCTTCACAGCAAGATTTGCATTCAATGGGTAAAGGTTACCACAGAAAATGTGAGAGTTAAATCTGTTTTTTAATTGTTGAAAGTTTTCCAAGAGTAAACAGCAAATACATGCCACAACTTCTCTTTGATTCTCCCCCCTAAAAAAATTTGTTTTTTATCTTGTACTAAAGTAGAAAATTCTAATCTATTATAATGCATATTTTGTTTTCCATAATGATTCTGGACACACTACATCATATTTACAGTTTTAAGACCAAATGTAATAGTGTGTTTGGGATTCTTAAATGGATGCAACTAGTCTGCTATGGCCAGATTAGAAGGTAGTTTTGAGTGAATACATTAATGCAGTGGTTCTCGAAGTGAGGTTGGGGGTCCTTGGAAGTTCCTGAGATCTTGCAAGAAATCTGCAGGGCCAAAAATCTTTTCATAATAGTGCCAAGATACTATTTGCCTTTTCACACTCATCCTTTCAGGAATATATAGTAAAGTTTATCAGAGGCTACACAATATGTAATAACTCAACAGATTGAATGCAAAAACAGTATGAGAATCTAGCTGACCTCTATTAAGCCAGATCTTAAATAGATTGGCAAAAATATAAAACAATGCCATTCTTCTCACTCATTTTTTGGGAAAATATACTTATTTTTATGAAAATAGATTATTTTTGTTAATATTTTGGGGGTTTATTATGGTTATTTGAATAAATAGACATTTAAAAATTTTCTTAGCTTAAATTTCTGGAATGGTAAATCTGATAGATCTAATGGTCATAAACGGAAGCTCTTTGGAGTCCCCAATTAGTTTTAAGAGAGTCTGGAGAAAAGTTGGATAATTTTTGCATTAGTGTATATAAAATAAAGTCCCAATATTATCAAACAGATTATCTGTTTTGTTGTGCGTAATAATTGTATTATTTTAAATTGTGATAATATTAGGCATGAAAATTGATTCCATTTCCTTGACTTTTTAAAAATAATGAGTACTAGCAGAGACTCCTGCTTGTCTTGAAATGAAAATGATGGTGTCAGTTTTTATTTCAATTTTTATTGAAATTTGAAATAAACAACAATAAAATCATATATCTGTTCTTCTGCTTTACCATCATATTTTAGAATTATATTTCTTTGATTCTTAATCATTTTAATTCCAGTATATGACTAACTGTCATTTAGTTACTGAAAATGATTTTTATATTCTTATATAATGGAAATGTAAGCTTTCTCAGGGGAGTAATCTTAAAACAATCCAGTGATAATTGCTTGACTTTTCCAGAATGTACACGACTTTTTCAAACTAGGTTAGCATTTATGGATGGAAATATGGATAGAAATAGAGACATTTTGAAGTTTAGAAAACGACCAGTAATAAATTAAATATTGGATTATGAAATACCCCAAAACAAGCCATACGTGTAAAAAAAGTGCAGATTTGAATAAATTAAGAATTAGGAGTGGGGAAACAAAATGTCTTTTAGCTTGATACTTTAAGGTTTAAAATCCTTCGATGGCTTCCCAATGTTTTTGGACAAAGTCAAAACTCTTTTGCACGACACATGAGATCCTTCACAATTTGGCCCCAAACCCCCATTCCAGTGTAATCTTAACTTCTTTCCATGACTGAATTGATGTCCCTCTCCTCCCATAGCGTCATGTTTAGTCATATCCAAGTACTTACTTCTCCACATCTCTTTGTTTTTAAGTGTATTTTTCCCGAATCTGGAATGCCTCTTTTCTGTGTCAGGAAAAATTGTTAAGGGCCTGGAAATGGACTAAGGAGATTGCTAGATATTATCTAGAGGCTCCTCTGGGGATTGTTGATTCTATAGGGGTATGCAGAGTTGATTGACTTTCTATTGATAGACTATTTTACAACTTTGTAGTGGTAGAAGTTAAGATGTAGAATACTGATAGCAATGCAAATGATTCTCATCCATAGCAATGCAGATGATTCCTGTTCATAGCAATGCAAATGAATTTTGTCCAGTAGAGGATATAAATCTCTGTAAGTCAGAGTATTTGACACATGCTCATTTTATGTATGAATGAGAGTAATGTTTTTAACTTTATGAAAACTATATTTTAGCACCTGCCTTTCCCACCTACTGTGTATAAAACTCCTATTTATGCTTCAAGAAATAGTGAAAATACTACCTTCTCAAGTGGACCTTTTCTATTTCCCTAAGCAAAATTAGCTTTTTACCTCATAATGCTCTCATTGCACTTTAAATCTACTTCTACTACAGTGCTTACCAGATTGTGGTATATCTATCTATTTCTGATTTTCCCTCTAGACTAGCTCTTCAAAAGCAGGAAACATGTTTTATTTATCTTTGTATCATTTCCTCCTTTGCCAAGCATAAAGCACATGACATATAGACATTTGCCTGGTAATTGTTTATTGATGAATGAAAGTAGAAGTCACAGAAGAGGGCGATTGTTGATACGAGGGAATTGGCTACTCAGAGCAATAAACCAAATAACTTTTTCACTTGTAGACTTTATGGGAAAATATAATTTAGCATGAAATTGAAAAAAGTTGAAAGAAGAAGCTTGATGAAGCCAGAATGACCTAGAAGAGACATGGATTAAGAGAGCTGAAACTTAGAGGCTTGCACTATGGCTTTTTCCCTGAATGGCTATAGTCAAGACATTTTTCTTCCATTATACTTTATGTGTCTATAAATTAGGGGTAATAATTATTGTAATTATCAAGACAGAGGAATTCCCGCAATGGGACGTTTGAGTCAAAAGTGGGCTGGAGGCAGCCTTATTTAGCTCATTTGGTTATAAGTGAGGATGAGAGAAATTTAAAATAAATATGGCTTGTTTACAGCTTGTAGTATACAACTATGGCTTGAAATAAAATTAAAGAGTAGTTTGACTCCTCACTCTGAATTCTGAAGAGTCTTCTTCTTGGTGATTAACATCACCCTCATATCCTTACCATTTTTATTTTTATTTTATTTATGTATTTTTAGGAACTAGTTTTTGGCGGAATAAGCAACCGTTAGAATGAAGAGACAGACTGTTTTTTCTAATCAGGTATTCTGCACAACTAAATTTAGTTGTGTTTGGATACCTTAAGATTCAGATGTTTTCACAAATGTTTGGATATTTTTTCTGAAGCAAGAGTGATTTCTAGTATTTACTCCATAAATAGGCCACTTACAAATAGTGGACTTAAAAATCCAAAAAACCAGCAGTAAATTCTGAATTTATGTCCCGGCAGGTGAGAGAACCCAAACTATTTACTAACACAGCTCACTGCTGTTTCCGTGGCAACAGAGGCCAGTTACTGTCAGCCCAGTGTGGCTTTGCTGGTTGACTTCAGCAGTGAACTCTGTGTGATGCTGCCAAATGTCTGTCCTCTGTGTTTCCTGTTCCAGGCAATTGTTTCTTATTCTGAATACTAATGACTAGTCTACAAAGGCTGTGCTTCAGTTCCACTGAAGACGGGCCTGGGAATCAGATGTGGAAAAGTAGTGAGCATTTTGCCTGTAGTGACTTAAAAACTGTATGTAATTGGATTGTACATTCCCTAACTAGCTATGCCAGTAATTTATTAGTAATGTTACCTTGCTGTTATTAGGCAGCTAGGCCTAAATGAGAAATGACAGCACATCCATCATCATTGAGTCAAATGATTTTTCAGAAGGTTGCTGACTAGCTGGCTAGCACCATCATGTAAATCTAAATGAGTGTGCACACGTATGCCAGCAGAGAAATACGTTTGCAACTGAAGCGCTCTTTTGCTATTTAAAATGTTCATATATTGATTGCTCTGAAATGGAGAAAGAGCAGCTGCCTGAAATGCCAGTGAAATGGCTGAGAAATTTAAAATGAGGGGGGAAAAATAAGAGCACTTGAATAGAGAAAAAAGCTAAGCAGTCTTTGTTCTTTAAAAATGAAGAGTACCATGATTTTGAAGTTCTGGCTATGTGGCGGTTATCAGTGTAGGGAATTAGGACCCTCCTTGCCTGGGTCAAATCTGTACCAGGAATCTGAAGACCAGTCTTGTTATAATTATGTATCTCTCTGGAGCATAAGTTCCTTGAGGGTAGACTGTTTTTATCTTTGTATCCCTGACAGCCAGCACAGGGCCTGACACACATTGAGTGCTCAATAAATATTTAATGAATTAAATGTAATTCAATGAATCTCCTGCAATAAGTTTCTGGTATTTAAGCACATCAAATTTCCTGGAAGAAGCTGTTAGACTCTTCCCTTCGTTAAACAGTGTAATAGCTCACTACCATGACCCTCACTGCTAAGTATACGATATGGAGCTTCCATTGGTAGTTACTTATGGCTGTGGCTACTCCAAGTGTCTCTTCCCAGCAGACACCACTCAAAGGTGGTTCTTCTTACCAGCATTTTTCCCCCAGCTTAGTGGATCCAATTAATCATAGCTTATGGTGGCCTCCTTTGCCATTTCTAACTCTAAATCTTAGATTGGCCATCCCCTCCACCTCGTCACAGTGAAAGTTCCAAGTGGTTGTTTTAGGCAGGCACTTCCATTGTTGTTCTTCTCCTTGTGCCAAATCTTGTCCCTGGTTCTCAACTGGGGACAATTTTGTCATCCTCCCCCACCCCCCACTCCCCACCTGGAACATTTGGCAATATCTGTGTTAATAGCTGAGTCATTTTTGGTTGTTACAACCTGGCAGGGGGTGGGGTGGGATGCGGAGTGCTACTGGCATCTATAAGGGGAGGGCAGGGATGCTGCTAAACATCCCACAGTGCCCAGGACAGCCCTCACAACAGACTTATTTGGCACAAAATGTCAGTAGTGCCAAGGTTGAGAAACCCTGCTCTGATGCTTCAATTTCTTTCATGGAACTTGTTCAAAACTATTCAGAAAAAATTACAATCTATGCCCTTCTCATCTCTTTTTTTTCTCCTCTCAGGCTTAGCTTGTTTTTTTATACTTTTAAAATTTGCTTTCTTTACCGGAAGATGTTGCCGTTGAGAGAGAGACTCTCACTCTTTGCTACCAGTATCTGAACTCAGGTACATAGTTTTCTTGCCTATAGCCCCACATTCCAGAGGGTAGAAAGGCAAATATGCAAGTTGAGTTCCAGGAATAATCAATTCTGAATATCCCATTGCTTCTAAGAGAGACGTACAAAGAACGCTCTACAAATATACCACATGGAGTTTTGAAGCTGTTGTGTAAATATTTTATATTGTTCTGAACCTTTTTTCATTGTAGAGGAATTTTAAATTGGGAATTTGTGTATTACATCAAATTCTGGAAAGCAAATGTGGTTCAACAATCTTAATAATATCATTCCTAGGATGGACATTTTTTTGTTTTTGAAAACCCCAAATTGATCTGAATGATATTATAGGTATTTTTAGAAAAGAACTGAACATTTTTATGCATGGATGTGGGGCTCAAATTTTGGATTCTAACATGAAAAAGTTAGATAATTGCACAGCACTGAATAGACCATTTCAAAACTTTAAGAAGGGAATATTGACTGTCATTTGTTTAATGCTTTCAGTGACACTTAAAGAAGGGGGGGAAGCATTTCATCTTTAAGATTCCTTACAAATATTAACTAATTAATCCTCATAACCCTCTTATAATAAGAAATGTATTATTATCCCTCTTGAAAGGTTTGAATACTATTTACCATGTAATATTCCAGTTTAGCAAATTCATGAACAGTGATTAAGGGTAGCATTTTTGTTCTCAAATACTGTAATTAAATCCCCTTCCCAGATGCTTTCTTTGTAAACAGCATAACATAGTAGTTTTTAGTCTTTGCCTGTAGGAGACTAGTCTTGATAGTTTAAGAGAAAGGAAATCTTGATAATAAATTTACAAAGTACTGAGATAAATTAATATTAATTAATATATTTATGTTGCCAAAATCAAGTCTGTAATCTCTTTTCCTTTTAGTTTTTATTTAAAATACTTTCCCAAGTTCCCTTTCATGAATATTCACATATATAAAGTTGCAAAATGAACAAGGTATTATTATTACTACTTTTATTCTGAAAAACTAATTTCCTTATTTTAGTCTAATCCCTATTTATTGTACCACCAAATTGATTTAAATTATAGACACATGACAAGAAGGTCATATCTCATAAGTATTCACATAATTGGTGGCCTCTTTAAGTTTCTTTCCTTATAAATAGAAATTTAGAGGTTACATTAGCACTCACTATTTATTTATTTATTTATTTATTTATTTTTTGTGGGGATGATCAGCCCTGAGCTACATCCATGCTAATCCTCCTCTTTTTGCTGAGGAAGACCGGCTCTGAGCTAACATCTATTGCCAATCCTCCTCCTCCTTTTTTTTCCCCAAAGCCCCAGTAGATAGTTGTATGTCATAGTCGCACATCCTTCTAGTTGCTGTATGTGGGACGCGGCCTCAGCATGGCCAGAGAAGCGGTGCGTTGGTGCGCGCCTGGGATCCGAACCCGGGCTGCCAGTAGCGGAGCATGTGCACCCAACCGCTAAGCCATGGGGCTGGCCCCAAGCACCCACTATTAATATTGGCTTCATGGAGGGAGGAAAAGAGAATATTCTCCTTTTACTTTTTCTACCCTCATTTCTCCAAATCCATTTCTCATCTTTCCTACCTCTTCTCTCCATAAAGAAAAACGGAGAACTAAATCAGAACCACTCTGCCCACGTACGGTTTCAGTTTTCAGAAGTTGAGTACAAGGGAGAAAGAAAACAAAAACAAAAGAGGAAGGTGACAGGTGGTAAAAATTATATTTAGGCGAGTCACTGAGAGTTCAGGAACAAATATCCAGTTGACTGTCTGAATTAACTCTGATCATGCACTAATGGTCAGAAAAAAAGGCTTGTCAGGAACCATGACTAGGTTATAGTAGGCAAGCAATATTTATTAAGCATCCTCTGTGTGCCTGGATCTGGGATATAGTGGGACATAGCTGCTGCCCTCATGGAGCATCCCGGGCAGAGACAGTGGATTGGTTCTTAGTTCAAGCATTTATGGTATTTAGTGTCTGTAAAGTGTGAAGTCATCATCAGGGAAGGGCTTCAGGTATTTACTACAGCTCAGCAATCCAGTTTTTCTGATGACTGGACGAGGGTCTCAATGGTGGTTAATCTGACAGTGGCTTGGTTTACTTAAAAATTATAGAAAATTCAGACCTATTTGCTCTATCATTGAGTTTTATTCTTTTTTTGTGAGGAAGATTAGCCCTGAGCTAACATCTGTTGCCAATCTACCTCTTTTTGCTGAGGAAGATAGGCCCTGGGCTAACATCCATGCCCATCTTCCTCTACTTTATATGTGGGACACCGCCACAGCATGGCTTGATAAGCAGCATGTAGGTCTGTGCTCGGGATCCATATCTGTGAACCCTGGGCCCCTGAAGCAGAGCGCATGAACTTAACCACTATGCCAGCGGGCAGGCCCCAGAGTTTCATTCTTATATTTTAAAAGGTTTGTTTAATGCCTTTTATGTGCCAGGATTTTGAGAGGATTCAATAATTAATATTGACACAGTCCCTACTCTAGAAGTGTCCACAGACTCTTGGAACACACACAAGAAAACAGGAAATGATAATTAAGTGTGATGAATATTGTTTTGGGTAATCTGGAGTGCTGTGGAGAGGGTTAGCAAAGACTTAAGAGGAATTGACATCCAAGCTGAGTCTTACAAAAAACATGGAGTTAAGCAGGTCCAGTGAGATTATGAGAATAGCATTTCAGGCAGATGGAACAGCACAGACAAAGGCTTTGATTCAAATGAGAACAAACACAGATAACCATAGGTCGTTCAAGTGACTACAGGTGGAGATGAGGAGATGTCAGCCGTGAGTCTGGAGAGCTGAGCAGGTGCCACATTGTGAAGGATCTTCTACGTCATTTTAGGGAACTTAGAATTTATCCAGACAAAAAGAGGGAGCCACTGAAAAGTTTATTGGAAGGAAGGGACATGATAAGGTTTGTGTTATACATCTATAACTCTGGCTGTAAAGTAGGGAAAGAATTAGAGCAGAGGCAAGATTAGAGATAGGAAAAATAGTTAGGAAAATGATAACATTGAATAATGTGTATGGAGCCAATTACAGGGAAAAATTCTCATCAGTAATCCTTTTTATTATAAAATTATTCAAATGTATACAAACAGAAAACTACATAACATCTTTATGCTTATAGTTTTTATATAACTATAAAACCAACAGATTTATAAATTAAATACCAGTCAAATTAAAAATAATAAAATTCAAATGAAGAACATTAAATTAATATGATGGATGGTGTAGTTTTGCTGAAAATAAATCCCTGATGTTAAGTTTTAAGATAGAAAAATTTTATTTTGATTTTTATGTTTCACTTGTTTACTTGATTCTTTCTGAGTATAGTGTACCATCATTTGAGTCATCATTTTAGTTACTAGTTTCTTTTTCCTCTGTTAGAACCAAATTAATTTTAAATGACCAATTTCTTTCTTTGGTGACCAGAAAATGTAATAGTGTATCACAAAGTATAATATTAAAAAGTTAAAAATACAATTTAATAAAATATTATTCTCCACTGCATATTCTTACTGTTAACAAGCTATCACAAGTTAACATATACAAATAGGACATCTGTGCAAAACATTAGCTTACAACAAATATATGGTGCTGACCCAGCCAGGTTCTTTTGTGTTCAGACTTGCTATTGTGCTGTATGTGACGTGAAGCCTCAAATATCACCCCTCCGCTTTTTTTTTTGCTTTTGAGCTACTGTGAAACTTGGGTTGGTACCACAAACAGTGATGTCATTTAGCCTTTCGTTGACTTGAATTAATCATTTATATATCAGTTCAACTTTCTGTTAGCTCTGGATAATTAAAGAACGGTATTTTAACACTTGATATTTTTATGATGTAAAATCAAAGTCTCAACTTATTAAATAACACAAAAAACTAAAGCTTTATTCTATAAATTTCTCTTTCATTTACAAAGCATGGTCATAATATAGAGGTTTTATCTCTCTAACTGATAAAAAATTCAATACGGATATAATGATGTATGACTGCTTTAGTTTGGCTTTAGAAACAGACCTAACTCATTCATTCAGCAAATATTTATTGAGAGCCCACCCTGTGCAGGGACTAGGAATAAAAGTTGTGTAAGAAAGACAAAGCAGCTAATGGAAGACAGACCTGCTTAGACCCTTTTAAGAATTAAATGCCATACATTAGTCAGTGGTTCTTAAAGTGTGGTATCCCAACCAGCAGCATTGACATCACCTAGGAATTCATTAGAAATGCAGACCTGTGAATCAGAACCTCTGAGGGTGGGGCGCAGCAGTCCGTTTAACAAGCCCTCCAGGGGATTCTGATGCCCGTGGAAGTTTGATAACCACTGTTTTGACAGCTTGAGATGGATCTCTTCCAATACTAAGGATATAAGAAGTCAATTTTTCTTAAGGCAAAGGTCCTAGGAATAGAATTTACAAAAAATGTTTTAAGGAATAATTCAAGGTCATCAAATGACTGAGATACAAGAAATTCTCATCACTAAAAAAAAAAATGGTGGTAGAAGCTTTTAAAAATTCCAACTTTAATGAGAATTTGTGCTTTTCTTTCTTCTTAGAGTGGATTAGGTCCCTCGTCTTATCCACTTCTATGGCATGAGAGTTCTTGTGCCATTTAAACAGTTTATGGGCAAAGAAAATTATATTTGCGTTCCAGTTCTATGTTCATCAGTCAATACTGCTTTATAATTTTTCTTATGTTTTTTAGCTCATCTAATACGGAAATTCCTACCTGGTTATACCCGGTTCCATTTTATCAGAAGGGTGAAACTTTCCTTCACCTCCCACCTCACAGAAAGCATCCGTCTCTCTGTCCAGGGCTAATTGTCCAGTGTAGGGCTGCCCAGGGTTGGCTCCCTTTAGCTTCTTGGTGCTCTTTCGGGTGGGAGGTCCTGTTCCTCCCTCCCGCTTCTGAGGCCTCAGCCCTTCCTTCTTTAGTAGTTAGTCGCTGCTCCACTTTCTCCTCTCCTTCCCACAAGTCCAGCCTCAACTGATCTTTAGGAGCAGGAAGAAAAGCACTGTAACCAAATCTTTCTGTTTTGCATTTCTGCTAGACTCTTTGAGTCTTTTGGTTTGTGTGTTGAACAGGGGAGGGAAAAAATAGTCTTTGGGTTATTAGTAAGAGAGAAAAGGAGGAGGGAAATGCCGAGAACATACACTTACTGATATGATATAATACTAAAAGATATGTTATTTCATAGTTTTATAAAACCATGTTTTTAATGTTTTTTGTATCATAGACAAATCAATACACATTGGAGACAGAATTATTTTTCTAAAATATTCATTCAACAGATATTTGAGCACTTACTATGTGCCGGGGAACTGCTGTAGGTGTTAGGGAGATAGCAGTGAACACGGGGAAAAGTCTCTGTCCTCATGAAGATTATAGTGTTGTAAGGGAAACTGACAAATAACCAAAGTACATATGTAAAGTACAGAGCAAGTTAGATGGTGAAAAATTCTACAGAGAAAAATACAGCAGGGAAGGGAAGAGTAGGGAGGAGAATACAGGTTTAAATGGGTGGGAAGGGAGGGCCTCACTGAGAAGGGGACATTTGAGCACAGACCTGAGGAAGGGAGGGAGCAAGTCAAACAGAATCTGGGAAGTGTACTCCAGGTAGACGGAGCAGCCAGTGCAGGGGCCCTGAGGCCTTGGGCAAGAGTGGGAAAGCAATAGGTGAAATCCCATGGGCCTCATGGGTCAGTGAAGTCTTTGACTTTCATTCTTTGGAATTCTCATTTCAGACATTGTATTTCTCATAATCAGAAGTTCCATTATGATCTTTTTTTTTCCATTTCTCTACACGTTATGTACACGTCTTCTCTACATACTTGAGCACATTTATAAAATTAATAAAATTTGCCTTTAGGTCCTTGTCTGCTAATTCCATTCTTTCTGCCATTCCTGGGTCTATTTCTATTGACTGATTTTTTTTTTCTTTCCTGCCTAGAGTCATATTTTTCTGCTGCTCTGCATACCTGGTAATTTTTTTTATTGGATACAGGATATTTTGAACATTGTGTTGTTTTATTCTTTAATAATGTAGACATGAAAGCCAGGGGAATATGAGTGTTGGGCTTTGTTCTAGCACACAATTAAGCTACTTTGGATCACGTTGACCTTTTCACATCTTGCTCTCATGCTTTATTTTGGTGGGTCCCCAGCAGCCTTTACTCTAGGGCTCATTTAGTTGCACTATTCAGGCAACACCTTTCTGAGGACTCTACCCGAGTTCCATGGATTACCAACGTTTTCCGCTCTGGTGAGAAGACAAACTGTTCCCAGCCTGGCTTGAGCGCTGAGAATTGCTTCCGCAGCCCTGTGGGGTGTTATCCCAGATGTGTGCTGATCAGTACGCGGCCATGCCTCCAAGGGCTTTCCCTTCAGATTTCAGGAGCTCTTCCTCTGGGGCTCCCTCCTGTCTGGTGCTCTGCCCCGTGGATTCCTCGGCCTCCCTGAACTCTCGTCTCCTCGCCTGCATGAGACTGAGACCGCTGAGCTTCCTTGGACTTCTCCTATTCTGCTACTTTAAAGCTGCCTCCAGGCAATAATTTGGAGAAAGTGTAAAGATTGCTTCATTTGTTTTTCTTCTCTCATGGGTCACAGTCTTGCTCTAACTGTTGTCCAATGTCAGAAAATGCTTATTTTCATATATAAATCTATGTTTTTTTTAGTTGCAGGAGGGCACTTTTCTTGGCTGTTAATCCCTCAGGGGGAGAAACAGAAGTCCTAGTATAACTTCTGATTGCCAAACATATGGACTAATGAAAAGCCTTTCAGAACCTAACCTGTTTATATTTATATGTGAACTCTGGCCCACATTTAAGAACTTGAGAACTTATGTACTACGGAAGCATAAATTCTGCCCGTGTGTTTTGGATTGGCTCATCTCAAAGCAAACCCGGAGGCAAGGGTTTACGTGCAGAGTAGTCCACTTGGGAGGTGATCCCAGGAAACATGAGTGGAAGAGCGGGGGCAATGAGGGAAGGAAAGGAAAGAAGACACTGGACGGTGTGTTATCAACTCACTGACTCTATCCTGCAGAGGAAGTCAGGAGGTAGAACAGGTTTGGCACACCTCAGAGCTATCACAATTGAGGAGTAAGGAAGCTGGGTATATCTCTCCCGGCTCCTCATCCATCATTTGTTGAGACCTGCTTCTGTGGGTGTTGACTCCGCACTTCCGGTTTGTCTTGCGTGCAGGTTGAGCACGTTCCCTGTGACCAGAGAAAAGCATCAGGCAGAGAGCTTCAGGTGTTCACAGTAAGCAGCCTTCCTAATGTAGAGGTGACAGCCAACGGGATGTAAGTGGGGTACCAGTCATGTTACAACACCAGACAGAAGATGTAAATTAAACTCATTCTAAAGCAGAAGTGCTCTGTGCTCTTCTTTCAACCCAGCAGACTAACAGACCTGACCTAATAGATGCAGGCTTAGGTCCATCTTCTCTTCTTTTCATAATTAGAGAATGTTCTCAAAGTTTTTATGTCTCAAAAGTACAGTGAACACCTAACTCTCAAGGAATGAATAATTCTGTATTTTTAATATTTTCATATACGTGAAAGTTTCACCCTCTAGGTAATGAAATTTTGGCACATTAATTTTTTTAAAGAAAAATATACATACTTTTTATTGCCTTATTAAATAGAGGACATGAAATCGATTTTTCATTTAATGTAGTGTACTGAAACCATAGACATAGTTGCCTTTGTAGATATGGAGAGAAGGAACTTTAGGAGAGATGGGTACCTTAGTAGTGCCTTTCTTGACAAAACATCTCATGCCGACTGAGTTTTATGCATTTGTACCTTTCTCTTAAAAGGAGGGTGACAGCCGGGCAGAGAAACAATAGTGAGTTATGCAAAAATAGTTATGAGATCACAGACCATCACAGCCTTCTGTGAAGTGGCTTCCTTGCCCCTCCACCCCCAGAATCATCTCCTTTGAGAAGCTCTCCCCACCCTTTGACTTATTGGCACTGTTCAAAACACATCTCTTATTTCTACACCACAAACACAGTTGATCCTAGGAATCTCCTCAAACACTTAGATGCTTTTTCCTCTTGTGTGTTTTTGACAGAATGAAATGAAGATTATGCTTCAACATTTTGTGATTTTGTGATAGAGATATGGAGGGAAGGATTATATTTTCTTAATAGCCATTGAGGTCAATATCATATTACACAGTCTTAGACATCAGTTGCACACATTTCTGCATGTTCCTCTTAACTTTTTATTCGAAATAGAATAGTGGACACCATTTTTTAAAAAAAAATTCTAACTTTAATAATTAGACAAATATTGAAAACCTGGCAAGGTCCCTAATTGACTAACTTCCTTATAAATACTCTTCAGAATCAGCAACACTGTAAAATCTGAGAAGTAAGTATTTCTCACCATGGGCTCAATTAGTGACATAACACTGTGGCTCAGGAAGATGTGAGAAAAGGTTTGATGTAATGGTCATCTTTCCTGAGGGAAGCGTGATTGCCTGATGTTTTCTTTCACTATAAATACAAAAAAATTATAAAATTATTAAGAAAAAAGTTACATGACTATCCATATATTTATTTAGATTCACTCCCAAATGTTTTATTTTACAGGAATTTGTAACATTAGCCCTTGCAAAATAAATTTGTTTTTCCTTCTTCTGCTTTAACTCAAGGGCATTTAATTCCTTGGAGTCCTTTCAAGTTTGGAATTTGGCAAGTACCGGTGCAATATAAAATCATCTAGGAGATAGCTGATACTTAGAAACGAATTATCTGAAAAACTAAAAATTTATGCTGAAATGTTATGATTTACATTTTTTTCATTCCAGCATCTAGCCTTCCAGTGCCATGTCTCAGTTTGAAATGCCAAAGCTAAATGCATTTCTCTAAAAAAAAATGTGTAGAGCTCAGTTGACTGCTTTTGCTCAAATAAAACCTTGTACTTTTTCTGTAACCATTGGGCCGGTGATGGGGTGTGCTTGGATGTTTTCACCCAGAACCATCCATCAGAACATTGTTTAGCTGCTCCAGTGTAGGCCAGTGTGATGTGTAGCGTGGCCACCTAGAACTGGCTGACTCAGGACCTATAAAGCATTTCAGCAGCTGCTTTTTTGAAGTACTGATTTCACCCAGGTAGATTATAAGCTCTGCTAGATTGAATTCTGTAAGGGAAGAGGTTGTGTTTCTTCTGCTTAATATATCCTCAGTGCCTAATATGGTGCTGAGATGTCAACAAATATTCAGTGAACAAATAACTTAAGTCCCGGACTTTTTCTGATGTCATGTCCCTGTCATGCTCAGGTGAAGTCTGACTCAGTTCTCCAGCTGTCTGGGCCCCACTGATAAGGTCTCTAGTGGTCTCACCTATGTTTGCCTTTTATCCTGCTGTACTATAGTTTTCCTATTTCCCAGTCTTTATTCACCACCAGACTGAATGTTCCTTGAGAGTGGCCACCCTGCCTTATATATCCTTGCATCATCCAAGTCTACACGTGGTTTACATACTGTCTGATAGACTTTAGCAAGATAGTCTTCCAACATTTTCAAGAAATATGCAAGTATCTCTTTCTTTTACATATTTTCTTTTTACTAAAGGAGGATGAGTCTATGCCCAAAGGTAAGATTTGATGAAAAAAGAAAGAAAAAAGGCTAACTTTGTAAAGTTCCTAGACCCGAGGTAGTGAATGACGGCTTTGTTCAGCCATTCAATCAGTATTTATTGAGTGCTGAGTGCCAACTGGGTGCCTGGCACTGTTCTAGGTGCTGAGGAAACAGCAATGAATAAAACAGACCCAAATCCCTGTCTTTATAGATTTGTTCTAATGAGGGAAATATACAATAAGTAAAACATTAAGTCTTTTACATAGTGATAAAGTGATAAGGAGAAGAAATAAAGCTGGGGAAGGGGACACAACTCACTGGGAGACAGGGTTGACATTTTTGATAGGGTGGCCATTGCCAGCATCATCAAGAAGGTAACTTTTGAGTTACATCTGAAGAGAGATTGCCAGCTATGTGAACATCTGGAATACCATTCCAGGAAGAAGGAACAGCAGGTTAAATCCAATGGTTAGTTCTTAGTTCTCGTGTGACTCATCACTTTGATGCAGTAGGTACTCTGCCACCACGGTGCCACTCTCCCAAGTTTCCTCTTGTCTTACTGATGGCTCCTTTGCTGGTTTCTCCTTCTCTTAATTTAGAAATGTTGAAGTACTCTATAGCTCAATCATCATAGTTCCTTTCTTCTCTCTCCACTTCCTGTGAACTGATTTTCTTCTCTCTCCACTTCCTATGAACTGATTTTCTTCTCTCTTCACTTCCTATGAACTGATTTTCTTCTCTCTCCACTTCCTATGAACACCTGATTGGATCAGTTCATCCAATCCTGAGGATAAATACACCTAAATTTATATTTCCAACCCTGATTTCTCTGACCATTCTATCCAGAACTGTATATATGATTGCTTACTTGATATCTCATCTATACTCATCTCAAATTTCGTATGTCCAAAATCAAACTTTTGATTCTCAGCCCCACTTCCAATATCTTCTTCACCTATGCTTTGCCATTATTATTCACTTAGTTTCTCAGACTAAAACTTAGGAGTCTTCTACAAGCCCTTTTTTCTCTCATATCTCACAGAAAATCCATTGGCAAGTCCTGTTGGATCTAACTTAAAAATATTTCCCTCAAATGAGTACTTCTCTCTGCCTTTCCTGCTACTTCCCTACCCTAAGCCATCATCATTCTTTTTCTAGAAATATAAAAATAAAGAACAATATAATAATATAACATGTATTACATATTGTAATTATATAAGATATTTTAAAATGTGTTAAACATAAAATATATTTGAATATAATGGTATTCTTGGAATATAAGAATATTGTATTTATATTATTATAAAATAATACATTATGGTATATATATTATTTATATAACTATTATAAATATAAACATGGAAATATAATTATGCCATTACATATTAATATAACCCATAATAAAATGACATAATCACACATAAATGCATATAGTAACATAAGTATAAAAATTATCTTCTGGGGGCGGCCCAGTGGCATAGCAGTAAAGTTTGCATGTTCCGCTTTGGCAGCTTGGTGTTCGCCAGTTTGGATCCTGAGCGTGGACCTACTCCCCGCTCATCAAGCCATGCTGAGGCGGTGTCCCATATAGAAGAACTAAAGGGACCTACAACTAGGCTATACAACAATGTACTGGAGCTTTGGGGAGACAAAAGAAAAAGAGGAAGATTGTCAACAAATGTTAGCTCAGGGCCAATCTTCCTAAAAAAAAAAAATTCTAATTTTTTTCTCTCTGCTTCGACTCTTGTTCTCTGCCTCTGCCTCTTCATAATTTATTCTCCATGTAGCATCTAGAATCATCCCTTAAAAATAAAAATGTGATCATGTCATTCTTCTGCTCAAAAGCCTTCTCTGACTTTCCATCCTCCTGGAAGCAAACCCAGCCTCCATACAATGTCCAACAGGCCCTATGTGATCTAGTCCTTAGCTGCCTTTCATCTCCTCCCTGCCACTTTCTACCCCAACACCGGGTGGGTTCCTGCCTCAGGGCCTTTTCTGTAGGTGCTCTTTGCCTGCATCACTCACTTGGATATCCTCAGTGCTCCTTCGCTTCATTCATGTCTGCCCGTGTGTGACATCAGCACAGAGGCTATCCCTGATTACTCTGTCTAAAATGGAATCCTCCACAGGCTATATTCCCTTGTCCTATTTTATTTTTCTTAATAGCCTTCATCACTATATGGCAATTTAGTGTATATTTATTTGATTTTTTGGGTTTCTTTTCTGTTGTCCCACTAGGACAGAGTCTTTTTTACTTTTATTTTATGCTGCTGTAGGACATAGTACTTAGAATGGTGCCTGGCACATAGCAGGTGCTTGATAAATATTTGTAGAATGAAAATCAAGGTCTCTCTTCTGAGCTTCCATAACCGCCTATTTACAGCCCTATCATAGCACTTAAAAAAGTGTATCTTAATTGGAAGTAATTTTTCTCATTCATTAGACTGTGAGCCCCTGGAAGCAAAAGACCATTAACATTCAGCTCTGATTTGCCAATGTGCAGAAAAGGCCTAGGCACACAGGGATACTTCCTAAAATTGTATTGAATGAATTAATGAATTAATGGTTAGGTGGTCTCATTGTTCCCTAAAGAAGCAATTCAGGGAATCTCTGGTGTTTCCCCAAAGCAGTAGGTTAGTAGCATTGTTATGATCAACTATCTTGCACTGGATAAAATGCAGCCCATTTCCGGTTTACAAAACAGTTGATTGATATTCTGAAACCACATGAAATTTTAGACTGTAATTTTTAATAATGAAAAGCATGCAATTTCTCACATGACAAAAAATAGAGTTTAAGACAACAAATGCAGAGTTTAGAATCTCAGATTTTGTAGAGTTTGACATTGGTGACATCTAGTCCAATGCCTTGTTTTACACATGATGAAGTTGAGCACCAGAGCTCAGGAGGTGACAAAACTAGGGCTATGGTTGAGATACACAGATCGCAATCTAGGTCTTTCCTCACTGCGCCCTTCTTCCTCCTCACTGAGCCATTCTTCCACATTTTACTGTTTCCTTGATCTTAGTGATCATGTTTCCAGTGGTAACCTCAGAAACCTGTATATATCCAACTTCTTCATTCTATTGAGTTTTCTCATATTAGATTTTCTTTTCTGTATATTTAGAAGCCTCGGTGATCCAATTCACTGAGTCACACTTTTATCACAAGAATATGAATAATGCAGACACATTACATCCACTTGTTAGACAATTTCCAAGCTATAGCTTAATTCTAGATATCACCAACATTATTGAAGACCATCCTTAACTTGAATTATTTCTGGTAGTGATTAGTTTTTTTTAAAAAGGGGGAAGGTAGATTGATGTAGTAGTGTGCAATTGGATTAATGAAAGTAATTTTAATGTAAGCATTTACACAATGAAAATTGCATTATGCCTAGAATGTTTAAAGACAATAAAAATTCAAGTCTTTAATCCATTTGGAGTTAATTTTTGTGTATGGTGTAAGGTAAGGGTCTACTTTCATTTTTTTGCATATGGCTATCCAGTTTTCCCAACACCATTTGTTGAAGAGACTTTCTTTTCCCCATTGTATGTTCTTGGCTCCTTTGTCAAAGATTAGCTGTCCATAGATGTGTGGGTTTATTTCTGGGCTTTCGATTCTATTCCATTGATCTGTGTGTCTGTTTTTGTGCCAGTACCATGCTGTTTTGGTTACTATAGCTTTGTAGTATATTTTGAAATCAGGGAGTGTGATACCTCCAGCTTTGTTCTTTTTTCTCAGGATTCCTTTAGCTATTCGGGGTCTTTTGTTGTTCCATATAAATTTTAGGATTCTTTGTTCTATTTCTGTGAAAAATGTTGTTGGAACTTTGATAGGGATTGCATTGAATCTATAGATGGCTTTAGGAAGTATGGACATCTTAACTATGTTAATTCTTCAAAATCATTAACTATCAGGGAAATGCAAATCAAAACTACAATGAGATATCACCTGACAGAATGGCTATAATTAACAAGACAGGAAACAACATGTGTTGGAGAGGATGTGGAGAGAAGGGAACTCTCATACACTGCTGGTGGGAGTGCAAACTGGTGCAGCCACTATGGAAAACAGTATGGAGATTCCTCAAAAAATCAAGGATAGAACTACCATATGATCCAGCCATCCCACTGCTGGGTATTTATCCAAAGAACTTGAAAACACCGATTTGTAAAGGTACATGCACCCATGTGTTCATTGCTGCATTATTCACAATAGCCAAGACTTGGAAGCAACCTAAGTGCCCATCAAGGGACGAATGGATAAAGAAGCTGTGGTATATATACACAATGGAATACTACTCAGCCATAAGAAACGATGAAATCCAGCCATTTGTGACATCATGGATGGACATTGAGGGTATAATGCAAAGTGAAATAAGTCAGAGGGAGAAGGTCAAATACCGCATGATTTCCTTCATTAAGTAGTAGATAATAACAACAATAAACACATAGGGACAGAGATTGGATTGGTGGTTACCAGAGGGGAAGGGGGGAGGGAGGAGGGTGAAAGGGATAATTCAGTACATGTGTGTGGTGATGGGTTGTAATTAGTATTTTGGTGGTGAACATGATGTAATCTATGCAGAAATAGAAGTACAATGACGTACACCTGAAATTTTTACAATGTTATAAACCAATGTTACTGCAATAAACCAAAAATTAAAAAAAAAAAAGACAATAAAAATAACTTGACTCTCTTGAATTTTTTGGAACACCTGATGTTTAGAAATGTAAGAATAAGCCATTGCTCGTGACTCTTTTCTAAAAGGATGGCAGCTGTGTTTCCTATCTGGTGATGAATATTCTTAAGATTACAGAAAAGGGCAAGAATATATTTAGATTGCATGTAGAGTTTATGTGGCCCATTTTTGGTTAAAAAAAGAAAAAACCAAAAAATGCGTGGATAAGATGTTTTGATAGAAATACTTCATAATTAATAGATACTTTGAAAACTAGAATCACCTCTAATACAACTACAGTGTTTCTATTTAACTATGACAAGCAGAGACAACACTTTAAAAAAGTTTTTGTTGATGGATAATAAAGGAGAAATACTGGTCTATGATCCTAGAAAATGGATTTTGCTGTTTCAGGCTTTCTTTGATGATCTTCTTTCCTCGCCCGGCTGGGTAAGTGCTCCTCCTTTGTCCTCCTATAATACCTGGAGCAAATCATACTACTTTCCTCATTGAATCCAAATGATGTGTTTATACTCTGGTCTTTGCTGAATGCAACTGAGGGTCCCTGAATGCGGATCTGATTCTCTATTTCTGTTAACAGTGCATTCTACCAAACAGGCTCTAACTTGCTCTCTATCCATCAGTTTCCAAATCCTGTTGGTTCAGCCTTAAATTTCCCATTAATCTTTACTGACACTGAGAGGTATCATCAACAAATCAAGAATGTTACTCTGCTTATGGCTACTTTTAGGTCGGGAGCTGGAAGGGGGATCAAGCTCTAGAGGTTATGACTTGCCTCCCCACCTATCCATAATGGACCTGAGGAATTCCACACTGCCCTCATTCAGCACAGCCTTGAGATTATGGGCAAGAACTCTGGAGCCAGGCTGCCTGGATTTGAGTTTCTGCTGTGCAATTTACTAGTCCTGCCACTTATTAGCTGTGTGACCTTGGGCAAGTTTCTTCACTTCTCTCTGCCTCAGTTTCCTCATCTGTAAAATGAGGATAATAATAGAACCTACCTCATATGATTGTTATGAGAATGAAATTAAATGAGTTAATATATATAAAGTGCTTAGAACAGTGCTTAGCAAGAGTAAACACTATAAGTGTTAGTTATTGTAATTATTATTATTTATTACTGCTTGGTAACACTGCCTCTCTAGGTAGTGATGGGAGACAGCAATGGGAATAAGGTGGTAAGACTACCTCCCCAAAGCCCTTGTTGAGAGTCACTGCTCTAGGCTAGAAAACCAGTGCTGCCCCAGGCACTGGACAAGTCGGCTGCAGATCCAAAGAGTGGGAAGCAACGCAGTTAAAATCTACTGCTACATGGGTCAAGGGATGCGAACTGACAGCTGGCAGTGATTTGAATTGTTGGCCCATATGGTTCTTTAAAAGTAGATGTAACTATAGAGATGTGAGGCTTCTCTGAAATTCATGAATGAAATGACACTGAACTTATATAACAGCTCTCTTCAAATAAATAAATCTCCATGAGTTTTAAGTAAGGAAGTGGAAAGAAATCTCAGAAGTGTTTTTAGAAGATGCAAATTTTGTTCAAGAATATCCTTTAAAGCGAGATTCCATGATTTTGGTTCAAAATAGCATTTCACTGGCTTCCTCTAATGCGTCCATTTCTACCTTCCAACTTAAATCTCTACAAAAACAGAGGAAAACACAAAAAGTCACAACAGGTAGAAAGACAAGGACTGACCATTTACGTTTGCTAGATTCCAAGGGACTTTCTGTTGTAAGGCCATGGAAACTAGACTGAAAAAAGCAACGAATAGCCTGCATGGCGAGAAAGAAAGAAAAAAATTTGGTCTTCTGAAAGTAGAAAGTAGAAAGTTGTTTCTTTGTCAGTTCATATCCTTGGCAGAAATAAAGATCTACCAACTCAAAAACTGGTTTATAATTCTCCTGCTGTATACATACTACATTTTTAGGCGGTCAAATGCTATTATCCATCTGTTACCAGTACATTGTTTTCTATACCACACGGAGGCTGACTCTGTGTAGAAAATGAATCAATGAGGAAAACAGCAACAATAATGATGATGACTATAATCATCATTATTAACATTCACCGAGCTACTGCTATGGGCAGGCTGCTGTTCAAAGGGCTTTTCACCTTAGATCTCAGTTTGTTTAAGCCTCACAATAACCTATGAGGCAGGTAGTATTATTCCTGTTATCTAGGTAAGGAAATGGAGGCACAGAGCACTGTGAAATGCAAACTTGAGAAGCATTGCCAAAACACAGAGGGATGGGCCAATGAAATGGTGACAGGCAGCTGATAGGCATGGAAGCCAGGGAACATAACTTCCAACCAACCATGGAATGGCAATCATTCAGAGGAGTAAAGGATAACAACTGGAGTGAAAGCAATAACCTTCCTGAGGTAATAAATGGACTGCGCATGTCAGCTCTCTACCAAGGAAGGAGAGGCTGAGCCAAGTCTCTGGATGCAGGTTTTGTAGACTCAAGTTCTTCCTTTATCACAAGCTGGGTGACCTTGGGTGAATTACTTATCCCTTCTAAACCTCAGTTTCTTCATTTGTAAAATGGAGAGGATAATGATAGTATATTGCTCATGTGATTTTTATGAGGATTAAGTGAGTCTTACCTGTAAAGTAGTACATAAAACTGTGACACATAGAAAGTACTCAATAGGTGACAGCTAATTATTATCATTATTATTATTATTGAATGGGTGAAAAGAAAAAGGAGGAGAATTTGTGGTCAAAATTATAGGGAGTTCCAGTTAATTGGGTTTGTTTACTGCATGTCTCCTCATAGACTTGAATGTGCTCACCTAAAGTGTAAAACTTCGGGAGGGGGGTCCCTGATTTATTTGACCATAGCAACTCCCTCCCTTTTCTTTCTCATGGAGTATAGATAATACTCCTGGGACATTGGTGTTCTGTAGACCACAGCCTAGGAAATGTTCTTCATTTCACACGCATTGTACAGAAGAATAGAAAAACAGATGTGAAAAAGTCTTTCATTGACGACCTGCCCTGCAAACAACTAGCCATCAAAGGGCTTTTTAGCGTTACAAAGCATCATGAATGCACTTCTTTCTCCATTGTACAAAACCATATATCTAGGCACTCCAACCTTGTGCTCACTCACTCTTGTCAATGTCATCGCCTTCAACACTGAAAGTTTTCTCAGCACTTTTACAGAATGTTGTAAAAAATGAGTTAAAATTGGCGTAGCTCCAGCCTTCCAGGAGATTTATTTTACCGTATCATAGTTCCTTCAAAGTGTTTGTAGCTGATTGTCTATTATCATGTCATAAGACACTATTCTCTTATGTGCTGTGATTATATTTCTCTAGTGCACCCTGCTCTAGTATCAGAGTGATACTGAATTATAGAAAAACACATTATTCAGAAATTTTGTTCTATTTTTTTCCCCCGCACTACTGGTAGCTTATATTGATCAGTTTTTGTTTTATTTAGTGTTTTTGTGTCTGATGGCATATCCTATATGGCTTTCCAGAACAGGGCATGGGTTTATTCAGAGAAAAGTTAACTAGCTTCTATAGGAATTATTCCCACTATTACTATAGGAATTATTCCCATTACTACTAAGCTGGCTTGGGGAACTATAATTAGAAATAAAGTCTTCTGCCATCCCAGTGAATCCTCTCTATGTATAAAAGAATGAAACCGTTTTATTATCGAATAAGCATGGAATCAGACTGAGAAACACATCATAGGCAATCTGCTCAGGGGATTGCAAAGGGAGAAAGAAATCTCATCTTTTATATAGCTAGATACAATCCATTATATACATGCTAATTGTCTTTATCAAAAGAAAAAAAAATAAAACTTCTTGTATGTTAATGACAAGCAGGAAGTACCATCATGAAGCCAAGCAACCAGGCTTAAGTCCCACAGAGACAGGGAGACAGGTCCATCCATTCTCCTAGAAGTTTGCATTTCAAAGAAGTGGCTCTGAGTCCTCCAAGAAATACATTCCTGGGATGCAGAACTGGCATGAGGCTTATTAAGCTTTTAAAAAGATTTATATACATCTAGAAAAGATAAAGAAAGCATTTAAAATTTCAAGTTTTTTAAGGGAAATGCTAAAGGGAGGGGGAGGTGGACTCTTCCCTTTTGGCATTAGAGAAAATTTAAAATAAAGTGTTTTTTTAGATCTGTATTTACTCTTGCAATTTCCCATTTTTGTTACTATTTTATAGTTGCACTACAGTTTTTAAATTATTTCCATTGCTGTTTCTACTTTTTATGAGCAATTTGCAGTTGTATAAATATCCAGCACGTCCATAGTAAAATACAAAACCAAGCAATTATCAGAATTACAAGAGGATGAATTTAAAAAATTAATACATTTGCCTTAAGGGGATATCTTTAAATATATCATACTAATGGTATGATTCTCAATTAGAATTCTTGATTGTTGATTAGCAATGTGCAATATTCTCATTATACATTAAATTCACAGACTACTGTGAAGACTTTTGCTTGTGCTTTCAAATGATTAACTATCTGAATATTATTTTATAGTTTCTAACAAAATCTTATCCAATCGAGCCTAAGGAGTAGTTTAACTCTGTAACCTGATAATCTGAATTTTTAATTGAGTTTTTCTTGTAAGGTCCAATAAATTTGTCCTGAGTTCTCATCAATCACATAAGTAACATTGCATTTACGTGGTAATCTAGGCCCCTCAGTAATTATTCCATCTTCCCAAATAATTTTTCTCACATGCACAATGCAGAGATACCCTGGCCATTCTCTAGTGTTAAAGTCTTATTCTGAGGGACCCATTGAAGGGTACAGTTGAACTTTCAGTGTTTAATGTACAATGAGTTATCTTGAGAACAAACCCAAACTATGGGCTACTTTTTGCATTGGTCCAATTGATAGTTGTATTTTTGTAACAGTCAATTAAATCCCCGTGCATAATAGGCGTCCACCTTTATTTACCATCTATACTGGGACTGGAGAGAACTTGCGTGATGGGCAACTGGGACGTGGCTGAAAGACTGTGCACTTCCTCAAGGAACCTACATTCCAACGGGGTTTTCTTTCCCTTTAACTTATTGTCTCAAATTCCCACTCAAAAAACTTCATTCTGGGGCCGGCCCGGTGGCGCAGCAGTTAAGTACACACGCTCCGCTGCGGCAGCCCGAGGCTTCACAGGTTCGGATCCCAGGCGCGCACCGACGCACCACTTGTCAAGCCATGCTGTGGCGGTGTCCCATATAAAGTAGAGGAAGATGGGCACGGATGTTAGCCCAGGGCCAATCTTCCTCAGCAAAAAGAGGAGGATTGACATGGGATGTTAGCTCAGGGCTGATCTTCCTCACACACACACACACACACACACACACACACACACAAACCTTCATTCCTTTTCAGTCAAAGTGTGATCTGAGGACCATGTTTTCAGAAGCAAGACTAAGGGACACCTCTCCTCCCAGACTTTAGAAACTGGGTCATTGGATTGCAGTATCAGTGCATACACACAGCGTATTTGTGGTTGGCTGCAAATAATAGAACCCAACATTTATTAACTTGAGCAGGAAAGGGATTTGTTTGAAGGGCATATGATGCTCACAGAGCAGCAGAAGCTCTGGAGATCCAGGGTGGGAAGATGGCCAGGAAGCAAACAAGTTAGGCAGTGGAGAACACAGTTGAGAACACAGCCTGATTTCCACCTGGGGAGTTTGATTAGAATTTCAGGGCTGCGAACTTTCTGCCTGCTTAATTCTGCTAATGTTGTCACTTCATACATTATCTTCTCAGGAGTCAAAATTCCAGTCAAGTAACCAAAAATCAAGTGAGTATCCAATTAGATGAGCCATCCTCCAGTAATGTCAGCTTCATTACAGCAAGAGAGTAAAGGGAGGGAAAGAGTTATCCCACTTTGCTTTCTAGAGTGGGAGATGTCACTCTGCCTCCAAACTATTTTGATATTTCCGTCAAATGGTGCTCGCTTTATGCGTGCACTGTTCTAGGTGCTTTGCGTGTGTTAACTCATTTATTCTTACAACAACTCTATGTGACAGATAATATTCTTCCCGTTTGTACAACAAAGAAACCAGGCACAAGAAGATAATTTATTGCCCCAAATCACACGGTAAATGGTAGAGACAATCTGAAGCCAGGCACTCAGATTGCAGAGTATGTGCGCTTCTCCATCTTGCTCAGCCTTGCCAAAGACAGGTATTCGAAGGCTTAGTGTAAAAAAAGGAAAGAAAGACAGAAAAAGAGAAACTGATAAATCAAATCAACAAACAGCAAATCAACAATCAAATGTTTGATGACAAAATACGTAATTTCTTTTTTCTATATTTTATATATTGTAAATTCATGTATTTTTTAAACTTGTAATATTGATGTAATGTTAGATTTACAGAAAATTTGCGAAAATAATACAGATATTTTTCATATATAAAGACTCAGCTTCCCTAAGGTTAAAACTTTACGTAACCATGGTACAATGAGCAAAACAAAGAAATTAACATTGACACATCACTACTAACAAACTACAGACTTTAGTCACGTTTCCTCAGTTTTTCCACTAATATCTTTTCTCTGCTCCAAGATCCAATCCATGGTCCTACATTGCGTTTACTTACCGTGTCTTTTGAGTCACCTCCAATCTGTACCAGTTCCTTTGTCTTTCTTTGTCTCCTGTGACTTTGATAATTTGGATGATTAATGGTCAAGTATTTTGTAGAACATTCTTCAATTTGAGCTTATCTAATGTTTTCTTATGATTAGATTGAGGTTGTGAATTTGGAGGAAGAATGCCCTTTTTATCAAGGAATATATAATATTAATAGTCATACTGTTAGTGATGTTAACATTGATCACCTGATTAAGGTGGCTATGTTTTATTTTTTTATCATAATTTTTCTTTGCTTTTAAAAAATTAAGTTATTTCCAATATTTAGGAAATTTTACTTATTTTTTGTTAGCAGGTTTTGTTATATTGCAAAACCTCTACTTCATGTGGATTCCTGGACCACATATACCTCACTCTTGCCTTTCAGTGACTAAGCTTCTGTGATTTAGAACATAATCTGTTCCTTAAACCACATATAACTAAATGCTCCATCCGATGTGTAATAAGCTAAGTGAAAGATGAGCAGTCCACTGTGTCCATATTTTGGAGTAGACTCCATAGCCAAAGGCAATCCTTATTTAGGTACAAAATGTAGTACCACACTAGGGAGTTAGTGAATTATAGTCAATTCTGTCTATTTAACTGAGGAGCCAGGACATTTCTTTTGCTGTTCTTGAAAGCTACATTTGTTAGTAAGGCCTTCAGGCCAATTTGGCTGTTAGCCTAGGTTTTATGATACTATGTACAGCTCATTTAAAACAGTCTTCCATATGTGAAATTGGACATCTGTCTTTTGATATGAGTAAAATACGTGCCAAAATAGTGATGTAGACAAATTATTGTTAAAGAAAACCATTTTGCAATCGTCTCTGTGTAAGCCCATGATCTTTTGTAATTGTATGCTTTGTTTATAACTGAAGTATATATTTAAAAGCCATCCTGATTTTATACTTTTGTGATTCATAAATATATAATAAATTGTATATATTATATATTTAATATAATTTATTATTATTTAAACTCTTTTTATTTGTAAATTCTTATTAATTTTTTACAACCATTGGAGTAGCATTACATGTTGTTTGTGTATGTTTGTTTGTTTCCTCTTCAAAATAAATGGCAACATCTGCTCCAGGCCTCCAACAGACAGAGAGAATTTTTAATGTTTGGTAAACCATTTGTTAACAAAATTGAATTTAGATGAGTGATGGCAAAGGTGTGGCTAAGGGTTGGAAAAGAATAAAATTACATACTCGTGATAAGCCAGTGTTTAGTGTGCTACAGTTCTAGCAATGACCTTATATTTATCAACTTGGAACATGACTATGCTGGTTATGTAGCATCCCATTCCTATGTACTTTGCTTTTGCAAAAAGAACTTAGCATTTTAAAATGTTACCCTCTACTTAGCCATCTAGTCACATATCATTAGTTTTTATCTCATTGCTTATGCAGTTTAAACAGCATCTTAGTAATCTTAGTATTAAATTTAAGTTTGTTATACAATTGCTTTTAAACAATTTTACTGGTTTGTTACTGCTAAGAGCTAGTATGGAATCCTGGAACCCTGGCTTTTAATCTTAACATTAACATATGTGAAATCATAAAAATTAAAAAATAACTCAGTTTATTTCCCAGGATATGCCACAAATGATATGTCTACACACCATTATTTCCTTTTTTGTCTTTTGTTTTTTTTGCTGAGGAAGATTTGCCCTGAGCTAACATCTGTGCCAGGCTTCCCCTGTTGTGTATGTGAGTTGCGACCACAGCATGGCTGATGAGTGGTGTAGGTCCGTGCCTGGGAAGCATACCCACGAACCCAGGCCCCCGAAGTGGAGTGTGCTGAGGTTAACCACTACGCCACAGGGCCGGCCCCCTCCTTTCTTCTTTTTCTTGTTTGTTTGTTTTCAGGCTGGCGATGGGGAAGTGGGAAAAACCATTTGGCAGCAGGGAACAGTACACAAAATTAAATATTTCTATAGATCTTTTTTGGTTTCTGGACAGATTAAAGAGCCCTCACTCAGAGAGAGCATGCAGTAGTGTGCACTGGAGCTGGCTTATACCAGCTTGCAAGAACCAGTTGTTAAATTCTAAGGAGTTTTGTCCCCCAGTTATTAAACACAGCCATTATTAAAAATTAAATTGTATAAGCTCACTATTAAATACATATTATTAAAAACAAAGATGATAAAAACTCAAAACTCATCATTTCCTAATGTTTTAAATTACACTTTACTGTTATTATTTTATTCATGTCTGTTGTGTCTGTGTTGTTGAAATACCCTACAATGGTGTGCCACCGTGCATCTCTTCCTAACTCTGCATACAGGGACTTCATGTTGGCAGCTTGACAAGCTTATGATTAACATTATGAGTGTGTATTTTCTTACAGAAAATAAACTTTAAAGTGATGGGAGACCATGTGATTTGAAATCACTATTCCATCATTACTGACTTTCTTCCTCTCATACTACGCTAACATACCTCAGGGTATTTTGTTGGCTGTTCTATTCCCCCTGCCTGGAATCCTTTCCCCTGCAATATACATTTGGCTGTGTTTTTTCCCATCAGAATTTATATGTCATCCCTTCAGAGAAACCTTGTCTGGTTATCCTATCTCACATCGCCGAGCCTGCCTGCCCGCTCGCTGACCTGGCACATCTGCCTGCCATCACCGGCCTTCACTTTCGCTACAGCTCTTACTTCTCTCTGAAGTATGTAGTTTATTTGTTTATATGTTTACAGTCTTTCTCCCTTACTGTAGTGTAAGCTCCCCCAGGGAACGGATCTTCTATGTTCTTTTTATTTCTGGTTTTTCAGTGCCTAAAACAGGACCAAGCACACAGCGGATGACCAGTACGTTTTGGTTTAAAAAAATGATTTAATATTTGAATACACTATATCAGTGAAAGCTATCTTAATTAAAATAGAGGTTGAGAGATAATTAAAGTAATATTTGAATAGAGATAAAATTGAAGTTAGTCAAAGTACTACCACTCGAAATAAAGGCTCTAAGATGCTGAGATAAGCTATTCTAAGCAGAACACTGTTTTTTGGGGGGTGTCATTTATATAAATAAAAAGACATCGAACTTTGGTTAAGTTTCTTGGGGGATGGGATTTAGGAGTAGATTATGTCAAAGTTCTTGTGATAGATGGGGTTTGTATATTGCATTAATTATGCTGTACTCAGCTGTGGAAATAATGCTTCTAAAGCAGCACTTAGTACGTGAATGAAGGAGAGGGTTTTATTTTAAGGAACAGCAGCATATTCAGATTTTTTTGTGGCATCTCTCCAGCTACAGAAGCTAACTCTTGGGAACTGCTTTCTCTCCCAGAAGACATTTATAAGGTGGAACCTGAGGCTGCAATTCTATTCCAAGCCCAGCTTTGTACAATATGAGCCAATAAAATGCAAAAGAGCGTTTTCAGTGACTTTGATGAGGGTGGCTATGTCTAATATTTAAGAGCCTAGTCAAGTTTATTGCTGCCTTTTTAAAAGTGTGATCTGAGGGTAGATAATCTGTAATTCATAAAGTACTGGAATGCGTGGTTCATAAACTGAGGAATAAAGGGTAACAAGGGTATTGCTTAAGAGGAGTAGTGTGAGGATTGGCAAGTATTTGGGGAAAGCACTTTTATTTGTTATTTCACTCACGCATCCCACAAATATTTTTTAAGCGCTAACTACGTGTCAGGCATTGTTTTAGGTGCTAGGAATACAATTAAAGAAATACTTTTTATCCTCCAACAGGGTAATGGCGGAAAAAACAAGTGAAAAGGCTATTGCAGCGCAGTGTCATAAGTGGTAGGATGAGGAAGTTCAAGGGCTTCTAAGAACACATACAAGAGACAGCCAGTCCAGACTGATGAAGTTTGAAAAATTGATCACATGTTTGTGATTGGCTTTGTGAATTAAAACGTCTCTGACAGGTATGTGAAGAATGGATTGAAGACATTGATGGGCTAACAAATGTTTAAAAACTGGCTCTTTGGGGAACCAAAAACCCTGATTTGTGGTGTTTGCCCATTTCTTCCCATTTCTTGTAAATATTTCCACTATGCTGATTTTAAAGCTACCAATATGATGTCACTGAATGCGAAGACGAGAAGAGATGAACATATTTGTCTAGTGAGCTGATATGAGCAGATTCTCTAGTGAGCTGATGTGAGCACATCAGTGATTGGAGAGGACAGAGTGGAGGTTTGGAGACTAGTTAGAGGCTCTGTTCAACTAGGGAAGAGATGGTGTGGTCCAAACTATGTTGGTGAGATTTGAGCATTTGGAGAGATATTTAACAGAGAAAGAAGCAGTTTAGAGTAGTGGTTAGGAGGTAAGACCATAGACTCCGAGTCAGACTTGAGTCCAAATCCTGGTGCTGCTGCTTAACTAGCACTGTGATGCTGGGCTATTTTTTAGCCTCTATGGGTTTCAGTGTCCCATTTATAATCTGGTGATAATGACAGTATCAGACACTTAGGGTTGTTAAGAGGAATAAAGTCTTCAATACACAAAAAGTGCTTCTACCAGTAAATGTTGTTTTCAAGCAATAAATGTTATCTTTAGCAATACAGAGGAGGTATTGGCGATTAATGATTAGTGTGATGGTGGGTGGGAAAGGAAGAAGAAAGAGGAGTCAAGACTGACTTGTGGTTTTCTAGCCTGTCCAAACAGGTAGATAGAGATATAATTTTCATAATCTTCCCAGTGAGCTAGTGAGGATGGCAACAGAATTGGGTGTGTGAGTAGGAGGTGACGAAGCACAGATGGAGAGCATACTAGGAGTTTCCAAACCTGGGTGCGCTTAAGAACATCTGGGGCTTTAAAAATATAGATTCTGGGGCCGGCCCCGTGGCTTAGCGGTTAAGTGCCTGCGCTCCGCTGCTGGCGGCCTGGGTTCGGATCCTGGGCGCGCACCGAGGCACCGCTTCTCCGGCCATGCTGAGGCTGCGTCCCATATACAGCAACTAGAAGCATGTGCAGCTATGACGTACAACTATCTACTGGGGCTTTGGGGGAAAATAAATAAATAAATAAGAAATCATCTCTTAAAAAAAAAATATATATATATATAGATTCTATGCCAGGCGAGGCTTACTGAATCAACTGCCTCCAGGATAAGACTCAAGTATCTGAACTTTCAGAATGTTCCCAAGGTGATTCTAATGAAGTCAGTTCATAGAACAGCGTGTCTGTCCACTTTAGAGGAATCTTTCAAGAGTTTAAGTTTATGAAGGGGGTTATAGAAGGGAAAATAGCTGGAGGGAATTGAAGTATGGAAATGGAAGAGATCTAAACATCTAAATTCTGATGGGAAGGAGCCAGCAGACATGAAGTATTTAAAGTTACAGTAGAAAGAGAATCAATGATAGAGGAAAATTCCTGGAAAATGAGATAAGATAGTTTCAAGAGGAAAGGAGGGTGAATAGATCCTCCACTAACCAAAGGGAATAAGAGGGAATGTGTGTGGATCCAGGTACATTTTTTGTGATCTATGGTTAGGGTTAGAGTTGTAATTTGTGGAAGTAATTTAAAAAATTTCTAGCTATTGGTTTGATGGGGACTGCTAAACTGTCCTCTGGTATTAACTTTCCTTTTGTTCTTATTCGTAATAGAACTCCCTGAAGCCAGCCATGTGGCCTGCCTTGCAGCCAAGTGTGGATATGTGACTATGTTTGCACCAGTGGGGTGTGAATGGAATGATGTGTACATCTTCTGGGAAAGATAAAGTGGCTTGCCCTGGATTGCCGTTTCTCCTTCACCTGGCTGGGAAATGACTAAAATGGCAGCCAGTCTTGGATACAGAGATGAAAACCCATGTTTTCATCATATGAGGGCATGAGCCAACCTGTCAGTTTGGGGTCCTGGCTGTCCTCCTGAGCAGAACCTAGACTGCTTGCCTATCTACCTTTGCACATATGTCAGAAGCAAAAAAGCATTTATCTTATTTAAGTACTGGGTTTTAGGGCCTCTTTGTTACAGCAGCTTAGAGTGTACCCTGACTAGTACAGACAGATTCTCTATTCTCTGTGAATGTGGAGATAAATTCTTTCTTGAAACTTAAGAGTTGGTGGGAAAGGTCATAAGGTTTGAATAGAGTAAAATTAGTGTGAAATTTTTAGCTAGTGGGTGAAGGATTGGATAATAGAGATAGGTAACTAAGAAAATATAGGAATATTGCCTAGTAATCTTGAGGAACTAGAAGACCATCAATCATAGAAAAAGGAAAATATAAACATGAATTAACTAAATAAACTCAACAAAATAGGGAAAAACCCCTAACAAACAGTTTTAATATAGGCCACAAAATTTCTATCAGAAATGTTCACACTTCTCAGCCTCATAGTTAAAAAACTTTTCATGACAGTAATGATCATAAGTATAGTTTCAGTGTTACAATACTTACTGAACAACCTATACACATGTAGGTTATAGGCTTGATTGACATCAAAGAAGTCAAACAGGCATTGAGTGCTAGCTATGTTTAATCGTCAAATCAAATATGAATAAAATGCTAGGAATATTGAAATTAAATAAGATGGAGAAATGCTTTAACCTTATCATGGGAAGCTTCCTGAAGGAGATGGCTTTTTAATTAAAACTAAAAATTCGTATATCTTTACACCTTGAAAACTAGAGCACATGTTAGTGATTCTATGCTTCTACTCTCATACAGCTTTTGTAGAGGTAGTAAAATCATACTTGGCTTTAGGATCTTCTAGGCCTGGACAGATGTAGCTCTATAGTGGTCTTTCATATCATGGTGAAACTTTCTCTGGTATTTACTGTCCTTTGGGTCTTCCACATTTGATAAAATGTGATTTTAAGTGTGGTCTATCCAGTATGGACCCTGTAGAATCAAGGATTGGAGTCCCTCATTAGAGGCAGACTATATCATTTCCTTGTCATAGATTTCACTTTCATCTCATCTGAAAAATTTTGTAGATTATTTTAAGTTGTGACCTTCTTTATATTCTAGCAAGGGAACACCTACCCACCCTATGTTTTACACAAAGTTAGCTAGAATCTTATTCCCTAAATAGATATGAAGATAAGAGTTTTTATACTTTTGCTTATTCATTAGGCAGTGTAATCGGAAGTGATTCTTTTAGAATCCATCACGATCAGAATTGTGTATTTATACTGTGAAAAAACTGGCGCATGTTCACCCAGCGACTGCACAAAATCATTATCACAGGTTTAATTTTCTTTGTTTTAAACGTGATCCTTTGTTTTCATAAAGTAGAGAAAGTTTATAATGCCAACGAAAGCATTTGAAGACGAGTAGGTGTGTTTGTATACGTAAAGCCTTAGAGAGACTTGGTGTTCACTGGCAAATGATTTAAGTGGGATGATGGAGCCCTTAGTCAAATTCCTTATTATCCTCAATTTAATTGAGAAAATTGCTTAACCTCAGTCTTCCTGTCAATTTTGATTGACAGATAACTACTAGCTGGAGGTGCATTGGAATGGCTGAGTACCTTAAAATATCTTGAGACTTCTTGAAGAGAGGTGATATGTATGTAACAGGGACAGAAAATATTAATGTGTGAGGAGACACGTTTATCTCTGTTCCCCTGCCTAACCAATTTACTGTGCATTGGCATAATCTTTACAGGCTGAACAATAGACTCATGAATGGATACTTGCATGAAGATATTATCTCAAGAGAAAAAGAGAATAGCAGGGGATAAAAAGGAAGAGGTAAGGGAAAGGGAAAGTCCCATCAGGAGACAGGCAGATAGGGAAAGGGGTTTCGGGCAGAGAGTTGAAAGCTGAGAGTGGGGAGAGTTAAGAAGGCGGAAAAATTGAAAATGAACAGGACTGAGAAGAAAAAGAATTTAAAGTCGGTTATAAATTGGATCTCTTTTAATATTTTTCAAGAGGTACAACTGGGAATTAGAATTACTTTTAATTACTTTTGGTTGCTGCATTTTGTTTCTTTGAATACAACACTTTGCAGTAGGTATTTGAGTTTTATGTAAAAATCAAAATAATTATAAATTAGCTCCCTATTTTGAAATACTTTAGACTAGTGCTATATCAAAATTAAATATGATGAAGGCAAAACCTTTCATACAATGTTAATATCCGATTGCTCAGCGAGTCAGACTTGGTGACTCTGGGCAATAACTCAAATTCTCTGTCCATCATAGACACTACTACGAAATTGTAATGGTTTCTTCTAAAATATTTTACCAACCTCAGGACCATGAACCAGATAATATCTATGCTACAAAAGTACGAATGAAACATGTTTACTATTTTCCCTTGGTTGATTGTATTGACAGAATTTTAGAAAAGGATGAAATGTGAGCTGTTATTTTGAGAATTGTTTGGATTTTGCTAGTAGGTGCAGCTTACGTCTTGGCTTTGTTAACTGCTCAGAACAATTGTCTTTCTTTTGTTAGGCCTTGGGCAAGATAAAATTCTGCACTCATACAGCTTTTATTTTCTTTTTGTTATAGTGGAGCTTGTGGTTTCCCTAAAGCGAGAATGCTGGTGTGTACCCTATATTAAATAGAAATTGCAGATATGAAAACATTTTAGTAAAATAATGAGATTCTATAATTAGATATGTTAAAATGTTAGTTTTTGCTTGGTTATTTTATTTTGTAGCATTTTAAAAAGCCCTGCAAAATAGCATTGTGGTATATTTATTAAAAAGAGGGCCGCAAAATAACATTGTGGCATCTTTATTAAAAAGAGGGCTTGCGGCCATGCCATAGACCCACTATCCAGGAGGGCAACGGTGCATTTTGCAGATGGCTGCTAAAGTGCATTTCTGGCTAGAAGATCAAATCATTTGCCAATGTTAGTGAATTTCATAAGGGCAGCAGATGATGCAATTTACTCAATATGTATGTTGACCCCAGGATGTGTGAGACCTCCTACGAAAACTCCTAAGCTTGAGCCATCTAGCAAATATCCTCAGAAAATGTGAAATTTGGTCAGAAGCAAATGGCAGAAGTGATGTTTCCTCCCTTGACCTGTGAGTCATTTTAGCCCACTTCCGTTTGGACTAGTCTTTTATAGACATGAGCTACATTAAAAACAACAACAATAATAAAAAGAAGCCTGGCAAAATGTAAAAGAAAAGACATAATTTTTAAGTGCTGATGTTAGATATATTGTGTTTTTGTTTCTCGTCAAAAATCTTTAACTTAAAATTTAATAATTAATATAAATGTTTGGAAAAAATAACCCTCAAGCTCTATTTCACACCATACAGAAATTAATTTGTGATGGATTATAGACAAATATATAAGCTAAAGCCATAAGACATCTGGAAGAAATAAAAGAATATATTTTACACTTTGGGTTAGGCAAAGCATTTTAGACAGAAACCAGAAAGCATTAATTATAAAATAAAAAGTATGGTAAAAAGAAGAAGGTAACATTACACTTGTCCAAAAACAGTGCTAGGAAAATGGAAAGGGAAGCACGTGCTGGGAGGAAATATTTGCAATACAAAGTCTGATGAAGGACTTTTCCCAGAATATATTTTTAAAAATTCCTATGACTCAATAATAAAATGACAAACAAGCCAGTTGAAGAAATTGGGCAAAAGATTCGAACAGACAGTTCACAAAAGAAGATATAGGAAGGGCCAAAAAGCACTTGAAAAGGTATCAACGTTATTAGTCATCAGGGAAATGCAGATTAAAACCACAACGAAAGACGGTATTATACCCACTAGACTGTCTGCAATTGAAATGCTGGCCACAATAAACGATGATATGAACAAGTGGAGGTCTCGTCTCCTGCCAATGGGAGGACAAAATGGTACTACTCCCTTGGAAAGCAGTTTAGCAATTCCTTAAAAGTTAACGTGTACCTACCTATGACCCAGTAATTCTACTCCTAGCGATTTATTTACCCAAGGGAAATGAAAGCATATTTCCACAAAAAGACTTGTACTTGAATGTTCCTAGCAACTTTATTCATAATTGCCCCAAACTGGAAATAATCCCAAAATTTCAGCAACAGGTGAATGGATAAACAAATTGTGGTATATTCATTCAAAGGAATACTACCCATTAACAAAAAAGAATCAACTATTGATGCATACCACAACATGCATGAATCTTAAAAATATCATTCTGAGAAAAGTAAACCAGGTGCAAAAGATTATACACTGCATGGTTCCGTTTTATGTCATGCAAGAACAAGCAAAACTAATCTATGGTGATAGAATTCAAAACAGTGGCTGCTTATGGGGTATGGGGGTTGTCTAGAAGTGACACAAGGGAACTTTCTGGAATGATAGACATGTTCTATATTTTTATTGGGGTAGTGATTGCAGTGTATATATTTTATCAGAAACCATCAAATTATACACTTAAGGTTTATGCATTTCACTATCTGTCAATTTTATCTCAATTAAGATTTTAATTTTTAGTTATTATAATGTATCCTACATGGTACAGAAAAATGGGTCAGAAGAGTAGGTATGAATAACATCTTTATCTTAAAGGCAAAGGTAAATGAAAGGCATTTGATTTATCTTCTACTGTTTTATCAGTAAGAGTCAAGGAATATAAGCCTTTGGGACTTCTTAGGACCTGGTTTTTCCTCCTTAATTCCATGTGTTTTACAACTATATGGATTCTAGAAATTTTTAATTAATGATTCCATATTCTTCTTCACACAAAATTCTAGTTATACTAGACAATGACAGTATTTTGTCATCCTAAAATTTTGATAGCAATTGCAAAATTTACAGTGGTATTCTCCACATTTCACAATGGTACTCACTCATTTTTGTTCATCTCTGACTTTCCTTCACTCTTTCCTGTTTTAGACAAAGAGTAACTAAAAATTATCTCCCCAAAATATACTAAAATGTTGAGTATCCAAAGTAAAATGAATCTCTTCATTTTATGTGTCAGAATGCTGAGCAAATTTTGAACAGTAAGATTGCAAATGTCTAGTTGGACTCAGAACATATTAGAATTTTGTGTTCAATTTCTGTACCTAAACGGATGCTTTTAATAAATTGATTTATGTAATACTTTTAAAATACTTTGTATTTTTTTGAAAAACATTTTAAGGTATTTAATCATAATATCTGTATTTTTTCTTATTTGAAATTGTAAACTTTCTCTTATAAATTGATATCATATCTTCAAAATACTTTTCATAATCTTTGAATTATAATATACAATTATTCATAAAACAGTCTCAGGATAATATATCTTACTTTTAAAAATAAATGACTTTTTGGGGCTGACCTGGTGGCGCAAGTGGTTAAGTGCGCGCGCTCCGCTGCAGCAGCCCGGGGTTCGCTCGGCAAGCCATGCTGTGGCGGCGTCCCATATAAAGTGGAGGAAGATGGGCACGGATGTTAGTCCAGGGCCAGTCTTCCTCAGCCAAAAAAGAGGAAGATTGGCAGATGTTAGCACAGGGCTGATCTCCTCACAAAAAAAAAAAATAAATAAATAGATAAGTGACTTTTTGAAGAACTCACTGTAGAAATATCTTTTAATCAGAATATCTTATTAAATATTTTTACTACTATTATGTAGGGACCTTGATATTATATCACCTTAAAGATTGATGCTAAATATTGAATTTCGTGTCATAGCAACTTGTATTAGGATGAGGTTTAATTGCTTTCTTATAATCTGTGTTTTGTTATCTATTAATTTATTGTTAATCGGACTGAGGCTGGGTTTGGCTGAGCAGGTGCAAGCAAGGGATGCAGTATTCGAAGTGAAAGTGCTCTTCAAATGGGAGTAAACAAAGAAAGGAAAAAAGAATATGAATTAATAAATGAAGTGGGCTGTCTAGAGGCAAGAGAGTAGGTCCAGAGTTGCAGGGCCTTGAGTGCTGAGACAAGATGTACAGACTCAGTGTGCTTGTAGGCTCTCAGGCACTTTCTGAATTGAATTATTAAGACCTAGGAAGTCAGAGGAAGAACTTAAGGAGAGCGGTGAGGTAGTCATGGTGATAAAAAGGGAAGATTTTAGAAGACGCAATTTGAACTAACTGGAAGAAGAGATTTGAAGCAGGCTAGCAAAGAGAAATTTGAATCTGTCGAAATGACAGTAACCAAAAACATTAAGGAGTTCAGGCATATATCATAATGACAGGGTGATGTACTCACCATACTGCCTAATAGCTCACTCTAATAGACTAGTGGGTTCTAATAATTTATGTAGTTTATGTTTAGGAAGCGTGGAGAGGAACACAGAGAATAGCACATCGCATTGCAATAATTTGTTTACTTACCTTTTTATCTCAAAGTATAGGTATTTTACTACTTTCACCTTTGCATAGCCTCCACAATTTGAACAGAGAAAGGTGCATTTTAGTCATTTAGCAAATGCTGATAGACATTATGAAATCAGTAATCAAATCATTACTGTATATATAATACCATGTACCATGCACTATTCTAGACACTGGGAATGTAATGGAGAACAACGTAGAAGTAGTCACGTCCCTCAAAGAGTTTACATTCTACTGGAGATGAAAGAGCAGAGGAGACAATTATATGTAATTCATTCATTCATTCACATACTGATAAGTTCTGTAGAGCATCAAAAAAATCGGATAATACATAGAAAATGGGAGGGATGGGTCAGCAACTTTAGTTAGAACTGTCAGGGAAGGCTTCTGGGAGGATAAGCTACTTTAGTTAAGATCTAAATGGTGAAATGGAGGCAGCCATATTGAAGATCTAGGGAAAGAATATTTCAAGGAGAAGGAACATCAAAAACAAATAAACAAAGGTGGAGATGAGCTTTGCATGTTGAAGAGAGAAAAAAGGACAGCATGACTGGAGTGTAGCGAATGGCAGAGAGAGGGACATGAGACCTGAGAGGCAGCCAGAGGCCATTGATGCAGAGCCTGTGGGCTGTGGTAAGGACTTCAGATTTTATTCCGGTTGTAATGAGAAGCCAGGGAGGTAGGGAAGTGATGTGCTCTGATTTATGCTTCCGAATTATCACGGTGGCTGCTGTGTGCATGTCAAGAGAGCAACTAGGAGGCTGTTGCAATAGTTCAGGCAAAAGATCCTGAAGGTTTGGACTAGAACTGTGGCAGCAAAGATAGTGAGGAAGTGGCCTGATTTAGGATCTATTTTGTAGTAGAGTGGCCATGACTTCCTGAAAAATTGTATGTGGGGTCTGAGGGGAAGAGAGGACCAAAGATGACACATAGGTTTTCCACTTGAGCAAGTAGGGGGATAATGGAGCTATTTAGAAAGATGGCAAAAATTTGGTGAAGGGAGTAATTTGTGTGTGTGTGAATAGTTCTATTTTGGTCATGTTCTTGTTCTAATGAATGAATTTTAATAAATATTTCCTGAACGCATCCTTCATTCCAGCCACTGTTCTAGATGCTGGGAAAATAGCAAAAAAGAAAATAGAGACTTACCTCCATAGACCTTGCATTGTAATGGAGAGAGACAAGCAATAAATAACTAAATATATGTACTAGTTAGATGTTGATAATTTCTATAGGTAAATATAAAAACAGAAGGGGGATGGAGAGTGCTGAAGGTGGAGGTAGGCTTGCAATTTTTTTAGTGTGGTCATGGAGGGCCATTTTAATAAGGTGATGTTTGACAAGAGGTTTGAAGAAAGTGAGGGTGCCAGATATGTGAGTATCTAGGAAAAAGAGTTTCAGGCCGAGGGAACAGCAAGTGCAAAGGCCATGAGCAGGTGTGTGTTTGACTTATTAGAGGACAGCAAGGAGGTCAGTGTGGAATGAACTGGGGATGGGGAGAAGGGTAGCAGATGATGCCAGGAGAGGCAGGGCACCATGTGATGTGGGGTGTTGTAGACCATTGTGAGGAATTTGCCTTTTACTCTGAGTGAGAAGCCAATGGTGGATTTTGAGCAGAGGAATGCAGATTTTTTAAAAGCATCTCTTCAGCTGTTGTGTTGTGTGTAGTCCCCAGGGAGGCAAGAACTGAGGCAGAGAGGCTAGTTAGGAGGCTATTTTGATAATTCAGTCCTGAAATACTGGTGTTTTGGATCAAGTCGGTAGTAGTGAGGGTGATGAAAGGTGATTGAATTCTGGATATATAATGAAAATAGAGCAGATAGGATTTGCTGACAGATGGGATTTGAAGTATTAAAGTAGAAGAGGAGAATGAATGATGGCTGCAAGGTTTTGGAAGGATGGAATTGATATCTATTGAAATGAAGGAAGACCTCAGGGTGGGTAGGTTTTTAGGAGAAAAAAGTATTCAGTTTTGGGCATTTTAATTCTAAGACACTTATCAGACATATAAGTGGTGATGTGGAGTGTGTATCCACATGTGCGCACAAATACACACACACACTGGACTTCAGTGGAGAAATCCTGACTATAGATACAAGTTTGGGAGTGGTCAGCATTGGATGATATTTAAAGAAGAGACAAATGAGGTAAGTGAGGGAAGGAAAGGAGGAGAGAAAGATCTGAGGCCTGAGGTCTGGGCCCTTCAACATTTGGAGGTCAAGAGATGGGGAGACTGAGAAGGAGAGACCAGTTAGGCAGAGAACTAAGAAATTCTTTCAAGAAGGAGAGAATGGTCAGCTGTGTCAAATGATACTGATAGCTCAAGCGTGTTTGGGGGTCTGAAATTTTACCGTTGGATTTGGTAACATGGAAGTCATTAAAATTTAACAAGATCTGTTTCAGTGGGTGGTAAGTGCAAAAGCCCAACTGGAATAGGTTCAGGAGAGAAGGAGAAGAAGGGTTGGCCAGATCTGAACAGCAACACTATTTGCAGTACAGCAGAGGGAAAGTCAGAGAGAGTGAGTACAAATTGGTGATGGAAAGATAAGGCATGTCTTTGATTACTTCTGTTTTCTTGGGTTATGACGTTAAGGTTATCAGGTGTGAATGGAGGAGAAGGAGCTTTTGAAGTTTTCAGGAGAGTAAGAAGGAATGACATAGTCATCTGGGAGAATGGGAATTGAATTTTTGAAGGAAGAATCATGGATTATTGCTGGCAATATTGAGATATGTGGACTGAATTTACAGTGAGACTATCATTATGGTCAGGATTTTCTCTAGTAGAGTTCATTTGCCCTGGTAAGAATAATTGGATAGTTGTGTGTAACAAGAGCCGGGGTTTCTCCTTGCAGATATGATGAAGGACGAGTCTTCCCATTTCAGTAAATAGCAGCTCCAATCTTCCATAACCTTGGAGCATTGTTGATTCTCCTGTCTTTCTTTTGCACCCCAAATCCAACATGTCAGCAGACCCTATCAGAGAGCGATTATAGTGGTGCACCATGAATGAGATGCTGAATAAAGAGGGAAGAAAGATTATTGCGGGGGTGGGGGGCAGGGAGGGTGCTGGAAATGAAAAGTGGCAGGGGGAATGGATCAGAGTTCCTTAATAAGGATGGTAAAGTACTGGTATGGATTACTAGGTGAGTGATTAGTATGCAAAGGAGGTATTTTGAAACTGAGATTTGGAGGGGCTGCAATTATTGACGATGGTTAAACCTTGAGAAAGTGCCATGTGAAATTGGTGGAGAAAAAGTCATTGGAGCTCAGGTGGTCAAGGGACTGAGAGGACAGCATTGTTGGTGGATGGTGAGGTCACTGGGAATGACAATGGGACAGTGGAAGAAAGAAAGACAGTGAGTTAAGTGTTAAGTTCATTTATTAATTTATTAACTTAGTGACTGAAAGGTGGATTCATGACGTCAAAAAGGAATGAGTGGTAAAGTCTAATGACACAGGCTTCAGATTATTTAAGATTTTGAAAGATAAAAGAGGAGAAACTGTTTGAAAAATGCACTGGCGAGGAAGGAACAAACGAGCTATTTGAAATCTCTGAGAAACATGGGATGTGAAACAAGCTACCGCTTTTTCTTCTTTTTTTCTTTTGAGGAAGATTAGCCCTGAGCTAACATCCGATGCCAATCCTCCTCCTTTTTTGCTGAGGAAGATTGGCGCTGGGCTAACATCTGTGCCCATCTTCCTCTACCTTATATGGGACACCGACACAGCATGGCAAGTGACAAGTGGTGCATCGGTGTTCGCCCGGGATCTGAACCTGTGAACCCCGCGAGTTGGAGCGCGCTCAACCAACGGCTACGCCACTGGGCCAGCCCGAAACAAGCTACCTCTTGAGAGCGCTGTGAGGGAAAGCCAGATGTCGGTTATAGCAAGAAGGTGAAAAATAATCTGAGGACACAGGTGGGGGAGTTTACTGTTGACAGACTTTGAATTCCAGAGGACAAGAGGGAAGAGTGGGGACAGATTAGGCCACGTCCAGAGCAGCATGGAGATCAACCTCCTGGAGAGAATGGATAGTTTGGCAGCCTAGGACTTCTGATGGTGACTTCGAGGGGTGGGAAGGTGACAGCAGGATGGGATTAGTTCTGCAAGCAAGAAGTATTTGAAGACCTCCAAGTGGCTGACCTCTTCCTTGAGGGAAAGAAGTAGCTCGTAGGAGTACTCAGAGAATCAAGATCTTGGAACAGCTTGAGATACTGGGAAGGAGAAAAAGGCTATGATGGGAATAATTACACGTATGTGGCTTTTGATTCAGAGGCTTTGTTGGAATTTTTCTTTTGTCTACCTATCTAAAAATTGAAGAACAGCAATTTTGTTTTTGCAGAAGCAAATTAAAGCATTTGTGGGAAAATCTATGCTAAAATAGTAACTTCTATGAGCTTTTCATTCAGGACAGCATTTATTTTGTAGCTATTAATCTATTTCCAAATGATTGCATATGTTTACTTTCAAATTACACACCTGTTAATTTGTTTCATCTAATCACTCAGCATAGAAGCTTGGGCTTAGAGACCAAAATGGTCCAAACAACTTGGCTCCTCAAATAAATCTGAACTTTTATGCTTCTCCAAGGTATTTTTAATACACACTGGTCAATCAGGGATCAAATATGTAAGCCTCTTCTATTAGGTTCTTTCTTTTTTTACATGATTTGAATGGATATTTATATGATGTGTGCCACTTGCTCCTCTAATTGACTTGGGATGGAAGAGAAAGTAGGAAATGTCTGTTTGGTTTAGAGGGTGCTACTTAACCTTTGTTTCCATATGTCTCTGACATCATCAGCCTGTGAGTACAAAGGAGACCAAATTAAAACACTCAAATGTTTGTCATTATTGCTAGCTACTATTCTAACCATTTGCATGCATGGACCCTTGAAACCTCACAGCAGTACTGTGAGGTAGGGACTGTTGTTACCTCCATTTTACAGACAAGGAAACTGAAGCACTGATCGTTAAATAACTTGCCCAAGCTCGTACAGCTATTAAGTGGTAGGCATTTGAAACCAGGCACTGACTTCAGAGCTCAAGGTCTTATTACTCTGCTATATTATTTACAGATCATGGGAGCTCTCAGCTCTGTACTTGCTGAAACTGGACCTCATCTTCCATTTACCAGATATGCCTCCTCTTTTCCCCTGGTGTTTCATACACTTAGCCAGTATTTCAAGGAAATTCCAAAAAGTTCTTCACATGTTCTCTTGAGCAAATCTGCCGACCTTTTTACAGCATTCCTGTCAATTGATCCTTTTTTGGTTCCACCACTCCTTTAGCCATATCTCTACTTAGGAAGCAGCCCTGTTGTCAGATGTGCAAATGCTAAAGTCTGTTTTAAAGGTGTTGTCCCTTGCTGCTCAAAAAGCCATCAGTCCTCAAGGTCAGAGCAGGCCTGGCATTCATGCAGAAGGGGTAATGAACCCTGCCCCAACTCTGGGTGGCATGTTGTCACCTCGACACTGAAAACAGCACTGCTTGTGGACGGCATTTCAAAAAACTCTTGAAAATAGTTTCTGCAACTTCTGCCTCTAATGCATCTCTCAGTTTGTGCTCCAAATATCCTAAGGGGTGAATGAGAACGCAAGCATTCTCCTCATCTTTACATCTTGTCTCCGTCACTGCCCGTGTACCAGAAACAAAACCAAATGGAATGAAAACCCATACGTGTTCCTTTCTCTGTCACCAAAGCCAATGCATTTCAAGTTATGTCAATAGGTACTTGAAGGGGTCACTCATGAGTTCTATAGTCTGGTGGGCCACCTTTGGGTTTATTAGTATAAGTAATGTGTATGTGGGACTTTGAATCCACATACTTCATAACAGCATTTTTTTTCTTTTGGCTGTTGGGCGAAGGAATGCTTCTGAACAGGTTCAGAATCTCTATATAAATTCTCTCTATATAAAAAAAAAAATCAAAAACCAAGAGAAGAGGACCTATTTTAGCAGAAAAAAGCATATTAAAGAATTCTATTCAAATCTTGGAGAGCTGGGTACAGGGCCAGCCTTAGGCACCAATGTGAATTACATGGTATTTGTCACCAGTGTTCCCAGCCTCCTCCTTTTCAACCATTCAGTTCCTTCCTTGCTGCAACTCTTTATCAGAATCAGGAAAAAATAAAAAGCAATTATAACTGTAAATTTAAGTTTAATAACTTTTTGCATTTTAAATTTATTTCTCATTATGAGATGATAAACTTCTTTCTTTATTACCAAAGGAGTTTCAGACATCATTGAAGGGGCTTAGAAAGAAGGGCAGAGGCTTTAAAAAGTCCTTTCTGGCAGCTTTAAAATCACAACACACAACCTACCAGCTATCCTGACTGTAAGGCTGATTCAGTTCGTAGGGCTATTTAAAGATTTTTCTCATGCATGCCGGGAAGCTAAACAGAAGTATCTTGTCTCTTCTTGTTCTTGTGTGGTGTGAAACTCATTTGCCTGAAAGTTTTTCACTCTGTGAATGTTTGCACTTTGAAAGACCATAATCTTAATTTGGACTGGCTACTGTGCCAAATATCTTGGCAACTTTACAAAAAAAATAGCTTTAATGTTAAAGGAAAAATCATACACTGTGAAGGCTGTCATAGTATGTTGCACTGATAGGGGAAAAATGGAATTAATGTGGCATTTTCGTGTTAACTTCAAATTTCAAAATTAAAACACATTTTATTATAAGCAAGAAATAAAAGTCTTGAACATATAACTCTTCTGCTGTTTATATCTGCAGCAACTAGAAACAATAAAATATTTGCTTTTATCTTTAAGCAGCAATCATGATCAATAATTGTGATCGTTTGATATTATGAGTTCCATATGAGAAAAATAAGCAGGAGAAGATTTCTGCAGCTAAACAGAATTTTAAAATCTCTCCATATAGCTGAATGAACCTTTGGAGATGATCCCTTAGTTGGAATGTGCTCTATCATAACTCTTGAGTTATAACTATGTTATCAATAATAATATATGAAATAATAATAATCTATCATTTTTTGGCACATATTATATGTAAACATCAAAATACATCATCTTTAGTGTTTATTAAAACCTTGCAGCATAGGTCTTGTTCTCCTGATTTGCAGAAGAAATGGAAGCTCAGATAATTTCACTGAATTGCTCAGGTACCACTGAAATGCTAGAATTGAAATTCAAACCCTCATCTATCCAGACCTAAAGCCTTTGCGCTTTCAACTGTATCCTGCCATGTCTCCAAAACAAAAATCAATCCCTGACTATCTGTCATGCCAATTTATAAATAGTGTAAGCTATAAGGGCATGGGCAGTTAGTTTGGACCAGGGAAAATATAGCATGGTCTTGGGGAATGGGGTAAGTAAACATCAAGGGTTAGAGATGATTCCAGCTATATTAGACCAAGTTTGGAAAAATAAGAGCACTGAAGATGGGTCCTGGCTGGTGGCTGAACCAAGTAGACACATTAGGAGCAGGAAAATATATTATAAGAGATTTGAAAAATGGCAGAAGCAAAGGTGTTTCAGTCAGAGTCCTGCAAGAAACAGCATACTCACATTTGGTAATTTGAGGAGTATTTAATAAAGGGACTCATTTAACCATGTGGACAGGGTGTAGAGAAATAACAAGGGATAGTGCAGACTTCTGGGGAAAGTAACAACAGGAAGCTGTTACCACCCATAAGCCTGTGGGGTGAGGGGATAGAGGTTCCTGAAACCTGGAGATGACAGATAGTGTGGAGAGGCCATATTATAGTAGCTGCGACCTTTACAGCCACCCTGATGCACCCCACAAGGAGGGAGCTGGAGGAACAAATACCCCAGCCTGCTGCCCAATCTCTTATGGTGCCCCTTAGTGGCTCAACAGAAAGCCAGAGGGGAAGGCGGTCTATTAACGAGTTCCGTGCTGGTCAGCCCCCTGGACGCAGGGCAGATTGGAGAAAGTTGGAGAGGAGGTCTGGAGGTGCAAGTGGAAGTTACTCAGACAAGATGTGGGGCAGAGGATCAGTAACTTGATTCACTATCACAGAGAGGGCAGAGCTGGGGCAACTAGAAAGCCGGGTTAGAATCAAATGAGACTTGAGAGCTGAGGTTCCAGCTTCCTTCATCCACTGTACTGGTGAGAGTCAGTCATTCATTCATTCATTCTACAAAATATTTTTCAGTTTTTACTATATGCCAGACATATGGTTATTGTACTAGGTGCAGTACACAGTATGAGCCCAGTCATGAGGTATATTAAAAAGGGCAACTGGAAACATCTTCCTGGGGTGTGTATTAATTATTTATGTACTTTTATATTATCTACTATTACTGTACACTAAACTCTGAAGGCGGGACCAGGGGATCTTTTTAGGTTCTGTTAAATAATCAGACTCACAAGGTTACCCTAAGTCACATATGGCATCAAATTCACTTAGAAGGACCTGGGGCAGGACCCCCAGTTGGCCAGCAGGGCAGTGTCAGGTATTGCTCTCACATGGGACTACCCCTCACAGCAGTCCATGCTGACGTCTATATGGCAGTCAAAGAGCTACACTCTTTGGTTCCCCAGGTGACATCTCTGGTTTGAAGGAATGATTCTCAGATGGAGCGGATATGAAAGTTCCCCCAGCTTAAAAGCCTCATATCCCATAGGACCCAATATCTCTTGTAACAGCTCCATAGGCAGGGCTTCTACGGTCTCTACAAAAGGCATGCCCAGTTACTAGAGTCTAAAGCTAACCTATCCCCCTCAGGTATTTATCATTCATTTATAGTTTTTCCGGCTCCAAATGCAATTAACGAGCAGAGATTATTTTTACCTTAAGCAATGCTACCTAGTAACAGTTGACATACCTCCTTTATCAGGTTGCCAAGGAAACAGATCTACAAAGTGAATTGCATGTCAAATTCTAAGGGAGAAAGGGAAAAGATTTTGTTAACCCTTTGCTCACACATATTATGCTTCTAATTAGTGTTTGTTGGATCAAATACAACCAGAGAAAGGCATGAAAAGGGCATAGGACAGTTAAAATTCCTAACAGCTAGAGTTTGACACATCCAAAGACACATTCAGCTCCTCTTACAAAAAACAAAACCCATATTCTATTTTGCACCAGCAAATGATTTTAAATAGTCTGTGACCCAACGGGATCTTTCAAATAGAAGGTCCATAATAATGCGATAAATTGTTACTGAAACTATTATTACATGAAGGACAGTGAGCTAGTGCTAGTTCTGTATTCAGGTAGCCCTTGGAATTATCTGATATCTCAATATTTAGTTTTCAAGGCACAAAAACATGAAAAGATGTTGTGTTTTTCTGTGTCATGAAAGATGTATTAGCACGGCCATTCGTATATGTGTTACTTGAGACATATCTCGTCACCTCTCCTGTGTCCTCCTGTAGCGTACTGTATTTCTCTTATCATGTTGTATTGTAAGTTTTTTAAGAAAAAAATTCTCCCCACTGGACAGTAAACCCCGTGAGGATAATAATCATATCTATCTCGTTATTGCACTTGCAGCATCTTATGCAGTGTCCTGCATAATAAATGCTCAAAATGTTTGTTGAATGAATGAATGAATAAATATAAGAATATAACTACAATGATTTCTATAGTGGATTCAAACTTTGGGCAAATTTTTCTTATGGGACTAAGTGTCGTTGTTAAATGGCATTAAAACCTGACTTCCTTAGAATTTTATTTTTTATAGAAAGCCAATCATATTTTTCTTTTTAAGGACGACATATGAACCCATTAATTGATAACGAATAGACAGCTTTTGAGCTGTAGTATATTTTTCTACAGTGAACCACTATGGAAAATATTTGCCAGGATGCCTAAGAGGCTCCCCTGAATTTCAGTGGACTTTTAATGTTATTTTCAAGGTCTCTGCAGAGCAATTCTTAAGACTCAATGATGAAATTCAATTCAGAACATCCACTACAACAAGAAAATAGCTTCTCACATCGATTTAGGGAGTGATGCAGTACAAATCCCAACTAAAGAAAGATACCACTGCTTGGACTTTATTAATTTACTAGACTGATAATTCCATATCTTACATATGACAGTTCTTTAAAATCTGCAAAATAATATTTTCATGTCACTATTTTAATTAAGCCCCTGTTTTAGAGATAAAACCCCAATTTTATAAATGGCAAAGCCTCAAAACACAATGTGGGTTCTGGAGTCAAGCAACCTGGGTTTGAAACATGACTGCTGGCTACAAACTGTGATCCTGAGTAAGTTACTTTACTTCTGCATTCCGCAGTTTCTTCACCTGGAAACTGAGGAACATGATGGTTCCTGTTTTACAGGGTTGTTGTGACAAGTGCAAAATGTAAAACTATTAGAAAAACAAATGGCAGATAGTAAGTGCTCGATATGTTTACTATTTTTTAATTGCTTGAAGCCAAATAATTAATAAGTAGTAGAAGTAAGATCTGAACTCAGGTTGTCATTTTTCAACTTCAGTGTTCTTTCCACCATTCTATACTGTACATATAATATTTATTTAAAATTTATTTAGAATAGTGCATGTTTTGCCCATGTCATACTTTCTCTGGCATTTAGAGATGGTACTGCTTACTTACAATTTTATGGTTTTTCTCTGAAATGATCATCTTGGTTAAATTTATTAGATAATGACTGCTGGTTGATGGTTTTCATTTGTAGATGCAAATGGCTTGGAGGGTAATGGTTTTTAATTTTATCTCTGTATTTTTATAACAGAGAATTCAGTATACCAAATCGTTAATTACCTAATGGCTATTCAAAATTATAGAAAAAATATTTCTGAGAGCTGAGAGCAAAGGCTTCCTTGATCTACCTATAAATATCTCACTTTTACATGATTGGAACTGTAAATTTCTTGATGTGGTTTAAATACTTCCTGGGTACATAAAACATAGATTCATTTTCAAATCCACAGTATCATTCACCTCCACCAGGAGGTTTTAGGTAAAATATTGTGCTTCATTTAGAAATGGTACTTATGGAAGACATATGAATATAGATCTTGGTTATAACCACGTGAGTGAATGGCTATAGTAGGTTGGAGGACAAGGCCGTCGGAAGAGAGTTTAGATATGTTGACTTTGAATACTCTGTGGGACCAAGTACAGATGTTTAGGAAGAAATTAGATATACTGATCTGAAGTTCAGGAGAAAGATTTGGACTGAAAATACCAATATTTCAGTAGCTAACAAGAAGGAAGTAGTTCAAACCATGACAGCGGCTGAGATCTCTCAGGGACAATGTGAAGAAAGAGTCTATGGAGGGAAACTTGGGGAAGACAAAAGATAAGGGATGTGTAGAGGAAGTTGCAAAGGAAATGGAGAAAGAAAAAGCCGAGTGTCAAGAAAAAAGCCAAGAGGGACTATTGTCCTGGAAACCAAGAGATCCATTCTTTTGACAAATATTTGTTGAGCTATTACTTTGTGTGAGATTTTGAGATAAATCGCTGAACACAGCAGATAAACTTATTTGCTACTGGGGAAAGAAGGACAAAAATGTAATAAATAAGTAAATTCTATATTTTGCTAAAAGATGAAAAATACAATAAAATATAATAAAGCAATGTAGGAGAGTCTGAGGGTGTATGGGTCAGGGTTGCAAATTTAAATCAGGTAGTCTAGGTAAGTAGACAAGAAAGAGGCATTTGAACAAAGACTTGAGGGAGGTAAAGGGAGAGAGATATAAATAATTTCAAAAAGGATGCTGTAGACCCTGTGTTTCAGAAGGGTTTGGTAAGATACTGATTGAAAACTTTCTATTTGATTTTTGAGATTTGAGTCAATGTTGACCTGGACAAAGCAGATTTGGTGGCATGGGGAGGAGGTAGAAGGCAGATTGCATTGGGTAGATGAATGAGTGTAAGGTAAGGAAGGAAAGGCAGCAAACATGGACCTCTTTTTCTCCAGTATAACTATGAAGGGAAAAGGAAAAAACAATGTAGAATGCAGAGACATAGATTAATAAATATTTTGTTAGATAAAGATTTTGTTCCATTTTATTAGTAAATAAGAGAGTCTTGAATGTAATCATAGATGGAGAGGGGGGGAAGCCAGCATAGAAAGAGTTAAAGACCCAATTGGGCAGAAGGATGTTAATTTATAGGAGGAAGTACCTGAGGATATGGAAGATGGGGAGAGAATGGGATATAAGTGGAAAGAACTCCTCTACTGGGACAAAAATTGACAAGAAAATTTTGAGTCGCTTAAAATGAATTAGTGTTGGGAGGAGGCAAATGATGACTTTTGTTCTCTCTATAAAGTAAGAAATTAAAGCTACTTGTTAAAAATAATAAAGTAGGTAATGAGGATAGAAGACCTGGGATGATTTCACATAGCAACTATGGAACACAGAATAAGGAGATGACTAGGACTGCAGAACAATTTTGAGGGTCCAGTTGAAGCTGGAGTCCATGAATTTTTCTTTTTTTTTTTTTAAATTTTATTTATTTATTTATTTTCCCCCAAAGCTCCAGTAGATAGCTGTATGTCATAGCTGCACATCCTTCTAGTTGCTGTATGTGGGACGCGGCCTCAGCATGGCCAGAGAAGCGGCGCGTCGGTTCGCGCCCGGGATCCGAACCAGCGCCGCCAGCAGCGGAGCGCGTTCACCCAACCGCTAAGCCACGGGGCTGGCCCACATGAATTTTTCATTCCATTCATCTTCATGATTGTGCATTCTGTCTTTTCTCTAGTAGGCCTTATCAGTCTAGGCATAGATATGCAATGAATAGACAGCTGAATTGATCCAGGCCTGAAAGTTTGCCTGGTGTGTGTGATGAATTCACTGGGAGAATAGGAGTTAAGGTGTTTGGTAAGAGTGTACTAGAAATGATACTTAGATTAGTCAGAAAAGAGAGAGAATAAATGGAAATGTGTTGATGTATTGGGACCAGATGGAGAGATTAAAAAGCAGAGGGGAAGAAGGAGTGGGTGTGAGGGAACTGGAGATATAGGAGGATGTGGTTCAATGAATTTGACATAGGAGTTTAATATTTCAGAAATGGGTCAGTTCTGGATATAAAGCCTAAAATGTGGATGCCTGAAGTGAAGTGGAGGTAGGTGATAAATGGAACTGAGAAGAGCAAAGAACTGTGAGGCAAGACTATTGGAATGGTCAACCACCTGGGGATTGAATTCACCCAGCAAAATGGCAAGGATTAAGAGGGAGACTGACCAGGTATGAAGTTATGGCTGAATCAGTGGAAGATTGTAATGAGGAAGAAAAGAGGGAGGTGATAAAGGGATCATATGAGCCCCAAAGGAAGGTTTCATAATGTTTAAGATATTCTGTGAGACTCAAGAAGACTGCCTAGGAAATTTCACTCTCAGTGGATATAGTATACAGATTCAGTATTTGTCCTTTTTAATAGCAAATTAAGCTTCAATTTATCATATTTATCCGTTCATTATAACCCAACTCAACCTGGACTGATTCCTTAATTAACTGGGCTTTTGCTTCTTTCAACTACACTTTTTGGATGACAGCAAATCACAAGAAAATAAGTTATTATTAGGGATTAATAAAAATACCAATTTCTTGGTCATGTATGGTGAAGGATATATTTGTTTTAGTACCATATATTTTCTACTTTTACTTCTTTAGAACTGTACAATGAGAAATAACATTTGGAATAAAGGCAGAGGAATTGAGAGCATGGCCAGTCACCTGTTATAAAAGACTTGGTGCAACCATTAAAAATGGAATGTAATACATAAAATTTCAGATACCCAATAATGTGCATTTGAAAAGAAGTGTGATTTCAGTTTACCTATAGTGTGGTTATTTGCTCAGAAAAAAATCTAGGTACCTATTAAACAAATTGAAATATTTGTTCTTTTTGCAATATATATCCTCTTTCTATGAAAGTCTGAAAAAGAAATTTTTCTCTAATTTTAATGGAACTCTAAGTTCTCAGAATAAGCAAAACAGAAACATAGTGTTGATAATTCTGGCCAATTTTAAAACAGGAGTATTTAAAGAATGGAAACTTTTATAACATGACTTTACAGCTATAATTTTCTCATTGTAACTAATTCTGTAAGTTTTTGACTGTGGGCAATTAAAATAAATAGGCCAATTTTAGTTAAATGTATATTTCCACTCGGGAGAGGATGTGCAAGCTACTGACTCACACATGCACTGTGGTGAAGGCACTGGTTCAGTCTGTCTTTAAATATGAGGAGATTAGTTGATTGTAGAGACAAAAGCCACTGATAATGTTGTTATACAAAATATGATAAAAATTACTTCGGGGAAGAACAGGGAAAATATCTTGGCTCTGATGTGCTTGCTATACAAGAAGTTCCTAAAATAGAAACTTTTGTCCAGTGCCTATAAATGCTTAATTCAGTAATGCTGTACCTGTCTGCGGCCTTGCCCTCCTTCCTTTCCATTTGTCTTCTCCATTCTCTTCCTTTGTGTCCTCTGGCACCTTTTTCATCAAATAATTATATGTTAAGTACTAAGCACACGCCGGGTACTGTTTGATGCTGTGAATACATAGGAGAAATATATTCTCCATCCTTAACCTACGTTCCACTGGGGGGAAAATTAACACAAAGAGATATCTAAGATGATACAAACACAATTTCTAAATCTCAAGGCAGTGCTGGATTACTCAAGAGGCAGATTTTAGTTTATGTTTGAGGCAATCCCCGTATTCCTTCCGCCAGAAAAAAGAAATTTGGTTTTGATAAACTTTTCCAAAATTTGCAATCAGAAAAAATTAGAGAGAATCTTGATTTTTTAAATATTCAGGATAGAGGTAAAATTTGTCATTCAAGATAAGATTGTAGTTTGAATTAGATGTAGAGGGGAGGTCTCCGAAGTCCCCTGCCTGGCACTGCATAAGAGCAGCCAGGGTGGAAACTGTACTATCAGCACAGCATGTTTGTGTTGAGAAAGAAAGGAAGCTCTTCCACTTGAGAATGTCTCCCTCTGCCTCAGCACCCTGTCTTAGAAGGTCATATGCATTGAGGAGGAATTCAGCAAGAGTGAGAGATGTCACAGACAGATCACCTCCATATCAAATTCCATTCATGCTCTTCATTCATTAACACCAGGGAATACTTTTTTTTCTTTTTTTTTTTGGTGAGAAAGATTGTCCCTGAGCTAACACCTGTGCCAATCTTACCCTATTTTGTACATGGGACGCCGCTGCAGCATGGCTTGATGAGCAGTGTGTAGGTCTGAGCCTGGGATCCGAACCTGCAAAGCTCAAGCTACCAAAGTGGAGCGCGCGAACTTAACCATTACGCCACTGGGCCGGCTCCAGGAAATACGTTTTTAAAAACTCTATACATTAAAAGATCAGGCACATTTATTTTGGAACCCACAGTGAGTTGCTATCAGTAAACTTGAGAGTAGCAACAATCCTAGGCAAAGCTGAACCAGCAGGGCGTCTCCATTTCCTTACTCTTCACTCACCCAACCCTCTATCCTACTCAGGCCTTCATTTTAGTCTTTTCTCTTTTTAAAAAATGAAAATCTCTGTATCATTGTTTTTCTTTAGAGAATAGGATCCCAAGAATATGTTACTCTAATTAAGCAGATTGATCACCTCAGTGATATTACTCATATGTTATGTCTTTGCGAAGGAACTTCGTTTGGCTGTTAGTTTCTCTTTTTCTGTGGAAAAATAAGCATGATCATAACAAGTGTTTTGGTACTTTTTGAGAATATTTACAAGAACACACTGTGTTTATTTTAAGCCTTTTAAAAAAGGTGTTTTGTCTAACATTGAGAATGTAGATTGCTATTTTTTCTCAGCGATTTGAAGAATCAGGATCTTTTTCACACTTCTAATGTGGGAGCAACTATCTGTTGTGATGGGCAATTCCTTCACTTCTATGGGTTGCTCCCTGAAGTTTTATTTCAGTGACAAAATTATTGGCCAATTGGTTCAAAATAACACTTTAACTGCGTGATTGAGCTTGCTTCCCAGGTATGATTTCAACAGTTACAGCATTGGTCACAAAGGAAAAATAATAGTTTTCTCCTACAGTCAATCTGTCATGTCCCCTGGCTGTGTTGTGGCTCATGACCATTGGTGAAATTAACCAGTCTGGCTCTTTGAGAACATGTTTCGTTGACACCAGTACCTCGTCAAGGCCCCAGGAAGCATTGTCCATGGCTTGTTTACAGCAATGGCTAAGTTTCCAGAAATTGTGTGATTTACTTTTCTCTTTTCTTTGCTGCATTCTCTATTCCAAAATAAAGAAATTTAAAAACAGTCAGGCAAGGCTAGATGACTCCTCCATGAAATTTAGACACAATTTAATTAAAAATTTTAGAGATAACTTGATTCTTCACTTGAAAGTTGGGTAAATGTTGCCTCTACTTTCTTTTTTCACTCCAAAACTCTCTAGACTTTCAGTCAGTGTTAATAGCAGAAGCATAATTCCACAGAAGTAAGAGCTATTTTTATGATACAGTTAACTTGAGGCTGTAGAATCTCCTTCTGTTAACATTGTTTAAAATAGAATAGAGCTTGTCTGTCTGGGATGTTTTAAGACCTTTGATGTGAGTACTTAAGATGACCACAAGTACAGTACAAGGATCACTTTGAAATCAGCCACTTGCCTCTGTGATTACTGGAGAGAAATGTTTATTTCCAAACTCTCTGTAGCCTAGATAAACAGATTAATCAATGATCACACCTCCTTGGATGTGTTAAACTCCCTGTAAAAGTTTGTCAAGATCAACATTCCTGAGTCTAGCTGAACAATTTACTATGGAAAGAACATAAAGGTCATATAGTCAATCTTCCTGCTTTTGAATAAAGACAAAGTATGAGAAATAGTCATAGTTATTATTTCTAGATGCCTTATTTTTGTGCACTTGTGACCATCCTCACTTCCTGTGATTTCCCCCTTCTTAGACATGAGGTTTTTCGTAGTACACTTAACCACATAACCTTTATTTAACATTCTTATGGTTCAATCATGTGTAGGCTACAGAGTCAAGAATGAGTTTTTAAGGCATCATTATTTCATCATGAGGTTTTTCTGGTCTGTTTGCTCTGATATAAGCATCTTGTCACTAGAGTGCCCACCTGGCCTAGAAATCTATCTTTAAAATATTTGAAAAGACTGTTTAATATGGGATTCAAGTCAATAAAAAGATTTGTTGGCAATGGTCAAACCCACTATATGGACCAAAAAACTATATCCCATGTACTGATCAGTTACTGCAGCCTCCATATGCAGGCAGACCCAGTTCTGATTGACCTCTTTTATAACCCTTCTTTTCTCTGCTTTCTTCTTCCACTCACTCTAGAGGCTGAAAAAGGTTTTAAAAAATTCTCTTTCCAGCCTCTTTTGCTGAAAGGGGTGGCCATGTGACATGGTTCTACCCAAGGAGAAGTCTGCAGAGACAACATCTGAGCAAATTTCACTTTCTAAGTTAACAGGGACCAATTTGGTGGGCACTGGTCCATCCTTCCTTCTTTTAGCAGCTAATGAGGATGTGATGCCTAGAGTTACAGCAATCATCTTGTGATGCTGGAGGACCCCGCACCGGAGAATCACAGAGACACTGGCCTTACATAACTGAACTACTAAATCAATACCAGAATCTGCCCACCTCCAGATGTCTTTGAAGTGACAAAAATAAACTCCTATTTATTTTAGCCACTGTTAAGTTTCGTTATATGTATCTGAAAGCATTATATATATATATAAAATGAACTTCTGATTTGACCATCAGTTTTTCCTCACTAGGGTATTGACAGAAGCTGGAGGTCGAAATTGCCAAGAGAATTTTCTTGGGCCTATTCAGATTTCTTCTCCTTTGTTATTTTGGTTTGTTGATTCAGATTAGTAGAATTAATAGAATTTTACTTTTTTTTTTTGGTGAGGAAGATTGGCCCTGAGCTAACATCTGTGCCCGTCTTCCTCTGTGTTTTGTGTATGGGATGCCACCACAGCATGGCTTGATGAGCGGTGGGTAGGTCCACACCTGGGATCCGAACCTGTGAACGCTGGGCCACTGAAGCAGAGCACATGAACTTAACCACTACGCCACCAGGCCGGCCCTGAATTTTACTTTTTAATACAATTTCAGAGCCTTCTAAGTCTTTCTGAATTTGTTCAAAATGTAGATTTTTAATAGTATCTTTATTGATAGCACTTTTATCTTTTCATCATCATAATACTGAAATTTATGATTTGTTCTCCTCTGAAATATTTAATAAGATTGCCAGCTCAGCTGCTCTTTATTCTAGAAATAATGGCATCACTACTTTTTGGGGGTCTCCAGTCTGCTTCTCTGTTGCCTCTCACTACGGGGGTGAATCTTTCTGGTTGGCCCTGCAGTATGATAGAAGGAGATCTTGTGTCCCAATTCTCAGTTTAGGTGGGAAAGAAGAGTTGCTTGGGAATCTGATCTGAGAAAGTTTCTTCTTCAATGGAGTCATGAGCTCCATGAAGCTTCCTCTGTGGTATCATCAAAAACCTTTTCTGTCTCTAGCCATTTGAGATTTTATTATTTAATCATTTCATGTCATTTAGTTCTAGGCTACATTTTTATAAAATTCCCAGTGCTTATAAAATGTATATAGTAGGTGCTCAATAAAGATATATTGTTTAAATGTTAAATGACAAGTTGAGACTTAAATAAAACTTTATTGAGGTCTCTTAGTAAGTTCTCTTGACTGCCTGGGTTAGAATACAGTTTGTATCTAATATAAGGTTGTGAGTTGGCTTTACAGGAAGAAGTTAAGAAATTAATTTAGTATTTTAATTTAAATAACCAGTAGATTTCCAATAATACCTCAAAACTAATTGGAAAAAATGAAGCTTAGAAAAATTAGTAAAGCAACAATGAAGGATTTGAGAAATCATAATGAGAAATTATGATTGTCAAGAAAGTAACCACAGGATTTCACAAATATCAGGGTCTCACAAACACCATAATGGTGATTAAATACATCTCTTGAGCTTTTTGCCTCTGGTCTTAGATAGAGAACTAGAAAAGTCAAAGAAACACAGCTTCCACCCTTTATTTAGCCCAACAGAGGATGATGGTGGCCAGGATGAGGAAGAGTTTTAAGCTACTTAATGTATGAGAATAAAAACTGGAAGGACTTTTGAGATTGACCAGGCCTAGAGTCCTAGAACTTGTCCCTTTTCTTACTTTTTTGAAGCACTCATCTCTTGGAACTGTCCGCCATTCTCAGACAGTCCCAAGACTTTCACAGTCTGTGCTGCTGAGCATCTTTTTCCTGCTGCCTAGAATGCCTTTTCTCTACTAAAACTCCTGGTCATCCTTCAAGTTCCAAATAAAGTGTTACCGCTTCTGTGAAGTATTCATAAAGTCCTCCAAAACATCTTAAAGATTCCATTCTCTATGTTCTCAGTGCACACATACATACACACACACACACAGTGTTTATATATTATAGCATCATTGCATATTATGGTAATTTGTTGATTTATATGTCTGTCTTCCTTCCTAGACATTAATTCTGTGAATGGGGGCTGTGACTCATTTATCTCATTAAACCGGGGCCTCACGATGCCTGAGACAGAATAAGTGCTCAATAAATCTTTGTCAAATGAATGAGTGCCCTGGAAAGGGAATGACTCAGCAGTAAGATTCGGTGGGAGTTAACACAAATATTGTATAACAACAGGTCTTGGAATCAGGGCAGAGGGAAAAAAAGGCTTGGTTAAACAACAATTTTGAATTTGTAAATAAGGTGCTTAATTATACCAATATTTGTCAGGATACCTTCAGGTATAAAAAAGAAGCAACCTGACTCAAGCTGGCTTAAACAAAAGGGCATCTGTTATCCTACAGAGAAGAAAGTACAGAGACAGAGCAAACTGGGTATAGTAACATGGGGGCTCCAGCCTCACGTCCTCACGATTCTTTTGGTCTTCCCCTTGCTTCGTGTGGGCTTTCCTCTCAGACTGGCTTCCTTCGTGCTTGGCAGGAGGCTGCCAGCAGCATTGGCAATAACGTGCATCCTTGTCTGGAGTAGACCTCCCTTCCTACCATGGAGTAAACATTCTTTCCTTTAGTCTGATTGGTCCAACTTAGGTTGTGCACTGCCCTGGGCCATCTTGGTTGTCAGGAAATGCCATTTAATGATTGTAAGGTGGTTGGGATGATCATGATTGGCTTACTGATCAGGAGACTCTCTTGAAGTTGTAGGGAAATAACTTCCCCCAACCAAACAGGCTGAGTGTGGGAAGGGTGTGTTGGTTAAGAGCATAGACACCCCACTGCCTGCGTTCAAATCCCGCCTCTTCTGTTTACCTCTGTGAGTTTAGGCAAGCTAACCCTAACTCAGTTTCCTCCTTTGTAATGGGGGTGGTAACACTACTTACTTCGTAAGGTAACTGTGAGGTTTAAGTGAGTTATTAGACAAAAACTACTAAGAAAACAGGAAAGTACTGTTGAAGTGTTAGCTCTCACATTTAATTATTTAACCAAAATTGATACTGTGTTAAAAAAGTAAAAGCAGAGAATAGCCTCTATGCAGGCAAGCAGGAATGTTCATTACATAAGTTTTTGTTTTATTTAACACTTTGACTTTTAGAATTATCCAGTTTATTTTTGAATGTTTATCACTATGTAATGATGAGTTTCAAATTTAAATGGAAGGGTAATCGTGTGGATAAGCATGTGCTTAACTGTCTATTAATCATGTCTGGAAAGTAAGAAAGAATATCACCCTGTTTATTCGAAGAGTGTATACTCTGCCAATCTTGGGGCCATATAAACCAATTATAGACAAAATACCTAAAAATTATTTAGACTAATGTATTCTTATGGTTTAATTGGATTCTTAACCATCACCTACTTTACCCGTTTATTTTGCAAATAAGAAAATTTAGACCACAAGGAATTAAGTGACCTTGCCCAAGATTATACAGTTTGTGGCAAGACTGGTTTTAGAGTGAAAAGTTTTAAATTTCACTCATGTATTGTTTTCCTGGTCCATATAACATCCCTCTTGAGTGCTAGAGCCATACACCTAAATAATTAAAGATAGAGATATGTTCCCCTTATTAAGAATTAGCACTTGTGCTAGTGTGTGTGCTATAGTTTGTCGATAGAACCATGTACACGGTTGGGCCCAGCAAATCAATGTCTTCAAAGCGACTTGAATATAAGCTGTATAAAGAGGTCTTCCATTAGTATCATGGTACATACACAGGATGAAAAGAGATTGGCTATGCAGGTTGCTGGATGTGATTTATTTAAGCTGTATTTTTCAGGAAATTGGTTGCAAATACTAGCTCGAATTTTTAGATGTATGTAATGATTTAGAATGTCAAGTAGTTTTCCTGGAGAAAGCTGTATTAATGTTTATAAAGAGGAGGAAAAATGTACATCTAGACCACATATTGGGTAAAATTTCTAAATATTAGATATTGGAAAGTGTTACGTAGAAAATATTGTCAATGTTCAAGGATGGGGGAGTAACCTAGAGCTTTCCAGATTTCACAGTATAATTTTAAAAAGAAAATTTCTCGGGATCAAAGAGATCACATGATGCAATTCAAAATAGAAAAGGCAAGGACACTTAATGGGAAACTCAGCCCTTTGATTAGCTCTCCTAAAGCTGCCTTTTAAATTGGTTGCTGCCATTTTATTGCCTACCAGCGTGTCTTCCAGGAATCACAAAAGGCACATACACGCTGTGTGTGGTACTTTATAGTCCCTCCCTGATGTTCACGGGAAGCATCATAAGCCACTTTACAATTCCTACAGGACACTGTTTTTATTAGAGCTGCTTCTCAGCTGGCAGTTCCCTTATTCGTGCTGAAAGGTGCTATTAAGAACTATTGTGAATTTAAACCCTGGAACTGGCCCTCTGTTTGATGCATAATTAAATAGAGACATAAGATCAAGTAAGTGTTAATGAGCAGTGATATATCTAAAAATCTATTTTGGAAATTGCAGGCATCTCAAGTGCAAGAAACTACCTTTCATATGCTTCTCATTGCACAGGTTTTAAACAATTCAGTGTATTCTCTGGTTTCATGTTATTATTCATTAAAAATGATTTTGTATGAATGTGTTATAGTTTCACAAATTATTAAGAAGGACCAAATGGTTGACATTGTTTTTCTGTTTTTTTTTTTTTTAAAGAACCTAAACACTCTGCCTCTCTTTTTCATACAGACTTTCTCTTCTAGTTTTATGCTTCTTTAGTTGTAACCTAAGAGCTATAAAAATGTCTAGAAAAGTGTATGTCTGTGTAGCACTGTGGATGTGCTAATGTCAGCCTCCACTTACGTAACTCTTAAATCAGTGCTTTTGGACTTCTTTCCTGCACTCCAGTATTAATCATGATGCAAATATTTATTGAGTTGCTACTACGTGCCAGGTATTGTTCTCAGTGTTCCACATGTAGCAAGGAATCAACAGTCATGCCTGCCGTTGGGAAACCTATGTTCCAGTGGGTCAAGGAGGAGCTTTGGGCTGTACGGGATGACAGAAAATAAACAAACAAATAAATAAAATAAACAGTAAGTTCACAGAGAACAGTGCTATGGACTAAGTAAAGCAGGAAACAGGGATTGGCAGGGCGTAGCAATTTTAACCAGGGAGGTCAGGGAAGATGTCGCTGGGGATGAGATGTTTGAGTTAAGATGTGAAGCAGGCTAGGGCAGGAGATCCATGGGTATCTGGGAGAAGCGAGTTTCAAGCTGAGGGAAGAGCATGTTCAAAGGCCCTGAGGTAGGAGCATGCCTGAGGTATCTGAGGAACTACCATGCCAGTGTTTCTGGAGCAGAATGAGTGAAGCAAGGAAAAGTAGAGAAGTAGTTTAAAGAGATCAAGGGTGCTAGACTGCCTAACCTAATAGGCCATTGTGAGGACTTGGGATTTTACTCTGAATGAGATTGGAGTCATTTGGAACTTTGACTGGTAAAGAGATATGCTCTAACATTTTAGCAAGGTTCCTCTGGTGGTTGTGTGTAGAGTAGACTAATATGTATTATCAGCAACCAAATATCTTCACAGTTAAGGCTTCCAGGAACCTCAAACTCAATGTGTGTGAAACAGAACCTATTGTCTTCACCCTCTAGTCCCCTCCTTTTCCTGGAGTCCCAATTTTAGTTAATGGCACCACCATTCACCACTCACCTTCTTTCCCATTTTCTCTTACACCCTTATCTCATTAAGTTTTGTTAATTTTACTTCCTGAATATCTCTTCAACCTGGGCCTACCTTTCCATATCACCATGATTTGTGTAGTTCAGACCTCTGTTTGAGCAATCGCTTCTTTCTTCTTTCAGTCTTCTTCTGAATCCCTCTAATTCTAGCTTATGTCTTGTTGTTAAAATATTTTTAAAATACACATCAGATTGCATCCCTCTTCTGCTTGAAATTCTTTTGTGTTTTACTTTGGAATATGAACTCAGCTTGGCATTATTAATCACTTTATAATCTGATCTACATTTCTGTCCAGCCTTATCAAAGTGTCCGACTCAACGTCTGAGTCCTTCTTTCAGTCATATCTTTTTCTCTCTTGTCCAGTTGGCTGACATCTACTCATCTTTCAGGACATGTGGTAGACTGAATAATGTCCCCTCAGCCCCCCACAAATATCCACATCCTAATTCCCAGAGATGTGACTATGTTACATTACATGGTAAAACAGACTTTACAGACGTGATTAAATTAAGAAACTTGAGATGGTGCTATTATCCTGTATTTTCCAATAGGCCCAATGTAATCACAGGGGTCCCTGTAAGAGGGAGGCAGGAGGGTCAGAGTCAGCAGAGGAGATGTGACGACCGAGGCAGAGGTCAGAGAGAGAGAGATTTGAAGATGCTGTATTGCTATTGACTATGAAGATGGAGGAAGGAGGCCACGATCCAAGAAATACAGGAGGTCTCTAGAATCTGGAAGAGGCAAGGCAACAGATTCTCCTTAGAGCCTCCAGGAGAAGCCATCCCTGCAACACCTTGACTTTAAGCCCAGTGAGACTGATTGTGGACTTCTGACCCCAGGAACTGTAAGAGAATAAATTTATGTTGTTTTAAGCTACTAAATTTCTGGTAATTTGTTACAGCAGCAAGGGGAAATTAACAGAGGACACAAATCAAGCATCTTCTTCTTTTGAAACTTTTCCTCAACACACTTTTCACCTCCACCCCAGCTGACTTGGGTGCTGGGTCCCCACGGCTCCTTTTCTCTTAGCTGTCGGCACTTCATTCGCAGCTTTGCAACTATTTATTGTCTGTCTCTCCACAGATTGGGAGATTCTTGAGGGCAGAGATTTTTAGCTCATTTATCTTTATATTATCGGTACAAATCACAGTGCTTGGCAAATAGTGGATGTTCAATAAAAGATGAGTGGCTTTTCACTACTGTGTGATATATGTCAATTACCACTGAACAGAAAGTAGGAAAGCATCTTACAACATTTTAATGAAGGATAACAGGTATACAGGCAAGTGTACAAGTCATAAGTGTGCAGTGTGAATGGATTTTCAATGAGGTGAACACACCTCTGTAAGCAGCACCCAGATCAGGAAACAGAACATTATGGGCACCCAGAAGCTGTCCTCCTTGTGCTCTCTGCCTGTCCCCACACCTTAACGCCAGGGAGTATGTACAAAGAAAGCATACTCTTTAGTAAGAATTAGGAATACTGAACTTCAAAATGAATCTCGCTCTTGATTAAGAACGACCAACAGGAACATGTAGGACTCGGATAAAACATCCTCCCTTCTTGGGCCTCTATTTCTTTTCTATTTTTGTTTTTGGTGAGGAAGATTGTCCCCTGAGCTAACATCTATTGCCAATCTTCCTCTTTTTGCTTGAGGAAGATTGTCCCTGAGCTAACATCTGCACCAATCTTCCTCTATTTTGTATGTGGATCGCCACCACAGCATGGCTTGACGAGCGGCGTGTAGGTCCATGCCCAAGATCCGAACCCGTGAACCCTGGGCGGCCGAAGCGGAGCTCGTGAACTTAACCACTACACCACCGGGCCAGCCCCAGGCCTCTATTTCTTCATCTAGAAACTGAGATGGTGCTCAGTAATCTCAGATCATCTCAGTGTATGAATCTAGGACCTGGTTCTGTGATATATGGGTTAATTTGATTGTGCAGGGATTTAATTATTGAAGGTTGTGTATAATTAATGTAAACTATGGGAATAATATGATTTATCAAATAATCTAGAAAATGAATGTAGCACCAGGATAGAGAAGTGACCTGGTATGATTTTTTTTCTTGACTCTTCTCCTTCCTCCTGATCTGTTGCTGCATGGTTTTCAGGATACGTGTAGAATGTCTGCCTTCTTTATCTAGTAAATAAGACGGCTGAAAATTTTCTTTACAAGGAGATGTACTTCCTGAAAGGGTCTTAGAGATTTGGATTTAAATCTAATATTGTAATTTTCCCCTGAATTTACAAGACAGTGTTTCTATAGTATTATAGAGAACTTTGAGAACTAGGAGATTAACTCTAGGATCTTTAAGTAAAAATCCATATTAATAAGAAGACTGACAATGAAGATTTTAAGTGGAAAAAGTTGATTCATTGTTCAATTACTTGGAAAAGAAAACAAATTCTCTTTGCTTGTTAATACATTTTGCAGAAGATCATTTATTTTAATATAGTGTTTATTATTGCAGAATTTGGGCTAGATATTCATGGATTAGATAAAAGTACCTAAGATACCATAATAAAGGAAATTAAAGTGCAAACCAAATATCTAAGGATATAAAACAGAAATTGTTAATATTTTGTAAGTAACATAATATACATCAAATTCAATTCAGAATTTTCAATATAGTAGATTCTGAATTTTGGAATATGTTTTTATAAGAATGTTGTTTATTATTCAAAAGATGATAGCAAAAATACTACTTATTGAAAAAATATTATATATCAGAATATTTATATTCATTTCTTGTTTTATGACTCCATATATCAACCCTGCAATGTTATTTTTCCCATTTTACATATAAGGAAATAGAAGCACAGAAAGATCAAGTTCAAGATCACATAGCTAATACATTGTGGAGCCTGCATTTGAGTGCAGGTACTCTGACTCTAAAATTTCATTTCCTTTTCATCATACCAGACAGCTTCACTCTGATACATATTATGATTGGGGGGGACAGTCATTTTACATACTCTTCTTGGTTTTAAAGGAAAGGCCCTGGCCAATAATCCTTTTATTTTTCTTTTTCTGTAACTGCAAGTCATATCTAAAATCAGTGTCAGGTTAGAATGCATAACTCAGAAGGAAGGCACACACCTTGGGAGACACAATACCGTATCCGGGGGTTCCAAGCATCTCTTTGGTTCCTGCAATGACTGCCACAAAGATGGATGGGTTAGAAAAATCAGATCAAACCAAAATGGTTGGAAAACTCTGTTGTTACTCTGGAAGGTGCCTAGTGCAGATAGGTGTTTAACTAAATGGATGAGAAATAATTCTTCCCAGTCTGCTATACAAAGTGGTATGTTTCCACTTCTTTTCAGACTCAGAGGGTAAGGATTACCTTGAAAACTCACCACCAAAACATTGATGAGAGGAAATCTACTCTGCTTAGAAAACATCATGCTCTTTTAAGGCAAGATTGCCAAGTACTTGCTTGACACTACTGGGTCAACTCTCAAAGGATGCTCCCTGGGGAGGGAGATTGATGTCTGGGAAGAAGCAAAATAGCTGAAACATACCCATTCAGCCAAATCTTTGTAGCAGTAACTCAGAAAACTTATTTTTCACTAGAATGTTTTTTAACTAGTTCTTTCCCGTACTATAACTTCCAATTATTTCTGTAACTAAGCCTTATATAACTATCAATTATTCCGACTTCATTGAGTACTTAGATTGTACATATGGATTTCTGAGTAACCCAAATTAATTAAATGTATGTTTTTGTTCCTTGAGTCTTTGTGTTTCGTTATTTGTCCATTTTTGACCATTGGCTACTCAAAGGCAGGGGCCATGCCTCTACAATCTGTCCTTTCTGTGATACCAAGAGCTCAGAAGATTGGAATATAAGCTTGGCTTTTCTATTTCTGACATATGACTCTTGGAAGACATTTAAACTTTTTGGGTCTCAGTTTCCTTATCTTTAAAATGGAAATAATAACAACTGTTTCACCTATTTACTATCAGAGGGCTTGCATTATGTGAAAACTTTTGGAACATCAAGAAGGTCTTCGAAGTTTGTAGTCGTGAACAGTCTCATCTCAACCCTGCATGGCCTCTCATGCAGCCATCATTCCAGTGAGAACAGAGCATGACAGTCACATCTCTATGCCTTTCTTCTGTTTTTTCCTTTGACTCTAAAGTTTTTTACCAATAAAACAGCATATGAAAGTAAACTTAAATTGAAAAGGAAGAGAAAGGGAGCACATATTACATTTCTCATTTGGCATTCCCTGATATTTTTAGAGGACCTAGAAGAGTGGGGCAGTGGTTTGAGCTAAATGGTTGAATTTAGCATAAAGATACATACAAAAAAAAATAGATTCTGTTACTTTATTTTTGCAAAAATGTTTTAATGTCTTGGGGAAATGATTATAATCCCCTAGATATATTTCTACCTTAGTGGCTATATCTGTATAGAATCTAAACAAATCTAACTGGGAATTTTGCTCATGTTTATAGCAAAGGCCAGGGGTCAGCAAACTATAGACCATGGGTCTAATTTGGTCCACCAGCTGTTTTTGTAAAATAAAACACCAGCTGTTTTTGTTTTGGGCTATGTTTGGAACATAGCCCATGCTCATTTGTTTATGTATGGCAGAGTTGATAGTTGTGACAGGGACTGAATGGCCCTCAAAGCCTAAAATATTTAGTATGTAGCCCTTAATAGACCAAGTTTGGTGACCCCTGGTATAGACCAGTCCCAGTTAAAAATGAACTCATTTGTGTTTCTCTGTAATGTAAGTGCACTTGATTCATATATAAACTAACTGGGAGTCTAAATTTCTAAGAACAGGGCTGGCTTCATGGGCATTTGGCTTAATGCTCTACTATTGACATCTTGAAATAATAATTGTTGACAAGGGGGCCCTGTGTTTTCATTTTGCATGGGGCACATTATACAGCTGGTCCTGTCTAAGAACACTTATTTTTGTAATATTTAGAGATCAAGAGTTTCTTCAATCCAAATGTGAGGGAAAAATGACTTAGTATCCCTTTACTTACGCTTCTACATAAGCTGCTAGATTTAGCAAATAAAAATACGGGATGCTCAGTTAAATGTGAATTTCAAATAAACAACAATTAAATTTTTAGTATAAGTATGTCTCAAATACTGCGTTTATTGTGTCTGGCAACTCTACTTCTATACAACTGGTGACAAGCTCTTTAGGAATGATAATAAACTATGCATCTGAAATATCTACAGTGCAATTACCAGACATACTATAGAAATCACTTTAATAACCAGGTTAATTCAATAGGCTATTAAAAATCTCCTCCTCGAATTTTGACTTTGTTGTTAGCATTGGTCTTAGTCAAAGATTCTAAAGCTTATCAATTCATATTTTCTGATAAAATATTCAAATGGAACTAAAATTGTAATATTCCTTCTGCTTGCCTTTTCTAGTTATCCAAGCTCTAGATTTTTACACCACTTTTCCCAGGGCTGTTTGCCCTTCCTATCTGAGCAGATAAAAAAGGTCATTAATAAAACAGAATGTAGACCGAGCAAGTATTTAAAAGTGCAGAGAGTTTATAATTGCCAATAAAATTGGAAGTGATAAAAATGTTGACTAGATGTTATATAGTATTTTGGGATTAAAATCATTGAAGTAGTAATATTTTGCTGAAATTTAAATTGCATAGAAATAAAGGTGAATAAATCAAGGGTAGTTTGAAAGAAATAATTTATAAATTAGTTCTATAGTAAGGAAATTAGTAAGGTGAACTTGTACAATTTCCTTAGTACAGAGGTAACATTAATTTTAATACATTTAAGTAAGTATTAGGCGATGAGTGATATAAATCAATAATTTCAATAATCTTAAGGATTCCTCACTTACATGCAAGAGAATATTCACAAAAATGTATTTCTGTGATTTATATACTAAATTTATATACTAACATATAAATTATATATTTATATACTAAATTTATAAATTTATATACTAAATTTATATACTAATATAAAATTAGTATAGGTAGTCTTTTTTAAAAGTTAGCAGCAAACAGTAGATTATCAGGATATGCATAGGTACCTCACATTCTTTTTGAACATTTTCTTATAGAAGGAAATGCCAAACTTTCTTTATGTGTTTCTTTATGTGTTATATGTTTCTTTAAGTGATACAATTCAATTCGTATGGTAATTCATACACTGACAGTTCACATTTAAAAATAAAATTAATAGCCTTCAAAAAAAAACACAGTACTCAATGGGAAATATGTTTTATAATCAACCAAACTGTATAAACTTGGTTTTCCTGTAATCACTTAAAGATAAAAACTAGGAAATACTTTTTTCCAAACCATGACTGATTATTTTTAGTTCTGACCATTCAGAATTACTCTATGAACATGTCATTTTAATTTTACTGGAAATTTGTGATTTGTCATAAAATAAAATCCAAACTAGTTGCATTTCTCATCTTACAAAGTACAAAATAGGTGAGTTCCTATATATTTCATGTTTTTAATCTGGCCTACAATTAAAAGTCAGCTATTTTCCTGAATTTTTAGTGAACTATTAGAAGTGTCAATAATTTCCTTCATAAGAGAATATATCAGTTTCTCCTACCATAAAATGGATAGTTCTTACATACGGAGACAGGTGCTGGAGAAGATAGCCTAGGTTCTTAGAGTTTTGTACTTTATTTCTATATGATCAAAGCTTGATAAATATTGACTAATGTAATAGGGCTTCCCATTTCAGGTGTGGGCATAACGTAGATTCGTCTTGATGTCCCTGCGTGCATATTGCTGCCATATAGTCTTTTCACAATGGTTACTTTATTATAACCAAATTGGAGCTCATTGAAAATATTTTAGTGGTGCATAATTGATGTATCTGAGAGTGCGGACAGTAGATATGAAGAAATTAAACTTCACCTGGATCCTGGAATGTGACTTTGCTCTTCCCATTGGGATTTAATTAGGATCTTTATCTTTAAACTTATCAAAAGTTCAATGGGGGTGTTGATGGGCAACCTTTAGTTGCCTTGTAAACTCATAATGGAGGTTGAAAATTTCAGTATATGAAGTATTTGCTTAACTTTTTATTCCTGCTTTCTCTCAAAGAGCAAATTTGGAGGCCTTGTAGAACTATAATTGAATGTTGCTATGTTTTGAACTATGCAGTCTTGTTTCTTAATAAAATGAGTATAGTTGAAACATGGACTTAAACTATATTCTGTGATCATTGTTCTTCATAAAGGACTCAAGTTAAGACATAAAGCTAGGTTGACTGAAACCATGCCTTACCTTGGAGTCTGTCTGTATTCATTCAGCAAATATTCATTGAATGCCTACTGTGTGGATGGTACTATGTAAGGAGCTGGGGATACAAACATGAATGAGAGGTATTCCCTTTCTCAAGAACTTTATTGTACAGTGGCTAACAGACATTTACATTAGTAAGGTAAAGAGGATAGAAGTATGCCTATGGTATCTTGGGAGCACCCTGGAGCAACAGTTTTCCCAGTCTGGATCTGGCAGGAGTGGTCTGGCAAGGCTTCTAAGATGAATTTTATCTTAGAATATTTTATATTTAGTATTTTAATATAAATTTTTTATATTTTAATATTTAAAACAAGTTAAAAAGTAGAAGTATATGGGAGAAGGATTTTAGGTAGCAGAAATTGCATGAGGAAAGAGGCAAGAGGATAGAACATGGTATTATGAGATATTAAAAGCAATTTAGGGTTGTTAAAACAGAGGGTGAGGTAAGGTCAAGAAGGAGGTAAGGCTAGAGAGGCAGACAGGGGTCAGATGACGTGTGACAGAGAAACTCGATCTTATATCAAGTTTGATCCATATCAATATTGTTTTAGGTTTCTTTTTTTCACTGTGTGAGAATGTCCTTCTTTGAGACTCTCTGAAGATTTTTACTTTGGCTGTACATAATCCCCAAGGGTGGTCTAAATGTCTTTAGGACAGACCCTATCTTATAATGGATTTTGCTGGCAGATGGGAAAATAATCTTAAAGACCTGAGAATAATACTATCTATATGTCTTTTTTCAAAGAGCTTTTATATCCTGCAAAGTGGATATTTACATTTTTGCCACCCCCAGGAGAAAAATTATGGGGAGAACAGTGTGAGAGAGTCCCTGTCGCATTTCTGGTTCATCATAGGCTTTATGTTATCACAACTGTCAAGACACATTGTGACATGCACAATGCCTTGTTATTGGACATAAAGCGTTCTTTTAAAAAATCAGAGAAAGCAACCCATCAAATCCATTGAAAACATGCTACCAAGTGAAGTCAGGTAAATTAGATTTACAGTGCCTTGGTAGTATACATTTCTCACATGCAGGACCTGTAATCATTTGAAGTGATATTGGTAAATATTCAGGGACGGCCATATCAGAATCTTAAGAAATTTGGTCTCACTATGGAAATGGTCTTCAGTGATACTTGTAATAGAAAACACAGAATTCTTCAGTATATCATCCTAACATGGAATAGAAAATTAAATTCCAGGCACATCTGTCATTTCTTATTTTCTGGAGCTATCTTTGAAATTCCTGAGGTGAAATTAAAGAGATGGCTTCCTCCTGGATTCTTACATTGTTGAGTAGCTCATTCAAAAACTGATTGAAATAATGTGCAATTCACAGTGCTGAATTAAAATCTTAGAGGGAACACATTTTCAAGGTTTGATGCTCTTTACTATGCTAGCTTGTATCCTATAAAAGAATTTCAAAATATCCTAAAACTCTGGCATAATGTATTATAATGATGGCTACTGAAACAATAATCTTTTAACCTGTCACTAATAATATGCTAAGTTTTTCTTCCATTTTTATATTTAATTACATTTCTCCCCATTCTATTTGGCATCATCTAAGGATTCAAAAATGCACTATGAAATATAACTGTCTTGAAATATAACTGTCCATTGAAAATCTGGTAAAGTCTGGCTTTAAATGGAGAGTAAGCATTGGATATTTAGACACCCAAGTGATAGTTCAGAAGCTTGCCTCTTAGATATCAGACTTAGATTCCTTTTTTATAAAATCTAGCTCCCAAGCTCACTTCAATGAGAACCAAGTGTGTGAGCACATGCTGAAAGCCAAAAATACCTATGTAATGAAAAATATTCTTAACTTTTTTTTTTTTTTTTTGGTGAGGAAGATTGTCCCTGAGCTAACATCTGTTGCCAATCTTCCTCTGTTGTTAACTTTTTTTATTTTATGAGGAAGATCAGCCCTGAGCTAACATCCATGCCAATCCTCCTCTTTTTGCTGAGGAAGACTGGCCTTGAGCTAACATCTGTGCCCATCTTCCTTCACTTTATATGGGGCACCACCACAGCATGGCCTGACAAACGGTGCATTGGTGCGTGCCCAGGATCTGAACCCAGGCCACCAGCAGTGGAGCACGTGCACTTCACCACTACACCACGGGCCAGTCCCTGTTCTTAACTTTTAAGAAGTGAAATCTCACTGGGAGAGTGATGTCAGCATCATGGCGGGATGAGTTGTTCCCTTTATCTCTTCTCTCTAAGTTACCAATCAGACATCCATTGATCAACAATGGACTCCCTGCACAGCACACCAGAACACCAGAGAGATCCCTGCACCTATACATCTGAAGGTGGATGGACTGGACCTCTGGGAGGCAGTGGAACTAGGGGAGCAGCCCTCTCTCCCTCCCCTGGCAGCAGCAATCCAAAATGCAGATCCTCACACTGGACCATGCGCTGGTGAACAGAGGCTGCAGGGGCAGACACTCATGGCTTAGCCCCTGCCTTCCCCCAAGTGGTGGCAGGTGGTGTACAGGTGCTGAGCATTTAGGACTCAGAGCAGAGCTGGTGACCCAGCCCCCTCCCGTGGCAGTGGCACCGGTCTTTTCAGAAGTGGGAACAGTATCCAAAATGTGGATTTTCCTGGCTATAGAGGGGTGCTCTGACCTGAGATTTCAAAGTAAACTCGTGTGCACCAATGACCAGAGGCTGCATAGCAGCAAGGACACTCACTCGTAGTTTAGCCCCTGTCCCCCCAGAGGTGGTGGGTGGCACCTGTCACCTGAGGCTTCAGGAACCACAGCAGAACCCATGATCCAGACCATAGTGGTGGCACCCCTGACACCAGCTCTACCAGCAGTAAGGGCTGCATATGAGACCCTGTAACCTTGGCAGGGACAGTGACACCTGTGAACCAGTGCCTCTGGCAGCAGTGCTGCCAGTACCCCCAGGAAACCTGGGAGCAGCAGCACAGGTGGTGCATGTGGTAGCAGCACCTGTCTGTAGAGAGCCCATAGAGAGCCAGTGGAGGAACACGAGACCCAGATGACCCAGAAGCAGCTGAAGTGCTCACAGCGTGGTGACTCTGGTGGTGACAGCTGAGGCTGCAGTGACATTTTAAGCACCAAGACACCAGCAGCCTTGGAGGCACAAGCAGCACAAGGAGGGTAACGACACCACCTCTAGCAGAAGCAGTAGAAGGTGGAAAGTGCAAGCTCTCAGATACAACCAGAAGCAGCTCACCAAAATAATCAAATCTTTACCCAAATAAAAAAGGTGTTTATTACCACAAATGCACTGGCATGAGTTGATGATCAACTCATCAAGTGCCATGAAGAACTACAGTAACACGGTGGAACAGAAAGAAAACGACAACTCTCCAGAAACTAAGCTTGAAGTCACAGAAGATTATAATCTGACAGAGAATTCAACATAGCTGTCATGAAAAAACTCAATAAGTTACAAGAAAACTCAGAAAGACAGTTCAGTGAGCTCAGGAATAAAATTAATGAACAGAAGGAATACATAACCAAAGAGATTGAAACTCTAAAAAAAAAAAAACCAAACAAATTCTGGAGATGAAGAAGACAATTAATGAGATGAAAAATAAAGTAGAAAGCATTGAAAATAGAGCTGACCATATGGAAGAGAGAATTAGTGAGCTTGAAGATAGAGATCTAGAAATAATTTAGGTGGAAGAGGAGAGAGAACTAAGATTTTTTAAAAAAATGAATATTCTATGAGAAATATCCAACTCAATTAGGAAAAGCAACATAAGGATAATAGGTATTCTAGAGAGAGAAGAGAGGGAGAAAGGAGCAGAGCACTTATTCAAAGAAGTAATAGCTAAGAACTTCCCAAGCCTGGGGAAGGAACTGAATATACAAGTGCATGAAGCTAATAGAACTCCTAATTATCTCAACGCAAAAAGACCTTTTCCAAGGCATATAATATTAAAACTGTTGAAAGTAAATGACAAAGAAAGAATATAATGACAGAGAGAAGAAAACAATTGCAAAAGAACCCCTATCAGGCTATCAGCAAATTTCTCAACAGAAACTCTACAGGCTAGGAGAGAGCAGAATGATATATTCAAGTACTGAAAGACAAAAACTATCAGCCAAGAATACTCTATCCAGTAAAGCTCTCCTTCAGATATGAAGGAGAAATAGAAGCTTTCCCAGACCAACAAAAGTTGACTGAGTTCATTGTCACTAGACCTGCCTTACGAGAAATGTTGAAAGGAAACCTCCTACCTGAAACAAAAAGGCAAAGGTTTACAAAGCTTTGAGAAAGGTGATAAATAGACAGAATCAGAAAATTGCAACTCTGTATCAGAATAGGTTAGTAAATAATGAATTATAACATAAAGACTAAAGGAAAAGAAAGCATCAAAAATAACAATACCCACTTCAATTTGGTCACAAGGATAATTTGTGACAATAAAAACATAAAAGAGGAAGAGGATGGAACCTGCATAGGCTAATGGAGATAAGATGCTATCAGCAGGAAAAGGACTAATTCATCTATGAAATCTTTTATACAGACCTCAATGCCACCTCAAAACAAAAAATCAGAGCAAAGTCACAAATCATAAAAAAGAGAAAACTGAGAAAAACACCACAGAAAACCACCAAACTGAAATGGCAGACAGCAGACAGAAGTACAAGGGAAAAGAAACAATGTAAATATAGAACAACCAGAAAACAAAAGATAAAATGGCAATATTAAGCCCTCATATATCAATAATCACTCTAAATGTAAATTGACTGAATTCACCAATCAAAAGACAAAGAGTGGCTGGCTGGATTAAAAAACGACTGAACAATATGCTGCCTCCATGAGACACATCTCAGCTCTAGAGACAGATATAGGCTCAGGGTGAAGGGATGGAAGATGATACTCCAAGCAAATGGCAGCCAAAAGAAAGTGGGTGTAGCTATACTTATATCAGACAAAACAGACTTCAAGCCAAAAAAGTTATCAAGAGACAAAGATGGACATTATATACTGATAAAAGGGACATTCCACCAAGGAGACATAGCACTTATTAATACATATGCACCTAACAAGGAGCACCAAAGTATATAAAGCAACTATTAACAGACCTAAAAGGAGAAATTGACAGCAATACCATAATAGTAGGGAACTTTAACACCCTGCTTATCGATGGATAGATCATCCAGACAGAAAGTCAACAAGGAAACAGTGGCCTTAAATGAAACACTAGACCAGATGGACTGAATAGATATATATAGAACATTCCATCCAAAAGCAGCAGAATACACATTCTTCCTAAGTGCACATGGAACATTGTCAAAGATAGACCATATGTTGAGAAACAAAACAAGCCTCAATAGATTTAAGAAAACTCAAATCATTTCAAGCATTTTTTCTGACCATGAGGGTATGAAACTAGAAATCAACTATGAGAAGAAAGCTGGAAAAGTCACAGATATGTGGAGAGTAAACAACATGCTACTGAACAACCATTGAATCAATGAAGAAATCAAAGAAGAAATAAAAAAATACCTGGAAACAAATGAAAATGAAAACACAGCATACTAAAATATATGGGATGCAGCAAAAGTGGCACCAAGAGGGAAGTTTATAGTAATACAGGCCTCTCTCAAGAAATATGAAAAATCTCAAAACAATCTAACACTCTACCTAAAAGAACTAGAAAAAAAGAAGAACAAACACAACCCAAAGTTAGTAGAAGGAAGGAAATAATAAAAATCAGAGCAGAAATAAATGAAATAGAGATTTAAAAAAACAATAGAAAAGATAAATGAAACTAAGAGCTAGTTCTTTGAAAAGATAAACAAAATTGACAAATCAGTATCCAGACTCTCTAAGAAAAAAAGAGAGAAGGCTCAAATAAATAAAATCAGAAACAGAAGAGGAGAAATTACAACAGATACCACAGAAATACAAAGGATTATGAGAGAATACCCTGAAAAACTATATGGCAACACATTGGATAACCTAGAAGAAATAGATAGATTCTTAGAATCATACAATCTCCCAAAATTGAATCAAGAAGAAACAGAGAATCTAACTAGACCAATCACAAGTAAAGAGACTGAAACAGTAATCAAAAACCTCCCAAAAAACAAAAGTCCAGGATCAGATGGCTTCTCTGGTGAATTCTACAAAACATTCAAAGAAGACTTAATACCTATCCTTCCTAAGCTCTTCTAAAAAATTAAAGAGGAGGGGATGCTTTCTAACTCATTTTGAGGCCAACATTACTCTGATACCAAAACCAGACAAGAACAACACAAAGAAGGAAAATTACAAGCCAATATCCCCAATGAACATAGATGCAAAAATCCTCAACAAAATACTAGCAAATCGAATACAACAATTCATTAAAAGTGTCATACACCGTGATCAAGTGGGATTTATTCCAGGGATATAGTGATGTGATGGTTCAACATCCACAAATCAATCAATGTGATACACCACATTAACAAAGTGAAGACTAAAAGCCACATGATCATCTCAATAGATGCAGAGAAAGCATTTGACAAGATCCAACATCCATTTATGATAAAAACTCTGAATAAAATGGGTATAGAAGGAAAGTACCTCAACATAATAAAGGACATTTATGACAAACTCACAACCAGTATCATACTCAAGAGTGAAAAACTGAAACCTATTGCTCTGAGAACAAGAACAAGACAAGGATGCCCACTCTTGCCACTCTTATTCAACATAGTATTGGGAGTCCGAGCCAGAGCAATTAGGCAAGAAAAAGAAATAAAAAGGATCCAAATTGGAAAGAAAGAAGTAAAACTGTCAATATTTGTGGATGACATTATTCTATGTATAGAAAACCCTAAAAGATTCCACCAAAAAACTATTAGAAATAATTAATGAAGACAGTGAAGTTGCAGGGTACAAAATCAACATACAAAAATCAGTTGCATTTCTATACACTAACAACTAACTAGCAGAGAGAGAAATCAAGAATATGATCCTATTTACAATCACAACAAAAAGAATAAAATACCTAGGAATAAATTTAACCAAGGAGGTGAAAGACCTATACACTGAAAACTGTAAGACATTATTGAAAGAAATGGAAGAAGACAGAAAGAAATGGAAGGTATTCCATGCTCATAGACTGGAAGAATACAGATAATTAAAATGTCCATATTACCCAAAGCTATATACAGATTCAATGCAATCCCAATCAGAATCCCATTGACATTTTTCATGGAAATAGAACAAAGAATCCTAAAATTTATATGGGAAAAAAAAGACCTAGAGTAGCCAAAGAAATCTTGAGGAAAAGGAATGAAGTTGGAGGTATCACACTCCCTGAATTGAAAATATACCTCAAAGCTATAGTAACTAGAACAGCATGGTACTGGCACAAAAACAGACACAGAGATCAATGGAACAGAATTGAGAGCCCAGAAATAAACCCACACATTTATGAACAGCTAATTTTCAACAAAGGAGCCAAGAGCATACAATGGAGAAAGGAAAGTCTCTTCAAAAAATGGTGTTGGGAAAACTGGACAGCCATATGCAAAAGAATGAAAGTAAACTTGCATATATTATCTTATATCATACACAAAAATTAACTCAAAATGGATTAAAGACTTGAATGTAAGATTGAAACTATGAAACTCCTAGAGGAAAACATAGGCAGTGGGATCTGACACCAGTCTTAGAAGTATTTTTTTGAATACCATGTCTCCTTAGGCAAGGGAAACAAAAGAAAAAAATAAGCAGGACTACATCAAACTGAAAAGCTTCTCTGCAGGGCAAAGGAAACCATCAACAAAGTGAAAAGACAATCCACCATCTGGGAGAAAATATTTGCAAATCATATATCCTATAAGGGGTTAATTTCAAAAATATATAAAGAACTCATACAACTTAATAGCAAAGAAATGAACAACCTGATCAAAAAATGGGCAGAGGATATGAACAGACATATTTCCAAATAAGATATAAAGATGGCCAACAAGCACATGAAAAGATGTTAAACATCACTCATTATTAGGGAAATGCAAATCAAAATTACAATGAGATATCTATTACCTCACACCTACCAGAATGGCTATTCTTAAAAAGATGAGAAATAACAAGTGTTGGAGAGGATGTGGAACAAAGGGAACCCTCATGCACTGTTGCTGGGAATGCAAATTGGTGCAGCCGCTAGGGAAAACAGTATGGAGATTTCTCAAAAAATTAAGACTAGAACTACCATATGATCCAGCTATTCCATTTCTGGGTATTTATCCAAAGAACATGAAAACACTAGTTCGAAAAAATACATGCACCTGTATGTTCATCACAGCATTATTCGCAATAGCCAAGACTTGGAATCAACCTAAGTGCCCATCAATGGATGAATGGATAAAGAAGTTGTGGTATATATATATAATGGAATACTACTCAGCCATAAAAAAAGATGAAATCGTGCCATTTGTGACAACATGGATGGACCTTGAGGGTATTATGCTAAGCAAAATAAGTCAACAGAGAAAGATAAATACCATATGATTTCACTCATATGTGGAAGATAAACAAACAAACACATAGATAAAGAGAATAGATTGGGGGTTACCAGAGGGGATGAGGGGTGAGGGGCAGGTCAAAAGGGGTAAAGGGACACATATGTATGATGATGGATAGAAGCCAGACTTTTGGTGGTGAACATGGTGCAGTCTATACAGAAGCCGAAATATAATGCTGTTCACCTAAAATTTATACAATGTTATAAACCAATCTGACTTCAATAAAATAACTTAAAAAAATGAAATTTCATATTTAATTAGTGTGATACAATTAGTAAGATACACTGGCATTTCCCTATATGCAGTCATAATCTAAAGGTTTCTCTTGATCTACTCTCAGAGAAATCTACTGTTAGAAGTCTCTGTTTCAGATTGGATTGGTGGTTACCAGAGGGGAAGGGGGAAGGGAGGAGGGCGAAAGGGATAATTCGGCACATGTATGTGGTGATGGGTTGTAATTAGTATTTGGGTGGTGAACATGATGTAATCTATGCAGAAATAGAAGTATAATGATGTACACCTGAAATTTATACAATGTTATAAACCAATGTTACTGCAATAAACAAAAAATTTAAAAAAAAAAGAAGTCTCTGTCTCTACTCTTTCTCTTTTGAAATGTACATGCATATGTGTATGTCTTATTGATATCTATATTTATATCTATATATCTATCAGAGTTTATATCCATTGAGCAATTTATAGAGATTGTGTAGGAGAGAAACTTAAAAAAAAAAAAAAAAGAAACTTAAGACTGAAGCTTGTATCAGGGCACCAAGAATACAGTGCATTCTTTAAATATTGTCTGTTACTTTTAAATATGACTAGGTAAATAATATGTGTTAATATTTTATTAATAATTATTAAGTATAACAATTTAAAAATAGGAATAAATGATATATTCACTGTTTCCTATTATTTTCCTGATAAAACGTGAGAAGTCAGTATCCCCAAGACTACCGCCAGGTTTGGAGATTTGCTAGGAGGACTTACAGGACGCCAAGTATAGTCATACTCACAGCTAGGATTTATTACAGTGAAAGGATGCAAAGTACAGTCAGCAAAAGGAACAGGTACATGGGGTGAAGTCCGAAGGAAACAACACACAAGCTCCGAGTGTCCTCTCTCAGAGAAGTCTCACAGGACATGCCTAATTCCTTCAGCAAGAAATTGTGACAACATAGGCTAGCAGGGAAGCTCACTAGAGACTCAGTGCCCAAGATTTTTATTGGGGACTAGTCATTAGTCCTCTCTGCCTGGCATGTACCAAAATTTGAGAGCCTCAGAAGGAAAGCAGGTGTTCAGCATAAACCTCATTGTTAGTACACACAGTTTTGGCATCCTTATCAGTTCTGGCAATGGTGGGAACACTCCTCAAATCCAAGTTCCCATTCTCCAGCCAATGGCCAAACTTTCAAGCAGGCCTTTTTAAGGATAGCAGTCTCAGGCCTGCTATTAATTCTTTTGTGCAAAGAAACCAAGTATATTAAACTATTCAGATTCTTGAGTATGTATTAAAACTTTTTTTTCCCTAGAGTATTAATGTACTTTAGCAGTTGAATTTCCACACTAGTTGGGCACAGTTAACTTCAAGTTTTCTTTAGGCCAACTGAACGTCTGCTGTCTATAAATTTTAGATTACTGCAAAATAAATGAGGTTTAATTTTCATTGCAATAGAGAATTGTATTTAAGATGTTATTTTTATAGATGGTGAATCTCATTCATTTTGGGTAATTTTTTTTAACTTCCATTTTAGATGATGAGGTTCTCTGACCTTATTTCCCAAACTTGGGAGAAAACACAAACTGAGGTACACACAATCCTATGCAGTGATTGTGTTCTCCTAAATTTGGGGGGTAAAGAAAGGGAAAAAATACTTATGTTCATAATTTAAGTCAATAATACCGATATTGGGTTATTAATATTTTATCTTAAGTACTCTACCTCCTTCGATTCATTCGTCATACTGACCCAGAGTGATAATTTTAAAACACTAATCTGATAATGTCATGCTTACCCTGAAACCCTTCAATGGTAATGATTGCTCTGACAGTCAGTCCCTCACATTTCTCTATGCTCCCTCTGTCACTGTGGTTTTGCATTTGTTAGTCTTTCTACCTGGACTTCTTTTTGCTTCTGTTTTTGTCTAGTTCACTTCTATTCATTTGTCAGTTTTCAGCTCATATGTCACTTCCTTACTATTCTTGTTTAGAATTGCTCCCATTATAATAGATAGGTCCACATAGCATAATATGCTTTTCTTCCCTGAAACTTGTCGCAGTTGAAAATTGATATTTCTTGAAATGATATTGATTAATGTCTGTCTTTCCCATTAGACTGAAAGCTCCACTGTATCCTTAGTGTGTAGCAGAGTTCCAGGCCTATAGCATGTATTCAATAAATGTTTGTTACATGAAAACTTTGGGAAAGTTTCATTTGTTCATGCCCTCAGACCATCAGAATTGAGGTAGGAATCTAACTCCTGCATATGGAATTTTGGGTATTAAAGAATGGCAACTAAGCTATTGCTCAAAAGAGATTTAAAATAAAAACTGTGGCATGTTTAAGACATTAATGTGGAGAAGTATTGTGCTCACCCTCAGAGGAAGGACGGACCCCCTTCCAAAATTTGGTTCTGATATTGAGACTAATGATGCACCAAGAGGGTGTGAAAAGGCTGATTACTCATATAATGAGGCTTTCTGGGGAGAGCAGGGCAAGTTCTTAAGCAGGTCCAAAAATGGCATGAGAGAGCAGGGTAAAGAGACTGTCTGGGGGGTTTATTATGGTTAGGGAGTGGGGCAAGGGTGAGAGTTTCTTTATGCATGGTCCCGGGCTTGTGTGATTTGAATGTCCTCCTAGTGCCAAAGCAGGTTGCATCCAAGGCTTCCTTATCAGCTTGCCCAGATGTGGGGCAGAAGTGGAAAGGAAAGGAGTGAGGTTGGAACAGGGGAGGCTACTTCCTCCTGCAGGTGAGATTTGCCAGAATGCCCAGGATTGACTCTATCCTGTTGCAAGGAGGCCTCAATGGCAGCGCTGGTTTTGCTGGGTGTGCTTTTATAACCCAAGGCTTAATGTGCAGCTGAGTATGGAGAATCATGGGCTCAGGCCCCGTGAGAGCTTCTCTTTCCAGGAGACAACAGAATGCATCTAGCAAATACCATTCTAATGGAAGGTAGCATGGTGCTGAAGAGAGAAGCTTCTTGCACCACAGTCAGTGGGCAATTTATGGCCATTATGGGTGGTCCAGAGATTCCAGGAAACAAGGGAGAAAGTTTCTAAAGCCTTTTCAGTGAAAAAGTCTCTGGGAGGTGGCTTGCACTTGTGGGAGTGCCTATTATATTACACTTTGGACAGATTCTAGAGCCTTTTGTTGTTGGGGGCCCCAATCAAGGTGGGCTGATTAAGTAACAGCATAAATAGGCTTAAGTGAAATTTGTAAGCGTGGAATACATTGCTTCTCGAATCCAGAAAGGCCTAAGAGAGTTGGGCTTGTTTTAACACTGTGGGTCTGAGGGTTAACAACTGTTTCTTGACAGTGCCAGGGATGGAGTGACTCTTGGCTTACCAAATAATTTTCAGGAATTTAACTCAGGTGGTGGGGCAATGGCCCGTCCATTTCTGTGAGCTCATTTGTGAATGTTTGTATCTCTTGAATACGTGTGTCAACTGAATCTCCTTGGAGGAGGATGTCACCAGTATGGTATAATACTTTCTCCTGGAGAAAGTTGGATGAAGTTTAGAACTTGCCTGTAAAGACTGTGTGTCATGGCAGAGCTGTTGAGGTACCCAGCCATGGGGGTAGCCAGGTAAAGGTGTATTGTGTTCCTTCAAAGGTGCAGGAAGACTGTACACTGTGGCTGAGGAGCTGTTGAAATAGACACGGAAGAGAACATATTAACCAAATCTATAATAGCAAAATACATACAATTGCTGATTAGATAAAGTCAATAATTTCAGTAACATTGGGTGTGGGGACCTTAATGGGTGGGACCATAATGTTGAGGTTACAGTAATCTACCATGAGGTATCATTCATTCTTCTAGGTTTAAGAAAAGGCCAAATTTCACTGTTAATGAAGGAAGAGTGGCCATTATCACCCTTTCCCTAAATAGGTCTTAATATCAATCTTTGAAGGGGAAGTCCATGAGTCCCTCTTTATCAAGCCAATTGCAAGTGCCAAAGACTTAATTTAATTTTAATTTATTAGTCTTTGGGTCAGAGTGTCCATGACCACTATAGGATATTTTAGGACAATGGACACCATGACTATGGGAAATTTAAGCAAGGCAATAGTTCTGGTGGTTAAGGTAAAGCATATTTATTTGTCTCTGTTTTATATTTTGTAACTTTCCTGAGAGTATAGAAAGTTTTGTTTAAATTCAGTAGGATCCCCTAGTTTAACTGTAATTTGAGTCCCAGTATTGATTGAGGTCGTGATAGTTTGGCAGTTGGTGCATTTCAGCAGATGTTAAAGTTAATTCAGAACCTATATTGTAGAGGCACAAAGGCCAGTTGGTTCCCTTTTTTTTTTTTTGTGAGGAAGATCAGCCCTGAGCTAACATCCATGCTAATCCTCCTCTTTTTGCTGAGGAAGACCGGCTCTGAGCTAAACATCTATTGCCAATCGTCCTCCTTTTTTTTTTTCCCCAAAGTCCCAGTAGATAGTTGTATGTCATAGTTGCACATCCTTCTAGTTGCATGTATGTGGGACGCGGCCTTAGCACGGCCGGAGAAGCGGTGCATCGGTGCACGCCTGGGATCCGACAGTTGGTTCCCTTTTATGGTAGTATAAATTCTTCTAGTAAAATTTGGATTTCCAACTGCATCAAAGTGTAGAGCTCTGTTTCAGGTTTTTTGTTTCCACCCACACATCAGGGGAATTTTATTTGTTTGTTGTTGTTGTTTTTGTTGCTGTTGGATATACCTTGGTGGGAAGGAAGTCTTTTCTATGCTGCTCATATTTATGAGTTTCTTCTTTCAGAGAGCCTCAAATTTGTATCCTAAAGATTAGGATCTTCATCCATGTCAATGGTTGCTTTATAGGGTTTAAGGCACCCAGATCGATGTTGGGTTTGAATTAACCCCTTGGCTGTGTCATGGGGTAGCCCTACGTGTTTTTCTTTATAATCCTAAGGGTAAAGATCTTTGTTGGTGACAGGGGTATAGGCAGCAGCAGCAAAGGCATTTTATACTGTATAGTATCTACTTTTAGGAGTGTGACCTCAGCATGCCACATAGCTTTTCCTCCACACGAGAGACCACTCAATAGGCCTATATATTGCATAGGATGTCAGTCTTTCTCCTGAGCACTCTATAGAAAGAGCAAATTCCTGGTTGAAACACACCCTGAGCTTAGTATCAGTGGTAGTGTGTGTTGGAATCAAGACACTTGATTTAGTCTGGGACACACAGATAGGTCCAGGCCAAGACACATGATCCCAGGGTCACTTTAATGAGGGCTCCAATTTCATACTCCTGTCGCTAAATGCCAAATAGTGAAACTTCTGATGTAGGTCAGTTAAATCCATAACAGAGGCTTGGAGGACTTGGAAAATGTAGCACAAAGTAGCACAGCTCAAAGCATAAGTTAGCCAGCAGGCAGCAGCTCAGAGTGCGTGCTCTCCAGCAGGCAGCAGAGCCTGTTAGCAGGCCAAGGCAAGAGAATAAAGACCCCCACTGGTGGAGGTTATAATCTAGACATGCTTGCTGCACCAATTGTTATGGTCACCCTGCAGAGGAGAGATGGATCCCCCACCCAAAATTTGCTTTAGATGTCAAGACTGATGGCACTATATACGCACCAAAAGGGTATGAAAACGCCTGTCACTCACATAATGAGGCTTTCTGAGGAGAGCAGACAGGTTCCTAAGCAGGTCCAAAAATGGATTGAGAGAGCAGGGAAAGGAGACTGGGTTGTGGTTAGGGGTGGGGCTAGGATGAGGGTTCCTGTGTGCATGGGTCAGGGCTTGAGTGTTTTGAACTTTCAGATGCTCAGAAGGAGCATCTGAGCTTTGTTATCAGCTTGCCCAGATGTATGGCGGGAGGGGAGAGGGAGAGGGGAAATCTCAAAAGCTGTCAGCGATCAAACATCAAAAATGGAATCAGACTCTGTATTACAAGAGTGTGGGAAAGAGCTGCATATATATTTCTGAGTGGCCTATTTTGATATTTGATGTAAGTCTGTTTATAGAAAATATTGGGTGTCTCATTTTTATGTAAATGATCCTTTCATTTGTGTTAAAAACCATGCTTGAGATAACCCTTCTTGCTCTCTCTTTTTTAATCCTTAAATTTTATATTATCTCATATAAAGATTTGCTAAGTCTATTATTAACACTGCAGACTTTAATTACTGTTCTAGGAGTCCAGTTCAAAATTGTGAATTCCATCTGAATTTCATTGTGTTCATCTAGGAAGTCAGTGGACCAGAATAGGCATGAGCAAATAAGCTTCTCATTTTGGACAGTCATTACAATTTATGACTTATCTATGACCACAATATATAAATAGTTCTTAAAAAGGTCAAATGTAAAACTCAACCAGTGGGCCCATTCAGCGAGAGTTCTCATAAAAGTGTTCTCTTTTTCAGTTATGTGGGTGGTCTTGGTCAGCTCTGGCCTTGCAGTTTGAAGTTGTGGTTTGGCATCATCCTCCTAGAAGTTGCCTATTGGCATGGATCTTCTACTACTCTACATTTAATTTATTTTTTAAATTGTGTAGTACAAATAGAATGTAAATTCAATGAAGGCAGGAATTTTTCTTTTTGTTTAGTTCATTGCTGTATCCTCAGTGCCTAGAACGATACAATAATAGCTACTGAATAAATTTTTGTAATTGACTTCTTTGACAAGAAGTACTTTTACCTTTTTGATAATTAAAAATAGTTAATTATAATTTTGGTAATTATAAGCTTAATTTCAATTTCAGAATCTTGGTGTCCCTCAAACAAAGAGTATCATGGTAATTATTTGAATTTAAATATATTAAGACAAGTAATTAGAAAAAGTAATCTACTAGAAACTTTAGAAGGTATCATAGGTAAGGCACTTTGTTAAACTTATAGAAGTACACATATTAATTATGTTTATTTGGCACATTTGATTTTAAGGATATAGAAATCTCATAGGAGCCCAACAACAGGATGTATATTATAGTCAGTCTTTAAGGGAACTAGATATGTAATATTCTTTTTTTCAGATTCTCTTTTTTTTTTTTTTCCAGGGAACTACACTGTGTTTTTTTCTCTTGGTTTTCTTTAGTTTCCATTTTCTTGTATCACTTGAAGTACTATGCAGTGGATAAGGATAAGGAATATGGGTTCAGATTGCCAGGGGTTGAATCCTGGTTTTATGCAAATGTGTGACTTTGGGCAAGTTACTTACCGTGTCTGTGACTCAGTTTCCTTATCTGTAAAATGTGGCTAATAGGAGCCTCTATCTCATAGGGTTATTGTGAAGATTAAGTGAGATAATGCATGTAAAGCATTTAGCATAGTTTCAGGCACATAGGATAAGAGCTCAATAAATTTTAGTGATTACTAAATTTTAGCTGCGGCTGAAATGTACCATTACAGTAGCATGTGGCCTATCATGGCTTTCTTCGTGCACTTCCATAGCCTTATTTTAAAACACAACTTATTGCTTCATTCAACTTACACAGTCACTTAATTTTCCCATTCCAAATTTCCAAGAAAAAAATATGGTTGACCCAGATCACAATTTTGAGCCAGACCACAGAGATTGTAGCTCTCTGTCTTAGGTCAGCCCAGTCCAATCAGCTGTGATGGGGTGGGGTGTGGCTCAAAAGGTACAAAACATGCCTGCTTAGACAGTAGGGGCTGAGAGCCTAAGGACCAACATCTCTAGTTTAGTAACACATATGCAATTACACACAGCTACAAATACTCGTGTATATGTACTGCTTGTTTTTAAATAGTTGCCTGATCTACAATCAATAACATGTTTATCAATTAAACCATTCTACTAATGGAAATTATCTTATCATCAGTCAATGGCGTAAAATCTATTTATATAATTGGTTTACTTAAAAAATTATGATTGCATATGAGTTTTTCCCCACATATGGGAATACTTAATCCATTTGATTTTTAAAGTATTTCAAAATTGAAATAATATTCACACTAGTAGAGGTTATTTGAAATTCAATTGGAAATATATTTTATGTTGCAAAACTAATTCATTGACATACAGATTTTAACAAATAAAAAGCAAAATTGAAAAGAGATTAGATGTGGCTTAAAATAAAGAGGCTGGGAATATGTTAGATATGCTTTGGCAAGTTAGGTTAATGTTGTTGTCTTTAATTGTTGAGTCCGTGATGAAATGCATTTATGGGGTAATTTTATTCTGTTTGCACTTTGCAGCTGAACTTTTTTTTTATGTTTACAAACATATATTTGTAGCTTAGTCTAACAGCCCTTAGTACCAGGACTATCTATATTGTATTTAAAATCTTCTCAGGGCAGGTAAAGAATATTCTCTCTCATACTTTTCTAGGTTTATCTATTTGCATAACATAATATTGATTTTAGTTATCCAGTCCAGATATTTATATGTGAAAAAAAACCTAGAAGTATTCTTTAACTTAGGATGTTATGAAGATGACAATAGAATTTGTTGAGAATGTCAAAGCAATTTTCCTGAAGAGATAAACTTACAATTGAATAATAAAGAAGTAATGGGTTCCAGTAGTAATGTCTAGTTGCTCCCCATTAAGGAACTAGTGATAGTCTTTAACCATTAACTGAGGAAAGTCTCTGTATTGGTTCTAAATTGGACCTTCTCTGGGTACCACGTGGTTTTTGTTCTGTACAATCTCTACTCTGAAAAGATCTCTCTTTCTTGCTCTTTACGTTAAGCAGAAAGGAATTTAGTAAAAGGGAATTAGGTAGTTCATAGATCTTCTGGATGGCTGGAGGACCAGTTAAGAACCAAGGGTGATGAGGCATGGGCAAGAGCTGAAAGAAAGGAATGATCCTGGGTTCTGGTGCTTCTGGACACCTGCTACCAGTGTGCACTCCCATCACCCATTGCTGCCAAGCGATAATCTCCAACTGACCTGGAGCTTTGAGTTACTTCCTCAAGATGAAGAAATTTGTGGTAGTCACATCTGACTGGCAGTGCTTAGGTCGTTGACCACAATCTATCCTACAGGAGTCAGGGAAAGGAAATATTTTCTCTCCTTCTACTTTGGTAGGAAAAGACTGGACCCTGATTCCCACCTATTTTGGGATTCTTCACAAAGTGAAGAGTTTTTCTTACTGGTCTGCCAAAGCTGCAAATGTGACTGTACAATATTATGAAGTCGTACTCTGCTTAGGCACAAAATGAAGGGGCATACTTTGCTTAGTTGAAGCATGGTTTCTTTTCTTTTCTTTTTTTTTTTTGTGAGGGAGATCAGCCCTGAGCTAACATCCGTGCTAATCCTCTTTTTGCTGAGGAAGACCAGCTCTGAGCTAACATCTATTGCCAATCCTCCTGCTTTTTTTCTTCCCCAAAGCCCCAGTAGATAGTTGTATGTCATAGTTGCACATCCTTCTAGTTGCTGTATGTGGGACGCGGCCTCAGCATGGCCAGAGAAGCGGTGCGACGGTGCGCACCCAGGATCCGAACCTGGGCCGCCAGTAGTGGAGCACATGCACCTAACCGCTAAGCCACCGGGCCAGCCCCTGAAGCATGGTTTCTAAGTGCTGTGTTTTCCTTGTCGATTGTCCCTTAATAATGGTTTTTTAATGCTGTGGTTAAGCCACTTAAACCTGGAAGTTGTATTCTGTCTTCTAAGAACAGTGACAGAGAATGTGTTTGGTGGGAAAGACAGTCTTTCTCCTTGGAATGACACATAAAAAAATATGAAAACTAATTTTAAAAGAGTAAAAAGAAACTCATATGTTTATATACTGTGTATGTTTGCATTTCTTGAGGAATCAGTGGCAAATTAAATCTTATTAAAGTAGAGCTACTCGTCAACTTACAGAATTCAGCAACTAAAAACTGATAAGAGGGTAATGCAACCACAAAATCATTATATCTTTATTTTTCCTTAAACAAAATTTCATAAATCATGTACATTTTTAGAGATTGGCTTGCATTAGACCTAGAGCTCTACGAGGTACACAGCCATGTTAGACTTGATCAACTTTTCGTCCTCAGTGCCCACCCAGCACACGGATTGGCACATAGATGGTACTCGATAAATCTTTGTCAATGAATAATGAATGAAAATTTTTGTTACACAGATTGTCACATTAATATTGAACTGATGTATTGAAATACAGCTTTCTAGAAGAAATAATGCTAACATTTGTATGGAACCACAAAGACCCTGGACAGTCAAAGCAATCTGAGAAAGAACAACAAAGCTGGGGGTATCACACTTCCTGATTTAAAACTATATTACAAAACTATAGTAATTAAAAAAATATGGCACTGGCGTAAAAATAGACACACAGACCAATGGAGCAGAGTCAAGAGCCCAGAAATAAACCCATGAATCTACAGTCAATTAATATTTGACAACGGAACCAAGAATACTCAAGGGGAAAAGACAGTCTCTACAATAAATGGTGTTGGGAAAACTGGATATTCACATACAAAAGAATGAAATAGGACCCCTATCTTATACCATCCACAAAAATTAACCCAAAATGGATTAAAGACTTAAACATAAGACCTGAAACTGTAAAACTTCTAGAAGAAAACTTACAGAAAAAGCTCCTTGACATTGGTCTTGACAAAGATTTTTTTGGATTTGGCAAGTACCAAAAGCAAAAGCAGCAAAATCACCAAGTAACAAAAGCAAAAATAAACAAGTGGGACCATATCAAACTAAAAGGCTTCTGCATAGCAAAAGAAACCATCAACAAAATTAAAAGGCCACCTATGAAATGGGGGAAAATATTTGCAAGCCATGTATCACATAAGAGGTTAATATCCAAAATATATAAAGAACTTATACAATTCAATAGCAAAAAAAAACCCCAAAACAATCCAATGGAAAAATGGGCAAAGGACCTGAATAGATGTGTTTCCAAAGAAGATATACATATAGCTAACAGATACATGAAAAGGTGCTCAACATCACTAATCATCAGGGAAATGAAAATCAAAACCACAATGAGCTATCACCTCATACCTGTTAGAATGGCTGTTATCAAAAGATGAGAGATAAAGTTCTGGTGAGGATGTGAGGAAAAGGGAACACTTGTGCGCTGTTAGTGGGAATGTAAATTGGTACAGCCACTATGGAAAACAGTATGGATGTTCCTCAAAAAATTAAAAATAGAACTACCATATAATCCAGAAATTCCACTTCTGGAGATGCATCCAAAGGAAAAGAAATTACTATATCAAAGGGATATCTGCACCCCCATGTTTATTGCATTGTTATTTAAAATAGCTGATGTGGAAACAACCTAAGTGTCCATCGATGGATGAATGAATAAAGAAGACATGGTATATACATATTATAATATTCTATTGTACAATATTCCATTGTGTTTATGGAATGTTTATACACAATGGAATATTATTCAGCCATTAGGAAGAAGGAAATCCTGCCATTTTGTGACAAGATAGATGAATCCTGAGAGCATCATGCTAAGTGAAATGAGTCAGACAGAGAAAGACAAATACTGTATGATTTCACTGATGTGTAGAATCAAAGAAAACCAAACATAGAAACAGAGTAGAAGGATGGTTGCCAGGGGCTGGGGGTAGGGGAAGTGGGTTGTGGTGGTCAAAGGGTACAAACTTCCAGTTATAAGAGGAATAAATTGTGGGGATCTAATGCACAGCATGGTGTCTATAATTAACAATACTGCATTATATACTTGAAAGTTGATAAGAGAGTCGATCTTAAATGTTCTCACTATACACACAAAAAAGATAACTATATGAGGTGATGGATGTGTTAACTAACCTTATTGTGGTAATCATTTCACAATATATACATATATCAAATCATCTTGTACACTTTAAACTTACGTAATGATATATGGCAATTATATCTCAATAAAGCTGGGGGGGAAAAGGAATGGAATGCAACTTTCTTCATTCTATTTGTATACAGGGCGTTAGAAAAAGGATTCTCAATTGTGCTTTGCAGAATTCAAATTGAATCAGTTAGCCCAGTATTGCTCAAACTGGAATCTCTGAACATCTAGAGGTTTGCAAATATATATATTTTTGTGATCTAAAAGTTGCCTTGTAGTAAAACAAAAGTTATGGATAAAAGTTTCCTTCTGAAAATTTCTTCTTAATATAGTGCATCCTTCATTCTTGAACATACTGTTGCATTCCAGCGAGATGTCAGTAAAGCAAGCAGAAAAATGATCAGACTTTTAATAAAAGCTTTCAATGAGATAAAAAGTATTGAAATGATACCCTTTCTCGTTGTTCTTTGCTTTTTTGGAATAACCAACCGCAAGAACTCAGAGAAGAAAGTATATTAAGATGTTCCCAGCATTTTAGATTTAGGTAACAACCCTCATTCTTTTGTCTTACATTGTCCTTAAACTCCAAGAGGGTTCTCATTTTGTGGCTATCTGAAATAGTTTTTTACTAGTGATTGTAAAAATGGAAAGTATCAATCTTAAAGGATGAGACCAGAAAGGAGTGATTATTGCCTCTTATTTTTCTAGTATATTCTCAGGAAATTTAACCAATCAATTTATTCATTCAAAAATATTTAGTTACTTGAGGGTATTATGCTAAGTGAAATAAGTAAGAGGGAGAAAGTCAAATACTGTATGATCTCACTCATAAATAGAAGATGCAAACAACAACAAACAGACACATAGAGACAGAGATTGGATTGGTGGTTACCAGAGGGGAAGAGGGGAGGGAGGACAGTGAAAGGGGTGACTAGGCACATGTGTATGGTGACGGAATGTAATTAGTCTTTGGGGGGTGAACATGATGTAATCTACATAGAAATTGAAATATAATGATGTTCACCTGAAATTTATATAATCTTATAAACCAATGTTACCACAATAAAAATAAATAAATTAATTAATTAATTAATATAAAAAAATAAAGAACAATGACATTGTCATCATTTGAAACATAAAACAATGGGAAAAAAACCCCCAAAAAACGAAAATAGTTAATTACATATGATGTGCTAACTATACTTCTAGATGCTGGGGATACTTCCTGGTGGTGAGGCAATGAATAATTAAACAAATTAATAGAAGAAAGTAAATCAGAGTAAGGTGGAAGAGAGTTTTGGAGGGGGGGATTGGGCCTTCTTGAAGCAAAGATCTGAATAATGAGAAAGAGGGAGTTATATGAAGATGTGTAGGAAGAGAGAAGAGCACGTGCGAAAAGCTTAATGATAGAGGAGATCCTTCTAATGATTCATCTCTTGTCAGGTCACTCTTGAAGGAAACTTTTTGTAATTGATTAACATGGTAATACTATGTCAGCTTCATTCTTATCTGGATATTCTGGATGTTAGGACCCCTTGTCCTAACAGATAACATTAGGGAGGCATATTAGTTTAGAATCACAGTTCTGAAGAGTATAACTCTTGTGCTAAAATTGGCAGATAAGCATAAGTGTGTAGAGCAACACCCAAATCAGATTCCTATTTGTAATATGCAATTTATGTGAATGGACATAGTTAAGGCAAGCCTTGAAATATGTCCTATTGGTTACTCAAAAGAACTGACTCATGTTGTTGAATTTGGAGTGATATGTTAAGCAGTAAGAAACGTGGCGATTCATTTTGGCTAAATTCTTCCATTAATCTTTTCTACTCTTTCTTTTCAACTTGGCTCATGGTGATAGTTCAGATAAAGTTAATGTCTACAAATTCTTTAAACTTATCTGAAATAAATGCAAATTCTTTGTGAGAAACAATAGTGTCTCATTATCCACATATAGCAAATTAGGGGTAATGGACTGTCATCAATGTTCTACATCATCAATTGTCACTGAATATATAGTGTAGACTCTTTTGTAGCTTTTGCTAAAATAGTTTGCATTTTAAGCAATATATTTATTATTATTATATCTATTTTATTAGACAAATGCCATTTTCTCTCTAACACAACTTTACATCTCAAAAAGAAACATAGGAGTTGAGCATAACAACTATTGAACACTTACTCTGTGACAGGCACTAGACTACCCTTCTGATTAATTCCTGAGTCTGATCCTTAGCTCTTTCACCCTCCAGCTGCAGGAAACAAGAATCTGTTTATATGCTGCGAAGGGGGTGCTCTGGATTTCATACTTAGTCATTACCTGGTGATTAATCACCCTCAGCCTTTCACTGTTTTTCTCCAATACACTGATATTCCCTGGCATTAGCCTTCTGATTCCACAGTACTGTTTAAAAATTAAGCAAACTTTTTATTTTAGAATAGTTTTAGATTGACAGAAAAGTTGCAGAGATAGTACAGAGAATTCCTGTACACCGCTGACCCAGTTTACCCCGTTGTTAGCATCCAGTGTCACCACGATACGTTTGTCGTGTTTAGTCAGCGTGTCTCCCTAGCCGTCTCTGGTCTGTGACTAGCTTCTTAGACTTTTCTTGTCCTTAGTACTTGATATTTTTGAGGCATATTGGTCAAGTTTTTTGCAGAATATCCTTCAATTTGGGTTTGTCTGATGCTTCTCTCATGGTTAGATAGAGGTCATAGGTTTTTGGAAGAAGACCACCAAGTTATAGTGCCATTCTCATCATGTTATATAAAAGGGGGCATGCAACCAACATGACTTATCACTGATGATTTAATCTCCCTCACTTCTTTGAGGTAGTGTTGGCCAGGTTTCTCCACTGTAAAGTTACTCCCCTCCCCCTTCTATACTCTTTGGATATAAGTCACTAAGGGAGCTCACCCTAGGGAGTGGGGGGTGAGATGGTGGGGTAGGGGATGAGGTGGTGGGGTGGAAGTTAAGTTCCGCCTCCTAGAGGGGGAAATATCAACACAAGTTATTTGGAACCCTTCTGTAGGGAGATTTGTCTCTTCTCCCCTATTTATTTATTTAATCATTTATTTATATTAATATGTATTTATGGATATTTATTTTATACCTTCGGTTATAATCCAATACTACATTATTTATTTTGTTGTTCAAATTGTTCTGCCTTTGGCCACTGGGAGCTCTTCCAGGTTGGCTCTTGTACCCCTTTGGCACGCCCTTCTTCGTAGTACTTTCAATTATGATGTCCCTTCAACCTCTCAGGTGTCTGAGATAGTGCATCTGCTAGTGCATTCCATCCTGGTCACCGCCTGTGAAAGTTATAACAGTTGTTCCACTACTGCATGCTAGGCCTTATTAGTAGTGATGGGATTGTCCTTGCCAGACAGGTTATCCAGATCCAAATTCCCATCTCAAAGTCGGCTTCCCAGAACCATTTCTGATATCAGTCTTTCTAGGTTGGATTCCCTGCAAACACGTTCTGAGCCCGAGAGTGACTTGTTGGGGATTGCTTTTAGGAAAAACATGTGTAAGGAGGTAGGGAAAGCAGCATGGGCAGAAGGGGAAGCTGACTGCAATGCAGTTGCAGCAGAGGCTTCAGCTAATCCTGTGGGTAACTGTGAAGCTGGAATGATCCCTCAGAGATGTCTTAAGTCAAGACAAATGGTGCGTGTGTGGGGTGGCGGGGGAGGTCGTACCCTGTGTTGCACGGTCATTGGGGAAGGGGCATAACCCTGGGCAGGGAAGCTCCCTTTAGCAGTGGGCCATTCCTGGGAAGGGGCTCAGCTGTGTACTGTCAGCAGGTGTTAACTCCCAGCATGGAGAAATGAGTGGCTCAGTCCTGCAGGGGGAATCTGGGCATTGCAACACAGCAGCCACTATAAATGAGAAATGTGACTGTTTTATTATCTATAAATATGCTTGGATACTGCAATTTCTATACTGCCTTGTTTGCTGCATAAGATAAATTGCAGAGTAGCCATCCAGTGTGCCTTTTTCCTCTTACATTTTAAACTATTCCTGTCAAACTACTGACCTGTAAAAGCCAGTGACATGCTGGATGACATTTTCTCAAAGCAATTTCTCAGGATTTACACCTCCACACTCCTCCTGTTTAGTTTGATTCCAACTCATTATCACTTCTCGATTTTGCCTCTCTGGCTTCAAATTGGATTTTCTACATTTCTAGACTTTTCCTTGGAGTTTGAACCCTGACTATCACAGCTGATTGGCATTTCCCAACTGACTTATACTCAGTGGACTCTGTTCCAGCTGAGCTGGCTGAAATCAGCTTTCAAGTTGGGGAAAGTGAGATCTTCCCCAGACATGTTCATTGAAGAGGAAAGTGATACGAAAAATAAAAATGCTAATCCTCAGGCATATTCAAATCGTTCCTTCAAAAGTCCTGTATGTTGTGAGACAGTTAAGACACAACTGAATCTACTGAACATATTTAAAGGTTGTAGAGAACCTAGAGACTGGGACAGAAATAAATTAGATAAAATAAACAAAAAGAGGGATGTGTGCCCTGATCCAAATGCTAGATAGAAATGCCATAGCAGATGTGTTAGGCTGCATACGTCATTAGAAGAAACCTAAAATACTATTGTGTTTATTGTTAAGAATTACTTGTAAAATTTTGAACTTGCTTTTCTAACCCTAAACACAGTGGAGCTCAATGTAATTATTTATATATACAAACCTATATTTATGTCCTTCTAAATACCAACCAATTAATTATATGCTAGATGTACATAAAAGGAGAAAAGAAAATATTCCTCCATCACTTTTCATATGTTAATACTAAGTAGAACTTAAGGAAAACTCATGACATCACTGCCCCCTCTTTCCTACCTTCACACAGTCCACTTATCAAAATGTAAGGTCTTTGTTATTATTTTCAAAAAGAGATGGACATGATTCATGATTCTTATATTCTTTTGAAATCATATTACTCCTATAATGGTCGTAATTTTCCACATTACCATTGTTCAATTCGAAAACACAGAGGTCAAAACTTTAGTATATGTTTTGTCAGCCTTTTTTTTTTTTCCTCTGTGGATGAAGCAGTTGGCATGGGTGGCTCTTATAAGTGATGGCTAATACAGGTCAGCCTTCTAATGGCTTTATCTGAACTGTATTTTTTGTTGTTGTTGTGACATTTCAACTAATAAAACGTCACAGATGAAATTAAATCAAACTAAATTTATGTGGCATAACATTTTATTTTTTCATGGACCATATTAAAATGCATTTTGATTTGTTCACATTTTTTTTTACAAGTAGTTTTATTACTGACATTTAAGTAGGCCATATTTTAAAATAGGTTTTTTAATGCAACTCAGTATATCATAATTTACTTAGCTTGGATCTGGGTAAAATTTCTAAACATAAGCTTCGCAAAAGTGTGTGCAGTTTATGTTGTAAAATTAGGTAATATATTGTAATTCATATACATATTTCTTGAAAAGAAAATATTAAAGTAATTAATTTATTATAAAAAGCAATTAACAGAGAGCCTTGCTGTAGATGATTTTCAATAGATGGTTGTTTTCTTCTCCTTACCTTGTTCCATGATCTATAATTTGCTTTGGTTTACACTAGCAGGTAATTAAAACCATTTGAATGCAAGAGTATTGATAGTCTACCTGAAGAATATAAAAGATTTTTTCCAATAAAATAATTAACTAAAGAAAAAAAATCTTCAAATTACCTATTAATTTAGTTACCCTTAAAGAAATGACTTCCCTCTAAAAGATTAAGGGATACTTGATTAAATTTTCTACAATCTTTTTAACAACCACAAAACAATAATAGTGTATATTTTTATACTTCTTGAAATAATAAATATATTACTCTTATAAGAAATAGTCTTTTAAAATATCCACTGAAACTAGGCTAAAAGAATAAATTAAGGGAACATTTGACCTTACATGAATTTATGGCTTATTCTTCTGGAAGCATTAGGTTGTGATATGCCTTTGTATTGGCAATATCCCAAATACCTTCCTTTTCTTTCTTCATTCTATGAAGTGTTGACTAACATAAAGAAATTTTTATGCTGCTAAATGAAATGAGTATCTGTTTGTACTTGTGAGTTCTTAAGTTTGTACTTTAATTTAGAATTTAAAAAGATTTGGCTGTGCAAGATAGGATGTGTGCTAATTATGCCTGGGGAAAGGGGCTAGTCAGAGAAATCTGTCCCCCAAACCTGGAGGGAGGAAGAAACCGTGAAGGAGACAATGAGAAGGGCTCTAGGTTTACATGTGTGCTTGTGAAGTGCGGCAGTAGGAAGAGGAAAGTGGAGGGGACAGAGAGATGTATAAAGAAAAAGGAAGGGAGGGAAACCTTGTATCTGGGGCTTTAGTGTGGTGATGAATGTGCCCTGCAGGACGAGTTGGCTTGAAGGCCTGGAAAAAGCTGCTTCCATTTCCATCCCCCTTTTCACTTATCTCTACTTCAGAGTTTCTGGTTAATTATTTTTACAAATCATTTCCCTCTTGCCCTCTTCACTGCAATTCAGTTGCTAAGTGACTGGAAGATATAGTGATCTCTGAATTTATTCTTCTCATTATATTGTTAGATTTTTCCACATCACTTAAGGGATGGATTTGTTCGTGTAAGTTCAGCACCTCTCCAGGATTCAAGTTGACATTTCACCTAATTAATAGCCTCTATTGACCTGGTTATTCTGGGAAGGCATAATTAAAGCAAGAATGCTACTAGTTCAGTGGAATTAAGATTTCATTTTGCCTTTTAAATTAATTGCCCAAAGGTTTATTCTTTTTTCTTGCTTAGGGCGTATTATTACACCCATCTGTGTTAACATAAACATATTTTTAGAAGTCCATTCTTAGAAAAATTAAAAGGTTACTCTAATAGAAAATTTTGAACTTTGAGGATTTAAAAATAAACCCATTTATATGTACAATATTTTAATTTAGCAGGAATTGCTTAAAGGCACTAATTTTGGCCTTTTATCTTTGATTTGTTCACTTTTATACATGGAGTCCCCAGTATAGCACCTGACATAGAGTGGATACTGAATATATATATAGATATATATATTTTTCATTAAATCCATGTGATGGGAATTTGAATTTTCTTTTTAAAATGAGGTTAATATTAACAATGGTTGTACATATTATAAGTAATTCTGACTAAAAGCCAAGTGCTTTTGTGTGCACCTTTATTGCTACTTTACTCTTTGGGACTTATAGTCTGTATGTATTTATCCTCTGTGTTGTGAAATATTATTTATTTATCTATCAGATTGTGTATATAAAAACACGTATATAGCACTTGCTTTGTAAAAGGCACTATACTCCATGCTTTACAAATATTGTGTTATTAATGCAGAATCACTAAGGAAAAAAACACCATCTTTTCTCACAGGTAACTATTTAGAAAAAAAGACCACGTGTGATTCACACACACACACACCTAGAAAGGATGATGGATGTGTGGAGCGTGAGGATGTCAGGTGCTGAGTGTTCTTTTTGTGTGTGAGAGGAAGATCAGCCCTGAGCTAACATCAATGCCAATCCTCTTCTTTTTGCTGAGGAAGACCGGCCTTGAGCTAACGTCTATTGCCAATCCTCCTCCTTTTTTTCCCTTTTTCTCCCCAAAGCCCCAGTAGATAGTTGTATGTCATAGCTGCACATCCTTCTAGTTGCTGTACGTGGGACGCTGCCTCAGCACGCAGGGACAAGCGGTGCGTCCGTGCGCGCCGGGATCTGAACTGGGCTGTCAGTAGCTGAGCATGAGCACTTAACCGCTAAGCCACAGGGCTGGCCCCAGGTGCTGAGTATTCTGAGTGTGGAATGATGGCCGTGGTGGTGGTAGATACATAGGGTTTCATGCAGTAACTCAGGAGCTGAGTTTTACACCTCTCCATATTTAGATGGCAAATGTCTTGAGAAATGTTAAAGAAAAAGATATAACTTGGCAAAGAATAGTGGTATAAATATTTCACCTGGGCAAAATACATTTTGTGAATGATAGTGAGATCTGAACTAGTAGTGTCTGTTAAACCCTTTAGAACCAATTCAAGAAATAGTTTATTAATTTTATAAAATATAAGGGTGATGAAAAAGTCCTCTGTGTTAATGTAATTCTGTACAGGATATTTTAGAAAAATAAGTAAAATATCTGTGTCTAGGTTCAGGCCCCCTATATGTGAATTTTAGGACAATTAGAAGAGAAAATAATCAGTTCCTAAGAGGACATTTCTAATATATTTAAAATGTTTGCTGGCCAACATTTTGAGAAATTTAATCTGTTTACTGCATAGCATTTGGGACATTTGGATTTGAGTCCTTATTGCCTCACTGAAGAGATATATGAATTTGGAAGATTTCCTAACCATTTACCATTAGGCCTCAAGTTTCTCATCTATGAAAAGAAATTGCTTAGATGCTTCCTATGTTTGTTTTCAGTTCAAAAGCTTTGCATCTGTTATTTTACCATACACTGTAATAACATTTTTCTTATTAAAAAGATGTAGTCTTCATTGTAAAACTGGAAAATACGTAAAAGCACAAAGCAATAAATATGTGCACATTTCTATCTCTATAAAACTATATTCATATCTATTTAGTTTTTAAAAGATTGGGGACATATTGTAATACATTTTTGTTATGTTTTTCCACTTTACAATATATTGTGAATATTTATCGATGTTACAATTTATAAATAGCTAAATGGAATTGTGTTATCTGCCTTTACAATAATTATTTTATTAATCCATTTTTACTGAACATTTAGTTTTCCAATTATTTTATTTCCAATTTGGAAATTGGAATTTCCAATTCCAATTATTTATAAATAACGCCGTGGTGAACATTCTTATAGATGAATCTTTGTACAGATATTTGACTATATCTTTAGCCTAAATTCTTAAGTGTGGAAATATTTAAATTTTAAATGTGTTTTAAGCAATCGAATGCTTTGTTGTCAAGCTACCCCCAAAACTCTGTAAAAATTTTTACTTTCAATGTATTAATTCATTCAACAAATACTAATTTAGTGCTTATTTTATGTTGGGTAGACATGAATGAAGTAGGTATTGGAGAAATGGGTGACTGGGAGGAAGATAGCAGGCAGGGTAGGTCTATTTCTCTGCATTGAATATTAATCATCAAAAAACTCCAACAATTTGATAAGTAAAATAGTATATTATTTTTATTTTTTTGCTATTAAGCTGAAAACCTTTTTTTATTACTTTGATGGCCATTTTGTATTGGGACTATTTTGTTGTACTGACTACCTTGCTTGGTGTCTGTGTCCCTCCTTGATGAAGGAGGAAGGTGAACTTAATGTAAATTAGTTCTCTTCCAACTGGTTACAAATCATACTGTTTTTGTCATCAAAATTAGAATTTTTCTCATCAAACTTAGAGAACTATATTTTCCATTATATATTGGTGATAAACCAATCTTTTTCTGTTTGTATGCTTTATTGTTTTCATCAAGTTGGTTCTATTTTGTGTTTTAAATCAACTTATTTTTAAAGTACCATTTTTCCTACTTTAATATTTTATTTTATACCCATCAGTCTTCCTTCAGTCCAGTCTTTCTTATATGGAGTTTCTGACTCTTCTCTCTAGTTGCTTTAAAGATTTTATCACTGTTTTGGCTGTTCTACAGTTCTTCATACTATTTCTAGGCACGAATTTATTCTTATCTATACTGCTAAGGACTTCATTATGTTTTTCAGCTATTTAGGAGAATTCACTGTCATTATCACTTCGAATATTGCCCTTTGCCCATTCTATTTATTTGCTTTTTTCCTGGAACTTCCATTATATTTATTTTGGACCTTGTTATTCTATTGTCTATATCTCTCAATCTTTCATATTTTGCATCTCTTTATTATTCTTTGATAAATTCTTGTGAATTTCCTTCCAGTTCATTAGCTCAACTGTTTCTATTTAACCTGTTTAACCTATTAGGCTTTTAGTTTAAAAGCTGATTTTTCCACGACTTCTATTTAGTTCCTTTTCAAATCTATCCCTTTTTTTCTTCTTATCATAGTGATAGCTTATTTTTTATGGCATTTATTCCTTATTCTGATTCCTTAATTATTTTACCCATTCTTACTTATGATCATTCCAATTGTTTTTCATCATGTGAAGCTCTTGTGGTACTAATACTTCTTTTATAGTATCTGATGATTGTCATTGTGTTGTTTACTTTCCTTGTGATATTTCTGGAAATTTGTGATTCATCTTTCAGTTTCTTCTTTCATTTCTGGTATCTGGTAACTTCCAGTGGTGTGCTAGTAAATGTTTAATCACCAGTTCTGTGAAAAAAAGGGCTCTGGTTTGTAGCATTTGCTGGTTTCCATGGTGTAAATATTCCCACCACAGCCAATTTTAAACTATTGAAGTGGCGTCATCAAGCATGGAGTTAGGAAGAGATGAGCACAATCAGCTTTTGGAAGTAACTTCAGAAGACCACTGGCAATTTTCCTTTTTAATGTAAATCCAGCTATCCATTAACAATTTTTTGTTACAGTTTATCCAGCTCATCTAGAGTTTTGTGGTGTTAAGAATTTCCATGTTAGCTAACTCTACCAGGTTTCCAGGACCAGAAGCTATATGCTCAAAATTAAGAAAGCTTAAAAATGTTTGTATGTGTTATAATTCTTGAATTTGTGAATTTCACCATTTCTATATCTCTTATTTTATATGTCCTCTCTCTTAATACTCCACCATATTTCTTATGCATTTGCCTCATTCTCATCTCTTACATTCTGGTCTCTATCTATTGCTTTACTCCTTCTAAACAAGCTTATCAAAGGATTTCTGTGGAAGCAATCATCTTGTTACGTGAACAATATTTTAAGAGATACTTAACTTTTAGGTGTAAACAAGTACAGATTTCTTGGAATGAGATAGTATTTATTAGATATTAAATATTTATTAGAAACTATTTTGTGTATTTATATGCTTATGATTAGAGACATATTAAATTATTTTTGCTTTTATACTGAAGCTATTGATGTACTTCTAGATGTTTATGGGTAGAGTGCTCTAAATCAGAGGTTGGCAACCTTTTTCTATGAAGGATCAGATGGTGAATACTTTAGGCTTTGAGGACCACATAGTCCCTGTCAGTTACTCAACTCTGCCATTATACTGTGAAAGCAGTGACAGACAATATGTAAACTAATGGATGGCGGTGTTCCAATAAAACCTTATTTATGAAAACAGGTGATGAGTTGAATTAGGCCATTAGGCCACAATTTGTTGATCCCTGCTCTAAATGATAGTCCATGGACCTAACGATTTAATAATATCTTAAAGTGAGCATATGCACAGTTCTTAATAGAAAATTAAATTTAGTTCCATTTTCTATTTCAGGACTCGAAAAGATAATTACTAGTTTCAAGGTATATTTACTTTTCATTTGTTTTTTTTTCTTTGCACAAAGTTGGGAGAATCCTTTTGGGCATAGAAGAGGCAGAGTGTTTTTGGTTTTTTTTTAAATTAACAATGACCTTGTATTTTAATATTGTACATCTGCTTGTAGGCTGTTAAGAGAGTCATTTGTAATAAATCTGATATGTAATAAATTAAAAAATTATTTATAGATAGTGAGTTTGTTGTATACCAATTCAACTTGGAAACTGCTGGACCTTAAAAGTTTTTGGTAATCACTAGTTCTTTTGGTTTTCCCACACATATATTGCGTTTCAGTGACAAACCATGGGAGCCTGGAGCTGCCCAGAACAATTTGATTTTTGCTTCTGTGAAGCTTCTCAAACCTCCTGTGGTTTAGTTGGCACATCTCTCATACAAAAGAATTTAAGTATTGATCTAAGCTATTAAAACACATCATAGTCACATTCTTTTATAGCAGCTGCTGTGCACCAGTTCAACCTAATAAATTCTTAAGTGTGTCTCATTCATACAACTTAGCCTACTGCTTTGCTCAGAGTAACCATTAACTCATATAGGCATGTAATGAGCAGAAGCTCAGTACAGTACACAGCAAGGAATGCACATATGGGGCTTTTCCCAGAAGAACCACCAGTAATTGAAAGCACTAAACTCTCCAAATTATCTTCCCCTCCCTTTTCAAGCTACTCACGGGTCCTATATTGCACCGAGATATTGTCACTAATTCCATTTTAGACTAACATCGAGATAATGCCCCGGCCGTTTATGTTTTTTCTATGCAATGGTGCAAAATGCTGTCTGCCACGCTATCAGAAAATATAATTACCAAACGAGTTTTCTGTAATTCATTGGGATTATTATACTGAACATTCTTTTTCTTTAATGTCCCTTTGTAGAACGAGAAGTTCCTGCAGTGACTTAGTGATTTAGTCATGGTCCTACATTTGGAGTCTTTATAATGCAAAGCAGGAAAGGTCAGGATGCTTGCTTTTCATAGCAAGATTATTCATTCATTAAAAATTAAAATACATTGTTCATTTCAGGTGGTGGGCTGGATATTATTATTTCCCACATGCTCAGTTCAGCAGTAAGAACCAAAACAGCCTTGCTGGGTAGCATTTCTGAGGTCATCCGTGCCAGATTCTTTCATACTTCTACCACTGCAAACTCCTCATTCCTAATTTGTTAGTATCAAATTTATTGAAAATTCACAGGTCTCAATATGAGGAGATAGTGAAAATACTCAGATTTGTGTAGAGAAGGAAAGAAGCATTTATCATCTGATTCTCTTTTTATTTGATAAACATTTACTCGACATGAGCTATGTACTAAGAATAGTGCCGGTCCCTGGGGTCGTGAACATGAATAAAATATAATCACTTTTCCCGAGAAGGTCATAATGTAGTATGGGACAGACGTATGAGCAAACAGTTACAATATTATAAGATATTCGTAATGAAAGCATGAGCCAAGTACTGTGAGAAGACTGAGGAAAAGACTGAAGAGTGGCTGGGAGAACATTTCCCCATTAATGCATGCTACAAGATAACAAGACAAGGGAACAACATATTTTAAATACTGGAAATGAGCATTTGGAAAATGGAAATAAAATAAAAATACCATTTATAATAACATTAAAAACATAAGAGCTTAAGAATAAACTCAAAGAAAGGTGTGAAAGGACTATACAGAGAAAATATGTAAATAAATATAAAACATTTTTCTTTGTAATTCCTTAATTTTTTAAAAATGGAATTGCCTATTTAAAGCAAAAATAATAGCAATGTGTTGTGGAGTTCATAAAATATGTTAAAATATATGACAACAATAGCTCAAAGGACTAGAGGGGAAAACTGAAATATACTGTAAGTTCCTTAAACTATATGTGAAGTGGAATAATATTATTTGAAGCTAGATGACTAAAAATTAAAAATGCAGGTAGTAAAATCTAGAACAACCACTATAAAAAGAAGATGAAGTTTAACTAATAAGTTATTAGGTAAAATAAAATGGAAAACAAAGTGGAACTCAGTTCTTCCAAAAAAGGCTGAGAAGTAGGAAAAAATGGAATAAAGAACACAGGGGTAAAATACAAAACAAACAGTACGATGGTAGACAAACTCAACAATATTCATAATTACTTTAATGTAAATGGAATAAATACATCTGTTAAAAGGCAGAGATCATCAGCATCTCATCAGTTCTGTTCAACATAGTACTGGAGCAGGGCAATTAGGTAAGAAAAAGCAGACTGGAAAGGAAAAAGGAAAAGCTGTCTTCACTTGCAGACAACTTTTCTGTGTATAAGGAAAAACCTAAACAATCCACAAAATATTTACTGGATTTAGTTAGTAAATTTAGCAATGTTGTAGAATACAAGGTCATTTACAAAAATCAACTTTATTTTTAGAAATGAACATTTGGGAAACGGAAATTTAAAATATACCATTTATGTTAGCATCAGAAAATATAAATGCTAAAGAATGAACTTAAAGAAAAACTTATAAGGTCTATACACTGTAAACTACAAAACATTCCTGAGATAAATTAGAGAGAACTAAAGTAAATGGACAAATAATGCTGTGAGTATGGATAAAAACACTCAATATTGTTAGCATACGTGTTCTTCCCAATGTGATCTATAGCTCTAATGCAATCCCAATCAAAATTCCAGAAGGGTTTTTTCTTTTTCCTAAATGTCGGGCTGATTTTAAAGTTCACGTGGAAATCCAAAGACCTACAATAGTTCCCCAAATAAAAAGAAAAAAAATTTAGAGGACTTACTTAATTTCAAGACTTATTATAAAGCTACAGTAATCAAGACAGGATGGTATTGGGGTAAAGATAGACAACAGATCAGTGGAATGGAATAGAGTCCTAAAATAGACCCACACTTGTACAGCCAAAGGATTTTTTTCACCAAGGCAGCAAGGCAACTCAATATGAAAAGGAAAGTCTTTTCACCAAGGATGCTTAAGTAGCTGGCTATCCATAAGGAAAAAAATGAACCTCAACATATACATCACACCATGGATTAAAATTAATTGGAGTTGGATCATAGACCAAAAAGTAAAATTAACAATGTAAAGCTTCAAGAAGAAAATGTGGAAGAATATCTTCATGAACTTGGTGTGGGCAAAGATTCCTTGATAGAACCAAGAAAGCACTAATAATAAAAGGAAAGTAAATGATAAAATAAATTACATGAAAATTAAATATTACTCATTAAAAGACAGCATTCCTAAGCTAAATATGCAAGCTACAAAATGAAAGAAAATATTCATAATATACATATCTGGCAGAAATCTTTTATCTGAAATAGTTAAGAATTTCTACAATTTGTAATAAAAAGACAAACAACTCTCTACCCGTACCCACAGTCTACTACCAGATGGGCAAAAGACTTGAAAAGGCACTTCACAAAAGAAGATGAATGGCCAATAAACATATGAAAAAAGTTCTCAACATCATTAGCCATCAGGGAAATAAAAAATAAAACCATAACAAAGTATTATCAAACAGCTACTAAAATATTAAAATTTATAAAACTGACAACACCAAATGTTGGCAAGGATGTAACGCAACTGAGTTTTCATATATTGCTGCAGGGGATAGACAATGTGTCTGGCAGTTTTTCATAGATTAAACATATTTCTCATCTCATGATCTAACAATTCCTTCACTTGGTATTTTTCCCAAGAGAAATGAAAACATATTTATGCAAAAATACATGCACATAAGTGGTCATAGCAGCATTATTAATAATATCTAGAAAATGGAAACACCTCAGATGTACTAAAGCAGAATGGATAAACACGCTAGGATACATTTTACTCAGCAATAAAAAGGAACAATTACTGATACTTATGCTAACATGGATGAATACTAAAAGCACGTTGTTGAGCAAAAGAAGCCCAACAAAAAAAGAGTAAATACTGTATGATTTCATTTGTATGAGTTCTAGGACAAGAATAACTAATCTATATTGAAAGAAGTTAGAACATTGTTTGCCTGGGGGTGGGGAGTATTGTCCAGAAAAGGGCGCAAGGGGTTTTCAGACTATTCTTTATCTTCGTTGGGATGTGAGTTACTCAGAAATGTGCATTTGTCAAAACTCATCAACCCATACATTTAGGAACTGTCTATTTTGCTGTATGTAAATTATATCTGAATCAAAACTAAATTTAAAATTTTTCTTTACGAATAAGAAATAGTGGTAACTGGCAAAAATTATACATAAATCTCATGGAAATGCAATAAAATAATCTCACATTAAAATTTGAGGAATAAATTGTTTCTTTTGTTGTTGCTTTGTTTTGTTTTTTACTGACTGACTATATTTTAGTAATTTTTTTTCTTATGGAGGATTTATTTCTCATACAACAGAAAGTCTAGAAGTAGAAAAGTTCCAGAATCTCTTAATTCAGTAGTTTAATGTTATCATCAAGCACACAATTCCTTCTATCTTCCTGCTTTACACTACTCAGCATTTCTCAAGATCATTTCCTACTAGTTGCTATTATGAGTGTTTTGGTTCCAGGCGTTTGTGCCTACACAACAATGCCCAGCAAAAGAATGAAGGACCACCAGTTCCTTGTGTCACCTGAAGTTTTTCTGTTATAAAATATTTCAGATATATAAAATAGTATATATTTCATATTGTAGGGTTTAGAGAATAATAATGAAACAAACATGCATGACTCCACTGCCCACCTTTAAGAAGTAGACACAAGATTCCTGGGTCAGGTACAAAAGTCATTATTATATCAATAGCAGTAGCTAGAATGTCAGCATTCATGCCAGTTCCTCGGGCCCCAGTACCCACAGGGTGACTCAAAAAAGGTCAGGTGACTACTGCATATACAGTGCGTTACATTATAGAAGAGGAACTCCAAGCTTAGGGAAACTAAATCTTTTATAATGGGCAGAAATGATGCCTTTCCCCAGAAGGACACTTTATTATACTGCAGAGTAATCTAACTTGCTCTTTGCTCCAGAGGGAGCTACTATCTTCTCTTCCAAGGCTGTTTGCTACATAACATCCTTGAGAAGGTAGTCTAGAATAAAGGCAGCCAGTGCTTCTGTTTGCAAGACATGCAGAAATGTGAGAGGCCTAGAGAGAATTGTCTCCCAACAGGATGTGCCCCTGACTCCCATATTTATGACCTATTGTCTTAGCACAATTTAATACATAGTTTCGTCTTTCCCCAAATATCCTCAATGCAGATAATCAGGCTTCCGTATATGCATGTGTCTGTTTATAGCTCTCTATTCTATTAATTGATAAGTCTATCTCTGCGTCAGTCCCACATACCTTTACTTACTATAACTCTATAATAAATTTTGATCTCTGATAGAGCAATTCCTTCCCCAACCCCCACAGAAAAATACCCACCTTGTTCTTTCTCAGGAATGTCTTATATATTGTCCTTTCCTTCTTCTTCACATTTAAAAATCTGTACCAGTTCCCATGTAAAACATTTTTTCTTGCAATTCAGACCCCCCTTTTGGGATTGTTTTGGTAGCTCCTGAAGATTGTTTAAAATTTCCCCTAGTTAGCTTAATGCAGGTGTCTCCAATGTGACTTCCCACCACAGATATGTTTTAAGCTTTGTTTCCTGTATTCTATATTCTGCTCTTTAAAAACTAAAGTTTCTAGTCGTCAGATATCAGCAGATGGCCTGGGGACAAGTCGCAGCTTCAGCTCATTTACTTCTCTGCATGGATCCTTTCACATTGTTTTCAGCCTCTCAGAATTTTTCTTGCTGTTTTTTGGCAGCTCAGATATGCATTATAAAAGATATTTTGTAGGCCAGCCCCGTGGCTTAGCGGTTAAGTGCGCGCGTTCCGCTACTGGCGGCCCAGGTTCAGATCCCAGGCGGGCACCGACGCACCGCTTCTCTGGCCATGCTGAGGCCGCGTCCCACATACAGCAACTAGAAGGATGTGCAACTATGACATACAACTATCTACTGGGGCTTTGGGGGGAAAAAAAAGGAGGAGGATTGGCAATAGATGTTAGCTCAGAGCCTGTCTTCCTCCACAAAAAGAGGAGGATTAGCACGGATGTTAGCTCAGGGCTGATCTTCCTCACAAAAAAAAAAGATATTTTGTGTATTTCATCTAACATTTTTAGGAGTTTTGCATTAAGAGTAGTTTTCAGGATATCTAATCATTTGTATTGCTGGAAACAGAAGTCTTGTGTCAATAGTGGTTTTAAAATTGCTTAATCTCACAGAATTGTGTCTTGCACACAATAAACATTCAATAAAACATGCTTAATTGAACTGAACAAGATTTCAGTCCGGTTTCTCTGATGCTGCTTCGTCATTCCCAAATAACCCAGTACCTAATTTGGCATTACCATTACATGACTTTTATCCTCTCCTTAAAACTTCGCAAAATTATAAAATATTTCAAACAGAAAATAATATAATTGAAATTTTTGTTCTTACTACCAAGATTAAACCAATGTTAATATAGTCCCAATTTTCTTTAGTCCTGGGTGTATGGTTATATAACAAAGCAACGTACATTATTTTTATATTTAAAAATTTTAAAGTAATAATATAGTGATCTTCATAACCTTTTGAAACTTGCTTTTTTTTCCCACTCAAACATATTTGAAAAATTTATCTGTGCTGATATGCTAAGCTCTAATTCAATTATTCCAAGTCCTGTATATAATTCTATTATAAATTACATTTTATTTAATAGTCCCTTTATTCTACAATAAACATCCTTATATGTATATATGCTCTTGAGCATATGTTTGAGATTTTTTAAATTAGATGCCTAGAACTGAAAGTGGTCTATGATAGGATGTACTAAACTTTAACTTATTAGTTATATCTGATTTCTTATATCTAATCTTTATGATTGTGATGACATTGATCATTATAGAAGATAGGACATTTTTACCTTATTTTATGATTTAATATTTACAGTTTGTGAAAAGTACCTAGTACTGGTGTGGATAAGGATTATGCTAAATATATGTTGTGCATGACAACTTGTGTATAATTAAATTGTATTAAAGTTTATAATATTAAATAATGAACAGTTAGGTGATTTGGAAATTCACGCCCCCCTCTTTTTTCTGTAGGTATTTATGAGCCTCCATTTATTGTGCTACTGCAGTGAACCAACCTTGGATGTGAAAATTGCCTTTTGTCAGGTGTGTGTTCCTTACAGGTAAAACAAGGTACAGTATATTCCCTTGTATTTCCATTTTGCCATTCCGTCTTGCACATGTTCCACACCAGAGTTAGTATTGATATAATATTAAAAGTAGATTAGGAAGTAGAAGTGGACACTTAGATGTCTTCCTTTTTTTTCACAGTTCATTTAAGTTCGAACAGGAGTGAAGAAGAGTCTTTCTAATGATTATAAATATAGTATGTAATCACCGTGTAAAGTGATTTCTTACTAGACTTCACTTATACTTAAGATTTTTCATATTTCTTTTCAGATCCTTGAAAGGAAACTTTAATCATCAAAGTAGCTAAAGTCTGTGTTATTATTTCTCATCCTAAGGACTCATGAGCCCCACGTTGAATGCCTCCAATCCTCATATACTATAACACGCAGGGGTGCTCAGTTTTTCTGATATCCAGTTCTAACCAGTAGTTAGTAAAATAGCTAAACAACAATGACAAATAATAAATTTAATAAATACATTTAACCTGTGATGAACAGTAAGAAGGTGGTAACAATGGTTAATAGTGTGCACAGACTAGATAAGAGTCTGCTCTCTTGTATTCATACAAACTCTATTCTTAAGAAAGAGGCTATGTGGGGCGCGTATGCTTATTGCAGGTATGTTTAGTGTAGTCCTAACTAAAGCCTGTTGTCATGGTGTAATTAATAGTGCTCCCTTTTACTCTGAGGAATCATGCTATGAACAATAAATTATATGTTAATTCCATTCATATCCTAAGCAGAGATCTTCACTTCAGGTTTTCTGTAATGCCTTTCATTGTATCATCACGTTTAGCTGTGGTGTAAATGGAGAATGACATGCATCTGTTGAATCAAGGTTTAAAAAATAACTGCAGCTTCTATTATTTTAATGCAATCTTTTCTGATTCAGTAATATGTTCTTATTATAGAAAAGTATAAAGGGAAACATTGGTATATTTACTCTCCTTGAGCAGAGTTAGCATTTCTACAGGAAAGTAAAATGTGTTACCTGCTATAAATAGGATGTACTGATCTACCTCATCTCCTTGACCTCTAAATGCTGTAGTGCCTGAGGCCTCAGGCCTTTAGATAACTTTTCTTCTCTTATAAGAACTCAGGATATGCACAGCCTTGGTTAGAAATTTCGGATCTACCACTTATTAACCATTTACTTGTAACCTTGAGCAAATTAGTTAATCTCTCTGTGCTTCAGTTTCCTTGTTTATGAAAAGGGGGAAATAATAGTACCTACTTTCTATAGTTATGAGAATTAAATGAGCTAATGGTTGCAGAGCACTGAGAACAGGGCTAGAATATGTGTTCATTAAATGGCTAACTAAATTTTAAATACTTTTACATTCACTCTTCCGGTGCTTTCATTGAGTCCCAATGTTTTAAATATTATCAATATCTCAAATACTCCCACAGTTATATCTCCAACCCAAACCTTTGCCCCAAACCAGACTTGTATACCTAACTGCCTGTTCCACATCTACTCTTAGATGTCTAATAGGCATATCAAACTATACATATTCCAAACCAAACCCCTAATCTTTCCTCCATTGCTGTACTCTAATTCAGTAAATGCTAAATCCATCCTTCCAGTTGCTTAGAATGAAATCTTTGGAATCATCTTTTGGGCAACACTTCACATTCAATTTGTAAGCAAATTCTGTTGGCTCTACATTCAAAATATATCTTGAATCTCACCATTCCCTCCACTACCACTCTGATCCAAGCTACCATTACCTCTTGCCTGAATTATTGCAAGAGCTTACACATTGCTCACCCCCAAATTGTTAGTCTCAAAACATCTGCAAGAGTGATATTTGAAAAATATAAATGAGATCATGTCACTCCTTGGCTGAAAACAAAACAAAACAGAAAAACCTTGCAGTGTCTTCCCATCTCACTTATGGTGAAAACCAAAATTCTTGGCTTTCTGGCCAATGCCAAGGTGCCTGAAGGCTGGTTGTGGTGGTGAGACCTGAGGTAAGTGATGTCAGCAAGAAGGCAGAGTGGGCTGTTCCCTTTATCTCTCCCCCTTTGAACTACAGCTAAATGGATATTCATTAATCAACAGAAGATATCCACATGGCACAACAGGATGCCTGAGAGACCCATGCAGCTATACATCTGAAGGTGGATGGACTGGGCTTCTGGGAAGTAGTGGATAGGTGAGCACTCCTCGACCCCATCCCTGGCAGCCTGATGTGTGTGTGCAAACACTTTCCCAGCCGAGAGTGCCCATAGTGCAGCTACAGCACTGCAAGTGGGAACATGCCTCAGTGCGACTGTAGGAAGAGGCAGAGGCAGCCCTGGGCCTGCACACAAACCCTTCCCTGGCTGGTGGGACTGCGCACCATACCCCCACAACTTCCAGCAGACAGGGTGGGATCAGAAACACACTTCCTGCTTCTGCCCAGTGGTAGCAGGTGGAATCGGTGACCTGTTACTACCACAGATGCGCTAGCAAAGGATTAGTTCATCAAACACCGTGAGGAACTACAGCAACAATTCAGAACAGAAGGAAAATGACAAGTCTCTAGAATCCAACCCTGAAGTCACAGAAATTTACAGTCTAAATGACAGAGAATTCAAAATAGCTGTCATAAAGAAACTGAACAAGTTACAAGAAAATTCAGAAACAGAGTTCAATGAGCTCAGGAATAAAATTAATGAGAAGAGGGAATACTTCACTAAAGAGATTGAAACTCTAAAAGAAAAACAGCAGAAATTCTTGATATGAAGAACACAATTAATGAGATAAAAAATAATCTAGAATCCTTAAAAAATGGAGCAGACATTGTGGAGGAGACAGTTAGTGATTTAGAGGATAGAAATATAGAAATGCTTCAGGTGGAGGAGGAGAGAGAACTAAGATTTTTTTTAAAAAGTAGGTATTCTTCAAGAAATATCCCACTCAATTTGGAAAAGCTACATAAGGATTGTAGGTATTCCAGAAGGAGAAGAGTGGGAGAAAGGAGTAGAGAGCTTATTCAAAGAAATAATAGCTGACAACTTTCCAAACCGGGGGAAGGAACTGGACTTACAAATACATGAAGCCAATAGAACTCCTAATTACATCAATGCCAAAAGACGTTCTCTAAGGCATATATTAGTAAAACTGGCAAAAGGCCATGACAAAGAAAAAATATTAAGCGCAGCAAGCAAAAGAAAATAACCTACAAAGGAACTCCTATCAGGCTTTCAGTGGTTTTCTCAGCAGAAACCTTACTGGTGAGGAGAGAATGGAATGATATCTTCAAAATACTGAAAGATAAAAACTTTCAGCCAAGAATACTCTATCCAGCAAAGCTATCCTTCAAATATGATGGAGAAATAAAACCTTTCCCAGATAAACAAAAATTGAGAGAGTTCATCACCACTGGACTTCCCTTATAAGAAATGATCAAGGATGCCCTCATACCTGAAACAAAAGGCAAATGTCTATAAAGCTTTGTGCAAGGAGATAAGTAGACAGACAAAATCAGAAAACTGCAGCTCTCTTTCAGAACAAGGTAGCAAATATTTAATTATAACTTGAAGATAAAGGGAAGGAAAGCATCAAATGTAACTATAAACACTTCAACTTAGTCACACACTCACAACACAAAACAGAATAATTTGTGACAAAAATAACTCAGAAGGGGAAGAGGAAAGGGATGGAACCTGCTTAGGCTAATGGAGATAAGAGACTATCAGAAAATGGACTATCTCACCTATGATATCTTTTTTTTTTTTTTTTTTTGGTGGGGAAGATTAGACCTGAGCTGACATCTGTTGCCTGTTTTCCTCTTTTTGCTTGAAGAAGATTGTCCCTGAGCTAACATCTGTGCCAGTCTTCTGCTATTTTGTATCTGGGATGCTGCCACAGCATGGCTTGATGAGTAGTATGTAGGTCCATGCCTGGGATCCAAACCCATGAACCCTGGGCCACCAAAGTGGAGCACGTGAACTTAACCACTATGCCTCCAGGCCAGCCCCATATACAAGATATTTTATACAAACCTCGTGGTAACCACTAAACAAAAAATCAGAGCAGAGTCACAATTCATAAAAAAAGAGAAAACTGAGAAAACCACCAAAATTAAATGTCAGTAAAAAATACAAAGGAAGAGGATAGAAGTAAGATGGTGGCATAGGCAGACTCTGAACTCACCTCCTCCCGCGGACACAGCCAATTTACAACTACTCGTGGAAAAGTTACCCCTGAGACAGAACTGAAAACTGGATAAGAGGAACTTCTGCAACAACGGACAATCCTAACTGAGGTAGAAGAGGCAGAAACTCCCTTCTGGAGAGGAAAAATGCCACCTTCACAAGACGCAGTGCCTCACGGCTGCCTGGGAGCAGCCCACAGGTATGCAGCCTCCCTGGAGGTGCGGGGCCCTGAGCCGGGGGGCGCCCCCGCTGTGGGCATTTTGTGGACCCAGCACAATCGAGACGAGTGGCATAATATCTGACTTTGCCAGCTACTAAAACATTGGGGACTACCCCCAGAAAAGCTGGTTCACAAAGACATTAAAACCAGCTCTTAAAGGGCCCACGCGCAAACTCACCTGTTCAGAAAGCAACCTAAAATCACCAGAAAGAAAGGTGCACAGTGCTGGGGTGAAAAAAGACTCACCTAATAGGCCCTGAGTGCATCTCGATGAGGGGTGAGACCTCTCCAGGGACTGGGACATTGGTGGCGGCCATTGTTGTGGCCTGGTGTGGGCGTGCTGACACAGACGCCATTGGAGTTCTCCCTGGGGCCTGCTAGCCCAGGGTCTGCCCCACCCACTAGAGCACTGATTTAATCCAGCTCAGCCAGGGCAGACAGCCCACCCTAGAGACTGGCCCCACCCAACAACAAGCCCTCAGGCAACTTGTGGGCCTGCATAGATTGGTGACTGGATTCCCTGCAGCCTGGCAACTGAGCCCACTTCAGTGGGGCAGGGCATGCACAAGGAGCAGGTGGAGACTGTGGGGCGGCGGTGGAGTGTGTGGGGCTCCCGCCGTGGAAAGACTGGGTCCACTTAGGGAGGTTGGGGCGCACACACGGGACAGGATTATGTTGACTGTGTGTGTGGACCTGTGGGAGGCAGGGCTTGTCAGCTGCAGAAGACTTGTGCTTCTCAAAGACCCACATAGGGGGTTTGCCCCACCTTCCAAAGCCTGAAAAAATTGGGTGCTCCTGTGCATGAGGCCAGCCCCACCCAGCTACAATCCTCAGAGAACTGACAAGAGACCTAAAGGCTGGAGGCTTACAGCAATTGTAACGCCCTGAGCCGAACAACCTGCCATGCTGGGGGCCTACTCACTTAAAAGAAGTACTGCAACACAAGTGTGGTATTAGAACTTGCAGCCAAGTGTGCTGGGGCTCCCCACACCTGATAAAGAGACTGAAGGGCCCACAACAACTACAAGCAGCTGAGCATTACAACAGCTGGCCAGGAGCATAACTCAGCCTCCCTGGGCGCCTACAGGGAGAGCAAACAGGCCACAACAGAAGGACACATGTAGCCCACATAGGGGTCACCCCTGGAACATTGAGAACTGAGGGAAACACACGGCAGGCCTCCTAAGCCATCACTTACATAAGGTCACCTATCCAAGAGCAGGAGACGTAGCTGACCTACCTAATACGTAGTCACAAGCACAGGGAAAGAGGCAAAATGAGGAGGCAAACGAATACATTCCAAGTAAGGGAACAGGACAAAACTCCAGAAAAGGAACTAAGTGAAACAGAAACGAGCAACCTACCTGACAGAGAGTTCAAACTAAGAGTGTTAAGGATGCTCACTGATCTGGGGAGAAGAATAGATGAACTCAGTGAGAATGTCAACAAAGAAATGGAAGATATAAAAAAGAACCAATCAGAAATGAAGAATACAATACTTGAAATGAAAAATTCACTAGAGGGACTCAAAAGCAGAGTAGAGGATACAGAAGAACGGATCTTTGAGCTGGACGAAAGACTAGAAGAAATTACCCAAGGTGAACAGGTAAAAGAGAAAAGAATTAAAAAGAGTGAGGACAGTCTAAGGGACCTCTGGGACAACATCAAGCGCACTAACATCCGTGCTATAGGTGTCCCGGAAGGAGAAGAGTGAGACAAAGGGGCAGAGAATCTATTTCAAGAAATAATAGATGAAAACTTCCCTAACCTAAGGAAGGAAACAGACATCCAGGTACAGGAAGCACAGAGAGCCCCAAACAAGATAAACCCAAAGAGGCCCACACCAAGACACATCATAATCAAAATGTCCAGAATTAAAGATAAAGAGAGAATCCTAAAAGCCACAAGAGAAAGTCAAGTTACATACAAAGGAAACCCCATAAGGCTATCAGCTGACTTCTCAGCAGAAACCTTACAGGCTAGAAGAGAATGGCATGATATATTTAAAGTGCTAAAAGGAAAAAACTTACAGCCAAGAATACTCTACCCAGCAAGGTTATCATTCAAAATGGAAGGAGAGATAAAAAATTTCCCAGACAAGCAAAAATTAAAGGAGTTTGTCACCAAGAAACCAGTGCTACAAGAAATGTTAAAGGGACTGATTTAAGGGGAAAAGAGAAGACCACAAATAGGAAAAATTATCTATGTCCATGATAAGAGGGTAATGGATAAAAATACACAAAAAAGAGGTTAGATATGATATCAAAAACATAAAAGGAGGGAGGAGGGGAGTTAAGAGTACAGCTTTCAGACAGAGGTCAAACTAGAGAGACCATCAATTCTGTATAGAAGAAGGAAGGAACAGAGAAGGACCACTAAAACACTGAGAAAAAAAAGGTTAAAAAATGGCAGTAAGTGCATACTTATCAATAGCTACTTTAAACGTCAGTGGACTAAATACTGCAATTAAAAGGCATGGGGTGGCTGATTGGATAAAAAAACAAGACCCATATATATGCTGCATACAAGAGACACACTTCAGACATAAAGACACTCACAAACTGAAAGTGAAGGGATGGAAAAAGATACTCCATGCAAATGGCAATGAAAAGAAAGCTGGGGTAGCAATACTCATATCAGACAAAATAGACTTTAAAACAAAAACTGTAAAAAGAGACAAAGAAGGGCATTACATAATGATCAAGGGAACAATCCAACAAGAGGATATAACACTTGTAAATATCTACGCACCCAATGTAGGTGTACCTAAATATATAAAGCAATTATTAACAGACATAAAAACAGAAATAGACAGTAACACAATAATAGTAGGGGACTTTAACACTCCACTTACACCAATGGATAGATCATCCAAACAGAAGATCAATAAGGAAACATTGGCCTTAGATGATACACTAGAACAGATGGACCTAGTAGATATATACAGAGCATTCTATCCAAAAACTGAAGAATACACATTCTTTTCAAATGCACATGGAACATTCTCCAGGATTGATCACATATTAGGCCACAAAACAAGTCTCCATAAATTTAAGAAGATTGAAATAATACCAAGCATCTTTTCTGACCACGACGGTATGAAACTAGAAATCAAATATATGAAGAAAATCAGAAAAGCCACAAATACGTGGAGATTAAACAAAATGCTACTGAACAACGACTGGGTCAACGAAGAAATCAAAGAAGAAATCAAAAAATACCTGGAGACAAATGAAAATGAAAATACGACATGCCAGAATTTATGGGATACAGCAAAAGCGGTTCTAAGAGGGAAGTTTATAGCAATACAGGCCTATCTCAACAAATAAGAAAAATCTCAGATAAACAATCTAACAATGCACCTAAAGGAACTGGAAAAAGAAGAACAAACAAAGCCCAAAATCAGTAGAAGAAGGGAAATAATAAAAATCAGAGCAGAAATAAATGAAATAGAGACCAAAAAAACAATAGAAAAAATTAATAAAACCAAGAGCTGGTCCTTTGAAAAGATAAACAAAATTGACAAGCCTTTAGCTAGTCTCACCAAGAAAAAAAGAGAGAAGGCACAAATAAGTAAAATCAGAAATGAAAGAGGAGAAATTACAACAGACACCTCAGAAATACAAAAGATTATAAGAGACTACTATGAAAAGCCATATGCCAACCAATTCGACAATCTGGAAGAAATGGATAAATTCTTAGAATCATACAACCTTCCAAAACTGGATCAAGAAGAAGTAGAGAATTTGAATAGACCAATCACCAGTAAGGAGATTGAAACAGTAATCAAAAACCTGCCCAAAAATAAAAGTCCAGGACCAGACGGCTTCCCTGGTGAATTCTACCAAACATTCAAAGAAGACTTAATACGTATCCTTCTCAAACTCTTCCAAAAAATTGAGGACGGGGGGAAGCTCCCTAAGTCATTCTATGAAGCCGACATTACCCTGATACCAAAACCAGACAAGGACAACACAAAAAAAGAAAACTACAGGCCAATATCACTGATGAACATCGATGCAAAAATCCTCAACAAAATACTAGCAAATTGCATACAACAATACATTAAAAAGGTTATACACCATGATCAAGTGGGATTTATTCCAGGTATGCAGGGATGGTTTATCATTCCCAAATCAATCAACGTGATACACCACATTAATAAAATGAAGAATAAAAATCACATGATAATCTCAATAGATGCAGAGAAAGCATTTGACAAGATACAGCATCCATTTATGATAAAAACTCTGAATAAAATGGGTATAGAAGGAAAGTACCTCAACATAATAAAGACCATATATGAGAAACCACAGCTAATATCATCCTCAATGGTGAAAAACTGAAAGCTATCCCTCTAAGAACAGGAACCAGACAAGGATGCCCACTGTCACCACTCCTATTTAACATAGTACTGGAAGTCCTAGCCAGAGCAATCAGGCAAGAGAAAGAAATAAAAAGGATCCAAATTGGAAAAGAAGAAGTGAAACTGTCACTATTTGCAGATGACATGATTTTATATATAGAAAACCCTAAAGAATCCACCAGAAAACTTTTAGAAGTAATAAACGAATACAGTAAAGTTGCAGGATACAAAATCAACATACAAAAATCAGTTGCATTTCTATACACTAACAACGAAGTAGCAGAAAGAGAAATTAAGAATACCATCCCATTTACAATTGCAACAAAAAGAATAAAATACCTAGGAATAAACTTAACCAAAGAGGTGAAAGAGCTGTACACAGAAAACTATAAAACCTTGCTGAAAGAAATTGAAGAAGACACAAAGAAACAGAAAGATATTCTGTGCTCTTGGATTGGAAGAATTAACATAGTTAAGATGTCCATACTTCCTAAAGCCATCTATAGATTCAATGCAATCCCTATCAAAGTTCCAACAACATTTTTCACAGAAATAGAACAAAGAATCCTAAAATTTATATGGAACAACAAAAGACCCCAAATAAGTAAAGGAATCCTGAGAAAAAAGAACAACGCTGGAGTTATCACACTCCCTGATTTCAAAATATACTACAAAGCTATAGTAACCAAAATAGCGTGGTACTGGCACAAAAACAGACACACAGATCAATGGAATAGAATCAAAAGCCCAGAAATAAACCCACACATCTATGGACAGCTAATCTTTGACAAAGGAGCCAAGAACATACAATGGAGAAAAGAAAGTCTCTTCAACAAATGGTGTTGGGAAAACTGGATAGCCATATGCAAAAAAACGAAAGTAGACTCTTACCTTACACCATACACAAAAATTAACTCAAAATGGATTAAAGACTTGAATGTAAGACTTGAAACTATGAAACTTCTAGAAGAAAACATAGGCAGTACGCTCTTCGACATCGGTCTTAGCAACATATTTTCAAGCACCATGTCTGACTGGGCAAGAGAAACAATAGAAAAAATAAACAAATGGGACTACATCACAGTAAAATTCTTTTGCACAGCAAAGGAAACCATCAACAAAACGAAAAGACAACCTAACAATTGGGAGAAGATATTTGCAAACCATACATCTGACAAGGGCTTAATCTCCAAAATATACAAAGAACTCATGCATCTCAACAACAAAAAAACTAACAGCCCAATTAAAAAATGGGCAAAAGACCTGAACAGACATTTCTCCAAAGAAGATATACAGATGCCCAACAGGCACATGAAAAGATGTTCAAAATCATTAACTATCAGGGAAATACAAATCAAAACTACAATGAGATATCACCTCATGCCCGTCAGAATGGCTATAATTAACAAGACAGGAAACAACATGTGTTGGAGAGGATGTGGAGAGAAGGGAACTCTCATACACTGCTGGTGGGAGTGCAAACTGGTGCAGCCACTATGGAAAACAGTATGGAGATTCCTCAAAAAATCAAGGATAGAACTACCATATGATCCAGCTATTCCACTGTTGGGTATTTATCCAAAGAACTTGAAATCACCACTGCATAAAGATACATGCACCCCTGTGTTCACTGCAGCGTTATTCACAATAGCCAAGACTTGGAAGCAACCTAAGTGCCCATCAAGGGAAGAATGGATAAAGAAGATGTGGTATATATACACAATGGAATACTACTTAGCCATAAGAAATGATGAAATCCAGCCATTTGTGACAACATGGATGGACATTGAGGGTGTTATGCGGAGTGAAATAGGTCAGAGGGAGAAGGTCAAATACTGTATGATTTCCTTCATTAAGTAGTAGATAACAATAACAATAAACAAACACATAGAGACAGAGATTGGATTGGTGGTTACCGGAGGGGAAAGGAGAGGGAGGAGGGCGAAAGAGATAATTCGGCACATGTGTGTGGTGATGGGTTGTAATTAGTATTTGGGTGGTGAACATGATGTAATCTATGCAGAAATAGAAGTATAATGATGTACACCTGAAATTTATACAATGTTATAAACCAATGTTACTGCAATAAACAAAAAATTAAAAAAAAATACAAAGGAAGAGAAACAATGGAAATACAGAACAACTGGAAAACAGGAGATAAAATGGCAGTATTAAGCCTGTATATATCAAAAATCACTCTAAATGTAAATGGATTGAATTCTCCAATCAAAAGACACAGAGTAGCTGGATGGATTAAAAAACAAGACCCAAAAATATGCTGCCTCCAGGTAACACATCTCAGCTCTAAAGACAAATATAGGCTCCGAGTGAAGGGATGGAAGATGATGTTCCAAGCAAATGGCAAACAAAAGAAAGCAAGTGTTGCCATACTTATATCAGATAGAGCAGACTTCAAGATAAAAAAGACAATGAGAGACAAAGAGGGGCAGTATATAATGATAAAAGGGACTTTCCACCAAGAGGACATAACAGTTATGAATATATATGCACCTGACACAGGAGCACCAAAGTATATAAAGCAACTAGTAACAGACCTAAAGGGAGAGATTATCAGCGACACAATAATAGTAGGGGACCACAACACCCCACTTACATCAATGGATAGATCATTTAGACAGAAAGTCAACAAGGAAATAGTGGATTTAAATGAAACATGTGATCAGATAGACTTAATAGATATATATAGGGCATTCCATCCAAGAACAGCAGAATACACATTCTTCTGAAGTACACATGTAACATTCTCAAAGGTAGACTGTATGTTGGGAAACAAGGCAGCCTCAATAAATTTAAGAAAACTGAAATCAGATCAAGCATCTTTTCTGACCACAATGCTATGAAACTAGATATCAGCTACAAGGAAAAAGCCAGGAAAGTCACAAATATGTGGAAACTAAACAAAATGCTACTGAACAACCATTGGATCAATGAATAAATTAAAGGAGAAATTAAAAAATACGTGGAGGCAAATGAAAATGAAAACACAATATACCAAAATCTATGGGATGCAGCAAAAGCAGTTATAAGAGAGAAATTCATAGCAATACAGGCCAACCTCAATACACAAGAAAAATCTCAAATAAGTAATCATAAACTGCACCCATCAGAACTAGAAAAAGAATAACAAACAAAGTGCAAGGCAGCAGAAGGAGGGAAATAATAAAAATCAGAGCAGAAATAAATTGAGACTAAAAAAACAGTAGAAAGGATCAATGAAACTAAGAGCTGGTTCTTTGAAAAGATAAACAAAATTGACAAATCAGTATCTGGACTCTCTAAGAAAGAAGAGAGAAAGCTCAAATAAATAAAATCATAAAAGAAAGAGGGGAAATTACAATGGATACCACAGAAATACAATGGATTATAAGAGAATAATATGAAAAATCATATGCCCACAAATTGGATAGCCTAGAAGGAATGGATAAATTCTTAGACTCATACAACCTCCCAAAACTGAATCAAGAAGAAATAGAGAATCTGAATAGACCAATCACTAGTAAAGAGATTGAAATAGTAATCCAAAACCTCTCAAAAACCAAAAGTCCAGGACCAGATGGATTGTCTGGTGTATTCTACCAAACATTCAAAGAAGATTTAATAGCTATTCTTCTCAAACTATTCCAAAAAATTGAAGAAGATGGAACTCTTCCTAACTCATTCTATGAGGCCAACATTACCCTGATACCAAAACCGGGCAAGGACAACACAAAGAAGGAAAATTACAGGCCAATATCACTGATGAACATAGATGCAAAAATCCTCAACAAAATATCAGCAAACCAAATGCAGCAATACAGTAAAAGGATCATACACCATGATCAAGTGGGATTTATACCAGGAGGCAGGGATGGTTCAACATCTGCAAATAAATCAGTGTGATACACCACATTAACAAAATGAGGAATAAAAACCATATGATCATCTCAATAGATGCAGAGAAAGCATTTGACAAGATCCAACATCCATTTATGATAAAAACTCTGAATAAAATGGGTATAGAGGAAAGTGCCTCGACATAATAAAGGCCATATATGACAAACCCACAGCCAACATCATACTCAATGGTGAAAAACTGAGAGCCATCCCTCTGAGAACAGCAGCAAGACAAGGGTGCCCACTCTCACCACTCCTATTTAACATAGTACTGGAGGTTTTGGCCAGAGCAATTAGGCAAGAAAAAGAAATAAAAGGAATCCAAATTGGAAAGGAAGAAATGAAACTCTTGCTGTTTGCAGGTGATATGATTCTCTATATAGAAAACTCTAAAGAATCCATCAGAAAACTATTAGATATAATCAACCACTGCAGGGTACAAAATCAACTTACAAAAATCAGTTGCATTTCTATACACTAACAATGAACTAGCAGAGAGAGAAGTCAAGAATACAATCCCATTTACAATCGCAACAAAAAGAACTTTATTCTCATAATAAGTTTAACCAAAGAGGTGAAAGACCTATACATTGAAAACTATAAGACGTTATTGAAAGAAATTGAAGGAATATACAAAGAAATGGAAATGTATTCCATGCTCATGGATTGGAAGAATAAATATAATTAAAATGTCCATATTACCTAAAGCAATCTATAGATTCAATGAATCCCAATGACATTCTTCACAGAAATAGAACAAAGAATCCTAAAATTTATATGGAACAACAAATGACCTCGAATAGCCAAAGCAATCCTGAGAAAAAAGAACAAAGCTGGAGGCATCACAATCCCTGATTTCAAAATATTCCACAAAGCTATAGTAATCAAAACAGCATGATATTGGCACAAAAACAGACACATAGATCAATGGAACAGAATTGAGAATCCAGAAATAAAACCACACATACATGGACAGTTAATCTTTGACAAAGGAGCCAAGAACATGCAATGGAGAAAGGAAAGTCTCTTCAATAAATGGTGTTGGGAAAACTGGACAGCCACTTGCAAAAGAATGAAAGTAGACCATTATCTTACACCATACACAAAAATTAACTCAAAATGGATTAAAGACTTGAATGTAAGACTGAAATCAGAAAACTCCTAGAGGAAAATATAGGAAGTACACTCTTTGACACTGATCTTAGCAGCATCTTTTCCAATACCATGTCTACTCAGGCAAGGGAAACAAAAGAAAAAATTAATAAATGGGACTACATCAAAATGACAAGCTTCTGCAAGGCAAAGGAAACCATGAACAAAACGAAAAGACAACCTATCAACTGGGAGAAAACATTTGCAAATCATATATCCAACAAGGGGTTAATTTCCAAAATATATAAAGAACTTAAACAACTCAACAACAAAAAAACAAACAACCTGATCAAAAAATGGGCAGAGGATATGAACAGACATTTTTCCAAAGAAGATATACAGATGGCCAACAGGAACATGAAAAGATGTTCAACATCACTAATTATTAGAGAAATGCAAATCAAAACTACAATGGGATATCACCTTAAACGCCTGTCAGAATGGCTATAATTACCAAGACAAAAAATAACAAATTTTGGAGAGGATGTGGAGAAAAGGGAACCCTCATGCACTCCTGGTGGGAATGCAAACTGGTGCAGCCACTATGGCAAACAGTATAGCGATTTCTCAAAAAATTTAAAATAGAAATACTATATGATCCAGCTATTATTCCATTACTGTGTATTTATCCAAAGAACTTAAAAAACAATTCAAATACACTTATGCACCCCTATGTTCATTGCAGCATTATTCACAATAGCCAAGATGTGGAAGCAACCCAAGTGCCCTTCTACAGATGAATGGATAAAGAACACGTGGTATATATATACAATGGAATACTACTCAGCCATAAAAAACACAAAATCATCCCATTTGCTACAACATGGACAGACCTCGAGGGTATGATGTGAAGCAAAAGAAGCCAGACAGAGAAAGACAAATACTGTGTGATTTCACTCATATGTCAAAGATAAACAAACTCATGGATAAAGAGAATAGATTAGTGGTTACCAGAGGGAAGGAGGTTGGGGGAGATGGACAAAAGGGATGCACATATGTAAGGTGACAGGTGTCAGGTTGGTAGATTGAACTCCGTCATGAAAGAAGTATGTACATTATGTAAATAAGCAATTGCTACATATAAGTCCTCTTCCTCCTCACTCTTCCTAGCCAGCCAGTTGTTGAACATTTACCAGCACACTGTTGGAATTTTGTTTCTTTTGCACACTGCTGTACTGAGGACTAACAATAGTATCTGGCATAGGGTAGACTGTCACCAAATATTTGCTTAATGAATGAATGAATGAATGATGTATGTTTGGTTTATGTAATCAATTGCAACTGTGATAGTGCTCTGGTGGAAAATGAGCAGGCCTGAATTTCTGGGTAGAATATCTAGGCCCTACTAATTGCAAGCTGTGTAACTGTGAGCTATTTCCTCCATGATCCTAGCCATTTACTACAGTCATTAACACTTAAAAAACAAACCACAAGAGCCAGCCCTGATAGCCTAGTGGTTAAAGTTTGGTACGCTCCTCTTCAGTGGCCCGTGTTTGGTTCCTGGACCACACCACACGTCTGTCAGTAGCCATGTTGTGGTGGTGCCTTGCATAGAAGAACTAGAAGGACCTACAACTTAGCCTCCATGTACATATACAACTATGTACTGGAGCCTTGGGGAGGGGGAAAAGCACAAACATAAAACTAAGTTCACGTTTTACGTATTTCAAGATTAAATCTGAACTTCAAAAATTATCAATAAAAAAAATCTTAAAACTTCAGCTATTTTTTTTTAATCCAAAGAGTCATTGTGTAGGTTGATGTTATTTTTTAAATCAGCTTCCAACATTTGGGTACAGATGCAGAATGTCTATTTCCAGTCAGAGTTTTTTTAAAGCAAAGAAATAAAGAGAAGAAGTAAAGTATGAACTTTCTTAATGACTCTGAATTTTTTTGCTTACTATGAGCTTTTGGTACCTAGAAAATATACATGCATATTCTATAACTTAAACAAAAATCTAAAAATATCATAGAAAGCAGAATGTTTCTAGTTGTGACTCAGAGTATTTTATTTACTTTCCATGTAGAATTTTTATTTGATAATAACATTTATTTTTTTCTTTCCTGTAGCTCTGTGCCTCATTTACTGCAATAGCAAGTTAAAGAAAATAGTGTACTTATTTTTAGAGGCAGGATGATCTACTGGGGTTTACTTTCAATCTATGTTCTTTGGAAGCTTCTCATTTCATGAGCCATCTCACGCATCTTTGATACGCTGTGGTGTTTAACCCGATCACCAGCAGGGTTAGGCTGCTCCCAACTTCTCGCCACACAGACAATGCACAAAGACCCTTAGTAACTTGTGAACAATTAGTGATCAATTGTATCCAGAATGCAGGTCTCTTATCTTGATTTGTTGCTTTTTTCATTATGTCATATTTCTAATTTTTTCACCGTTACCAATAAGAAATCACAGAAAATGTGGAAAATAAGATTACCCAGATAGTAATTTATCAACAGAAAATATGTGCATTATCTGTAATAGTATTAACCTTATTTATTTATTTATTTATTTTGGTGAGAAAGATTCGCCCTGAGCTAACATCTGTGACAATCTTCCTCTATTTGGTATGTGGGTCGCCGCCACAGCATGGCCACCCATGAGTGGTGTAAGTCTGTGCCTAGGAACCAAACCCAGGCCACACCAAACTTAACCACTAGGCCATGGGGCCAACCCCTATTAACCTTATTTCTTAATTGAATTTTTGACGGTCATGACATTCATTGAAGCTTTTAGCTATTCCTATTAATTTGTTTTTTTTTTTTTTAAAAAACTCCATTAAGCAGCTTTTGCAGGCAAGAGGTTACTTCTTATATTCCGGGAGAAATTTGTCTTTGTAATGTCAGACAATAAAAGAACAATCCTTAGGGGCTAGCCTGGCGGCATAGTGGTTAAGTTCGCGAGCTCTGCTTTGGCTGCCTGGGGTTCGCAAGTTTGGATCCTGGGCGTGGACCAGCACACTGCTGGTCAAGCCATGCTGTGGCGGCATCCCATATAAAGTAGAGGAAGATGGGCACAGATGTTAGCCCAGGGCCAGTCTTCCTCAGGAAAAAGAGGAGGATTGGCACCAGATGTTAGCTCAGGGCTAATCTTCCTCACACACACACACACAAGAATAATCTTTAGTTTGCACTGATATGAATCCTTTACAAAATATAGACCTACAGGGAATTGAAGCAAGAACTCTTGATCCTCCTGAGAAATAGGTAAGCCTTCTTAGCCTTCCTTTCTCAATTGAACAAAGAAGTACAGAGCTGTTAAATTTCACTGTATGAATTTAAAAATTCTGTGAAAAGTGCTATTTTTGAAACTCTGCCATGCTGAACAGATGAGTCAGGGTTTTACCCAGGGAATATATACACAGAGAGGTAATGTGTGTTGCAAACCACGTGTACACCTACTGGTGTCCACAGCATTTATCACATCCTGATGTGCAGTACCATTAGTTGTACAGGTTTGTGTTTTCCCCACTCAGTGGTGATTGCCTTGGGGGCAGAACCAGGGCATCCTTGACTGCCAAGCCCAGAAATCTATCTTAATTCAGTAAATGTTCAATAAATGCTTTTTGAATAAAAGAAGGTAAATAAGAACTCAGAAAAACACCAGTTTCCGAGTAGAAATTTGTTTGCTTGCCTTTCAAAATCAAGTCAACTTCTCAACATCTTAACATCTTATAAGTGTGTATTAATAGACTTAATTGCTATTTGGTTATTTTGCTAATTACAAATCAGTGTTAACCTAACATTTATCTAAAAGTTGTTGACTTATTCTTCCTTTTAAATGTTTGAATTGTATGAATCATTTAAATGATTTCTTGATTTTCATAAAGCCTGAGATACAGAGGGCTCAAATTAATGAGTCAACAGTTTTAAGTTTAAGTAGCACTAGAAATAAAGGGACTGAGCTCAGTGGGCTTCTTTTTGGCTATGTCACAGAAACTCTTCATGCCTCCTTACATTTTCTATGCAAGAAAATGTCTACACGTTGACTGATTGATTATTGATTGATTCTACCATTCATTTACTCAACACATCATTACTGAGGACCTATAATATGTACCTGTAACTTGTTGAAATTAGGGATACAGGATAGGAATATGGTTACTTTCCTCAAAGACCACACTGCCTCGTCTAAAGCACAGCAGAGAGTGGCTAGGCCTGTAAACGTAAGGAACACCTATTCCTCTTTGAGTTAAAGACCTCGGCAAGAACCATGGGCTAAACAATAGTAAGTCAGAAAAAACCCAAAACCGCAAATACTTATCGAATGCTTCTATATGGGAAGACTTCACTAAGATTTTGCCTTATTTCATCTTCACAACACCATTAATTATCAGGAGACAGAATCCAATTATGTTTTATTCCAGAGTTGGAAATCTCAACCATTATACTAGAAGGTCTTTCCCTAGTCCCATTATGAACTTCTTGAAATCTTCTATTGGGGAGCAGAGTTTTGACTGAAGAGAGTAGCATGCAAAGAAGCCTAAGATATTGGTCACCAGCAGGAAAAAAAGAAGACTTTTATATAAATTTCTAAAGATGATTGTGATATATAAGGTCTAAAATATTACTGGGGACATGATAAAAAGAGCAGTCTCATTGTGGAGTTCTTATTGTCAAAACTGCTCTTCAATATTTTTGGAGTTATTACTGTTTTTTGATATAGCACCTTGTTAGATATGACTTTTTTTTTTAGTTAAAGCAATTTTTTTCTTAATTGACATAAAATATTACTAGATGACTCGTTAATTAAATTTTATCTTGTCACTCTAATCTCTGGATAATAAAAGCACTTTGTGTGTATACGTAATAATTTTCCTAGCCACAGGTGATGGCTGGTCTAAATAAATGAAAACTTGCTCTTTAGCAAAATTACTGATAACTTCAGATTTATTATTATTTTTTTCTTACAATGTTTTCCTCTTTCAATCTTTGGAAATTCCAGGATACTTGCAAACATTTTATGGGCTGCATTAGCTTTTTAGAGCCTTTTATAAACCTGGAAACTAGTAAACCAGAGAATTCATAAAAATAGGTATTCCGGAATACCCATTGAATGGTTTAGTTTTAAGTAATATGTTCAGATTACTAGTATCTAGGGAGTTTAAAAAATATCATTAAACCTGGTTCCAGGATTATATTAAAAACAGTTCTTTGCTTTTAAGTCATTTCGAATTTTAAGTAACTTGATTTCTTCAACTTGTTTTATTTGATGAGTGTATGATATTTCTATTTTAAAGACTTTGAAAATATTCAATTAAAATTTTTACACTTTATCAGATGGCCACCTTAGGTGGAAAGAAGACTTTTATACCAACATTGGGGAATAGAGCATCAAAGGAGAAGATGTTTTGATGGGGTAGGGCAAAGGAAAACATATATAATCAAACAGGGAAATTGAACATCATTTTTGGTAGTCTGTGAAATAAATGGCATTGTTTGTATATTTTAGATTTTTGGAGAGATTGTCTGCCACCCCAAAACACTAAATTTAGACACCGACTTCGTATAAATATGGTTTAAGGAAATCAGTAGATTGATCATGGATATATTTGAAGGTCTTGGTGTTTTTGTAAATGAATGGCTATGGTTTTGAGATATGAACTGATAAACTTTTCATTTAGTAGTTTAGTTTTTCATGTTACAGGGAAAGAGAAATGTTTACTTTAGCTTCTCCTTTTAAGGGGTTTCCTCTCCTGTGTATTATTTAAGGAAGCCCAACTCTGACTTTCTTCTACATTTTCTTTGACACATGGCATTTAATTTTGCATTCATTTTCTAAAATCCCAATATATATGCTTTAGTGCATGGACTGTCTGTGGGTAAATCATTAAAGACATAGCAAACATTATTGTAAAAACATGGCACATCTTGAACCACGAAATAAATCACTGAGATATCTATACTATCAGGATAATAACCAACCTATACATTTTTATGAATGAATGTTTCATGTTGCTTGACAATAGTTTTTTTCCATATGCCCATATGTGAAGATGGCTATAGCAAATTTCAAAAGAGTAAATTTTATGTCTTATACATTGGGAAGGTTTTTTCCAAAGTTTTATTAAGTAATTATTTCAGTAAATGAATAGATTATGCTACTAAAGATTAACTCACAAAAAATGTAAAGGTCTTAAAATTTGGCTCTGCAATGAGGATCTTTTCCATATTGGTTGACTGTGGGTATGTGTTTGGTTTGCTTGAAACACAAAAAGGTCAAACTTGACTTCTTGTTGAATGGTCTTAAGTTGAATGTAAATGTGGCTTAATATTATGAGTTTAATTACGGTTGAGGTATTGATTAAATTAAATGAAGTTATTGCTTATATTTTTCCAAATAGTTGTGCTGTAAAATATCCCAGAATTATCTGTGTTGTTTAGTGTATGGTTAATCACACTCTATAAGAAAAGCATTGACTTGTGGATTTCATTTTGATCTAGCTAGTGTTCTTAAGTAATCAACTAATTCCTTAAATGCACCATTTAATTCTATTATCCTTCTGATTTGAGGCTTTCAAAAATATATTAAGTGATAATTTTGCTTTTTTGCAGCAGTATTATCTGAGCTTGAGGTGCACGATAAGCAAAGGCTGAATTTTTCAGTAGGTTAAGAAGAATAATATCTGCTTTGGTTCTGAGTTCAAAAATCAGTTCCAATCTGGAATGTGTCATTCAACTCTTCTTTTGTTCATCTTCTCTAAACGTGTATATTTATTTGATTATATGCTCTATATATCTCTAACTCACTCCAAAAATGTTCAAGGAAGCTACAAAAGTGCATATTCAAAGACATGAAAACCAAGACTTTGGAGAACATGGAACTACTAAACTTAGGTACTAATTAGATCTTTTTATAATTGTGCAATGAGAGAATGATAATAACATAATCATATAAGATTTAAGAATAATACTCTTCACTGTGTAAATCAAAACAAGGCTTTAGTGTTCCATGTTCTTAAATGTAGCATTTGATAAACTCTAATTTTCCCTTCTGAAAATACAAAGACATATTTTAAAGATGTCAGTGAAATCCAGATAACTCACTTTAAACAATTTGATTCCTAAATGACTTTTCACTCTCCTTATGATGAAACATAACCTCTTACTCCCACCCTGAGAAAGTGTTTTTTTAAAAATTAACTATCATCTATTAACCTGAAAATTTTATCCTCTCTTGATTATATAACATCACATATTATTGCCTATTTTATACTTTTTTCTTTATTGTAGACAAATTGAGAATATGTAGATCAAAAGTGTAGAATTCAGCATGCTTAGTAGTAGGTAAGATCGTTGTGACACTGAAGCCAGCATTCCAAGTTTGATCTTCTAAGGGACAATTTAATATTAAACTCCATGCGGGGAGGAGCTTTATATTCTCTGTACCTAGAACATTGCTTAGCACATTGTAAGACCAAAATAAATATTTGTTGAATGCAAAACATACTGAAGTAATAGGTAGACCTCAAATCTCAGGGATTTATCAGAACAAAAGATTATTTCCTGTTATAGAAAGTCTAGTACAGGTTAGCAAGGGCTCTCCTCTATCTCATGACTCAGCACTTTTGGCTTCTGCCACCTTGTGACCCAGGATTTAGGCTCTTGCCCTCTTGTGATGTGCCAGCTAAGACACTGGAGTGTGGAAAGAGGTGGATTGTGAAGGCACATCCCGTAAATACCTCTGCATTTAGGTGACACCTGTCACTTCTGCTTGTAGTCCATTGGCCATAAATAGTCACATTGCCCAAACAGAACTGCAAGGGAGGCTGAGACATGTGGTGGAGCACATGGATATTCACAGATCACTGTCTCTACCACAAGTGTCAAAAAACAGAATAAGTATTTTATTACCTGAACATTCTGAACCCGTTTGGTTATGTGTTGATTTTATAGCAGTATCATGGTGCTTTGGGATGGCGCTATGGCTCAGGCTAACTTTTGGTTAAAAACATTATAAAACTACTAATTAGCCATGTGTCTTTAAATGGTATCTAATTTCTCAGTAATAATGATAATAATTATAGTAATAATAATAATAAACTTTGAGAGTTTCCTATAAGCTTATACCATGCTAAGAGCTTTACATAGATTATCTCATTTTACTTTCATGCTAATCAAAAGAAGTAGATTATTGCCCTCATTCCATAAATAAGGCTAAGATTATAAAAAGCTTGCTCAAGGCCTCACAGGTGAGATTCTTACATAAAAGCTGGAGTTTTACCCTTCGCTGAAGTTCTCAGTCTAAAATTTCTCAACAGCGAAATGAGAATGCTAAGTCTTACATGAAATGACTTATTAGACACCTAGCACAGTGTCTGGTCTTAATATCAATGTAGTGCATAGTAGGTATTCAAGCAGTACTAGTTTTCTTGCTTCAAATATAAAGAACAGGCAGGCAGAAGCCATGCCTGCTCTACTACTGTTTACTGTTATGTGCTTTTTCACATAATTGAAAATAATGATTAAGCATAATTTAAGTCTTAAAGTTTTTACTGCATTATTGATCTATTGTAAGCCATTGATTCCACAAAGTAACCATCTCTGGGCCAACCAATATAAAAGTGATATAGATTTCAGGCTGTAATTCTCCTTAGAGAGTAACACTTCAAGAAACAGAGTGGGGAAAATATGCTCTTGACAGAAAATATAATCCTAAATGTTATTAAGCATTGTTGTCTTAAATCTCCCTCTTTAAAACTCATATGTCAATAATTTGACTCAGACTTAGAATGAATGGAACATAAGCCTTTCTACCACAACAAACAGAATCGCAGACGTTGTTTCCGCTGACTTTGTGTAACAGTCTTGGAGTGGCATCATGAAGCAACTCAGTATGCTGGTCATAGCTATGAGAATGAAAGCTCAATATCATTTGTGCCAAAAGCAGAATCACCGCTTTTGGCAGATACTTTTCAGTTTCCAAATGCCAATACTAAAAAAATATCCAGCAGGTTGACCAGTTCATCTTCTGGGGATGCATTTTGTAGCTAATTCATCTTGGCTATCCTGTTGAGATAGATCAATGTTATATCCATAGCACCTTCAATAGTGCCTGGCGTACAGTAGGTGCTCAGTTAATATTTAACAAATGAAGAGAATCAGCCCCTTAAATTTCTAGGCAGCTCTGAAAGTCCAGCTTTCCATCACCAGCACAAGGTTGTCTATTTCAACCCTGAACTGCTTGAGGTTCGGTTAAGTTCAAACTCCCTGCTGAGACAATTGATAAATGAAAGATAAGGACATATTATTTGTTCATTTCTCTTGATTTCCTAAGCTCTATTCCTATAGCTCACCTTTCGTAAGAAAACCACATCACTGTCCTAAATTATTTTAGGTGATCTAGTAATGGTTTAGTAAAAAAAAGAGCACATGTTTTGGAGTTGGACAAACTTCAATTCATGTTAATTGGTACCACTAATTAATAGTTTTAAGACTCTGAGCCAGTTAATAGCTCTGTATGCCACTCTCCTCATCTGTTTTTACTGTTAAATATACTATTTAACAGAATACAAAGTTCACCTTTAGGAGGTAAGCAATTAATACTCGTTCACCTTTCTTTCTCCCCTTGTCTTATTGAGAGTTGGTTTCATATAAGTCATATGAAATATATTTCTATGTATTTGATTAAAAAATATTGTATCTACTGCCTGTTGTTTGATTCCAGGGTTATTTTATAAAGAACTATTGAATATATTCTTCTGGAAGTTAAGTGCTAGAGAAATTTTACCTTTCCTATGAACTAGTATGATATATTTTATGAGATTAATGACTCAAAACTTGCCACTCACTTGGTTTTGTTGTTGTCTTATTATTTTATTTCTCTGGCTTTCTGGAAGCATGGCACTAAGTTTTTGTGCTCAGGGCTGTAGCTATTCATAACATAAGTCTTCTGGTAAAACTGTCATCTCCCAGCCTGTTTTATTTGACGTTTGTTCTTAAAACCGGATTTAATGGTTTTATTGCTCCTATATCTTCTATAGTGAGCTGCACAAATCCTTTTTAGAACCACACAGAATATAAATAATAAATGAAAGAAAGAATAAAATGACTTGCTAAAGGTTTCACAGCTATTAAGTGCAGAACTAATCCAGGCTTGATGCTATTTTCAGCTATATCATTCAAAAGAAAGTAAGGAAGCTTAACCTCTAAAAATTCTTAAACCTCAGTGTTTCCTGCTCAGGAACTAACAAGTGGTAACATAGGACAGTCATGCACAAATGAAAATGGGGAGGGAGTGCTTGTGGAGTATAGGTTATGAAATTTGAGAAAAACGCAATTGAGGCTTTGGACACCTGCAGGATAAAATCAGTAACGTGGGGCATTTTTCTTTGCAAAACTCCGTAGCTATAGGCTAGCAACTGAACTGATGGTGGGGACTCACTGCACAAGTCTGCATAAAATGCAGTCTTTCCACAGAAGAGATTATATTCAGATTTCCTCTATGCCTACCAAACTGCTAGTGGCAACAAAGTCTTCTTTTAATTTAGCTTTAAAATTTTTTGGCAGATGGTGGACGGGGAAGAAATGAGTTTGCTCTGAATTTTTGCAAAGAAAATTTTATTATATCCACATAGAAATAATTGTTGAGTCATTTAAATATAAGATTAATATTCAATGGAGGAATGAGTTATTTTTAAAAATAATTTGAATCAATAATAGAATATTCTAAACCTATAGTTATTTTGAACCACATTGATTTCCAAAAATTACCACTGTAGTGATTTATAATTTTTAATATACTATTCCTTATTTATAATTAACATATTAATTTCTTCTCTGGAAAGAGACTTTCCATTTTTATGAGCATTTATGAACACCTGTGAGTTTCATATATTCAAGTGTTTTAATATAAATTTAATATAAATAGATGATGGAATGTTTATTTTTGTGAGCTAATGACAGAACATTGGTTGGGCACTATATTGTACCTGTGAGATAGGAAAGCACATCCCTGGGAAAATGACATCTGGGCCTGCTAAAGAGGTGCTGATACCAAGGAGTGTCATGGTGACATTATTTTTAATATCCACCTTCTTTGTTTACTTGGTTTGACCTGCGTTGTTTTCAGTTTTTGCCTCTCCAACTAGCCTTCTTTGAATGGTGATGTCTCTCACATCTGCCATTCTCTAAAATAGGGGTTCTCGAAGTGTGGAGCTTGTTAGAAATACAAACTCTTGGCCTTACCCTCGTCCCATTGAATCAGAAACTTTTCAGTGGGGCGCAGCAATCTGTGTTTCATAAGCTCCTCAGGTAGTTCTGATCCATGTTAAAACTTCAGAATCTGTGCCTTAAACTATTGGCCAGTCTTCACATGCCTTCCCAATATGAATTTTTGATTCTTCTCTTCTTGTGTTCAAATCATCAGTTTTGTGACCTGAACTAAGGATATACTGAAACATAACTGGAAAAAAATCTTTTTAGCATTGATAATATTTTTCCATAGTGTGCTTAATGGCATATTTTCATAGGCACATTTTATAGAGAAAAGTTTATATTTGAACTTTATATTCATGACAAGGAAGCTGCATGGAAATTGGGGATAAAATATACTATACTAAATCGATTCTGAGCTTTTTGAAACTCTCTTTGGATTTGTAAGCTCGGAGCACAGATGAGATCTGGGGGAAGCTCTTCACAACATATTTGCCATCAAATTTTTGGTTGCCACATCAATCCAAGAAAATTTCCATTGCTGTTATCTCTGTGTCTTATTGTTTAATAATTAAAATAGTCTTTTCCCAATTATTTGAGGTATTTTCAAGAATGTATTTTCTAACTTTTAGATTTCACCTAAAGTTTAATTCAAAACTAGATATAAAGAAGGTACTTGAAAGGAAATTTTGTGTGTGTGTGTCTGAAATCACAAACTTTATAATGATGATTTTCAATCTTATTGTGAGAAATTATATGCTCTGAAATGGAGATAAAAGATCACTGAGTAATTTTTATTTTAGAAAAGGCATCAGGGCATTAGGCATTTCATTTGACTCTCTATCTCTTTTTGACTGGAAATTCTCTTCTTGCTAAAATTTTGCTTCTGGTGTAAGCTCTATGATTGTTTTAACCATTTTACCAAACTACCACCAAGTCCATTTATAGCTTCCCTATGATATGAAAAGTTCTGTTCTAGGTATATACCGGGAAAAATTACAGGGTGCTTCTCAGGAGTGTGAACAATTGCTGGGATGAAATGATATACTCCATTACAGCACTTGACCAACTGCTGTCTGAATACTGAGACTTTGTCTGTCCTTGTGTCTGGGGCTTACAATGCCCTGATTCTTAGCAGTCTTGTTTAATTTCCTGTTTTATGCTTCACAGACTGCCTCCTGGATTTCAGACCTCTCGTTATTGTATTTGCAAATTACCTGAATTTTCAGTCTTCAGTCCAAACAACCCAGATTGCTAGTCTAGTGTCCACTCTGTTCTTTGAGGTCTGCGTGCATTGGTACTGGATTGCTGCTGCCGTCTCTGCCAGCCGCAGGCCAGTGCCTCTCACATGTATTCTGCTCTCAACTCTGCCTGGGGTCTTCAGGTCCTTGCACTAGATTTGTGGGTTTTGCCACCCATGTCCATACAGTCCCCATTGAATTCTCCTCATTTACATTACTGTTGCTGCCTGGCTTCCTTTCCAAGAGCATACAGGGGCAAAGTAGTTTGTACTTCTTTTTCAATTTTTTATTTAGAAATGAAATGCCAAAATGTTCTAAGAAAAATGTTTGTATGACCAACCAGAGCTTTAGAGCCTAAGGAGATTTAAATCTTCTTTCAAGTTATATGAGAGGTAGATTTTCAGAAGTTAATGTATGTTAAAACCATACAAAGATCCTTTAGTTTAGGTTCTGGGCTCAGAACATTAAAGGCATTTTTTTTTTTTTTTTTTTTTACTAATTCAAGCTTTGATATACCTCAAAAGTTGTGAGGTGTGTAGGAAATTATTCATTACGCAGGAATGTCCCACTCATCGCAGGCCAACCAGCATTGTTTGATAAGCAAACTAATACAAGCCGCATCTCCTGTCATTGTGGCACACCAAAACATGCCCACAAATCTCCCAAATGCCCTCTAAGGCTTATTGCCACCTCTAATGAGAACCACTGGTTTAGACTACTGAACTTCCAATTGCTGGGATTGGGAGGGAACCCACAGAACATGTGAGTGCTCAAAACCTGAACTAAATGAGCATGACTAAACTAAATCAGATGACTATTGGCTAGGCATCCACCAGCGTGGGCAACAAGGAACAGGCAAGAGGAAATTCTATCGAGTCCCTTCTAGCTATGGAACCCAAACTATTTGATGTCATAAAACGCAACATAACATCATTTATGGGTAAACGATAATCATGGATAATAGCTACTTATATTATATATATTCATAAATCATGGTTCAAAATTTCAAGGACAGTCTCTTCAGTTGCTAAATATAATTAATAGATGGAAGAACTTCTCTTAAAGATAAACAAAAGATGCAACAATTGAGATATTTAAAATCTAAGCTTGCAAAGAACAAAAAGGCACCATGTGGCATTTTAGAATAATGTTAATTTGAACTAAAATTGTTCAATGTTTAATGCAGGATAATAGCAGTTTTGTTACTAACTGAGAACAAATGAAGTCAACACTATTTAATTCAAATTTACCTAATTAAAAAATTAAACCTATGCATGATTTTTTATCTCAGATTTTTCTGAGGCAGGGACGTTGATACAATCTTTTACCGTTCTTCATACAGCTATTCTATTGGGTGAGCAGGGATCACATCTGAAGGATCTAGCATAGTCTCTGGGACCAGTACATGTTCAGTAGATATTTGCTCCATAAATAAATAGTTTTAATGAATCATTTCAGAAAAGATTATCCAGATCTAATCTAAGATTGTTTTATTATAGAGAGTTTTAATATTGAAAACAAATTTTTCTTTGCATTTATTTCTAAGTTTACTTCAGATTACCTTACATGGACTAATATATATTTTTTCTACCTGAAATACAGGTTTATATAATGATGATAGATGAATAAGTATTAGTAGTCATTAAAAGAACAGGCCTCTCTGTATCTCATTGTCATTCTGGTTGTTTGCTTGTCTCATGTTTTTGTTCTCCTTTTTCACAGGGATTCGATAAACAAGTGGATGTGTCATATATTGCCAAACATTACAACATGAGCAAAAGCAAAGTTGACAACCAATTCTACAGTGTGGAAGTGGGAGACTCAACCTTCACAGTTCTCAAGCGCTACCAGAATCTAAAGCCTATCGGCTCTGGGGCTCAGGGAATAGTTTGGTAAGTGGAATGAATTTAACTTATATTTCTAAAGGGAACATGCTGTGTGTGTTAACTAGCCACAAAGAGACAAACAAAAACAGATAAATAGCACTACTTGAGTGGGAAAAAATTCATTCTACTAAAGAAAAATAAAATTATGAGCATTGTCTAATTCATTAACCATTTGCTAACAACATGTTCAACTTTGCTTGTGACTGGTTTTTCTAATCACAAAAAATATCCATTACACAGCAGCCATAGAGAAACCAAGAGAACCAGAAGTTTTCTAGCTGTTGCTGATGCATTTAGAAAATTTTATTTGGATGTTCTCACAGCAAGAAATGAGGAGTTAAGATAACTAGTGAATAAAATCTCCTGTACTCTGAAGAAGTGTATATGATATCTCAAATGTCCCTGTGACTTTTAAAGTTCACTGTTTAAAATTCAGTTACCTATTAGAAAAAGTGTTATTTTTAAAATGTTTGCCAAATGTTTTCAAAATGAAAGATTCTGGGCTCCTTAGTAACCATTCTTTTACGAAATTTTTGAGTGGCCAATTGAAATGATGACAAATCAAGATCTGATTTACCTGTTATAAATCTCTTGCAAAAGTGATGATATCAGATTGATAAAAATTTCTTTTAGATAGTTTTAACTTGTAGTGTAGCAACCAAATGTATTTAGTATGAACTTATTAGTGTAATAATTTTCAATTTGAAGGCTCATACCTATGAGTAAAAAGTTAGGACATGCACTATAAATACGTATATGTATATTTGTTTATTTATAAAGGAGATTTACTTACACCAATATATTTACTTGTTATATAAATTACAGCTATATTAATAATGTCCATTTAAAAACACGAACATTTTTAAGGGATGAAATGAAGATAAAATAAACATTCTTTTAAAGTAGATTTTACTTTAAAACTTGTTTACACTCATTTGATGTCATCTTATTTTGGTTAAAGCAATATGATAGTGTTCAGTATTTTTCAAACCTTCATTTTATACTTTCATAAAATGATTTTAAAGTCTGGTTCACTTCATTTTTTGTTTTTTTAACACTTTATTTTTTTAGGGAAGTTTTGTGTTTACAGGAAAATTAAGAGGAAGATAGAAATTTCCCAAATACCCCTATCCCCAAACATGCATAGCTTCTCCCATTATAAACATCGCACACCAGCGTGACACATTTATTACAATTGATTAACCTACATTGACACATCATAATCCCCAAAGTCCCTAGTTTACGTTAGGGTTCACTCTTGGTGTTGTGCATTCTATGAGTTTGGATAAATGTAAAATGATTATGTATAATACAGAGTATTTCCACTTCCCTAAAACTCCTCTGTGCTCTGCCTATTCATCCCTCCTCCTACCCCTAGCCGCTGGCAACCACTGATCTTTTTACTGTCTCCATAGTTTTGCCTTTTCCAAAATGTCATATAGTTGTACCTATGACATTGAACATACAATTGGACATTTTGGGGTTGGCTTCTTTCACTTAGTAGTATGCATTTAAGGTTCCTCCATGTCTTCTCATGGCTTTATAGCTCTTTTCTTTTTAGCATTGAATAGTATTCCATTGTCTGGGTATACCATAGTTTATCCATTCACCTACTTTAGGACATCTTGGTTGCTTCCAAGTTTTGGCAATTACGAATAAAGCTGCTTTAAACATCTATGTGCAGGTTTTTGTGTGGAAATAAGTTTTCAAGTTTCACTTCATTTTGACAACTGATTTTAAATTCACTCTCAATCTTTAGTCGATGCAATGGCAGAATCTCACTATTGGTGCTAAATCATAATACTAGCATTTAAACCTCATTTATCAAATATTCTAAAGCTTTTCTTGAAATTCATATAGTAAATTTCAATCTTTCCTAATGTCAATTAGTCATTGTTTTTGCAATTTGAAAGATGGAACATTTTAATATTTTTGACAATGGGCCAAACCTTTCATTTCAAAGATATTTAAGCAGATAAAGAAAATTGTATTTATTTATTTATTATGGTGCAGGTATGAGGTGAACCTCTTTGTGGCACAAAATAATTTCATGGTGTGGTAGGCAGAATAATGGTCCCCCAAAGATGCCCAGACTGTAATCTCTGGACTCCTTGAATATGTTATCTTACATGGCAAAAGGGACTTTTCAGATGTGATTAAGTTAAGGGCCTTAAAATGAGGAGATTTTCCTGGTATACCCAGGTGGGACCAATCTAATCACATGAGTCTTTATAAGTGGAAAAGGACCACAGAAGAGTGAGTCAGAAGAGATGCAATGGGAGAGGAGTGGGAAGAGATTCCAGTATGAGAGAGACTTGCCTTATTGTTACTGGCTTGAAAGATAGAGGAAGAGGGCCAGGAGCCAAGAAACAGGTTGGCTTTTAGAAGCTGGGAATGGCCCTCAGCTGAGAATCATTAAGAAAATGGAGCGATCTCAGTCATACAACCACAAACAACTGAAATCTGCTAACAAACCCGAATGAGCGAGGAAAGAGATTCTCCTCTAGCACCTCCAGAAAGGAACTCAGCCTGCTGATGTCTTGACTTTAGCCCAGCTAAGTTCGTGGTGATTTGTTGTGACAGCAATACTAATACACATGGTATTGTAAAGATCCTACTAAGATAATTGCTGTAAATCTCCTAAAAGCAGGCACACCAAACTATAATGTTTTCAAAAGAAGGAGTTCAGGGTGCCTTTGTCAACCCTCCCCGAACTTTGAAATTCCTGTTTTCTTTTCAGGTCATATCTTTTACCCTAGCTGATATGTGACCAACTGCTGGGGTGATAAAGTGTATATGTGATGGACAAGTATTAATATGTATATTAAAAATCAGTGAGGTTTATTTTCCAGATTATGTTTATATTTTCTTTTGCATTCTGCTGGATGGCTTGTATACACTTGGAGAGTGGGAACCCCATTTAGGAGATCACTGCATTCATGAAGAGCTTTCAAAATGAAATAGAAAATAAAACAAAAGCAAAAGGCTTAGGAAGGAGGAAAGATGAGAGATGGAGAAAGCAGAGTGATTCCTGGCTACCTTTCTTTAATGGAAAATTGTAGAACATGAGAAAGTTTTCCTAAGATTCTCAGTTCAGACACTCAAGTACTCATTGGGATTGTTTCATTTTCCTTCAGATAAAACTACCACAGAAAGTGAGGACTGCCTGAGAAAGAAAGCTAATAGACCGTAATGATTCAAAAATACAGGCATACCTCAGAGATATTGCAGGTTCCATTCCAGACCACGGCAATAAAATGAGTCACACAGATTTTTTGGTTTCCCAGTGCATATAAAAGTGATGTTTATGCTATACTGTAGTCTATTAAGTATGCAATAGTATTATGTCTAAAAAAACAACGTACATACCTTAAATTAAATAAAAAAATACGTTATTGCTAAAAAATGCTAACCATCATCTGAGCCTTCAGCAAGTCATAATCTTTTTGCTGGTGGAAGGTCTTGCTTTGATGCTGATGGCTGCTGACTGATCAGGGCGGTGGTTGCTGAAGCTGGGGTGGCTGTGGCAATTTCTTCAAGTAAGACAGCAATGAAGTTTGCTGCATCGATGGACTTCTGATCACGAACCATTTCTCTGCAGCATGCGATGCTGTTTGACAGCATTTTACACGACAGTAGATCTTTCAAAAGTGAAGTCAGTTATCTCAAACCCTGCCGCTGCTTTGTCAACTAAGTTGATGTAATATTCTAAATCCTTTGTTGTCATTTCAACAATCTTCACGGCATCTTCACCAGGAGCAGATTCCATCTCAAGAAACCACTTTCTTTGCTCATCCATAAGAAGCAACTCCTCATCCATTAAAGTTTTATCATGAAATTGCAGCAATTCAGTCAAATCTTCAGACTTCACTTCTAATTCTAGTTCTTTTGCTATTTCCACCATATCTGCAGTGACTTCTTCCACTGAAGTCTTGAACCCCTCAAAGTCATCCATGAGAACTGGAATCAACTTCTTCCAAACTCCTATTAATGTTGATATTTTGACCTCTTCCCATGAATCACAAATGTTCTTAATGGCATTTGGAATGGTGAATCCTTTCCAGAAGGTTTTCAATTTACTTTGCCCAGATCAGTCAGAGGAATCACTCTCTATGGTAGCTATAGCCTTATAAAATGTATTTCTTAAATAATAAGACTTGAAAGTTGAAATTACTCCTTGATCTATGGGCTGCAGAATGGATATCATGTTAACAGGCATGAAAACAACATTAATCTTGTTGTGCATCTCCATCAGAGCTCTTGGGTGACCAGGGGCATTTTCAATGGATATTTCAATGGATATTACCATTTTTAATGGTAATATTTTGAAAGGAATCTTTTTTCTGAGCAGTAGGTCTCAACAGTGAGCTTAAAATATTCAGCAAACCGTGTTGTAAACAGAAGTGCTGTCACCTAGGCTTTGTTGTTCCATTTATACAGCACAGGCAGAGTATAATTAGCATAATTCTTAAGGGTCCTAGGATTTTGGAATGGTAAATGAGCATTGGCTTCTACCTCAAGTCCCCAGCTGCATTAGCCCCTAACAAGAGACTCAGCCTGTCTTCTGAAGCTTTGAAGCCAGACGTTGACTTCTCCTCTAGCTATGCAAGTCCTAGATGACATCTTCTTCCAATATAAGGCTGTTTCATCTTCACTGAAAATCTGTTGTTTAGTGTAGCCACCTTCATTAATTGTCTTAGCTAGATCTTCTGGGTAACTTGCTGCAGTTTCTACCTCAGCACTTGCTGCTTCACCTTGCCCTTTTATGTTATAGAGATGGCTTCTTTCCTCAAACCTCATGAACCAACCTCTGCTAGCTTCAAACTTTTCTTCTGCAGCTTCCTCACCTCTCTCAGCCTTCACAGATTTGAAGAGAGTTAGGGCCTTGCTCTGGATTAGGCTTTGGCTTAAGGGAATGTTGTGGCTGGTTTGATCTTCTATCTAGGCCACCAAAACTTTCTCCATATCAGCAATAAGGCTGTTTCACTTTCTTATCATTCGTGTGTTCACTGGAGCAGCGCTTTTAATTTCCTTCAAGAACTTTTCCTTTGCAATCACAACTTGGCTAACCATTTGGTGCAAGAGGCCTAGATTTCCACCTATCTTGGCTTTCCACATGCTTTCCTCCTTAAGCTTAATCATTTCTAGCTTGGTTTTTTTAATTTTAATTTTTTATTTATTTTATTTTTATTTTTTGTTTATTGCTGTAACATTGGTTTATAACACTGTACAAATTTCAGGTGTACATCATTACACTTCTATTTCTGCACAGACTACATCATGTTCACCACCCAAATACTAACTATAACCTATCACCACCCACATGTGCCGAATTATCCCTTTTGCCCTCCTCCCTCCCCCCCTCCCCTCTGGTAACCACCAATCCAATCTCTGTCTCTATGTGTTTGTTTATTGTTGTTATTATCTACTACTTAATGAAGGAAATCATATAGTATTTGACTTTCTCCCTCTGACTTATTTCACTTTGCATAATACCCTCAATGTCCATCCATGTTGTCACAAATGGCTGGATTTCATCGTTTCTTATGGCTGAGTAGTATTCCATTGTGTATATATACCACATCTTCTTCATCCATTCGTCCCTTGATGGGCACTTAGGTTGTTTCCAAGTCTTGACTATTGTGAATAACGCTGCAATGAACACAGGGGTGCATGTATCTTTACGCATTGGTGTTTTCAAGTTCTTTGGATATCTAGCTTGTTTTAAAGTGGGAGACGTGCGAATTTGAACACCTAGAGGCCATTGTAGTGTTATTAACTGGCCTAATTTCAATATTGTTGTGTTTCAAGGAACAGAGAGACCCAAGAAGAGGGAGAGAGATGGGGGAACAGTTGGTCGGTAGAGCATCAGAGCACATTTATCGATTAAGTTCGCCATCATGGGCATGGTTTGTGAAGCCTCAAAACAATTACAATAGTAACGTCAAAGATCACTGATCACAGATCATCATAATACATATAATAATAATGAAACAGTTTGAAATATTATGAGAATTACCAAAATGTGACACAGAGACACAGAGTGAGCAAATGCTGTTGGAAAAATGGCACTGATAGACTTACTCGACACAGGGTTACCAGAAACCTTCAATTTATTAGAAAAAACAATATCTGTGAAGTGCAGTAAAGCAAAGCACAATAAACAAGGCATGCATGTACATAGATCCAAAGCAGCATTTTGTTCAAGAAGTTAACAGATTGTTTCAGAAAGATTTGAAAATCTACTACTAAGAATTCTGTAGTATCTTTTATAGGACATTTTAGGCCTTTATTTCTCCTTGTACAGGATCGGAATTGTCCTAGGTCTTGGAATGGTAACTGAAAATATGTTTCAATAAATAAAATGTCCTTGAGTAAAATTTTTAATCCAGTTTTACAACAAATTTATCAGAAAATTTGTCCATAAAGGGACACCTCAATTTCAAAATGTTAGCCTTCGACTTTCCTGAGATTATTAGTCTTTTTGTGTATAACTGAGGGAAATAAAGCTAACAAAGACCAAGATGAAGGGACAGAAATGGGATGGCATATTCCTCTCCCTAATCTTCCAATTTTCCCTTCTACTAGACACCACAATCCCAGTACATTCTTTTCTTCTTTCTTGTCCCTGTTCTTCAATCGAGCTTGGAGATAATTTGTTTACTTATCATAACTTGGGTCTGTAATGTACTATTTCTCTTGCAGATCTAGTCTTGTATTAATTTGTCCTTTCTATCCACCTGCTTTTAATTTAATTTCCTCTCTACTGCCTTTGTCAACAGTGAGTTCATCCACTTCTCTCACACCGAACACACATCCATTCCCAGACATACTCTTGAAATCCACAGACCTTTCCTCTGTTCACAAAAACTGTCATATTTGCATATTTTGAATGTCCCATGCAATCCTGAGTATGATGACTGGAAGAAATTGGAAGCTGGGAGTGTCTGGGGTCTCTGGTGGGGAGGGCAGACAATCTGAAAAAGATGATTCATTTATTTTACTTTATTTTGTTTGGAGCAGGAATAAAATGTAGAGGAACCAATTCCAAAAGGAATGTTCATCCTCAAATTTTTTTTGCATGGGTCACTATAAAATTTTGTGTATGTCTGCATAAGAAGGATTTTTCTTTTCAAGTATAAATGTTGGCATATTGGTACCTATGTCACCGAATCTACGTCTTCCTAACTTGTTTGAAGTGGAGACTCATTTCTTCTGGCTACTTTAAACTTGTTGTTGGGTTCTTACACTTTCTTTCCCCTCTTTGAACTACTTTATTGCTTAGTTATTTTCAGGGGAAAAAATGGCAATACTAAAATATCTTCCAAAGGAATTCACCACTACTATGCTATTTTTTCATTTACCATGGATGATAGACCAACAATGCCATTATTGAGAACCATTAAATAAACTCTAATGTGAAATCTTTTGGAATAAATGAAATTTTTCTTTCTACCTCTGAGAAGAAAAGAAAGATTATCCATTGAAACTGAAAGAAACAATGAGAATTATTCTGCTTTTCCAAATGAGCAAAGAAATCATCTTCCTAGGTGGGGAATTGTAAAGTAATCTGTGAGATGAGTTTTTAACAACAGTAGTCAGGAGCCAGATGAACAAATCATTTCAGAACATTTTTCCAATCATCAGAAGAGGGTCTCATTATGTTGTTTCTACTACCAGCTCCAGAATGAAAAAAGAACATACAGAGAAATCAACAGCAGGGCGTTCATTGTCTTCTCTCCCTCAATCCTGCTGCTGCTTGCCAAGCCAAGAAACATTTCTATTTTCTCATTTCTTTCTCCAAAGATGATTCAAACTGACAGCAAAAGTGGTGGCAAAAGTCAACAAGCAAGTTTAGCATGGAAGACTTGCCAAGCCCAGTCTGCTCCTTAGCTGAAAAGAGCTGATTGTATAGTTTTAAATTACAGGAAGTAAAAGCATATTCTTTCCTTCCTGGGCTTGTTCTCTTTGTCGTCTGCATGTAATCAGCTTGTAAGCAATCCCAATCCAATTTTGCAAAGTGATCTTTTACAGGATATTTATATCAAAGATGTAAGCTTAACACTGACAAAAGCATAGATTTAGTGTGGCTTATTGTAAAAAATCTGTGCCTAGAAAATTAAATATTTAGAATTAAGTAGATAACGCTTTATGTTAACTAACTTTTCTGAAATTCTAATTAGAGCTAGAGGATGGCATTTAATCAAAGTTGAAATAATTGTAGTTATAAAAATCCAGTCGATTAGTTTATCTTAAATTGGATATATATCCATATTTGTATATACATAATGAATATATAACCAATATATAATTTATAATATATATGTATATATAATATACATACTAATCCATTGGGTTAGTGTATCTTAATTGAATATGTATGCTATATAATATATATACACACACACATGTATTTTATATATATAGGATATATATCATTTTATTTTTCACAAAAACTTGAAAAATTATTTCTGGTGAATGTCCTTCAATTTGTGGTCTATAGCAACAAGATCTTATGCAGATAAACAATCTAGGATTTAAATTGCCAGGCATGTTCAGCAGAACCTTGGGTGTTCACATATTCTTATTTTATTACCTTCCTTTGATAAGTGGATGTGGTGGGTGTAGTGAGCCTGCCTAGCAATGTTCTACCAGCCTGGTCAAGTTAAGGGTTAGATAGGCTGAAGAGATGTCTAGAATCCCTGTACTTCTGGCTTTTTTTCTCTTTTTAAATCATGTGTGTGATCTACAGTAAAAGAGGACAGGGATAGAAAGCATTCCATAGGTAACATTGTGGTTCAGGAAACTACATTTGTTGCAACATTTTATCTAGTGGGCCCTTTCCTGGCCCAGCATCGGATACTGCAGCTATATTGTCTTGTATGTACAGATACATATATGTTTAAATCTTGTTTACTCTCAAAGGAGATTTAAAGTGATGGGGAAAAAATAGTTGTGACTTCGTATACACCTAACATGTAAGGTGTATACATGGGGATTTGGGGGATTTGGAGGAGTGATGATTACTATATCCCTCAGAGTAAGGTCTCTTTAGGGGTATTGATAATGTGATAAGGCGAATAGTCAAAATGACTCCCGGAGGAGTCTAAGTTGTTGACTGAAGAACTCCTCCAATGGCTTAGATAGTAGGGGTAGAGAAAGGCAAGGAGTTTTCTTTGTGGTTTGTTTTGTTTTTGTTTTTTTAATTCTGGAGCACAATTTGCATCTTTGCCTTCCCACTTCCATGTAGTACTTGGAGGTAGAATTACTTTGGGTAGGCCAGAGCTCTCATTAAAAAGCAAATGCAACAAACCAACAGAACCAAAAGCCAAACGAAAAAGAAATCTCTGAGTTTGTTCAAATGCTCGAAAAAATGACTGGTAATAATACCAAGTCAAGTCAATTTAGTAGAGCAATCACTGTCTGTGGAAACTTCTTCAAATAATAATAGCTTCTATGTATTTTTTAAAAAATGGTTTGTTGAAAGTCCTCCCTTTCTAATTTTTATTAAAAAAATTAAATGTGCTCATTTTTATTAAAAAAAAAAAAGACAGTATTGACTCACTGATGCTTTTAGCAGCTTTTCTTATCTTGATGATGAATTTGAGCTATTCCGTCTACACTCTTACTTAGTCACTCTTGAACTAATAACTCACTTTTACAAAATGGCTGCAAAGGTAAGAGAACATCTATAAATATATACCAGAACAAAAGAGATGAAACTTGACCATGTTAAGGTACATGATGGAAAAATATTCAATATCTATTCATTGCTGTTTAACATTAGGAGGGAATTAAGTAAATTCTCTGAATTCTGTGAAATATTTGCACATTTAAATATTATTGATTCAATTACAGATACTTTAAGATACCTTATATTATCATGTTCAGTGTTATAGATACACTTACATCTCAAAATAATTGAATTTCCCATTGTGCTTTATCAAGGATAGTATTTAACTTTCAGTTTCTCAGAACCTTGGTTTACTCATCTGTAAAATGGGGATAATATCAATATCTCACAGGACTCACAGGTATAAAACAAACTAGGTACATGATATTGCCTTATAAATCTGATAGACATGACTTAGTATATTCAAGGAAGGTAGATTTAATGTTACTCTTTTCTACCAAAAGAAAATTGCAAAAGGTCAACATATGTAACCCAGGAAGATGCCTGATTGTAACAGTTGCTTAATCATCAGATTGTGCATATTATGTGCATATTATAGTTGAGAACATGGGACTTAAAAAATGACTACTAATATTCCATAAATGAGTCTGGCAAACAAGCATCTGAACATTTTTAGTCCTATCTTTCAACATGAGCTTCAGTTAACCAAGATTGTTTACGGTATTTATATAAGTTTTAAACATTAGTTTTTAAATTTGCGACATGGCTACACAGACCCAGCAAACCATCTTTAAGAAGAGAATTTGGATGGAAGTGTTTTATCGTTATGAGTTTGATGGTGTGAAGAGAGATGGGTAAAATCATCCAGAGGGGTTTTCAAAGCATCAGACTTCCTGAATAACACAAAAGAGACTTGATCAATAGGTCCCAAATGATGATTTCATTTTGTTTCTGGAAACATTACTCATGATCCCGCAGCACATTTCTTAGAGTTCCTAATGAGCCATTACGCTAAATGATGCAGCTTTAATCACACATTTCTATTCAGCCCCTGACCAGTGGAAATGATTACCCTCTGATCCACATCTAGAATATCAGCACGTTTTATATGCCTGTTATTTTCCATTAATTTTACAATTTAGACCCTTAATTGCGACCTTTTAAGATAAGGAGCATTGAGCTTCAAATATTGTCTTTTATATTGGTAAAAGGTTTGAAGTGATAATGGTCCAGAGCAAGAGGCCTGAATAAGACATTTTGTTATTCTTCCACATTTTGCTGTTCTTCTTGGCCCCTTTGCATAGCCCAGGCCCCAAATATTTATTTACTGTATTTTTTGATTGATGAGTAAGACTTGTAAATATCACTTTTTTTCCTTCACAGAGAAAATGTGGTACTTTGAGAAACCATGGGTAGAAGTTTGATGGCGGTATGCTTACAGGAAAAAAATATTATATGAAAATCCATATTTCTGTGTGTTAACCATAAATATGTATGTGTTCATATTTGTAAATATGTAATTGTCAATGTGATAACTGCTGCTGAAGGGGTTGGTAGCACATAATCTTAAAACTGTAGTTGATCTTGGAATGTATTATGGACATTTATTCTGAATTCTGTCATTCTTCAGTAACTTTGTAATTAATTTACATCCCTGTAGTAAAAATTGACAGCAAGAGTTTGTAGCCCAGAAGCATTTTTCTTGGGAATATAGTCATTTATATTTCCATAGAAAATTATTCACTTACAGATGATGAGTGTTCTCTGTAAATCATTTATGGGTATAAATGCTAATGTCCTCATCAGGAGAAATAAATACTAAACACATTATTTTTTCAGTTTCTACTTCAATACCAAAGATTAAATGGTTAAGTGACATTGACTCATTTCTTTTAGGACCTGCCTTCTGGGGCATCAACAGACATTTTCATTGCAAAAATAAAATTAGTTTATGGTTGATATACTATTTTGCCAGATGCGTAAATCCTGATTAATTGTTAAGATTAAAGTGCATTCATGGTTATATTAAAAAATAACCTATAGCCCAAATATAAATGCCTACAGGCTTAATCCTGCACTAGGGAATGCATCTTGGGAAAGCCAACATTCCTCACAGAAAGGAGGTGATGTCTTCAGTTAAATTAAATTATGCTCAACAACAGATGGCAATTGCTTGTCTTCAGGTTCCAGAAATCATTCTCATTTACTGCTCTGAGAGACCTGTCCATTCTATCTGTAGATAAGCTGGCTTTAAAAAAAAAAAACAAAAGAAGAAGAGAGCAGGAATGTGTTATAAATATTGTGACTAAAAATACCAAGGCTTAGAGGAGCTGTATAAAGCTCAGAGGGAAGGTACTTGGCCCCTTTCTCTACAGAGTCATGTTTCTGGCCTGTTACAGCATCACATTCTGTTTATAGAGTCTGAGCTGTCTTGCTAATCATGGATTTACATGTGGGAGCTGAGGACAAAGGAAGACATCCTTTAGTTTGAAAGTTCAAATGACAGCGCTATCGTTCCCTTGTTCCACTGTCTACTCCCCGATTCGTTAAACTTATTTAAAATATTTGACCTTGTCAAGTAAGTTTCATTTTACACGTGCCAAGTTATGAATCCAGCATTGAAGCATTGCATTTTAAGCTTCTATATATGGTGGGGGAGTCCAAGTCACCATCAGAGAGGGAATTGAGCCACTTCATTAGATATGGGGTTTCTTTTGTTTAAAGACATATACTTGAGAGTTCTCTTAGCTATACTCGTCCTCATCTATATTTGCCTTTATTTTTATCGTTAAAAATGTTTTCCACAGAAGATTTTAAATGGAATCACACAATATGTGATCTTTTGTGACTAGCTTCTTTCACTTAGCATGATTTTTTATTTATTTATTTATTTATTTATTTATTTATTTATTGCAGTAACATTGGTTTATGACATTGTATAAATTTCAGGTGCACATCATTATACTTCTATTTCTGCGTAGATTACATCATGTTCACCACCCAAATACTAATTACAATCCATCACCACACACATGTGCCTAATCATCCCTTCCGCACTCCTCCCTCCCCCCTTCCCCTCTGGTAGCCACCAATCCAATCTCTGTCTCTATGTGTGTGTTTGTTGTTGTTTTTATCTTCTACTAATGGGTGAGATCATACGGTATTTGACCTTCTCCCTCCCCATATTGTTTTCCATAGTGGCTGTACCAGTTTGCACTCCCACCAGCAGTGTATGAGAGTTCCCTTCTCTCCACATCCTCTCCAACACTTGTTGTTTTCTGTCTTGTTAATTATAGCCATTCTGATGAGTGTGAGGTGATATCTCATTGTAGTTTTGATTTGCATTTCCCTGATAGTTAATGATGTTGAACATCTTTTCATGTGCCTGTTGACCATCTGTATATCTTCTTTGGAGAAATGTCTGTTCAGGTCTTTTGCCCATTTTTTAATTCGGTTGTTAGTTTTTTTGTTGTTGAGGTGTATGAGCTGTACCCCTTATCAGATGTATGGTTTGCAAATATCTTCTCCCAATTGTTAGGTTGTCTTTTCGTTTTGTTGATGGTTTCTTTCACTGTGCAGAAGCTTTTTAGTTTGATGTAGTCCCATTTGTTTATTTTTTCTATTGTTTCTCTTGCCCAATCAGACACGGTGCTTGAAAATATGTTGCCGAGACCAATGTCGAAGAGTGTACTTCCTATGTTTTCTTCTAGAAGTTTCATGGTTTCAGGTCTTACATTCAAGTCTTTAATCCATTTTGAGTTAATTTTTGTGTATGGTGTAAGATAATGGTCTACTTTTATTTATTTGCATGTGGCTGTCCAGTTTTCCCAACACCATTTGTTGGAGAGACTTTCCTTTCTCTATTGTATGTTCTTGGCTCCTTTGTCGAAAATTAGCTGTCCATAGATGTGTGGGTTTATTTCTGGGCTCTCAATTCTGTACCATTGATCTGTGTGTCTGTTTTTGTGCGAGTACCATGCTATTTTGGTTACTATAGCTTTGTAGTATATTTTGAAATCAGGGAGTGTGATACCTCCAGCTTTGTTCTTTTTTCTCACGATTCCTTTGGCTATTCAGGGTCTGTTGTTGTTCCGTATAAATTTCAGGATTCTTTGTTCTATTTCTGTGAAGATTGTTGTTGGAACTTTGATAGGGATTGCATTGAATCTATAGATTGATTTAGGAAACTTGAACATCTTAACTATGTTAATTCTTCCAATCTGAGGGCATGGAATATCTTTCCATTTCTTTGTGTCTTCTTCAATTTCTTTCAGAAATGTTTTATAGTTTTCAGTGTACAGATCTTTCATCTCTATGGTTAAGTTTATTCCTAGGTGTTTTATTCTTTTTGTTGCAATTGTAAATGGGATTGTATTCTTAATTTCCCTTTCTGCTGCTTTGTTGCTAGTGTATAGAAATGCAACTGATTTTTGTATGTTGATTTTGTATCCTACAACTTTACCGTATTCATTTATTACTTCTAAAAGTTTTTTGGTGGATTCTTTAGGATTTTCTGTGTATAAAATCATGGCATCTGCGAATAGTTACAGTTTCACTTCTTCCTTTCCAATTTGGATCCCTTTTATTTCTTTCTCTTGCCTGATTGCTCTGGCTAGGACTTCCAATACTATGTTAAATAGGAATGGTAAGAGTGAGCATCCTTGTCTGGTTCCTGTTCTTACAGGGATAGCTTTCAGTTTTTCACCATTGAGTATGATGTTGGCTGTGGGTTTGTCATATATGGCCTTTATTATGTTGAGGTACTTTCCTTCTATACCCATTTTATTCAGAGTTTCTTTCATAAATGGGGGCCGGCCCCGTGGCTTAGCGGTTAAGTGCGCGCGCTCCGCTGCTGGCGGCCCGGGTTCGGATCCCAGGCGTGCACCAACCTACCGCTTCTCCAGCCATGCTGATGCCGCGTCCCACATACAGCAACTAGAAGGATGTGCAACTATGACATACAACTATCTACTGGGGCTTTGGGGGAAAAATAAATAAATAAATAAAATTATCATAAATGGATGCTGTATCTTGTCACATGGTTTCTCTGCAAAAACCACGATGAGGGGCCAGCCCAGTGGCATAGCGGTCTTCGCATGTGCACTCTGCTTCGGCATCCCAGAGTTCACAGGTTTGGATCCCAGGCATGGACCTACACACTGCTTATCAAGCCATGCTGTGGCGGCATCCCACACACAAAGTAGAGGAAGATTGGCAACAGATGTTAGCTTAGGACCAATCTTCTTCACCAAAAAAAAAAAAAAAACCCACCACAATGAAATATCACCTCACACCTGACAGAATGGCTATTATTAACAAGACAAGAAATAACAAGTGCTGGAGAGGATGGAGTGAGAAGGGAACTCTTGTACGCTGCTGATGGGAATGTAAATTGGTGTAGCTACTATGGAAACAGTATGGAGACTCCTCAAAATTTTTAAAATAGAACTACCATATGATCCAGGTATTCCACCTCTGGGTATCTATGCAAAGAACACAAAAACACTAATTTGAAAAGACATATGCACCCCTATGTTCAACACAGCCTTATTTACAAGATAAGACTTGGAAACAACCTAAGTGCCCATTGATGGATGAATAAGAATATGTGGTACACGTGCGCGCGCGCGCACACACACACACACACACACACACACACACACACACAAATAGAATACTACTCAGTCATGAAAAAGATGAAATCTTGCCATTTGCAACAACCTGGATGTTCCTTGAGGGTATTATGCTAAGTGAAATAAGTCAGATGGAAAAAGACAAATACTGTATGATTTCACGCATATGTGGGAAATTATAAAAAACAACAACAACAAATAAACATAGATACAGAAAACAGATTAGTGATTACCAGGGGGGAAGGAGGGTGGGGAGGAAGAAAGGGGTAAAAGGACACACGCATATAGTGATGGATGGAAATTAGACTTTTGATGGTGAACGTGATGTAGTCTATACAGAAGTTGAAGTATAATGCTATACAATAATTAGTGATGTTGAACACCTTTTCATGTGCTTGTTTGCCATCTGTGTATCTTCTTTGGAAAACTGTCTATCCTCTGCCCATTTTTTGATCAGGTTGTTTTTTGTTGTTGAGTTGTATGAGTTCTTTATATATTTTGGATATTAACTCTTTATCGAATATATGATTTGCAAATATCTTCTCCCAATCAGTGGATTGTCTTTTCATTTTATTGATGGTTTCCTTTGCTCTGCAGAGCTTTTTACTTTGATGTGGTCCCATCAGTTTATTTTTTATTTTTTTTCCTTTGCCTGAGGAGACATTTCCAAAAAGATATTGCTAAGACTGATGTCAAGGAGCATATTGCCTATGTTTTCTTCTAGGAGTTTTATGGTTTCAGGTCTTACATTCAAGTCTTGAATCCACTTTGAGTTAATTTTTGCGTATGGTGTAAGATAATGGTCTACTTTCATTCTTTTGAATGTGGCTGTCCCCTTTTCCCAAACACCATTTATTGAAGAGACTCCTTTCTCCATTGTGTGTTCTTGGCTCCTTTGTTTAAAATTAGCTGTTTGTAAATGTGTGGATTTATTTCTGGGCTCTCAATTGTTCCACTGATCTGTGTGTCTGTTTTTCTGCCAGTATCATGCTGTTTTGATTACTATAGCTTAGTAGTATACTTTTAATTCAGGGAGTGTGTTACCTCCAGCTTTGTTTTGTTTTTTGTTTTTTTTTTTCCTCAGAATTGCTTTGGCTATTCAGGGTCTTTTGTTGTTCCATAGAAATTTTAAGATTCTTTGTTCTATTTTCTTGAAAAATAGAACAAATTGGAATTTTCATAGGGATTGCATTGAATCTATAGATTAATTTAGGTAATATGGATGTTTTAATTATGTTAGCTCTTCCAATCTATGAGCATGGAATATCTTTCCATTTCTTTGTGTCTTCTTCAATTTCTCTCAAAAATATCTTATAGTTTTCAGCTTATAGGTCTTTCACCTCCTTGGTTAAACATATTCCTAGGTATTTTATTCCTTTTGTTGCAATTGTAAATGGGATTACTTTCTTGATTTCTCTTTTTGCTACTTTGTTGTTAGTGTATAGAAATGCAACTGATTTTTGTAGTTGATTTTGTACCCTGCAACTTTATTGTATTTATTATTTCTAGTAGTTTTTTGGTGGATTCTTCAGGCTTTTCTCTATATATAGAATCATGTCATCCACAAATAGTGACAGTTTTACTTCTGCTTTTCCAATTTGGATGCCTTTTATTTATTTTTCTTGCCTAATGGCTCTGGCTAGACCTTCCAGTACTATGTTGAATAAAAGAGGTGAGAATGGGCCTCTTTGTCTTGTTCCTGTTCTTAGGGCAATAGCTTTCAGTTTTATACCATTGAGTATGATGTGCTGTGGATTTGTCATATATGGCCTTTATTATGTTAAGGTATTTTCCTTTTATACTCATTTTATTGAGTTTTTATCATAAATAGATGTTGGATCTTGTCAAGTGCTTTCTCTGCGTCTATTGAGATGATCATGTAATTTTTATTCTTCATTTTGGTAAGGTGATGTATCATGTTGATTGATTTGCAGACCTTGAACCATCCTTGCATTCCTGGAATAAATCCCACTTGGTTGTGGTATCTGATCTTTTTAATGTGTTGTTGTATTTTATTTGCTAATATTTTGTTGAGGATTTTTGCATCCTCAACATTATTACATTATCACTATGTTCATCAATGATATTGGCTTGTAATTTTCTTTTTTTGTGTTGTCCTTGACTGGGTTTGGTATCAAGGTGATGTTGGCCTCATTAAATGAGTTAGGAAGCATTGCCTCCTCTTCAGGTTTTTGGAAGAGTTTGGGAAGGATAGATATTAAATCTTCTATGAATGTTTGATAGAATTCACCAGAGAAGCCATCGGGTCCTGGACTTTTGTTTTGGGGAGGTTTTTGATTACTGTTTTAATCTCATTATTAGTGATCAGTTTATTCAGATTCTCTATTTCTTCTTGATTCAGTTTTGGAAGGCTATATGATTGTGAGAATTTATCCGTTTCTTCTAGATTATCCAATTTGTTGGCATATTGCTTTTTGTAATATTCTCATAAGAATATCACAAAATTATAAAATCCTTTGTGTTTCTGAGGTGTCCATTGTAATTTCTCCTCTTTTGTTTCTGATTTTATTTATTTGAGCCTTCTCTCTTTTTTTCTTGGTGAGTCTAGCTAAAGGTTTGTCAATTTTGCTTATCTTTTCAAAGAACCAGCTCTTGGTTTCATTGATCTTTTCTATTATCTTTTTAGTCTATTTCATTTGTTTCTGCTCTAATTTTTATTTTTTCCTTCCTTCTACTGACTTTGGGTTTTGTTTGCTCTTCTTTTTCTATTTCCTTTATGTGTAGTGTTAGATTGTTCATCTGAGATTTTTCTTGTTTGTTGAGGTAGGCCTGTATTGCTATAAATGTCCCTCTTGGTGCCACTTTTGCTGGATCCCATACATTTTTGTATGTTTTGTTTTCATTTTCATTTGTCTCCAGGTATTTTTTGATTTCTTCTTTGATTTCTTTGTTGATTAGCATGTTCTTCCTCATTCAGTAGCATATTGTTTAGTCTCCTCATATTTGTGACTTTTCCAGCTTTCTTCTTGTAGTTGATTCCTAGTTTCATTCCATTGCGCTTGGAAAAGATACTTGATATGATTTCAATCTTCTTAAATTTATTGAGACTTGTTTTGTTTCCCAATATATGGTCTATCTTTGATAATGTTCCATGTGTACTTGAGAAGAATGTGTATTCTGCTGCTTCTGGATGGAATGTTCTATATAAATCTATTAAGTCCATCTGGTCTAATGTTTCATTTAAGGCCAATATTTCCTTGTTGACTTTCTGTCTGCATGATCTATCCATTGATATAAGTGGGGTATTAAAGTCCCCTACTATTATTGTGTTGCTGTCAATTTCTCCCTTTAGGTCTGTTAATAATTGTTTTATATACTTTGGTGCTCCTATGTTAGGTGCATATATTTTAATAAATGTTATATCTTCTTGATGGATTGTCCCTTTATCATTATATAATGTCCATCTTCGTCTCTTGTTATATTTTTGGCTTGAAGTCTATTCTGTCTGATGTAAGTATGGCTACACTGCTTTCTTTTGGTTGCCATTTGCTTGAAGTATCATATTCCATCCCTTCCTTTTGAGCCTATGTTTGTGTTTAGACCTGAGATTGGTCTCCTGGAGGCAGCATATTGTTGGGTGTTGTTGTTTAATCCATCCAGCCACTCTCTGTCTTTTGATTACTGAATTTGATCCATTTATGTTTAGGATGATTATTGATATGTAAGGACTTAATATTTCCATTTTATATTTTGTTTTCTGGTTGCTCTATATTTCCCTTGTTTCTTTTCCCTTGTGTTTCTGTCTGCCATTTCAGTTTGGTGGTTTTCTGTGATGTTTTTCTCAGTTTCTTCTTTTTTTATGTTTTGTGTCTCTCCTCTGAATTTTTGTTTTGTGGTTACCATAAAGTTTATATAAAAGGTCTCATAGATAAGATAGTTCTTTTTATGCTGATAGCACCTTATCTTCATTTGCCTATGCAATTCCATCCTTTTCCTTTTCCCCTTCTGTTTTTGTTGTCACAAATTATGCCTTTTTGTATTGTGAGTTGTTACCAAATTGAAGTGGTTTTAGTTATTTTTAATACTTCCTTTCCCTTTAACCTTTATAAGTTTATGTTATAATTTATATTTATGTTAAACATATATTTATATATATTACATATATATTTACATATATTTAATATATTAAAGATAAAAACTGTCTTATAAATATATCATAAATATATATAATTTATTAAATATTATATAATATATAAAATATATAATATATAAATATATTATAAATGTATATAATATATTTAATATATTTATAACATATTTAATATATTATATTTACATATATTTATATATTATGTTAAACATATATTTATGTTTATAAGTTTATGTTATAATTTATGTTATGAGAATACTAACCTATTCTGATACAGAGTTGCAATTTTCTGATTCTGACTGTCTATTTATCACCTTGTCCAAAGTTTTGAATACCTTTGCTTTTTCATTTCAGGTAGGAGAGCTCCTTTCAGCATTTCCTGTAAGGCAAGTCTAGTGATGATAAACTCCCTCAGCTTTTGTTTGTCTGGGAAAGGCTTTATTTCTCCTTCATATCTGAAAGATAACTTTGCTTGATAGGGTCTTCTTGGCTGACAGTTTTTATCTTTAAATATTTTGAATATATCATTCCACTCTCTCCTGGCCTGTAGAGTTTCTGCTGAGAAATCTGCTGGTAGCCTAATAGGAGTTCCCTTGCAGGTTAGTGTTGTTTTCCCCTAACTGCCTTTAATATTCTTTCTTTGCCATTGACTTTTGACAGTTTTATTATCGTGTGCCTTGGAGAAAGTCTTTTTGCATTGAGATAATTGAGTATTCTATTAGCTTCACGGAGTTGTTTATCCAGTTCCTTCCCCAGGTTTGGGAAGTTCTTAGCTATTATTTCTTTAAATAAGCAGTCTACTCCCTTCTCTCTCTCTTCTCCTTTTGGGATACCTATTATCCTTATGTTGCCCTTTCTAATGGAGTCAGATAATTCTTGTAGATTTTCTACATTTTTTAAAAGTCTTAGTTCTCTTTCCTCTTTTACCTGCATCATTTCTAGGTTTCTGTCTTTGAGCTCACTGATTCTCTCTTCCACATTGTCTGCTCTATTTCCAGTGCTTTCTAATGCATTCTTTATTTCATTTATTGAGTTCTTCAGCTCCTGAATTTCTGTTTGATTCTTTTTTAAAGTTTCAATCTCTTTGGTAAAGCATTCCTTCTGTTCATTGATTTTATTCCTGAGATCATGAAACTGCTCTTTTGAGTTTTCTTGTAGCTCACTGAGTTTCTTCATGACAGCTATTTTGAATTTTTTGTCAGATCACAATCTTTCATGACTTCATGTTTGGTTTCTGAAGAATTGTTAGTTTCTTTTTGTGATGCCATGTTACTGTGGCTTTTTCTGGTACTTGCTGAGTTATTCTTCTGCCAGTGCATTTGTTTCACCAAACACATTTCTTATTTAGGTATAGTTTTGTTGGTTTTGATGTAAACTTTTCAACTTGTTGGAGATTAGAGGACTTTCTTTTGTTTTTCAGTAGGTGGTGCTATAGCACTAGTTTCTGATTTCTCTTACCTGAGCTGCCTCTGTCTATATTTGAGGCTCAGCACGTTCCACCCTCCACCCCCTCTATTCAGGGTGTCACAAGTACTCTCTTTATTGCCACCTGTGCCTCTGGGAGGGTGGGCCACTGATGCCTGTCCCTGCAGTCATTGGCTTCACTGCTGGGGGCACAGGGATGGCTGATGCCTCTGCTGCATCCAGGATCAGCTGGGTTGGAAGCTCTGCAACTGTGGCAGGGGAAGGAGGAGGGTAAGCAGGGAGCTGTGTTCTTGGGGTATCACCTCAGTTGTTGCCTGTTACCTTATGACTGCAGGCACCACTGCAGTTAGAATTTTGGAGTCCTGTGCACACTTCTGCCACTGCTACCAGGCTCCAGACAGTGGCTGGGAGCCCAAGATCACAGGGCTCCACCTCTGCTGCTTTTCTGCTTCCCATGGTTGCAGGTGCCCCATCAGTTGGCCAGCCAAAGTTGCAGGTGCACTGGGGCTAGGGGCAGCTGGCTGAGCCATCGCAGCAGGGGATCTAGGATCCTGGGCTCTGCCTCTGCTGTTTTCCTGTTTAGCCTCCTCTATATGCTCCGATCAACCCACCCCTTTTATGTACCGATGTGTGAATCTCTCTGGCATCCTGGAGTCTTGGGCAATGTAGCCTTTGTTGGGTTATGGATGTTTTACTCACTGTATGTTGAAGGAGAAAGACAAAGGAATCCTCTCGTGCCACCGTGATGATCTATTTTCCATCAAATTCTTGTTTTTTTTTTTGTTAAGATTTTATTTATTTATTTTTTCCCCCGAAAGCCCCAGCAGATAGCTGCATGTCATAGCTGCACATCCTACTAGTTGCTGTATGTGGGACGCGGCCTCAGCATGGCCGGAGAAGCGGTGCGTCGGTGCGCGCCTGGGATCCGAACCCAGGCCGCCAGCAGCGGAGCACGCGCACTTAACCGCTAAGCCACGGGGCCGACCCCATCAAATTCTTCTTGAATGTCTATCTTTCCTCGATTTTCAAACTGGGAATTTTTAAAATCTGCCCCTTGTTTGGAACGGAATGAACTGGCCAGCACATAAAGGGCAGCGTGACATAGTGGTTAAGAATGCAGACTCTGGAGCCAGACTGCCTGGCTAGGATCCTGGCTCACTCTTACCTGTGTATGACCTCAGTTACTTCATCTAAAAATGGAGCTATTAGAAATATATATGCATAGAGTTGTTGTTAAAGCAAACTAAATTAGTTAATACAGTGCCTGGCTTTAGTAAATAGTCAATACACATTAATTTTCATTAGTGTTAGCTGGCCTGGGTCATGGCCAGTTGCTAAGGGATTAGCTAGATGATGTACTATCTTCATAGTTTAATGTGCAGAAAGCCAGTACAAGATCTAATCCAAAGCTCCTGAAGGCAAGATTGGAATCAGAAGCCAGAGCAAAAGGAGCCAGAAAGGCAGGTACTGATTCTAAATCCTAAGGAGAGTGAGATTCTAAATGAGAGATGGAAGGAAATGCCAAGAACCAGTAGAGAACTGGATCAAAGTGGGAGAAATTTGGAACAATGGAATGACTCTAGGACAAGCGTCATGAGTGTTATTGGCTGGTGGGTGAGTGGTAGTGATGTTAGGCTGGGTTGAAGCCAACTGTTTCCTGGTTCCCTCCTGATTCTGTGACCAAGCATTATCTATCTCTTTTATTGTTCATCTTTTTCTACCCTTCAAATATTTGTATTTTTTAAATGTTCTTCCCGCTTTGACTTTTCATCTCCTTTCACAGTTCAATGCCTAATGTCTCCTACATCTATATCACTCTGGCTACTTCTTTTTTATTGATATATAAATATATTTCAATAATCTACTTCAAATATACATTTTTATTGAAGCATAATTGACATATAACATTATATTAGTTTCAGGTATAAAACATAATCAATTGATATTTATATATATTGTGAAATGATCACCACAATAAGTCTAGTTAACATCCAGAACCACATGTAGTTACAAAATTTTTTTCTTGTGATGAGAACTTTTAAGATATACTCTCTTAGCAACTTTCAAATATGCAATACAGTATTATTAACTCCAGTCACCATGGTGTACAGTACGTCTCCATGACATTTATTTTATAACTGGAAGTTTGTACCCTACTTCTAAGCTCTTGGTCCATATATTCAGTTATGTACTATTATATCCTTCAGATTACTCCACAGATATCTCAAATTCAATATGCTCAATCTAATTTTATGATCTTCTGTGCAAACTTGCTTTCACTATGTAATTCTTATTTTGGAATGACTATTCCCTCAGTTACCTAACTTAGAAATTATGGAGTCATAGTTGTCTTCCTCTTTAAGGATTAAGTCCAATTGTTTCTATTTCTGAAACATCTCCTCTTTCCATTCCCACTGACCTTTCCCAGATCCTTATCATACCTCATCTGGACTACCATCAAAGGTAGTTAACCAATGTGCCCCTTCCCCTTATGTCTTCCTCCCCTACTCTGTCCTACACATTGCTTACAGAATAAAATTCAAATATTGTAGAGTGGCACACTAGTTATTGTTCCCAAATGTTCTAGCCACTTTTCTGCTTCTGGTATTTATATGAAGCTATTTCCCCCCATCTGGAATACTTTTGCCACATCTGCCATTCTACTTGGGAAACTGCTACTCATTTCAAGTTTCAGCTATAGGGTCACCATGTTTAAGAAGCCTTAACTCATCTTCCCTACTGCTTAGCAAAAGTAATTGCTCTCTCATCTGTGTTGACATGACATGTTATACTTACATCTCTTTTACCACTGTTCATATTTTTATTGCTATTTACGTTTTTGTCGGTGGCTAGATGATAATCTCCTTGGGACAACGATCCTGACTTATTCATCCTGATAGTCTCAAGACTTCAAAAGTGCCTGGCACATAATGGAAGCACCTTAAATGTCAAAGTGTTTCATATTAAATCCATTAACGCTATGATGTGTATAATATGTTAAATCCATCAGTGCTGTACTGTGTATATAATGTGTACACACATACACTATGTATTAATTACATATTATGACCCCCAAATTTTAGGAGTAAGGCAGCAAATAATAAAAATACTTAAAAGAGAGACTAGCATTAGCTCTAAGAAATAGATATAAATGCAACTATTAATGCAATAATTAGAATAATTTTAACCCTCTCTAATAATTATGCCTTTAACTAATCTAAAGAATGAGCCACCACAATTGATTTTTCAAAACATTTTTTAAAGGCTATACCAATTTAAGTTTGATCTGATAATATTAAATAGCATGGACAAATGACAAGTCCTAAAAGAATCTTTAAAAAGTACAATCTAAGGACTTGATACAAATTTACTAAAAATATTCTTCCATATTTTGGTGTCTAAATGTATGAGAGATAACACAGCCACTAGAAATTAATGTTTATGGCATCCATACAGAATGCATTGGGGTCATAAGGTTGATACAGCTAAAGTCAATATTGGGGGTGTATTAGTGCTGTACATGTGAAGAGCGTTTCTGAATTAAGAGGAGAATGACCAGGCTTAATAAAATGGAGAAAATGCAAATGATGGTGGTTGTCTAGATTTGTTGTTTATAAACCTGGAATAAAGAAAAAATACAAAACAAAATTAAAAAAGTAATCTCATCCCTGAGGTAGATCATTAGCTCATCTTTATTCAATGAATATTTATTGAGTGGCTGATTCATATTAGGCAATGTGCTATGTCATAGGGACATAAAATTGAATAGACAGGGTCAAAGATCCTGCCATCTATCTAGTTGAGAGGGGACATATAAACACATAAATGCCATTGCATTTCTTGGGCTAACTGCTTCACATCCTTCAGTTCACATACATTAGTTAGGATAATTCTGGCACAGATGACAGATACATGAGAGGAAGAGGAAGAGGCTCTTTAAAGTGGCTATTTAAAAATAATCGTTGTGTTATAAAAAATCTCCTCTCTTCCTCTTCCTCTATGGAGAGACATAGGGACCCAAAGAAAGCAGCTGAGAGACACCCAGAGAAAAACAGAGAGACAGAGACTGATGATACCAAAAAGGGGAAGCATATTTGTTAGAGAACAATTTTTTTTAAATTTTTTGTTTATTGCAGTAACATTGGTTTATAACATTGTATAAATTTCAGGTGTACATCATTATACTTCTATTTCTGCATAGATTACATCATGTTCACCACCCAAATACTAATTACAACCCATCACCACACATATGTGCCGAATTATCCCTTTCACCCTCCTCCCTCCCCCCTCCCCTCTGGTAACCACCAATCCAATCTCTGTCTCTATGTGTTTGTTTATTGTTGTTATTATCTACTACTTAATGAAGGAAATCATACCGTATTTGACCTTCTCCCTCTGACTTATTTCACTTAACATAATACCCTCAATGTCCATCCATGTTGTCACAAATGGCTGGATTTCATCGTTTCTTATGGCTAAGTAGTATTCCATTGTGTATATATACCACATCTCCTTTATCCATTTGTCCCTTGATGGGCGCTTAGGTTGCTTCCAAGTCTTGGCTATTGTGAATAACGCTGCAATGAACACAGGGGTGCATGTATCTTTATGCAGTGGTGTTTCAAGTTCTTTGGATAAAAACCCAGCAGTGGAATAGCTGGATCATATGGTAGTTCTATCCTTGATTTTTTGAGGAATCTCCATTCTGTTTTCCATAGTGGCTGCACCAGTTTGCACTCCCACCAGCAGTGTATGAGAGTTCCCTTCTCTCCACATCCTCTCCAACACATGTTGTTTCCTGTCTTGTTAATTATAGCCATTCTGATGGGCGTGAGGTGATATCTCATTGTAGTTTTGATTTGCATTTCCCTGATAGTTAGTGATTTTGAACATCTTTTCATGTGTCTGTTGGCCATCTGTATATCTTCTTTGGAGAAATGTCTGTTCAGGTCTTTTGCCCATTTTTTAATTGGGCTGTTAGTTTTTTTGTTGTTGAGATGCATCAGTTCTTTATATATTTTGGAGATTAACCCCTTATCAGATGTATGGTTTGCAAATATCTTCTCCCAATTGTTAGGTTGTCTTTTTGTTTTGTTGATGGTTTCCTTTGCTGTGCAGAAGCTCTTTAGTTTGATGTAGTCCCATTTGTTTATTTTTTCTATTGTTTCTCTTGCCTGGTCAGACATGGTGCTTGAAAATATGTTGCTAAGACCGATGTCAAAGAGCGTACTGCCTATGTTTTCTTCTAGAAGTTTCATAGTTTCAGGTCTTACATTCAAGTCTTTAATCCATTTTGAGTTAATTTTTGTGTATGGTGTAAGGTAAGGGTCTACTTTCATTTTTTTGCATGTGGCTATCCAGTTTTCCCAACACCATTTGTTGAAGAGACTTTCTTTTCTCCGTTGTATGTTCTTGACTCCTTTGTCAAAGATTAGCTGTCCATAGATGTGTGGGTTTATTTCTGGGCTTTCGATTCTATTCCATTGATCTGTGTGTCTGTTTTTCTGCCAGTACCATGCTGTTTTGGTTACTATAGCTTTGTAGTATATTTTGAAATCAGGGAGTGTGATACCTCCAGCTTTTTTTCTCAGGATTCCTTTAGCTATTTGGGGTCTTTTGTTGTTCCATATAAATTTTAGGATTCTTTGTTCTATTTCTGTGAAAAATGTTGTTGGAACTTTGATAGGGATTGCATTGAATCTATAGATGGCTTTAGGAAGTATGGACATCTTAACTATGTTAATTCTTCCAATCCAAGAGCACGGAATATCTTTCCATTTCTTTGTGTCTTCTTCCATTTCTTTCAGCAATGTTTTATAGTTTTCGGTGTACAGATCTTTCACCTCTTTGGTTAAGTTTATTCCTAGGTATTTTATTCTTTTTGTTGCAATTGTAAATGGGATGGTATTCTTAATTTCTCTTTCTGCTACTTCATTGTTAGTGTATAGAAATGCAACTGATTTTTGTATGTTGATTTTGTATCCTGCAACTTTACCATATTCGTTTATTACTTCTAAAAGTTTTCTGGTGGATTCTTTAGGGTTTTCTATATATAAAATCATGTCATCTGCAAAGAGTGACAGTTTCACTTCTTCCTTTCCAATTTGGATCCCTTTTATTTCTTTCTCTTGCCTGATTGCTCTGGCTAGGACTTCCAGTACTATGTTAAATAGGAGTGGTGACAGTGGGCATCCTTGTATGGTTCCTAGAGAACAATTATTGAGAAGCAGGAAGATACTATGGGGATTAGCTTTGAAAAGTGGCAATAATTCTTCATGAAAGAGCAAAATTGAGAAAAACAATTTTTTTCTTTTGTTTACAATGAACCATATTTGGTATATTGTGTAACATTTCTTCACTAATGTTGCTTTACTCTCAAATAGGTAGAAATTTGAGTGGACAAAGAAGTCTTTTGACCACACAGCTACATATGAAAAGGCAGTTGAAAGGAAAGGACAAATGTTAGAGAAGAGTATTAGTCACAGACCAATTCTTGTAAAATTGCTACTTCTTTGTTTCTTTGCACTTTGAAGAGGATGAAACTCATTGGTTGAAATGACTTATCGTTGATACCTATTCTTTTGATAAATATCATAACAGGTAGGGAATAGAAACGTAGACTCAGTTACCATGACTGCAGCATACAGCTTATCTAATGGTGTTCATAGATCTTTGCTGCTTTTGTAGCTCATTAGAAGTTTTTAATCTCTATATTCATTTGTTTTGTCCTGAAAGCAAACATGAAGTTTCTAGATCAGAGGCAGAGTTCCTTACTTAGAGCATTAACTGCATCAGTTACCCATGTCCCCTTCTCCCCTTTTAGGACTATGCTATAAAAGCCAGATCTTATGCTGCACATGCAAAGGGGTTTTTGCATTACCGAGAAGAAATGATGAATCACAGAGTTTATATAGGAACTGCTACACAGCAGCCACCTCCTCCTCCTGAGAGATAGAGAGAGACAGACAGACAGACAGACAGAGACAGAGAGACAGAGATCTGATATCTCCAATATAAACAAATCTTCTCTGAGAAGAGAAAGGAAAGGTCCCTATTTTACAATCCTTTGGAATGTACATGGATAGCTCTGGGTTTCCTGCTTTGAAATATTAACATATTTCTCTCTGGAAGTCTCTGTATATTCACTCTTTAATTTCCAAGATTTGTCCTTTAACCAGGTTCCAGTTTTCTTTGCTCAGAAAGCCCTAATAATGCAGAAACATTAAAATACCTCTATGAGGTATGTATTATTATTTACATTAAAAATATAAAATTCCAGCCTTATCAAGTAATAATATTTATGGAATCAACAACCTTTAAAGTGGCTATTTAAAAATAATTGTTGTGTTATGAAAAGTGCTTGTTTTTAACAACCTTCATTAAGCTAAAATGCAAGATCTTTTAATATTTAAATTAAATTAATTTATAAGTGCATGTTGAATGGCTCTATATACTTGTTGTTCTGTGTGCATAAATCAAAATAATCCCTTTAAATACACCAAAAGAAAAAAGACCAGCAATTTGGTACCTCTTCGCAGAAATATTGCTAACTCCTGTTTTATGCACTCAAAAACTATTTATTAGTAATTTAGTTTGGAACACAATAATAGCACAAACAATACAGTTAAGATTCAATGCTATTTCACCATTTTCTCCAACAAGCTTAGCACCTGGTAACTATTTTCCTCTGTTATCAAAAAGCATGTCAGAGGAACTTAAACTTTTTCCAATATAAGAATTTTTAAAATATGAAATCTATCTTTTGAGTATTGGAAGAATGTGCATTAATAAGATTGAAAAAGAAAGCTATTCTTTTGTTTCCATGTCTATTTCCTCATAGTGCAATGATTTGCCTTGAAGTCAAGACCCACATCTGTTTCATTGTATTCCATTGAATTGACTTATTTATTTGGCACCTAATATGTTCCAGGCACCATGCTGGATGCTGGAGCTACTATCATGAGCAAAAGTGGATATGGTTCTCACTCTCTTTCGAAATTGTTGTCTAGTAGATAGGATCCAGTTATAGCTCTCTGTATGGGATAGGATATGCCCTAAGATGTTCTAACAAAGAGACCCCAAGTACAGTGACTTAAACACTTTTCTCTCCCATACAAGTCTGAGCTGCTGCATAGTTCCAGGGGTTAGTTCCAGTCTCTGATCCAGAGACTCAGGAATCTTGACAATGTTCTTGCCCACATGGACAAAGCCACTAGGCTTACATTCTAGTTTGTGGGAAGAGATAAAAAGCAAGTGAAAAGCAAGCAACCTATCTGTAAGGACATGTCCTAGAAACTGAATATTTCACTCCCTTTTCCATCCATCATCCTGAATTTAATCACAGGGTTACATCTGGCTGCAAGGGAAGCTGGGAAACATATTTTCTGCTGAATACCATGTGCCTGTCTAAACTAGGGAGGTTCTTATAACTATGAGGAGGAAGAGGATGGATCTTGGGAGACCATTAGTCTCTGAAACAGAGACTAATGGATCCCTTGATTCTGAACTTGTAGGTGCCCGGTAACTGGTAGATCTGAGGCTCATACTCAGATCAGCTGCCTCTAAATAGAGTGCACATTCTTCTTCCTTAGTAGTTCTCAAAGCATGGTTCCCTGGCCTACAGCATCAGCATCACACTCTCCTGGGAGCTTGTTTGAAATGCAAATTCTTGCATACCATCCCAGACCCAGCAACTCAGATACTCTGGGGCCTGAGCCCAGCAATGTGAGTTTTAACAAGCCCTCAAGGTGCCTCTGATGCTCACTCAAGTTGCAGAGCCACTGTCCTGCATTGATAGGATGGCACACAGCATATATTAAGACATTATCTATATGATACAGACACCCATAATCAAAGCTACCAATTACTGAGTGCCTATCATGTGCCATTCTCTGTGCTAGACACCATATGTACCTAGTCTCATTTAATCATCACAAAGGTCTGGCAAAATTGTTTTTATTACCTGTAATTTATAAATGAGGAAACTAAGGCTTAGAGAGGTTAAATTGCCCCTCACCCACACACCCAACGAGATTAATAATTAAATATGGGCAGGGATGATATTTTTAACTCATTTTGTCTAACTCCAATGACCATGTGTTTTCTAAAGCACTGCTTTTAAAAAAATACACTGCATTATAATATATTTGTTGAGAGGTATAGAAAATAAGAGTATTTGATAGTTGAAACACAAAATTTTCAGGACCATGAATTGCTTTCACATTTCCTCTAGTTATAATGTGTCTCTTAAAATGCTGCATTGGGGGCCAGCCCGGTGGCGCCGCAGTTAAGTGCATGCGCTCCACTGCAGCAGCCCGGGGTTTGCAGGTTCGGATCCCGGGCATGCACCGACGCACCGCTTGCTAAGCCATGCTGTGGCGGTGTCCCATATAAAGTAAAGGAGGATGGGCATGGATGTTAGCCCAGGGCCAGTCTTCCTCAAGAAAAAAAGGGGAGGATTGGCATTGGATGTTAGCTCAGGGCTAATCCTCCTCACAAAAAAAAAAAAAAATGCTGCTTTGAATTTAACAGCCTTCTTTTGATGTTGTTGGTGTATGCAAAACAGTATTTTGCCAGGAAAAAGAAATTGTCAGGTTTCTTTAAGTAATTTGTCTCCTCTGTTTTTGCTGTTTGTGGAACTGGGTAAGTGGTCTGATATAGAGACAGATGTGTAACCTTCACAGTTGAAGTTCCTCCCAGAAGGTCCTGCTTGAGAACTGCCATTGCCACACAGCTGTTAAGGAATGGGCTTCATCCTGAGTATATCCTAGAGTCTACATGGCCAGAAATATCCCCGTATCTCCAAATGAGGGGAGACTTGACTCTGGGATAAATTAAATACTCTGTCCTGTAGGTCATCACTTCAAGGTCACTAGGAGACCAGTTGACCTGTCTCTTCTCAAACAGTTACTGATGCGTGCACTCTAACATCTGGGTGTTAGAGTGTAGATGGTGAAACCTTACTACACTTTCTTACTGGACCTTTTGTTTTTATCTGTGGAGAGAGTGAGTCCTGAATAAACATTGCCCCTTAATAATTTGCCTAAAGTGGGTAGCTCTGGTTATTGCTAGGAGGAAGTAGACTGTTGTCAGATCTTTAGATTTTTCTAGAGAAGCAGGATATATGTATATCTGCTATACATATTTATACATTTGCAATACATATATATGTATATCTACATATATGTGTGTGTGTATGAAATCTAATATTGAAATTTTTGTAACTAATTCAATTATTTTAACACTGTGCAGGCAGAAATCTACATTTGTGGGCTGCTTGTATTTATTACATGTTTACTTTGCATTTTCTGTAAAATTTTGGTGATGAACTTTTAAAATTTACTCCCTTCAAGTTCACATATTTCTTTAGCATCATAATTTGAGTTAATTTTGTCACCCACCTGAAGTTCCCTTCCATTTGAGTGACAGCTTGTAGATTAAAAAGCAAATAAACAAACAAACCTGAATTTAAAATCTGCCTGGGTTGGCACAATGTACATAGTACCATATGTGCTAGTTGAGTGACCTTAGGTAGCTTACTTATAATCTCTGATCTTCACTTTCATTGTCAATAAAAGGAGCATAAATGTGCCCAGAACAATCTTTGGGTATATAGTAGATAGTTAATTCCTATATTTTACCCTCTTTAACTATGGCAAAAAGTCATGAAAAACAAAATGGATTTTCTCCAAAAATGTAAAGGAACTGGCAATATTTTTCTTTTTTCTCTCTCAGGAAAATAAAAATCTGACAAGTAATTTTGCAAAAACAATGCTATTCAATGAAATAATTATAAAAATAATAATAAATATGTCATTTATCATGTTAATTGATTTCTTTTTCTGTTTTTTTTGGTTGGAATTGCTTACATTTTTGTTGACTAAAAGGGAAGGAGAAAATAAGCTTCCAGTAGTACTATTTTAGGATTTACCTGTCCTTGGGCTCCAAAAGGGCAGGATTGCATACTGACCCTCTGGAAAAAGCTGAATTGCCAACTCCTGGCTGTTTGTATCAATATTTAGGTCCATCTGTTGATGCTTCAAGATAGTGACTTAATTCAGAGTCCTAAAACAAAGGAGCAAAGCAGATAATCTAGCTGGATTATCTGGATCATCAAAAGGATGAAATTTGTATTACTTTCTTGGTGGTTTATTTGTAATACCTTCATAATTAAATTTGTTTTTTTCCCATGGAACAATTAAAATCCAGATGGGTAGCTTCTCTTTGTCCTTGTTCCATATCAAAAATTGCAGTTGATTTAGAATGAAGTGAAAACTCATTGATAAGCAAGAAGACCTGAATGATTAAATTCACTACCCAAACTTTTTGACTTGAGGTCTATCTTGGTCAGCTTGGGCTGCTATAGCAAAATACCATAAATATAAACAATAGAAATTTATTTCTCTCAGTTCTGGAGGCTGGAAGTCTGAGATAAGGTTGCCTACATGGTCAGGTTCTGTGTCTGGTGAGAGTCTGCTTCCTAGTTAATAGTTGGCTATCTTCTCATTGTGTCATCATATGGCAAAAGAGGAAGCAACCTCTCTCAGGACTCTTAAAAGGACACTAATCCCATTCATGAGGGCTCCACCCTCATGAGCTCATCAAATCTTAATTACCTCCTGAAGACCCTACCTTCTAATACCATCACATTAGGTGGTAGGGTTTCAACATATAAATTTTGGTGGGACACAAACATTCAGTTCATAACAAGGTCTGTGGTGGACACACCCTTAGGTATCTCCCAATGAATCAAACTCTTGTATAGTCCCCTCCTCTTGGGTGCAGATGGAACCTGTGACTTACTTCTAGTGAATAAATTATGCCAACAGTGGTGGGATGGTCACTTCCTTGACTAGGTTATAAGACTCTGTCTTTTGAGACTAAGTGAGAAATTCTCCTGCTGGTTTTGAAGAAGTAAGCTACCGTATTGTAAGTGGGCCATGATCCTGTGACCTGGAGGTGCCCTCTAGGAGCTGATAAGAACCCCTGGCTGACAGCTAGCAAGGAAATAGGGGCCTCCATCCTACAATCACAGGGACTCAATTCTGCCAACAACCATGTGAACTCAGAAGAGAACTTTGAGTTCCAGAAAGTTTCTTCAGCCTGCTACACCTTGATTGCAGCATTGTGAGACCATGAGCAAAGGATCTAGCTAGACTATGCATGGACTTCTGACCCACAAAAACTCTGAGATAATAAATATTTGTTATTTTAAGCCATTAAGTTTGGGGTAATTTATTAAGCAGCCTGGAAAACTAATACAAGGTCATCTCATTTGCCCTGCTCAGGCTTCCTCAGTTACTCCTTATAAGTGGATGAGATTCTTGGAGGGATGATGTCTTGGAAATGTGTCAAACACAGCTATGTTCCCATGTCTGGAGGATTTTAGACAAGTTTATGTCTAATGGCTACTGAGTCATTAACTTGTGAGGACTAGAAGTATGTTTTGCATTGTTAAACTTTGCTGTAATTAGGAAGTTCAACACTTATTTTACTTAAATATACACTCTATAAGTTAGGGAGTTTCTTAACACAGAGCACACTGAGACAGAAATAAGTCTTGTTCAGACAGAGTTTTCCAAAGAATGCTGTGTACCTGGTTTTGTCCTTCCTCTAACAATTAGGGAGTTCTATTCAGTGAGGTATTTAGATGTAATAGTACCTGGACAGTTTGATGTGGGGTACTCTGATGTTTATAAATAATTAAATGAGAATGACTCAATACACACTATGAAAAAATAAAAGGATAAATACTTTAGTAATAGTTAATTTAAGTAACAAATCATAAAGAATACACAACAAATTTTGATGAAATATCCTATTTCTCCTCGTCAATTGAATGATCATGGACTCTAACATTTAGCATACGTAGATTTCAGTCTAGCCTCTGCCACTTTAGCAGTGTGACCTGAAGCCCCCAGAACTTTGCTTTCCTTATTTGCAAAATGAGGATAATAATACCTATATCATAGGATTATATGAGGTTGTGTGAAGATTAAATTTTTTAAGATAGTAAAATATTATGTAGTATAATTGGTACTGTATAGTATAATATACTAAAATATTTTATAGTATATATTATATATAATATATGGTATTATATAATATAGTATAATATAGTAAAATATAGTTTTTAGTAAGTATAGTTTTATAGTAAAATATAGTTTTGCATTGCAGAATGCAGTGTGTGACACATATTAGATGCCTAATAAATTCTGGTTCTTTCTCTTCCTCCCTAGGCCCAAACCAACACACACACTCACGTATACACTCACAAACATGTGTGCACACCCACACCCACAGACACATAAAACGACTGGTGAAAACTCTTTGATCTGGATAAAAACTTATTCTCTATTCTGGTCTGGTCTTGATATTTCTTTTTGTTTTTCTAAATGTGTATTATGCTTATCTGTTTTTCATTACATCAATATTATATCAAAAGATTAAGTAAATTCTACAGAGCTTTGTTTTCTCGCATCAGCTCTATCAAATATGTGGGTCTATACCCTTGTTACCCCAGGAATGGCTTCCCTTTGTGAGACGCCACGGCTCAATGTTAAGTTCTCTTTCCTGCATGCTGTGATTGGTATTCTTTGCTATCATGAGAAGAGAATGGTGGAATGGTGTTTTAAACTTCTTTTGGCCGGAAAGAGTAACTTTGAATGGTGTTTAAATTAAACACAGAACACCTCTTCCCCCCCAACAAAGATATGGACTTCATGACATGATTTCCTCAGGTTACAGTAGTTCAGGGGATTGATTATCCTGTGTCACTATATCTGAGGCATGTACTGTACCTCTTAGTATCTTGTTCAATGGTCGGGTATCTCATGTTCACCGTGGGACTATAATTTTTGTAATTTTTTATAAGATAGTAGCATCATTTTTTGTAAACAATATGCTTTTTTGTAAGATGGTTTCATGGTGCTTTCAAGTGAGTCTTGGTGAATAACCATGCTGAGCTTCACTTATATGTTTTAGTGTGGCTGAACTCTTTAGCACATGGGACAAGATCTTATAGAACCTGGGTCACAATTAAGCTGTGTGACTTCAGGTAAGTTAGTTATCTTCTTTAGGCCTAAATTTCCTCATGTCTAAATAAAATGAGGGTATTGGTTCAATGATTAAAAATCTTTCTTGCTAAAAATTCAGAGTCTTGATATGTAGACCATTTGCTATTTATAGAAATGCACAATATGCTTTTTCTTCCCTTTTGAAAATTGTTGCTGACAAGCACAGTGCTTTTAGCACTTTGCAAAGTATTTATTGTGCATCTGGTAGGAAGCAGAGCTTGAGAGCCTGGGACGTAATTACTAAGTCTCAAGTCTCCAGCAGCCAATAGTTGTGTGTGTGTGTGTATAAATGTGTGCACACACCCATACCCATATGTGTCTGTGTAAATTGCAGCCAGTTGGAATCTGAATGTGTACATAAATTTCCTTTCATTTGAATGATGAGGAAAAGATATAATTATTACTGCCAAAGGTAATATTTTTCCATTTTCCTGGCTTCTATTTCCTTTGAAAATCTGAAAAACCTGAACATTATTATCAACTTACAGATCAAATAGAAGTAATAGACTGGAAAATGTGTGTGTGTGTGTGTGTGTGTGTGTGTGTGTGTGATGGCAATGGATATAGGGAAGGGGATGGAGACTAATGTCATTTTGCAAAATTTGATGATTAATTGCTATTAATTGAAGTTTGAGTTAAACATTTTCAATCTAAAATTTAAAATTTATCTGACGAAGGACATTTTCCCTTCAGTGGCATGAATATATGGCTCTGTGGCTGGATAAATTAGTGGTCAAGTAAATATATAATTACACTTGATAACATACATAGGAAGGGATTGGTTATGAATCTAGAGCTAGAGATACTCAATTTTTTGAAAGGTTGACTTTTCAGGGAGATGGAAGATATCTTCAAATATCTGAAGACACCTGTACCAATAAATGAGTAAACTTACTCAGTTTGGCTCCAGAGAACATATGTAAGATTAATAGGAGTTGGATTTCAGTTCAGTTTAAGAAAGAACTTTATCAGAGTCAGAGCCATTCATCAATGGGTTGTCTTCCTTGTGAAGGCAGAAGCAATTGGTTACTGATAGTTTTTAAGCAAAATGGGGCTGGATGAATATCTCTTAGGGATGTTGTATTTTACATAGAATTTCTTCATTTGGTGGAATTTTGGATTAAATGATCTCTTAAGTTTTCTTCCCATTCTAAGTTATGTAGTTTTTTTGTTACCTTAGAGATGTTATTTGGAAGTTTTCAATGCTTTTAAGCAGAGAATCCCCTTCTAGAAGGTAGCTAAGGTAGTCTTATGTTTAGATTTGGAATGGGCTGTCTCCTCAACTCTTCACCACATTGTCAGTAAGGGCTGAATCTCAGATGGAGCCACATTGAAGAAGTCTGGTGCTACACTCAAAGTCTCAACTTAAAATTCTGACTAGATATGCTGGATTCATATATGTTAACACCCACAAAAAGAGTTTCTTTTTAAAGTTCAAATTTTTCTCTAAACACAAAACTGTAGCACATATCTAAGTCTGTGTGGGCTGCTATAACAAAATACCATAGACTGGGTGGCTTATAAACAACAGAAATTTATTTCTCACAGTTGTAGAAGTTGGGAAGTCCAAGATCTAGGCACCAGCAGATATGGTGTCTGGTAAGGGTTTCTGGTTCATAGCTGGTGCCTTCTAGCTATAACCTCATGTGGCAGAAAGGCAGGGGGCGTCTCTCTGGGGCCTCTTTTATGGGAGCACTAATCCAATTTCTGAGGGCTCTGCCTTCATGACCTAATCACCTCTCAAAGGCCCCACCTCCAAATACCATCACATTGGGCATTAGGATTTCAACATATGAATTTTGGAGAGACACAAACATTCAGACCACAGCAGCACATTTCTTTGAGAAAGGTCAAATAGTTTGTTCTAGCTATTGGTTGTACCCCGGAGACTGTTTTAGCTATGGGCATGTGTAATTTTATGTTATGGACAGAGCACACCTAGGATTTGCTGGGCCTTAAGCTTATAAAATTGGTGGTGGGGGGGGACCTTCTTTAAAAGTCACAAATATAAAATAGGAGTGAAAGCACATTATTTATTTAGAATGAAAATAAATTACATGGTGAGGGGGTAAAGATAAATAGGCAGAGCACGGAGGATTTTTAGGGCAGTGAAAATATTCTGTATGATACCAAATTGAGGGATTACCTATCATTATATGTTTGTCCAAAGCCACAGGATGTATAACACCAAGAATGAACTGTAATAAAAACTATAAATTTTAGGAGATAATGATGTGTGGACGTAGGTTCATCAATTGTAACCAATGTACCACTCTGGTGAAGGATGTTGATAATGGGGGAGGCTATGGGTGTGTAGGGGCAGGGGATATAAACGGGAAACTCTTTACCTTCCCCTCAGTTTTGCCGTGAACCTAAAACTGTTCTAAAAAAGTAAAGTCTTAATAAAAAATAAGTCAATTCTTTGGAAAACAATGACAATAAATTGCAAATTGAAAAAATGCCTACAAATACTACAAAATCATTAAATCCAGAAAAATAATATTTTTATTAATTAACTGATATAATACTCCTTTTACTTTATTTCCGGCTGCATACTCTTTGAATGTGCCTTCGTATGACAATGATTTTGTAATATCTTTACCTGTAGGGAAAATAGAAAGAAAATTTAGTCTCTCTCCTATCATGGTTGGTCGAAACTTATCTTTTATTATTGATAGTTGAGAAAGTATTTTTCACCTTCACAATTCATTACTGATAATGTCATATACACATTTAGAATTGTTGTCAAATTTTTGAAAAACTCTTTCTAGTTTCTTTTATATATGGGCTGTAATAGTTGAAAAAGTTGTTCACAGACTACCTTCTGGCTTTGTATCTTGTTTCTCCACCACTGCCTACATACTTACATACTTCCAGAGTCAGGCAGTGTTCATACTGTGATATAACTTCTGGCCCTGCCGCTTCCTGTCACAAGATTGGGCACTAAGTCAGTGGGCCCAGTGATAGCAATATTCTTAGAAATCATATCTACACCAAGAAAAGTTGCAGTAATTTAAATACATAAATCACTGTAAAACATATAATAGCCCGCTGAACCAAAATAAATGTATTCCTAACTTAATTTCCCCTTAGTCAGATTCCAAAAATGTCTGTAGCCACTCCAGTTCTACCTAATAAAAGGGGAAGTTGGTGAAAGGGAAGCTGGAGTATAAGGAGACAATGATCTTTAACCCTAGAAAATTTAAGTGTAAACAGCGTAAGACTTACTTTTTAAAGTCTTATATTATTTGTAAGTTAAAGGAATTGGAGTTGAGACTAAGATCAGAAATATTAGAGGCAAATTTTTGTTGAACTACATGCAAAATTAATCAGTTTGACTTCATAGTCTTGAAAATGCATTTTTTAATGACTATCATAGTCAATCTGTAGTTTCAAAAGTCATATTAGCTGTGAATCTTCAATAACATAAATACATTTGGTTAGATGTGCTTCTCAATCAAAAAATGTGTTCTGTTTGGGTTTTCTTTTCAACAGTCAATAAAGGGCAATATAAAATCATTACAAGAATAAGTGCTATACTATTCAATATTTTGTGTGTGTGTGAGGAAGATCAGCCCTGAGCTAAAATCCATGCCAATCCTCCTCTTTTTGCTGAGGAAGACTGGCCCTGGGCTAACATCTGTGCCTATCTTCCTCCACTTTATATGGGACACTGTCACAGCATGGCCTCACAAGTGGTGCGTTGGTGCGCACCCGGGATCTGAACCCAGGCCTTCAGCAGCCGAGCGCGTGTGCTTAACCGCTATGCCACGGGGCCGACCCCCTATACTATTCAATATTTTAACTCAACATGTATCAGCAATAAAATTACAGAAGAATTATATCCAAGTTTTATCTAAGTGTGAAGGATTTCATAAGTTGCTTATTAACACATTATTTGAGACCTTTATGGACTAGAATAATATCTTATCTTCTGACTAGAGGCAGAACAAAAATGAGGTGACCATTGGAGTTAAGTTCTATGTTGGTATTCCATTGAGTTTCTATTTGATAATTTCTGTCTGATCTGGTACACTTCAATTTATTTCATTACTCTTATCAAGTATTGTTGGCTGTGTTTTCCAAGTTAGTATTTCCAACCCTTATTTCATAATTTAAATGTGGTATTTTGATAGTCAGTGTCAGCATTCATGTAAAATGTGATTTGCATTGTTTCATAACTAACATGATTTAAAAATATTTAGTGGCAAGTAGAACACTTTTTAACATTAACGTTTTACATTAGTTACTGACCTATAAACAGGATTTATGCTGAAACAATTGACTAATTGCATTTTTGGCACAACATGCTGCCAGTAATTTGGTCATAAACTCGTGGGACCTCTTTTTTTTTTCTCATTTTCTACCTTGAAACTGCAATAAAGCTATAGTTTATGATACAAACTAGGGGAGAATTATAGTTCTTGTTTTAAAAATATAGCAACGAGTACAGATGCTAAGATAAATCTCTAGCTAAGTAGATATTTCCCTAACTGTGCTTTTCAAAACTAACATATTAGTCTTGACATGCAGTTTGGGTTTTAGTAAATCCTCAAATTCAATGCCACATTCTGCAGTGATAATTCTTCATGTTTGTTATTTTCTATATTTCTCCTTGACTCGCAAACTTTCTCTGTGCCTGTTAGCTAGATAATAAAAACAAAATAAGCAAAAATACCCACCAGAGCTTGTTTGTGTATGTTTTCAAATATCAAAATGAAGCTAAACTTACTATCTCAATTGAAATTTTTGTTTCTAGAAGGAGTGATGCATTTAGTTTGATATTAGTACCTTATTTTCAATAATTCTTCAACTCCACAAGGACCTACAATCTACGACTGCCATCATTTCTCTTTTCCTGATCACTCTCATGTACTCATTTTCCTGCTTATGCAGCTTAGATATTGTGCCTCGTATTATAATCAATCCCCTATATAAACTCTCAACTATCTTCTCTCTTCCTTCTTTGCAAAATTCAAATGCTGGTTAAATCTAACTCCTCAGCGCTAAGATAGATGAACGTGGCTGGAGAAAAACGTTCAGTTGTGTTGACTGTTTGCACCAAAATTCAAGACCAACGAGATTAAGTGGGCCTTTATTACTGTCCAAGATCTCGAATCCATTTACATTTCTACTATCCAAGGTGACAATTTTATCCCTTTACTCCTCCCTCAAAACTCTAGCACCTTCTCCATCATCCTCTCTCTCAGCTGATGACCTTGCTTCCTATTTCACTGCAAAACTAAAAGTTAACAGAAATGAACATGCACAATCTCCCCCTTCCACCACCATATCCACCTAAGCATTATCGTCTGAACCCATTTAATCTCCTTTCTCTGTTGCTGCTGTGCTCAGTGTTTTATCCTGTATAAACCAATCCCTACATTCGCAAATAGATTCCACTCCATTTCATCACCTCCAGCAATTATCTTCTTTGCCATCCTCCATATTTCCTTAAAATTAGACCTTTCTATTAGCATCTAGTATTTTCTTTTCTCATTTTTGACCTAACATTTTTAGTTTGTATTTTATTTCTCTATCCTGTATTCTGCAATACATTAGAGTATATTTCTGTAAGCCTGTCAGCTAGATAATAAAAACAAAACAAGCAAAAATTCTTTGAGTACAAGAAACTTATACTTTTTTGAATCTATCATAATAAATATTAGCAAGTTTTTCCTTAATTTTGTAACATATGACATGATCTATTAACATTTAAATTTAACTTTCTTCTATGAAGTCTTTTATCCAAATAAAAATATCCAATAAATAAAAATAGAGACATGGTAGATCAGTAAATTTTTGTTGAGTAAATAACGAGATAACCACATAACAGTCTTAAATGAACTTGATTTTCAAAAATGAGTATGAGTTCAAGTTAAAAAGAAATGCTGCAGTAGAATTCCATTTCCCTATAGTGCTTAGCCAAAAGACAAAGAGAGGTATTACTTTTACAATCCCAGAGGACACAGAATTTGTGTTCAAATGGTTTCACCTGTATATTAGTTACTGTGCCCCAGAATAAGATGATTGATAAAAACACACACATGCACATGCACATGTATACACAATGCTTTCATGTTTACCCGTGATACAGAAAGAACCTTTGTGAAAAGGGAATTTTTATTGTTAAAGTGAGCCTTGTACATTCTGACCTTTCTCTAAACTTGGCCTGCATCGCGAGAGTACATAAATCTCTTTTCTATTTTGTGCATATAAGTGTTGGGTGCCTCATGTTCCTAAACTGAGCACACATAAAACCACAAAAGCAGGATGCAGAGGGAGGGCTGTTAAAACAAGTTGGTCTGGAAATCCGTTTGGGGTCAGTAAACTGGTTGTTAATGACACTAACCAACAGGAAGAAGGTGGAGCATACAAGAGGTGGGCATGCATTTAGGAGTAAAATCCACGTGTACTTGTATTTGATTAGGGTGGTAGTTTTTCGATAGTTGTACATGTAGTCTCAAAGTGCCAATTTTCTATCACTGTTTAAAATTCTTCGGGGTATAGGTTATATGAGAAGAATACTATACAGACCAAACCTTGTCTGAATAATCTTCATGTTTGTTCAAAATAAACAAAGAACAACTAAGACCTGCAGAACTTACTGGCCATTTTTCTGGTTTTACCACGTTTATCAAAGGAATTGGTCTTGTCAAAAACAATTTTGTGATTTTTCTATGCTTTTAGATTTTAGCATTTCCTGGAAGCTCAGTTTTTGTTTCCTTTATAAACACAAGGAGAAAAGCATCCACAGGAGAGAATTCTATCCCCAGATCACTTGTACTCATTGTTTTATGAGAAAGTTATTTAACCATTCTCTTCCTCAGTTTCCTTAGCTCTACTATTTCACCAAATTTCTATAAAAATAAAGCAAATTATTGTTAATATCTGCCCATAAAATAAATGCAAATTGTAGTTATCATGAAGTGATTTTTCTATTATCAACTCTCTCAGTTATCTAAATAAATATTATTTAACTATTTGTTGACCAAATGTATAAGTGGGTGAAAGAATGAATTTCCTGTAAAATTAGACTCAGAAAGGCTGCAATCTTACTGGAATGGCTTGCAAATATGAGTAGTTTTCTGCTTTAATAATAGGGATAATAAAGAAAATGAAGAAAATTCTAGTAATTTCTAGAAAAATTGAAGGAAAATTGAGAGATCTCAGAGTGTCACAGTCATATGATATCAGTTACCTCTTAATTTCAAATGTACATTGTACTCCTATATATTTATACTAAAAATGTTTAATCTTTTATTTTGAAATAACTTCAAAATTGAAAAGTTTCAGGAATAGTAAAAATAATTATAACAGTATTATAATAATATGTATTTCATATGGTTTTAGTGAGGATCAAATGAGTTAGTGTACATAAAGTATTAAGAACTTTAGAAGAAAATGAGTGGGAGAAAAGTGCTTAGAACTAATAAATACTGGTCGTTATTATTAACTTCACCTGAACAATGGGGATAAGAGTGCCTATCTTATAAGATTCTTGCATGCATAAAACTTAGAAATTTAGGAGTTTTCCAGCCTAAATTAATGACAGCCTGTGCTACATAAATAAAACTTCTTAGTAGAAGAAACCCAATCCCATTTTCTAGGATTACTTGAATAACACTACAATAAAATAAAAATGGCCCCTGTGTAGTTCTTTTTTGACCTAGAGTCGACAATTATATCCAGTCTTCCTATTTGGGGGTTTACCTAGGCTTTGCATCAATAGCTATCAATGTGAGGATGAATCTAGTTGGTCTTTGCTAAAGTGAATCTGGTAAACTATGTGATATTAAGAAAATATTTACTGGTAGAAGAAAATATAGTCACATTATTGTTGTATAGAAAATGCTAATAAAATTTTGGCAAAAAGAAAACAGCCTATTTGTTCATCTCCAATTTGTCAAACTGGAGTCTTTGTGCTTCAGAGTGGGGGTTACACAGGGAGGGGTCAGCTGCAGCATGCCAGGAGTACTCAAAGCCCGTGATAAACATGGCAGGTCTTCCCGGAACTCAAATTTCATGTGAAGACTGAGGGTTGATGGGGAAATGAAATTTCATGTTAAAACAAACGTGGATATATGAGGGATTTTACATGAATTTAAAAAATGAAGCATATGACTTCAAAAATATTTTTAAGGTATTTGACTCATATTTGTAGAAATCTGAGACCTATAAATTCACTCTGCTCTACCATCAGGAGTACTTCAATCATCAATTGGTTTACTTGTTTAACAAATACTTAGGGTCAACTATGTGCTAGACACTGTACTATACTCTCTATGCAAAGGTGAGCAAAACTCTCATTGCAGCATTATTTACAATAGCCAAGATATAGAAACAACCTAAGTGTCCATTGATGGATGAATGGATAATGAAAATGTGGTATATATATAATGGAATATTATTCAGCCATAAAAAAGAAAGCCTGCCATTTGCTATAACATGGATGGACATTGAGGGCATTATGCTAAGTGAAATAAGTCGGACAGAAGAAGTCAAATACTGTGTGATCACATTTATATGTGAAATCTAAAAAAACCAAACTCGTAGATACAGAAACATTAGTGGTTGTCAGATGAGAGTGGGTAAGGGATGGGTAAATGTGGTCAAAAGGTACAAACTTTCAGTTATCAGATACATAAATTTGGGGGATACAATGTACACCATGGTGACTATAGTTAACAATACTGTTTTGCATATTTGTAAGTTCCTAAGAGAGTAGATCTTAGAAGTTCTCATTACAAGAAAAGAAAATTTGTAACTATATGAGGTAATGGATATTAACTAAACTTGTTGTGGTGATCATTTTGCAATATATACATGTATCAAATAATTACATCGTACACTTTAGTACAATGTTATATGTCAATTATATCTCAATAAAACTGGAAAAAAATAAAGATGATCAAGACTCATGTGGCTCCTGACCTCATGGGACGTAAAATCAAGTGGTGCAACAGGGTGTTTTTTTAAGTTAAGCTAACAATTTTCATAACAATTTTATGAGGTTCTATTAGTTGTTTTATTAATGCTGTAATACTCAAGAAATTTTCTTAACAAGTGCTACAGATAAGCAGGATTCTCAGACACAAAATAATGTGGTAGGGATAGCCTAATTTAGATATAATAAGACTGTGAGAATATAGATTGTAGAGAAGCGAGAATTAATACAAGGAGACCACTTAAGGGGCAGTCACTGTAGTCCATGTGACACATTGTAATAGAAATGGAGTTAGAGTCAAGTGGATCAATTTGAAAATATACATCAGAGGTAAATACAGCCCTTCTTCATGGATTGGATGTGGGGAGGAGGTGAGAAAAGAAAAATCGAGACAACTTGTACACTTGAACAAATGGGTGTTTAAGGGAAAGATTGGAGGAGGGCAATTTAAGGTTAAGAGAAATCAAAGGTTTGTTCAGTTTTGGGCATATGAATTTTCAGATGTTTCTGGGACGTCCCATGAGAGAGGTTTAATAGACAGTTGTACATGTGAGTCAGGAGCATTGAGAAAGACATCGTAGCTAGAGATAGTATCTTGCCATTTGTGTAACAGCAAGATTTAAAAATATGCTGCTCAGTTTATTTAAACTCTTGTTCTTTAGCTTATATAATGCCCTTTTCCTAACATATTTAAAGCTCTGGAAATAAACATTTAGCAATAACAAATATTATTTCATGCAACAAACATGCAAGGGATACAGAGCTAAATCCTTCAGGATTTTGGCTATTAAAGAGCACAACTTTGAGGATAAAAAAATGCAATAAAAGGCAATATATGATAGGTATACCATAATGTAATACCTGCTGTACACAGGGTTGATAGGCCTCAGAATCGTCTTGATGGCACTAACAACAAAATACCACAATGGTGGTACAAATAAACTGCTACAGAGATAGAATTCAACTTCATAACTATCAGCCCAATTATCAGAGTAGGGGAAGCGAATAAAGAAAAGATAATTAGTACACAGAGAAGGACAGAGTAGTAACAAAGGAAAGAGGTGCTGGGGTGTAAACAATAGCTATTATACATTTTTAGATGTATATGTTGGGAGGTGTTGGGGGTCATTCATATTTAGCAGGGCTGCACCAGCTGTCTGGCTAATGGAGAGCATCATAAAGCCAGCAACACTGTGCTGGGGCAGGCTTGGAGGAAGAGAGAGAGAGAGTAGGCCCAGGGGCTGGGCAATGAAGTTTATTTCTATCATAATTATATGTTCTGTGTGCAGGAACCATTTGTGATTCCTGTGGGTCACTTAATGGAGCTCATCAATTTTGCAGGTGTCAAGAAATAGTACCAACCTGTGCGCCAGAGGAACATCTTACTGTCTTTAGTTCATTAATTTTAGACATAGCACATTCTTACTACAAGGCCAATTTGAGAGTCACTGTTTCAGAGTCGAGCTACTTGCACAAATAAAGATGGTGCGCTCCATAAACTTCCACTCCTGAGCTACCTCTGACATCATCCAAGTTCTGATACTCACCTAAGTTACTATGTAGATTTATAAGGAGAATCCTGTTAAAATAAAACTACTAAATATTAATCATACTTTGAATTTTATTGCCAAGAAATGGCCAAAGGTGGGCATGTGGCAATAACCCTAGAAGAGCAGGTCCTCGCTTCTGCCTCTTCCCTCTTCTGGAAGCGATGTGCAAAAGCCTCTTCAACCAGGGGCACGGTGGCCATGAGCAACAGGGACCATATCATTTATCTCTAAACTGGGAAAATTTTGACAGTGAAAGGGCACACTAAACTACACTAATGGATGTAAAAATAGTGCTATTTAAATTTGTTTTAAATTAACTTAATTCTTAAAAATAAAATAAAAATACAAATAAAATTTAAAAATTTATTTATATCGATAACCTAAATATTAAAAGTATAGCAGAATAATTATTCCTGATACACCCTCGTGTATTTCAATCAACTGAAATTTCCTAGCCCTATCTGTCTGTAATACAATTTAACTGGTATTTTTCTGAAAAAGACATTTTTTTAATGTGATTTTATTATTTTTAATTTTTTATGAAATTTCTGGATATCTTCAAAATTGCGTTTTATGGTTACTAAATTTGAAATATTGACACCTTCAATATAGATCATATTATTTTTATTTGTAAAATAGTCTCTAAAGGGCTTATGGACCTGGTTAGAAGAAATTCTGCTAGATTGAAAGTATCCTCAATTCTAATTTATTTTCGTATTTCAGCCCAAGTGTTTCAGCCCAGATTTTTTCACAGAAACTGTGTCCCTCATCTTCATTTAGAGTTCCTTTATCCAATGCATAATTTTATAAAATAGAACTTGTCAAGTAGGTTGCCTATATTTATGTTTTTTAATGGTTTGTCTGTTTAGATGCTGAAAAATTATAGGCCATACAATCATATTCCAATGCTGTACAGAATATAAATATTCTGAAATTAGGAACTCCATCAAATCCTATACATAATACAAATATATCCTAAAATTAGGAACTCTGGCAAAAGATTATTGCCATAAATTAAATTAAAATATTCTAACGCACATTTATGGAATTTCAAAATTAAATCTTGTCCTTTCTTTGAGAACTCATTATTTGATTTGATTTGTTCAGTTCCTTTCTTGCTTCAGTTCCTTCCAGACTATTTCAATGTGCTTTTTTTTTTTTGTGAGGAAGATCAGCCCTGAGCTAACATCCGTGCTAATCCTCCTCTTTTTGCTGATCAGTGTGCTTTCATTTGCATATAATAGTAGCTATTCCCTAAAATTTTCAAGAGCTGAGGTATTGGGGTACTCCATTTACTGAATACTATGATTAAAGATTTCCAAGTGATTTTCCAAAAAAAAAAAAATGCACCCAAAATTTAGAACTTATTTACAAACAGTTCTTCTTCAATCAGAATTATGAGGGGTGCCAAGAAAATGCCGATTGCATGGCTGAAGCATCTTTACTTTTTTGATTCAACGTCAGCTTTGTCTCCAAAATTTTGTAATAAAGTGATTCTAACCATGTGTGTATAAAAATATTTACAAATTTTGGTACCTACCTACAAATTCTATTTTCTTACGGAGATATATTAACATATAACATTATATTAGTTTCATTATATTAGTTTCAGGTGTATACAATTTCTATTTTGATTTGTAGAATATTGCAATTTGTTTGGACCCAAAGTGAACTATATTTGCATTACAACCAATTCAAAGTCCATTTCTACTCCATAGGTTTCTTAATTTGGTGAGAACATTGTTTTTAGTGTGATGATGTTCTCCAAAATATTTGTGTTTATCACTGAAAAAATAAGTAATGTCTTCAATGTTGACATTTTTAAGTAAAATTACAATAATTTTCACACTGTTGTTAGAAGTTTCACCTTTGATAGAATAAGTTTTACTTTGAGTCATTGAACTGGATAGAAAATCAAATTATTCTTGAAAAGCACTGACTTAATATTTGAAGCATTCGGTAGAATGATCTAAAGCAGGCATAATTTAAATGCATACAAACTTCTTTTTCTGCTAATGGAGGAAAAACATGAACAGTTGTTGCTTAACTTTTTGCACATATCTTAAAAAACTTGGAATTGATAATGAGCAAAATTAATTTAGAAGAACATTCATTTGATCTAAATGAAAAATCATAGTTCAAGAGTGATGTGTAAGTGCATCTTTTACAGGTCCCTGTGCTAAATCATTGTCTTTGGGCACAGTCTTCTTAAAATAATTATTAACTTTGAAATAGATACTAATGTTCCTTTAGGAGAATCATGTTCTGGTTTTCATTTGGTTGTGCCCAAGAAAACACAAGAAATGGAAATTCGGTATATAATATTTTAATTAAATATGCAATCTCGATTTTATTTATTTTTGTCAAGAGTTTTACTGTAAAGTTAAAAAGCTTTACTAAACACTAAGAAAGAAAATAATTATAGATTATGCCACACAAATGGCAAAATCAGTACGGCAAAGATATTCTGACTACTCTCTATGTGCTCCCTTGATGCTTTACAGCAGGCTGACCAGCCTCTGTACCCGCACCTACTTCATTTAAGCCTAACTGTAATTTCCCAAGTTTCCAACTTATGCTATAGGATAGCAGCCTGGCAGCATTGTGGATTTTCTAGGTTAAAACATGGACTAGATCATACATTGGTGGTGCACTGATTGGTCATTAAGGGCAGCAGGGTGGACACGAGACAACTTGTCACAAACATAGAAGAGCAAGAGAGGCAGCTCCTGCGTGCACCCTATGACCCCATCTCACTGAGATGAAGCAGTTCCTCTATGGACGTCTTCAATTTCTTCTCCAATGCCATCATCCTGATTTCCAAGAATATGTTTGCCTTGTGCCTAGGGCAGCCATCTTCTTTACGATCATCTGGTTTCTGTGGTGCTGAAATTTTTTAGCTGGTCCCATGTTCTTCATTAAGGTGGTAAGTCTTCATGTGATCTCCCCTGTCACTGGTTTGCTGAAGGGCTGTAAAGTACTAGTTCAATTTCTAGTGTTTGGAAGGGCTGCTGCTTTTGATGCTGTCTTTGAGGGCTTGGCTTCTGAGCCCCCTGGTGTCCCTGCTTCAACTCTGTTGTCCCTCAAATACAAAGTGGGTTTGATTGGAATCTCTACAACTAGGCTTGATCATCTAGGTTAGTTTGTTGCACAGGTGAAATGGCTTTTCTTGATGTTGAGCTCTGAGAATACAGCCACTTTCATCCACAATTGGACCCTGCCTTTTGCTTGGGGAAAGATGCAGGCAAACTCCACAGCTTGTTGCTGTATTTGGCCATGAGTTACTGCTTGTCAGATGTTGTATTCCCCAGAAAATACACTTTGAGATGGTGAGTGCGTGCAGGAGATTTATTAGGGAGTGCTTTGGGCGTTAACAGCTGTGGAAAGGAAGGGAAGGAAGCAGAGGCAGAAGTTCAGCTGCAGTGCAAGCTCCATGAAAGCCTCAGCTGACCCTGGTGGGAGTTCTGAAGATGAAATGAGCCTTCCCAGCTGTCCTTAGTTGGGGTGAAGTGCCCAGGCTTTTATAATCAGTCATTGAATGAAGGCTGCCCATGAGAAGAGCTGAGGTTACACCAAAGGGGGCTGAGGGCTGGAGGCTGTCTGCCAGGAGCACTCCCTGCAGCTGGGATAATAAGTCTTTTGTTCCTGAAGGGGGATCTTAGCAGTGCATCACAGCACCTACACTTCCCCTGATGCACTACTGGAGTTCTGTTATTGGCTTTTTTTTCAATACGCCGAGAACCAATTTTCAGAAAATCAGAAGCCAAAAATGCCTAGGGTGCACAAGAATTATAATGTGTCCCTGAAACCTAGATATGCCTACATCTTGATTCTCTGTTATGTCATATAATTAACATCTTTATTATTTAAGTCACTATTAGTCCAAATTCTATTAGTTATCATCAAAGGCATCCCTAACGAAATATAACCAAACTGATACAGACAAGCAATTCAATGACAAAAATTTTTTTGATTAGTTAATCAAAAAAATCAACTGTTGACTTTTGATGGGGTCATTTGGGAAGACCTCTACCGAGGAGGTGATATTTGGGCTGAAACCTGAGTCACAAGATAGAGTTGGGCGAGTGAGGATATGGGAAGAGCATTCCTGGCAGAGGAGCAACAATTGTAGAGCCCTGAGGCAGAGGGGAGTTTGGCAGGTTTGCCAACAAGGTTCTCAATGGTGGAATCAGTGTCTCAATAGCATCTCTAAGGACTGTAATGTCTGGGCATGAAAGTGATATATTTGAAGGCACTGGGTAGAGATTTTTTTGATAGCTTTCAACTAAAGTCCAGGCCTTTGGAAAAGGTCAAAGTGAGAATATGTGAATATGGGAAAAGAGCAATGAAGGGTGCAGTGTATATCTCAGGAAGGAATTTGTCATGGCAGGCTATGGCTTAAGATGCTCCAATGATAACTTTTTTTTATTTTTATTTTTTAAGATATAAAGTTCTTCTCATGATACCTAGGGATTTTTTTGTTTGTTTTGTTATTTTTTTTTTGCCGACAAACATGTTAATATGATAAGGAACATTTTAGATGTGAAAGGGAAAGGAAACAAGAAAAATTATCAAATAAATGATTATGACTTAGGAAGAAGAATATCTGTGCAAGAGGTTGTCTGTAATTGTCAGAAGGAAAAAAAAACTGATAAATATGTTAAGAATAAGACTTTCCCGCAGGGACGTGTGTGTGTGTGTGTGTGTGTGTGTGTGTTTATATAAATACGTTCAAGGAGGTAAAGATAGCTTTATAGCATCATAAAACTGGATTAAGTGACAGGAGCATAACAACAGAAGGCTATAGCTTTCTTTTATGAATAAACTTGGTAGAAGTGGAGGTGAGTTAGTACTATGTGTCAAGAAATTGCTGGAAAGTTGCTGGAAAATCTTCATATAGATTTATCTCCTTTTTCAACTGCATGAAGATAAAAGGAAGAGAAACTACTGAAAGAAAGAAAATAAGATTCTATGGACCAAGACTCAAAAAAAAAAAAAAGATGACTCAAGAGTAATGGAAAACTTTCAGACATTAATTTGTGACTGTACAGCATCAGTGATGCCAATTTGCAGATGTATTTGCTAAACTGCTGCCAGTAATCACTGAGGAATTACAGAAAATGGGAAAGATTGTAGTGTCAGCCAGGGTTCATGGCAGGAGACAGAAACATTTTAAGTAGGCAAAGATTTAATACAGTAAATTGGGTGCTTGCAAAATCATTGGAAGGCCTAGAGAAGTGGGCTTCCTGGAATGACTCCCGGACACTAGAGGGCTGGCTCACCAGGAGAGCTCCCACGTCTGAGAGTATCCTCGAACCACTGAGCTTCCAGAATACATGATTGTAACTGAGATTTGGGAATCAGAGCTGGAACCGTGCACTCGTTACTGCTGCCGTTGCTACTCCTTCATGCTGCTGACTCTGGCCTGGAATGTGGAGTCCACTGCTGCCTCTGCTTCAACCCCCTTCTCACCCAGGAATCTGGAGAATGACATGAATCACTGCTTCGGAAGAAAGTCTCACATATCCATGAGACCTTGCTTGCCAACCAAGAAATATTAGAAAATGACCACTTCACTTTTGCCTTACAAATCTCTCATATTGCTTCTGCATGGCGGGACCGTATTGGAATCCAGAGTGCTAGCCTCAAAAGCACCTGGGAATTGCACATTTAACTCTCAGGTCTCTTCAGTGCAGGAAGGCGTGATACAAGAAGGTAAATGGAAGTTCAGTGAACCAAACCACAGTGTTCCATACAACTCCAGACAGGCGAATGTCCTTATTTCCTTAGAGGGAAGAAAGAGGTTATAAGGGACACCTGCTGAGCTCGATATTAGTCCCAGTATTGGTTAGAAAAGATATCCTGTGAGCCACTAAGAAATGATGTAGCGATCACTGGGGATAGGGGGTTCATTAAAAATAAGTCATACTGGGTAGCTTATTAAAGTAGTAATAGAGCTGCGTGACTGTAATGTATCTAGACTTTTACAAGGCTTTTGCCCCAAACTTTTATATCATGGGACAAACTTGCAAGATTGGTCAAGATGGATTTGTAATTAGTAAAAGATTAAAAACTGCTGATTATTAGATACACATCCAATTATAGCATATGCCATAGGAATTCATATTTTATCCTGCCCTGCATTACACGATGACTTCAGCAAGGACATAGATTTTTAAAATAGCAGTAGTCATGATTTACTGAGTGCTCACCCTAGGTGAGGCACTATAGATACATTACTACCACATTTACTCCTTACAACAGTCTTGTCAGGTTGTTATCTCCATTTTAAATATGAGAAAACTGATGCCAGAAAGTTTAAGTGGCTTGCCCATAGCTCCACATCTAGTTAGCAGCAGTGCTGAGATTTATACCTAAAATTGCTTCAAGGAAGAGATACCAGAAGGAGGGAGAACGGCACAACATTTCTAGGAGAAACTGGCTAGAATCTGCAAAGAACCCAGAGGGTGGCATTTTCTGTCATGCCACGTGAAGTTAGAGGCTGGCCCACTGTCTTGCAGGATCTGGTCAGTATCTCAGGGGCTTTAATTCACATTGACAAGCCTCACATATAAAACCAGATGCTGGCTTATTAAGTTATGAGAAATGTAATGGTCAAGCTGACCAAATATGGGCAATATTCTTGCATGCAGAATTCTGAAGGAGAGCTTGATGAGCAGAAAGTTGACTGCAGAGGATAGAATCAGCCTGAGGAGACGCTGATCAGAATGCTAACTGGCTGTAGTCTCTGACAGTCATGAGAGGGATGTAAACATCTGCCTGGCTGACTGGATCCCTGGACCTACCTGGGAGGGCACTTTCTTGTTTGGCTAGGCAGTGCCAGAATTTGCCTCTCTGACTCATTTCTAGGCCCACATGACTGACTGTTATTCTTGCTTTAGATATTTTAATGACCTCAGCTAAGTTGTTTCAGCTTAAAATTTAGTCTTTCTCTTTAAGGTGACTGTTCTGATCAGTTTCCTGCTGATACAATTTCTTAACTTCAGAAAGCAAGTGTAATTCCTGTATTTCCAATTCACTGTTGTCCTTGTGAATGACCCATATGATGTAGGTCCATTTGACTCTTTCCTTTACCTGTGCTGTTGCTGGTAGGTTAACAAAAACAACACGAGAACAGAAGATGAATGCTGACATACAGAATTTAAAAGCAGTGCAAGTTTTTTAAAAGACAGTATTTTTAATTACTATAGGCTCACTGTGAGTCAATAGTGTATGGTGTAATTATCAAAGAAGCCAGGACAGACTTAGCTGTATTAACTGTGTCAACAGAATGAATGAGCGAATGAATGAATGAGGGAGTTGATAGCCCTACCCTAATCTTCACTGACACTCCATCCCTAGAGCAGCAATGTTTACTTAGTTTGGGGTCCACATTTTCAGAGGATATCGACAGACTGGAATATATTCAGAGGAAACCGACCAGATGGTGATGGGACTTGAAATCACATTCTGACAAAGGGTGGTGGGACACTGGTGATATTTAGCATAAGAAAGAAAAGACTTAGGGGAAAAATAAGGAAAGCTAGGAGTTATTGAATGCTTATTGAGTGCTTATAGAGTAGGCCAGGCATTGTGCTCAGTTCTTTAATGGATTTCAAACATTATGGGTCTCTTATAATGAAAAGGGAATACTTATTTTGAGTTGCCCTGGAAGGCAGGGCTGACAGTAGTCGATAGAAATCACAAGACAACTTTGCTTATCAGAATAATGACATTTCTAACTCCCAAAGCTGCCCAACAACAGAATGAGCTGCCTTGATGTTAAAGGGGTCCATGTTTTTGGAGATGCTCCAGGAGAAACTGGTCAAACTTTTGATGGAGATATTTTGGAGAAAAAATAAGTATTAAATGGAGGCATGGACCAGATGAACTCTAAGACTTTGTCCAACCTTATCCTGTGAGTCTATCATTATCTTACAATACAGTAATCCCTTTCTTTATCTTTTAGTTTAGTGGCATGAGCCCTAAATTGTTCATGTCACTTCCAATTCAATACATTAATTATAGGGGACACTGGTTGATGCATTCCTTCCTGGCAACTAAGACAAAATCCAGCATGACCTGAATTTGCAGGGATGGGTAAAACATTTTGTGAGTGGGTCGTTAGGTATAATAGCAAGAAGAGACTCACTTCCTCATTTGATCCCCAGACCCATGTATTCTGAGTATGGGAGAAACACTACTGTATATTGATTGCTTTTCAAAGTACACAAAATTATCATTCTCAAATAGTTTGAAAGCTTCAAATGTTAGTAGCATTCATTTCTGTCTGTGTATTTAAATGCAGTTATTTATGCTTCTGAAATCCCCTCTGGTGGCTTTCCTTATTTTGAGCTTTGTTATTGTTAATGAGTGCACTTCGAGCATCAACCAACCTGTGTATTCATGGCAATTAACGTCACACCTTAAAAACTGGTTCCTGTGAATAGAGAAGGAATGAATGTCCACTTAAAATAACCAAAGTACAATGGAGTTTTATAGCTATAGAAAACCTAAATATCACATACTAGTAGATGAGAAATTCAAGCCCAGAGAGATTAAAAAACTTGCCACAGTCACATGGCTAAGGAGAAAGTTGAGCACTTTTCTTTCCTCTTTTGATCCCCCACTCACTGATGCAATTCTTGGCAAGATATTCTTCCTTTCTTCTTTTCCTAGCAAGTAGAATTTTTTATACTAGTCACTCTTATATCTTTATTTACAGCCTGATTGACATGTGACCTGAGGAGAAGGTAACTAAGTAGGATTCCAAAATAGTCTTTTTTTTCCCCACTCTAGTTCAGTAGGCAGGAATTCTAAGGGTTCCTTTGTTTTTGTTTTTGTTTTGTGGGGAAGATCAGCCCTGAGCTAACATCCATGCTAATCCTCCTCTTTTTGCTGAGGAAGACGGGCTCTGAGCTAACATCTATTGCCAATCCTCCTCCTTTTTTTTCCCAAAGCCCCAGTAGATAGTTGTATGTCATAGTTGCACATCCTTCTAGTTGCTGTATGTGGGACGCGGCCTCAGCATGGCCGGACAAGCGGTGCATTGGTGTGCGCCCAGGATCCGAACCCGGGCCGCCAGTAGCGGAGCAGGCGTGCTTAACCGCTAAGCCACGGGCCGGCCCAGGGCTCCTTTGTTTTTAATTCTGGATTACTCTTGGATCTCTGCAGTGCTGCGTACGATGCTGTTCTTGACAGAAATGTGGCCATTAAGAAGCTCAGCAGACCCTTTCAGAACCAAACGCATGCCAAGAGAGCTTACCGGGAGCTGGTCCTCATGAAGTGTGTGAACCATAAAAACGTGAGTTGTTATTTTTAAACCTCTGGCAGTGGGAGGTTGTGAGATTGGGGAAAGAAAAGCAGTATGCTAACTTGAGTAGGAAAGGCTTTCTTTACTTTGCAATTTTTGCCTTTTAAGATTGTTTATCCTCCCATATGCTACATTTGATTTCATTGTCCTCACGGTAGCTTTCTGCTTAAAAATCGTGTAAAAACCATATGGCATGGAGGGGATGAATTTGATTGATATTTCCCTGCTATGAAATTAACCGTATTTGGTTATCTTGCTCCAGATTAACCAGAGAGCTTCATGCTTTTCCAAAATAAAACAAACAAAAACAAAAAACAGAAATGTCATACAGAACAATATGCTATATTTCTTTATAATTTAAATTTAATTAGTAACAGGTGAAGATTTTTATCTCCTTTTTCTTTTAGCGGTAGTCTGGCAGTGGCCTCCAAGTGTTCAGCACACACACTGGGCTTCGGCATCTTGTTTTTTGTAGGGTTGGGCAAACGTGCAGAGACGCATCTGCAAAGCACTTCAGAACAGGGTCATCAGGAACGTTTCTCACTGGAACTCAGTACACCACTTCTTAATGGAGTGATGGGACACCGTTACAGGACTTTCCTCACTTCGGAGTATAAGCTTCTTCAACCACAGGCAAAGGCCTCTAGAAATCTTTCCATGCCCCTGTTCTTCTTAGTAAGGATAAATGGGTGATAATTCATGATTTTAATAATGACTGTTATTAATAAATAAATTATAATAAACATAGTACTTGTAATTATTACATATAAATATATAATAAAAATAAATTATAGATCATTATAATAAAATTATAACAATAATAACTGTCATAACTCCCTACAAAGTTTTTCTTAAGTATGACAATCACACAGAATATATGGAATTATCAGTGCAGTTTAAAAAACAAGTGAATTCATCATAAGGCTAACCATCTATCAGTGAAACTAAGAGAAATCAAACGTATGAGTGTTTAGTTGAAAGATATTTGAAATACAAATATGTGGATTCAGGCCCATGACAGTGCTTCTCTTTTCCTCTGTTACTCGACTCCAGCGACTTTTTAGTTTAGCCATTTGACAAATATTTGTTAAATGAATAAAATGTGCCAGGTATAGATCTGGATGCTCTAGGTGCCAAGAATACATCAGTGAAAACAACAGAGACAAAGCCCTGCCCATGTGGAGCTCATGTGAGAGAAGGGCAGTCTACAAAATCGATAGGTAAATGTATAGGGTATAGATAGTGATAAGTGCTATGAAGCAAAATAAAGAAGGGAAATATAAAATTCTGGTCAGTGCAGGGTCAGCAGGGAAGGCCTCACTAGGAAAGGGAAATTTTATTAAGTATGTACCCATGTCTAATTTGACCATACAAGGAATATACTACTTCTAGAGAGGAATATAGAAGTGATAGAAAGGATGATTCCTAAGAAAAGTCATTCTACTAAAGCAGTTTGTTCTTTCAGTATGTTAAATACAAGCAGGAGCAAGATTAACCACATGACAAATGCAATCTATTTTTATGATAACAAAGAGGATGAGAAATACCGTGTGCTGTGGAAGATGGGTGGATACAAGCAATGTATGGAAAGTTTTGATAGTCTGCGATTTCATATATTTATATTTCCCTACTCTTCCTTCCAGGCCCTATAATGCAGTAAATATGTTGTGGAGAAATTCCCACTTACTTGGCCACTTTAAGGGGATCATACTCCCCCTGCCCTTGACTGAAATATGGGGGTTCACATTTATACCTAAAAAAGAATTCCAAATTGAAATGATAATTTGTAAATGGCACCCTACCTGCTACCCCCCTTTTCTGTGTGTATGTACATATATATGTATTCATGTATGTGTATAAGTCTATGCAAATAAATTTCTGGTACATGTTAGCAGAGAGGAAGTTAACTTACGACCAAATGTAAATTCCACATCAGTACTTGTAATACTAAGTAAAAGCAGTCAGGATGCGGAACTCTGTTAATGCTATGGAAAATAAAGTGAAACAGTGAAGTAATCCCAATTAAATCTCTAATAATAGAGAAGAAAATTCATTTAGAAAATGAATGCTTAATTCTAGGATGTGATAGCTGATGCGATTGCAGGGCCATCACGAACGTTGATTCACGTCTGTGTACTTTAAGATGCTGGAAGAAAGGAACCGAATCAGATTCCTGCCTGGGAAATGTTGAACTAAAATGGAAATACCTGTGATGACTTGTTTCTAAGGACAAGATTTTTAAGTGGTTATTGGTAGAAATTAGAATTTATAAGGGAGCAAAGAGAGAACAGAGGAGAAATCCTCAAAGGGAAATCAAAGAAGGTGAAGGTGATAAAAACAAGGGCATCAGGAAACGGAAAATAGGAATCTATAATGGGGAATTTACCTTTTAACACAATAAATCTTGATTTATTTAAAATGCAATACTATTTTCTAGATTAATTTAGATTACCTAGGTTATTTATTCACCAGGTTTATATGGGTTAGCATTTTTCCATCTTTAAGAGTTGTTTGTGTGTGTGTGTGCATCCTATACATAGTCTCTGATTTTTTTTGAACAAATATCAAAATAAATTACTTTCCAAGACTGATAAAGTACTAAAAAACAGGCCCACCCTATATGTTCCAGTGAGAGATGTAGCGCATAGACATTTTCTTAACACACACTGTAACTACGTATACGGAATAACAGGGCCCTTGAATCATGTTTTAAAGATATTTTGAAATAATTTTATTTCCACGTGCATATTTCATACTGCAAAGTTGCTTTAGAAGAGATGATCTTGGGTTTTTTGATATGTTATAACCATTGCCATATATATATATGAAAATATTAGATGGTATTGTGATTTTTTCCTCAATAATTCCTCAACAAATGCAAAGTACTCGAGGCCTAAAGCATTCCCTAGAATTGACTGCATTTCTGAGATATTTAGTCATTTTGTTTTGTTTTTATTACTTCATATGTTTCTGTACCACTTATGAAGTTTACTGAAATTCATTAATTCATGTTTTAAAGGTGTTTAAATCTTAAATTTGTACTTATCCAGGTTTTGTGAAATGGTTGCATTTATCCTGTGAGTACAAGATTGTTATCTATATTTTTTAGTTTTATTTCCCACTGGCACATTAGTACAGAATATTTAGCTGAAAGAACATTTTGAGTTATTTATGTTTGAAGTCTATTTGGAAATATGACAGAGGTTTTGCTTTTTTTTAATTTACTTATGCTAGAAGGTAAACTTTTTTATTACCTAACATATAAAATAACTAAAGCAGGAAACAAAAAGTTTAAGAAACAGAATTTCCATAACCTTTTTATACACTTTTATATATTTACACTAAATTCATCATTGATATCATCCAAGATATACCTTTTCTCACACATACCATTGGAGCATTAGTTTAAATAATATTTGAGAGTGAAATAGAAGAAGCAAAAGAAACTAAAGTAACAACACAAAAAAATCTTGAATTGGAATGCCACCTTGAATTAGAATGCCACTGTGTCCATTTGAGGAAAAACATGGCCTTGCTAAGTCCTGTTGGGTGTTTCCCTGCTGCCTCACTTTTCTTACAAGGCTTTTCCTCTCTTTTTGTTTAATTACATGACAACCCTGTATTCTACCAAGGAGAACCCCACTCTACAGCAATATCACAATTGTATATCTTCTCTGACTCTTCTGCCTAAAAATTTGCGCTTTTTAGTTGCATTTTAACCTGAAGACAGATCATATGTCCTTTCTCAGTGCATTTGTCTATGTTCTGTGAGACAGTTCTAGAAATTTTTTTCAACTTTTCTATTTCCACCATAGCACTAGTGTGTGACTTTGAGTTGGAATAAGTGCTTGTTTAAAAATGCTTCTTAAATAATTCATTCTCTCTCTTTTTCTTTCTCTCCTACCTCTGTCGTTTCCACTGTCTCTTTCCCAGATTATTAGTTTATTAAATGTCTTCACACCCCAGAAAACACTGGAGGAGTTCCAAGATGTGTAAGTTACAAAACTCAGGAGGGAAGGGAGGGCATAGCACTCAAATAAATCAAGGGAAACTGACAAAAGCCAAATGGATGGAATCCTTTGTAGAGATTGAAGGGAGGGAAGAGCCGGCAGCAAATGAAAGGGATCCAATGATAGGACAGAGATTCTATTTCTGGTGTTTCTTTCTGGAAAGACGCTTCTGCTGCTGTCTGGCCTTCTGGCTCTTTGTGCTTTGTTGTCCCATGTTCTTGGTTCAATCAGGGAAGGCTTTTTATTTATTAGGTATTTTTTATTATTGCTAATTGATTCTGTGAGCTTTCTAGAATAAGTCAATTCACGTTGAGAAATATTAATAAGAGGGACATGGTAAAAATCATCTTTAATCTTTATTTCTATTTTTGTGGTGCCTTTGATTTTGTTCAAAAAGAATCTACCTAGAAGCATAGTGACAATAAGCAGAGGAGAGGAAGCGAATCCTAGCGCTTTGTCTTGTTTAATACTGATACATTGCATTTAATGGAAGATGCTATTCTGAATATTTTCTCTTATTTGTAATCATAATACTCAGGAAAGAGTTTGGAGAATTCAGGGAAAAGTGAGAACAAGATGAAGATAGAAAATATACAGGCAGGAACCACACGCTAATAGGGTAGAGCTGGGATGTTTGGAAGACTTACAGATTTAGGAGCGGATTCTGACTTCTTAGAAGGACTTCACAGGTCTTGTGATCTGAAACCAACACTGTGGATTTACCTTCCAGTTACTTAGTAATGGAACTGATGGATGCCAACTTGTGTCAGGTGATTCAGATGGAATTAGACCATGAGCGAATGTCTTACCTGCTATACCAAATGTTGTGTGGCATCAAGCACCTTCACTCTGCTGGAATTATTCACAGGGTAAGAACACCTACTCCAGAATTATAAGTGAGATGCTTTTGGAGAAGAGAAAGAGCAACTGTAATTATTTTCTTTATGTGAGGGGGCTTGATTAAATGTAATGTACTTTCTCATTCCTTTTACGATAAAATTAGCACATTATTCACTAATGTATAGAAGGAAACTCTAGCTCTACTGTAGTTGATTTTGTTTAACGTTTTGTTTCAGCTTATTGAGAGTCAGCTTTTGAGAAGCCTCATGACCTCACCCTTGATTGGCAGAGGTCATCTGTGCAGCTGAAATAAGACAGTTCCTTTCCACAGTTTGTTTCTGGCAGCATAAAGACAGCTGCCCTGATCTGCTCTTCTGTCAGGCCGAGAAATGAAATATAAGCTGAAAAGTTTATGTTGGCATAAGGAGCAACCTAACAGATGACAATAAATGATTTTTTTTTTTTTCCTAAAAACTCTTCCCAAGATGAGCCTAAATTGTAAAAATGGTAGTACGATTCTCTTCTGGGTTTAAAAAAGTTTCTGAGGATACTAAAAAAAAAAAAAAAAATCCAAAACTAATCGTAAACTTGTTTGGGGCAGTAATCATTTGCTTTATTTAGGGCTCTACAGTCAAGGAGGCCCCCGTCAGTGGACTGCAAGGCTGCCATGTTGATTGATTGAGTAGATGGAAATCACATGTTTCATTTGATGCTGGCTTTTAATTTCTTCTCTTGTTCCGATTGTCAGGATTTAAAACCAAGTAACATTGTAGTGAAGTCTGATTGTACATTGAAAATCCTCGACTTTGGACTGGCCAGGACGGCAGGCACAAGCTTCATGATGACTCCTTATGTGGTGACCCGTTATTACAGAGCCCCTGAGGTCATCCTGGGAATGGGCTACAAGGAGAACGGTAAGGATGCTTCTAAATGGCAGGCACAGAAACCGTGAAGAAAATGATTACATGTTTTAGATATCCAAGAGTAATGTTCTCTTTCATGTATATGAATATTTTTTTTAAATAGGGCTGCCAGCTTTCATAGAGGTTTTTAAAAAATACTACTAGGAAAAATCACTCGTTAAAACTGTGAAGGATGTTTCTGAGAAGTAAGCTTTGCTAGAAGAACACTAAAATATTATAGCTAAAAAGAATTGTAAATGGAGTCTTATTAAATAGTCAAATGGATACTAATTAGCACACGTGCTGTAGATATTGAGAAAAATTGCTATTTGGGTTGCAGCTCAGCTCAAAGGGAATGTGAAAACCGGAAGAAATCTGTCTATTGCATTTAACCATTTGGCCCTATGTCATATCTTAGATTGATGGCTCTAGTCCTAGGAAAAGACAAGCAAAAAGTTATACAAATCCTAGGAGCAAGTATTTTCACAAATGCTCAATGAATAGTCAATTTAGAATAATCCAAATTGTTCAAGTGGGATGAGAGTTTCTTTAATACTTTAAACTGCTCTGTAAGTAATATGTAGGGTAGCCATTGCCTAGTAAATTTGTATAAATTCCAAAACCGTAGAGAGAAAAATATTACATTTTGCACTACTGCTTTCATAAAGAAAATCTAGTATTCATGAACACTTTAAAAGAAAAGGTAGAGTCTTCAAAATGTATTCCAATTTGATTTTATTAAAATGAAGGATTTATAAAATACCTGTTAGAAGAAAACATTGCAATATATTATTTTGAAAAGAATCTCTCTAACAAGTAATGCAACATATTAAGAAACATATCCAATATATTTAGGAATTAAAATTGTTTTAAATTAGGATTGTATATATGTACTCAATGTACATTTCATACTTATTTTTATATTTTATTCTATTTAGTTCCTAGCAGTCTATTTTTATAAGTTCTATAAAAATAATCATCGTATTTTTATGTGCAGGTGCTGCAGGGTACTTTTGTGAAAATTTCCTGGCCACCAAAGTTTAAAAAAATTTCTTTGTGTACTTCCAGATTAGAAGAGAGCCAATACTTTTGCGCATTCGAGCAGAGGAAGGGAAAAGGTCAGCTCATAGGAAGGTCAGATTCATTTGGTGGGCAATGGCAAAGTTCTGTTACCTTTTGATTTGGAAGAGGCAAATCTAGTCTTCTTCCCAAGGCGATACCACATTGAACTTATTTGGAAAAGAAGATATTAGTATACATTCTTAACAAGTTATTTTTTTAAAAAATCAAAGGGGAACCAATTAAAAAATTCAAGAAATCAAGGATCTACAGGGGTCTGGGGGGTCTGAATTTGCCTATTATGGCTTTTCAGATCTTTGCTGTATAAATGGAATGTAATCTCATCCCTTTTCCTTCCCTCACTAGAAAGGGTTGCAAGTTACTGCCTTAGTTTTTGGCTTCTCTAGATCCCTGGAGAAGGCATCCCTAGCACCCTTGTGCTGTCCTCCCACCTACATATGGGAGGAAGGTTATCATGCAGAAAAACCCGCTTGCTCCCACATCAGGCATGCCCAGCTCTCCTGTGCACCTAACCCTGCCTTCCTTCCCCAAGGAGCCTCTCAGCCTAATGTTTTGCCCAAAAGTTTCCTTTGTCCTTACTAAAAAGCAAGTTGGAAGAGGGTAAAGATTGGTAAGAGAAGGTGAAGCATGTTTGGTTAACAAGTGTGACAACTGAAAAATAAATATATGTATATAACAATTTTTTAACACCTTTAATACTTTTTTTCACTTTACTTCCAGATGACTCCTTTATACGTATGCTATTAATCATATATCTTTTTTCTTGAACTATTTCAAATAGAAACTAAAACTGATGTTTATTTACAAGGATAACTTCTGAAAGAAAAACTAAGTTTTCAGAGCTTAGTTTTTAGGGATTCCAATACTTCAGCCTTTAAACCATGGGTGCAGCCATTTCCTAGCTTCGTGGATTTGATTGCATGTACCTTATTTTGGACCAAAAAAAAGAGAGAAAATGTGGTCTGTTGTTCCCCTAATCCACATAACTGAATAGAATGGAAAATGGAAACAGCCACCCCTAGAGGTTGATTAAGATGACTTTCTCTACATCCAGCAAATGACATCAAAACCCCCTTGGAGGCTTTTAGCCGTCACCTGCCATGGGAGACACTTTTGGTTTAGATGCTGCTTTTCCACGTCACCACTTTATACACTAAAGTAGCAATCTAAGGCATCCATAAAGTAATTTTTTTTTAATTAATTTGAGCTCTCATACTAGACATTGTTTATGCAATATTATAGTGCTGGTTTTAATTCACCTTTTTGGCCAACTTTTGGTGGGAGATGAAAATTGTACCTTCTAATCAAACTGTTCTTTTTCCTTCTCCTTCAGAGATCAATTATCTTACTTAACTTTACTCTCCTCCCTTTTCTTCACTTCCCTCTCTCCTGTTCTAGTGGATATATGGTCTGTGGGATGCATTATGGGAGAAATGGTTCGCCACAAAATCCTCTTTCCAGGAAGGGACTGTATCCTTGTACCTTTTGCTACAGCTTTACCTGTTTTGTTCTCTCTCCCTTTAAACACATAATGATTTTACCAGGAGAGTAAAGATAGAAGCAAAAAGTTGGGTAAGTGGTGTAAGTGTGATTTAAAAAAAAGTGATGATTTCTATAATCTGACCAGTTCTGAAGACTACCTACTGCCATGATTTGTTTTAATTAAATTTTCAATGGGCTTTTTCTTCTTAAATTATTTTCTATAACTCAAAATAGCAATGCTATTTTTTTTTTCAAAAATAAGAGGGCCTACCAAATCTCAAATGATTAAAATATATTTATCTTTATAACTAGCAAAAGAAGTCACTATTTGCAAGTATTTTTCATCTCCTTTCTAAAACTATTTTATGCTTTTACAACATTTAGGCATAATAATTTCTCTCCTTGCTGACATCCTGAGCTTTTGTCTACAGCTTCATTGATCTGAATTACTATTGACACTATATCCAGTCTTAAATAGGTCAATATAGCATATCCTCCTTAAAACATGAACTCCCATATTTAAAAATCATAATTATTATTCAAATTGCTGAAGGTCAGATAAGTTTGAAATAGGCTTCCTTCACTTGACGTGGAGATGTGACTTAGACATGGATAATTGCTTTTCCAATGAAATTTAGAATTTTAAAAAGCAGTGTTGATTTGAGTTGCTACCACTAAGGCCCGTGCTAGATTCCATCAGAAATTTCTTGGAGAGATATCTATGATTTGGAATTATTAAATGAGCTGGTACATATCTGAAATGACCAAAAGTTCCCTCTCTAACAAAAGAACATATTTGTGTTTGTAATATATAAATAATAAAGTTTAGATATTAATAGAGAATACGCTTTTATAAATACAGAAATATTCTGCTAACAAACACTAGTGCAAATCTAAGTACAATAACAATTAATAGCTTTAACAATGATAATGCAAGATTGAGTTCAGTATATTTCCTACATATGAATTTTTTGGAAATTGGCACTAAACATGTGATCCATAACTCTATTAAATGTTGTATTTGATTAATAAGAAAACTCTATTAACTCTTTTATTGTATAAGAAAGATTATGATTGTTATTTAGTAGAAATAGAAGTAGAAGAAAAGGCCAATAAAAAAAAAAATCTAACTCAATAAGAAGTTAAGGCCCGGCCCCGTGGCTTAGTGATTAAGTGCGCGCACTCTGCTACTGGCGGCCCAGGTTTGGATCCCCGGCGCGCACCGACGCACCGCTTCTCCGGCCATGCTGAGGCCACGTCCCACATATGGCAACTAGAAGGATGTGCAACTATGACATACAACTATCTACTGGGGCTTTGGGGAAAAAAAAGGAGGAGGAGTGGCAATAGATGTTAGCTCAGAGCCCATCTTCCTCAGCAAAAAAGGAGGATTAGCATGGATGTTAGCTCAGGGCTGATCTTCCTCACAAAAAAAATAATAAAAAAAAATAAAAAGAAGTTAATACCACAATGATTGTGCATTTTTGTTGACATTTATTTATTCTGATGGATATTAATGAGATATTTTCTAAATTCCAATAATGATGTAAGAGTAATGACATCTTCTGGAACTATACTGTCCAATAGGTAGCTACTGTGACATGTGGCTATTTAGTGCTTGAATTTATGACTAGTCTGAACTGAGATGTGTTATATGTACAAAATGCATACTAGTTTTTGAAGATATAGAAAGAAAAATTTTTATATTGATTATAAAAATAAATAAATAAACTAAACCATAGAAATCCCTATTAAACAATGGATTACACATACTCTGTGTTTTTGAGTGGAATTGTTTTATTACTCTTTACACGAAATTATCATTTTATGAGTAGAGCTTCCTACCAAGAATCTAGAGATCAGAGCATTGAATTAACTTTACTAAACCATGATGATCAGACACAAATTCAGGGGCCGATGGAGGTTATTTATGGGGAGAAGAATCAAACCAATATTTTAGCATATTGGAATAATTTCAGCATTTACTGAAGTAATTTCAAAGTTTAGTATATGCTAATTGATACCTTGGCTACTTCTACGATTCTTCAGAGACTTGGAAAAAAACAATCTTAGGTTCCTTGACTTTCACTTAGAATTATTCAGAGTAATTTATATTGAATTTCTCTGAAGCTAAAAAATAGTGTAATAATACTCTATCATCATAATCGACATTATTCCTCTCTCTCCAGAACTTTTTAATGTTCCCTTTCTTAATCTGAACCTTGAGCAAAAATAGTAAAACACCTTGACAAATCGGGAAATCTTACGAAATTGTCATTGATGACTAAAGTTTAGCTACTTTCCTACATTAAAACTGTCTTTGCATTTGAGAAACATTGTGTGAGTTTCTTGGCTATTGATATGATCCAGATGGTATCACGGGGTAGTTTCTTAATTACTAAATTAAAGTATTGGCAAAATAAACAAACAAATAAAATAGATATTTGCTTTTCCATTCATTAGTTTGCTGATTTTTTTAATATCCAAAGGAACATTTATAAAATATTTATTTTTATAATGTAAAGAGTTTTTTAATTAGACAAACATACAGTATTATCACTCAATTTTCATTATAGTGTTACGATTAAAACCTATTTCATAGCATATATGTTGACATAACATATAGTATTACTAAAAATTCTTAGACCTATGCTAAATTTCAAGTTAGAGAGCTACAAATATGCCAGGTCCATTATTTTCCTAACACAGTCCCAAGATCATATAAGAGGTATCAGTGACTTTACATTTCATTCAGGTTTTGTTTCTTTTAATAAGAATTGACAGTAAAGCAGTTTTATGATTGTTCCTTAGAGGTTTTTTTTTTTTTAAGGACTATCTAGTGACTTACTCCCTTCACTTACTGCAGGCTCCAACCAGGGCATACTGAAGGCTCATACAATACCAGCATACTTTTCTGAGTTCTTTCCTTAAGTCTGCTTCTTTTAGATATATTCTATCTACCTATTTTCTTCCATTCCACTTCAAATGGCAGCACCTTCTTTGAGCAAAGCTTGTGATGTTCCTTTATGTAGAGTTCTTGGCCAGAGTTCTCTGGAGCTGGGTGATGTTAAAGACAGGCACACAGTATTCATTTGAAACTTCTAGAATTCAAGTATAGTATTTCCAATTCAAGCTGACAGTTGTTTAGTTGGACTGCTAAAACATTCTCCTCTTGTCTTTCCCTCTGAAGACATGAAAAATTTCCATTAGAATGAAAAGGATGTACATATAACCTTGCCAAGGAACCAAGTTATTATGGAACAGGTAAATGATTTGCCAAAATAATATTTGAAGAAATATGGAAAATACCCTCAAATTAACATATCTTTTCTAAACTTGAACATGAAAATTAGGAATAATCAAAGTAAAATAAACAAAAATTGGAGGTTGTGGATTATTATATTCATCCTTTTTTTAATCCTTTTTACGTCTTTGAAATAACTGTGCTTACTTCCTAATAAACTTTTTCAACTAATACGTTACTACAGTTTGAGTGCATCCCCTAATATTAAGGCAATACAGGGTTATCTCAAACAATATATAATTTATGACCTTAAATAAAGTTGCGATGTAAAAATCCAGTAGTCCTTCTTTCACGCCCATAAGCGGATAATCATGAACATTTAAAAAAATAAGATTATTTATTTATTATTTCTTTGTATTTATTTAAAAGTATATATTTTCATTATTAATTTGCTTACTACTCTTCTCTTTTATTATTATTTTGAGAAAATCTGAGTGAAACAGCAATCACTAGAATGGGGGCTGGATATTCTGAGGCAATCTGAAAAGATGGAAGAAGGACATAGGTAGAGAGGAAAATCCCTCTTCCAAGGAGTTTAGAGTAGACCAGAGTACGCTAGAGGGCAGGATAAGGCATAAAGTTCATAAAAGGAGTTCAGAGAGGCATACAGCAAGCAGGCAGAGAGTGAGGGAGGACACAGAGAAGGGACTTCTGGGAAGGAACAAAAAGGCGTAAAATTGAGGAGCTGGACCTCAACCTCTTGATGCCTTGGAGAGGAAGCTGTTGAGTGCTTCATGCACAAAGCTCCACTGGGACTGCCAGGGCCCTGGAAGTTCCCTGTCTCCCAGAAATGTACATAGAAAGGTTTAAAAGTATATTATTTTTCCCCTATCCCTCTTCAGTTCTATAGGCAGAGTACTGAGCGATCTTTAAAAATGAAGTGAAATATTGAGGGGGGAAAAAATCTACAAACAATAAAATACATTCCTTAGTCATTACCATGATATTCCATTCAAACTGCCCTTGGTCCGTTTGGCAATTCGGACAGAGTTCATGAATGGTGATACCTACTGTGGGACTCTTTCTCCCTTCAGCAGTCAAATAAGTCTCAAGCTCATATTGGAATAGGGCTCCAAGAACTGGCTTCTGGTCTTGTTCACTCTAGTTATGTGACTTATCTCCTAAACTTCACTTTACTTTATAAAATACCATCTGTGCCCATCTTACAGAATTGCTGTGATAGTCATTTGATACATGTAAAACATTAGATGTTTACAAATATACACATACTTGTAAATACCTGCAAAGATAAGGACCTCCAATTTTTTTATGATGAAGTTAGTTTGGGGGAACTTCAGCCCAAATAAGCTTCAATTAGATAAACTTGAATTAGATAAACTATAAAAAATGGAAATAACTAAAAGTCCACCTAGAATAAAAAATTATTCTCTCAAATGATGAGAAACCAAAATTATCTGTTAATTAGAAAATAGTAAAAGGAAAGAAAAATGAATAGTTTGCCACTTACTAAAGCACTTCTGCAAGTTGATGTACAGAATGAAGTGAGGATTCTTACTTGGATCTTTATGGAGCATGTATTTAATTTGATGATAATGTGAGACATTCGGAGCCAGCATTTACTATTTGTTGGTCAGAACATGAAAAATTTAAAGGAAAACACATTATTTTTTCAACATCAGGATTTCTTTAAATTACTTATTTATATACACTGCAGAATTACATGGATTTTGAAAGATGACGATTTAAAATATTTTGGTGCAGTAAAACAATTACTTAAGTGTTTTCATGGTAAAGTATTTTGTGAGTCCATTAGTCTATAATTTTATTTAGAATATATAAAGCTAAAAATTTTCTAATTATATTATGTCTCAATGGATTTTTTCTGTTTTGTAAAAAAGCAAATCAAGAATATAAAGTCTTTTAAATAAAGGTTAAAAGTAAATAATATGCTATGATAGAAGTTACAAAGAAAGAAAAGCAAGTTAAATAGGTAGACTCAAGGAGAAAATCTTCCTCTGATTTCCTGGCGTTAGAATATTTAGCATTGTGTTCCATGAATATTGTTCATTTTTCTTACTTAGATTCACATATGCAAAATATGTACATTCTCAGTTTATTTATGCATATCAGTAGTCTTTTATAATTCCATCTTTGCAATGAAGTTTAAAAAATGTGCTTTTGTTAAATATCTAATTAAATTTATAACTTTTGAAGCACAAACTTTTCAAAGAAATGGTGTTCTGATTTTAGAACACTATATTAAATCTTGTTATTTTACTTTGAGGTATCCCTTGAAAGAAAATTGATCAAAGGACATTGTCTGAATCCTATGCTAAATGAAGATATAATTAGGTTAAGGAGAAAAGCCATGTGATCTGAAAATCGTGTTACCAGTGCCACTGAAACATTTGCTAGGATTGGACTGAAGCTCACATAGTCCAAAAAGAATGTCATTGTGGATCACAATCCGAGCTGTTAGACAGAGTGTAGAAGACGCGGTGTAGTGCTTGCTTTCTTTAGATTTAAGCTGCCAGGGCCTACGCCGTATCATTTCTATCTCTTTGCTAGAAGTAGAAAAAAGATAATTTGTATAATCTAATGCCTGACAAATGATACAACACTTGAGATTTTCTCACTTAGAAAATTAATAATCGTATTTTGGTAACACCAAAACTTAACATTCTTTCTTTGGAAAGTGACTCAGTTTCTGAGTGTCGCAGTTGCAAATGAATCTGCTTTCTGCCTATGGGAATACTGATGATGGGAGGGGAAATGTAATGAATCAGAATCATAAGAGCAACCAGAATTCTACCTGGGTAGCATTAGTGTACAAAACTCTTATGGAGATCCAAATACTGCATCAGACTGTCTCAGAAAGTATCAAAATCCAGTTTCCAACAGTGATTGAATTTGCTAATTTCTTCTAAGGTCTGTGCACAGTCAGTATTCATTGGAATATCTTGAAAATTTCATAAAATAATCCAGAATCACCCTGATAAGCACATATACATATATATATGTACATATATAGTGCAGGCAAGGCTTACTACCACCCCTACCCGTCCTACCTCCCTGTCCCCATAAGATTTAGTATCAAACTCTTTTATTACCTATTTTCTGTTTTAGTTGTGATGACTAATTCATAAAATTTGGTGCAGTGGCTTTATCTTGAGAAATAATCCTGTCTTGAGTATATAAAAATCCATATAAATTCATGTGCATACATCCCACTTTTGTAATTCATAATAATAGAGCTTCTCATTTCCAGGCCAAGGCTTAGCACTTAGGTGGCATAAGCATGGATAGTCTGTAGGCATAGTGAATAGTAAGTAAAGTTAAATGGGAGTTGGAGAGGTTTCCAGGGTATTATCACCTAGAAAAGATACATTAAAATAAAGAAAATGGAATTCAATATGTATTCATCAGTAGTTCAGATCTAGAGTTTATATCTCTGCATTATTTTTATGCAAAAGCTTTGTGATCTAAGTCTATCTTGGGTTCTGACATGAAGATAAATTTCCAAAAATATTCTCCTTTTCTTTGAAATATCTGTATCCAGCAGAGCCACACAAAAGAGAATCGAGAGAAATACCGGATATTAAACCAACAACTTTCTAGAACCAATTCAGACTGAAGCAACAGAGCGACTGAGATTCCATTTAGGTCATCTGTTGTTATTGTTGTTGCTATTGTCTAAAGGCACATGTGAGGAAGAGTAAAAAAATCAAGAGATTTTAGTCTGAAAGATAAAAATTTGCCAGTTTCAGGAGAGGAGTGGTCAGGGATCATAGGTTATATTCACATATTTTAAAATTATTATTTGGACAAAGGGACAGGGTAATTCCCATTTAGATAATGGAGAGAAGTTCAATAGTCAACTGTGACTCAGTATGTGGAATGCCTTTCTGAGTGCTTTCAACAGGGAAAAGGATCATCCAGTGGGTGGTGAGTTTCACTCATTGGAAAGATTTCTTTACTATATATATATATATAATTTTTATATACTATAAATATATAATATTATATAAATATAAGTTAAATAAACCTTTCCTATATATATATTTAATTTCAATATATAATTCCAATATATATTTGATTCATGATGATTTGTAATATTTATTGAGGATTTACTATGTACCAGGTAATATGGAAGGATCTTTATCAGGCACAATCCTTTCATGTCTTTTAAAAAATTCTACATGATAAATAGTACTTATCATCCACATTTTAGAGGATGAAGTGGTGCTTTAGAGAGATGAAGTAACTTGGCCAAGGCTAGAAAGCTTGTGGAATCAGTCAGAAAACAGTGGAATCAGTTCTGCAGCAGAAAGAAAGTGAATATCTGCTAGAGGTATCGTAGAAGATCGTTTTTGCATTAGATAAAAAATAGAAATAGATGTTTTCTAAATTCTAAATATGTCTGTGGTGGAAACAGCCTTTTTCCAAATGTTTGAATGGATATAGGCAAGAGAAAACCCTGTTTATTGAGTTTTTAGCTCTCTCTATTTTTTGTCTATCTTTTCCCCAATATTTATAAAAAATAGATACACTGTAAACAGCAACTTAGTCAGACTGGTCACTTTGGACAGTATGATAAGAATACTTGCAATTCAAAACCGTTTTCAGAGATCTTTTTCCTTTTTCCTTTAATCAAAGATTCTCACAATACCAACCTCTTGTGAGACAGATATTACCTGAAATTACAAATGCATTAATAATAAAGGGATGCACAACTGTTTGCTCTATCTTTCCCTGATACTTTTGCATGTCACTTGCTTTCCTAAAATGGAAGCAAAACAAATTTGCTTCTCTGGATATGCTTATCACCTTCAAAGCTGTAACCATTTCTTTGCAGTGATCACTCTGTTTAGGTGTTCAATCAGACTATGGAAACTTTGAGTTTAAACTGACTGAGATTTTCACATTGGAAAGAATCTCGTGAGGAATTCTTTAAGGTCACTGCCAAATTACAAGATGTAATTTGAAGAATAAGTGGAGCAAAATTAATAGTGTGCTGCTATCTTAATGTCTTTCCCTATTTGCTCCCTGTCAACGTCCCTTATTCTTCTAGGTTATTTTCCCCCATAAGAATGACGTATCTCTCTGACTTTTCAGTAACAACACGTGAGTAACCAAGTCTAGTTAAAGAGAGTGATTTCACTTTCTTGCTTTGCCTTTCCCCGTTTTGCCCTCTGTCCTAGCTTCCTGGTTTTAAGTTCTGGATGATAACTGGCAATAGCAGAGGGTAATTTCTCCTTGAATTCCCCAGGTTTCTTTCGATTCACAGTCTCAGAAGAAGTGTCAGCTCTTTAAATCATGTTGTTAATATCACATTGAACCATCTCTTTTTAAAAGCCAGCATTTCTTACCATTATAAAGCAACCATGTTTATAAGAATAAGACAAGGCTTCCTGTTTAGAAACATGCTCCTTTGACAGGAGTCAATGAAACTGAGCCAGCATATTCCAAAACATTCTTTCTTGAACTGGCATTTCACTTCTGGAAATTTATTCATATTTATAAATAAAAGTAAATGTGTTTTGTAAAAGAAACTCTTTGTTTTGATGTTGCTGGCAGCTCAGCTTTTCTTTTTTTTCCCCCAAATACCGTATACAAAAGAATAAAAAAGAAACTAATTTGCATGTTTCCCATATTAACACAATCTAGGATAATTTACAATACAAATCAGTAGGATTCTAGTAGACAAATGCAAATTAGACCTTTTAAATCAGAAACTAAATTAATCATTGAATTATAATTGCAAAGTAATATTATCATACATTAGGTAGCATTGAGTGGCATTGTTAGTTCAGTTGCATAGCAGAAAGGGCCCTGACATTCTTGTGTTCTCCCCATTTCACTGTTTTAAAACACTAATAATCCTAAGGCTGGCCTCTTATCCAGTCAACGAAAGGTCAGACCATTGCTCTATGGCTTGGTAGCCAAGTGTTTTTTATTTGCTGTTCTATTCCTGTCTTCTTGTTTATCTTCATTTCATTTTTGTTTTCAGTTGACATGTGGTCAGTAGGGTGCATCATGGGAGAAATGATAAAAGGTGCAGTGCTGTTTCCTGGCACTGATCGTATCCTTCTTAGCAGCCAGTGGTCTCTATGGGTGTCATTCTCAATCAGTTCACTTTGGTCTCAAATACAATACTGTATTTGTACAGCATTGTACTATGCTGATGGTATATATTCACTGCCCTTCCAGGGGTTCTATGAGCCTCCAGTATTAAATATTTCCCAGCTGACATCATGGTGGAGTAACCTTGTTTCCTAGCAAGATCTTACATGGATAACACAGTGTCAAATATGAAACATTCAGCGTGATATCAACAGGTCTGCTTTAATTCAGTCCTATGAAACTAATAACAGTGATATACTCTTTTTTATTGTTTTTTGTTGTAGATGTTTCGAAATTAAGTTACAGTCATAGCTAAATAATAATGACAAAATCTTTCAGTTTTAAGACTGAAGATTTATGCTTTTATATCATAAGAAATATTTACTTGGCATGGAAGTCTTTAATCAGTTAGATGTATGTTCACCCACAAATACAGTAAGTTTATTTTAACACATATTCAGGGAGCATGCATGTGAATTTCATTTTAAAATTGATCAACCTCTTCTGAAATTCTTTTTCTCCTTCACTTCATTTCTAGGAATAATAGCTCCAATTCCTGCTCTTATTTTCTCCACATTATTAACAAGTGCAATAATTAAAACCTCATTAATTAGTAATGATTATGCAAAATATCTGAAGAAACAAATTTATATCACTTGGATAAGTAAAAGTGACCTTCACTTAGGCAGTTAATAATTAGCGAGTAAAGATTCCAGAGGCTCTGCAGTATTAAATAGATATGGATAGTGTGTGATTAGTATATAGGTTAGTTAAGTATCTGCCTACACTCAGTCACTTTTGAAAATATTGTGTCCTTATCATACTAAAGATAAAACCTCTACTTAAATGATCATAATTCGAAATTAAAATTGAACCTATAATAATGGGGTTTTAATGTATAATTAAAGTGAATCTAATTACTAATATAGTGTATCCTAACCAGATTTTGATTAGCCATTTGCTTTGGGGATTAATATATTACATATATGTATATATACTATATATATATAGTTTCATACGTATATTTTCTGTGTGTAATAAAGGCCCAGTTTAGGAAATGACTGAATTAGGCACTCAGTTTTTGTTGAGTGAAAGAACTTAACCCAAAATGTTTTACTTCTATTCTTAGTAAAAATTTTCTTCTAGTCTTATATATTACACACATTTATTTTTAAAATTTTTGTCTATATTGCAGTTTTGTCTTCTACGTATACATTTTATTAAATAACATCTATACATTTACCACATTCATGTTTATGTTAATGCTATTTAAAAGTATGTTGGCTTGATAAAAACTAAATTCTTTCAGATTTCTAAGAAACAAGATTTCTTTGATTCCCAGTGAGTTAGAAACTGGAGTTTGGCCTTTGGACATGAGCATGAAACAGTTCTTAAGTTCTGGCTAATTTTAGACATTTGATGAAAATAGACTCAATCTGGTTACTTGGTGCTCTTTGCTTTTTCAGAAGTTCATTGTGGTTGAATAATTGATGACTGAAATGAATTTTGCCACCTGTAAATTAAAATGATTGATTTTCATTACTTTCCTTACATTTTCTGTTAAAGAAAATCAATTCAGATTTCCACAACTGAGTTATTAAATACAGGTTAACATTCCTTAGAATCCATTTCTTGGAAGAAGTTGCTTGGGTATCATTCTTAAGTTGGGTATCAAAATCCCTCATGAGTAAAGCTTTAAGCTGCTGCTGTTCAAGTCTCGTGTTAGATGCCCTGTCAATGCCTGAGCTTGATGTTTTTATATTGAGTTATTTCTGGAGCTCTCAAATAGGAATATATTTGTAAATTTCTTGAAGGGCAAATGGGAATTATTTTCTAAAGTGTCTCCTCTGAGTGTAGGATATGGTCTTTTAATGATTTGAAACACATTGCTTAAAGTTTAAATCAGTCTTTTTCAAGCAAACAAATTATGAACATACTATCATTATTATTTTGTGACTTGCTTTTTTTTTGAAGTTAACATTATATTTTTGAGATTTATCCATGGTGATACATTAGAAATAGTTCATTAGGGCCAGCCCTGTGGCTTAGTGGTTAAGTGCGCGCGCTCCGCTACTGGCGGCCCGGGTTCGGATCCCGGGCGCACACCGACGCACCGCTTCTCTGGCCGTGCTGAGGCCGCGTCCCACACACAGCAACTAGAAGGATGTGTGACTATGACATACAACTATCTACTGGGGCTTTGGGGGGAAAAAAAGGAGGAGGATTGGCAATAGATGTTAGCTCAAAGCCAGTCTTCATCAGCAAAAAGAGGATTAGCATGGATGTTAGCTCAGGGCTGATCTTCCTCACCAAAAAAAAAAAAATCATTAATTTTCATTGCTGTATAGTATTCCAGTCTATGAATATTCTACAATGAATCCATTTTCTATAAATAGACTTTGGAATATATTCAGTTTTTGTTTTTGCTTTTGCTTTTATGAACAATATTGCTATGAATATATGTCTCCAGGAGCACATGGGCAAGATTTTCTTTATGATAAATGTTGGGCTCATAGGTGTGCACATTTTAAACTTCACTATGTGACATCACATTGATTTCCAGAGTAGCAGTATATAAATGTAACTGTCTACTCCAAGTCCTCACCATCTCTTGGTATTGCCAGATTTATTTTTAAATTTGTTACCAATCTCTTGGATATAAAATACTATTTCATTGGAGCTTTAATTTACATTTTCTTAACTACAAGGGAGGCTAAGCATCCTCTCCTATGTTTATTGGCCATTAGTATTTTCCCCTTGGTAAAGCGTCTTTTGCTTTTTTTAAAGTTTTTTCTATTGTATTTTAAAAAATTGATTAGTAGGAGTTCTTTGTATATTCTGGCACCCAATCCTTGCCAGTTTTATGTGTTGCAAATATCTTCTCCCTGTATTTAGATTATTTTCCCATTTTATTTTATAGTGATTTTAGAATTTGGCGATCTGGTTTTTTTTTATGTTTTGTTTAAAAATCCTTTGATGCCTTTTTATTCTCTCATAATTTTACTATGAATGTTTTAGTTTAATCTTTTACATTTAAGCCTTTAGTTCACTTGGAATTGATTTTCGTGTATGGTGTGAAAGAAGGGTCCAGTTTGTTTTATTTCAGTTCCATTTACTGAGTAGCTTATTCTTTCTTCACTGATCTGTAATGCTGTCTCTGTCGTAAGTTTCCATATATTGGGGGAAGGAGTATTAGATTCTGGGCTCTCTCTTCTGTTCCACCAGTCTGTTTGTCTCTCTCTACACTACTACCACTCTTTCTTAGTGCATACAAATGTATACTATGCACTTAGATAGGGTAAATACCCCTCCTTTTTTGTCTTCTTCAGAAGTATCTTAGTTATTAAGGAACTATTGTTTTCAATAAACAGTTTAGAACTGGCTTGCTGACTTCTATAAAAAGATCCCTATTGGTATTTATATTGGAATGCATTAAATCTATAGTTCAATTTGTGGAGACTTGCTATTTTAATTCAGACAATTTTTATCTTTCCCTGAACACACAAGGATCTCAGCAAGTGCTAATTTAGATCATTACTATATCAACTTAAACATGCATCTATGCCCGGTACTTTAGTTTTCTTTTTTTAGCCTCATAAATTGACAATATTATAATTTTATTGCATGCAGGTAGAGTTTGCATAGATTCATTCTTATGATTATCATTTTCTTGGCTTACCACTACTTCTTGCAATTTGCCCCTTTATTTTAAGATTGTATTCTTTCCTCCTGAAGTACATCCTTTAGAAGTTCTTTGGTGGGAGTCTTTGATGATAAAACTCTGGAGGTTTTTTCATTTTTTTTGTTGTTGTTGTTGAGGAAGATTTGCCCTGAGCTAACATCTGTGCCGATCTTCCTCTACTTTTTATATGTGGGTTGCCGCCACAGCATGGCTGATGAGTGGTGTATGTCTGTGCCTGGGATCTGAGCCCACAAACCCAGGCCACTGAAGTGGAGCATGCCGAACTCAATCACTGCACCATGGGGCTGGCTTCAAAACTCTATCTTTTGATTGGGATTGTCTTACATGAAAGACAATTTTGTTGAATATAGGATTTTAGATTGACAGTTATTTTCCTCCAGCATTTTGAAGGTATTATTCCACTCTCTTTTTCCAATATTGCTGGTGAATAATTAGCTGTCAGTGTAATAGTCATCTTTGGAGATAGTCTGTTTCTTTTCTCTGCCTTCACTCAAGATTTTTTTTTTTTTTTTTTTTTTTTGGTCTTTGGTTATCTGCTGTTTCTCTACGATGTGAGTAGGTGTGGATTTCTTTTTGTTTATATCCCTTGGAATTCACTGTGTTTCCTAAATTCTGACCTATCGCAAGTTACTGGAATTTCTCAGTTTTTATTTCTTTGAATATTTTCTCTTTCCTATTCTTTACATTATCTCCACTAAGAAGACTCTAACTGGACATAAAGACATTCTCATTTATTCAACAAATATTTTTTGAGACCTACTATGTTCTGGGCACTTTTTGTCTCCAAGGATGTATCAGTAAACAAACCAACTAAAATCCTTGTCATCATGGAATTTACAACAAAAGACACAATATGGTAGAGGGTGATAATGACTAAGGGATAAGAGGAATTAAAGTACTAGGGTGGGAAGCCGGGATTGTCTCCTTGCCTTTTAAGTTTAGACATGAAAAGTTTTGTCAATGTTCCTCACATGGCATATGTTCCTGATCTTATGTGAACTTGAGTGTCCCTCTTAAACTCCCTTTCATATAGTGTTATACCCAGAAATGGATGTAATCTTCCAGAGAGGGTCTCACAGAATAGAGTACAGTCTCACCAAAACTCCCCTTAAATAGAATTCTATATTTCTGTTAGTGTTAGGAGCTGTATGTATTAGCTCCTTTGTTTAAAGTCATTTTATTTACCAATTTTAAAAGGATGCTGATATTTTTCAGCTATAAAATACAGATGTTGAATTAAATGATCTCCAAGGCATCTTCCTAGTTTCAAAATGCAGATAGAGTCAGATCCAGCCTTTGCGAGGCCAGAATATCATACAATTTGAGGAGGGTGTTATGCACAAAAAATAATTAGTATTGCAAATACGAAATTAGGTACAGAGTCTTTTAAGGGGCCCGTGTAAATGAGAGGTTAATGAAAACTCTACCATTGTGACACAGATTAACATACATTGGATTTGCTTATATGTGAAATGTCTCCCCATGTTTTGCTTTGTAAGTAAGTATAGATTACAATAGTAAATAGATTTATAAGATGAAATAGCTTGTAATGAAATCCATATACATCATGTTTCAAATATCAGCCTTTGGATGTTCTTTGTCCCACAGCATTCCATTAGCAATCTGCTGCCAATAAACAAATGGCCTTTTACTCAGATTGTCGGCTTTGAGTTTTTTATGTGTTTTGCCTCATAATATTTCCTCTTCCTATGCTCATTTATAATGAAAACAGATGTTAGCTACAATTGTGCATTAAGTCATTTATTCATATTTCATGTTAGAATTTTAGGGGGACTTCTGAAAGGAAAAGAGTATTTTCAAATGAAAAAAGAGTAAAAATATTTTTTAATTAACAAAACAACTCAAGATATAACCATGAAAATCTGGATTCATAACTCTGTCGTATGTATATTTATATACTTCTATCCTAATCTTTACCGTTGTCCTCAAAATAAAAGTTGTTTTACTTTTAGATGAGCAAATTCTATCACAGAGAAATATGGAGTAATTACTGAAATATATTGTCCAATATTTTGGATTTTATATTGAATAGTTTTGTACTTTCCATAAGTAGCACTCTGCAAGTGATAGCAACATGTAATTTCATCCCTTCCCTTGATGATGATGGGCAGAAGCCCTCTCCTTCTGTTGGGAGCCTGTGTGTGCCACTTGCTATAATTTCTCATGCTCTTTTCAGAAAAGCATCATGGGGAAAAGGGATAAATATTAACATTTTTCTTTCCCTGAAATATTACCAGGTGAATGACCCAAAGTTTTCCATAGCAAATAAGTGTGGAATAATCTTTTGGTGAAATTGACGCTATTCAAATTTGCATCATGAAACTGAAACATATTAGTACTTTATTCTTAAATCTGAACTTAGTAGTTCACAAGAGACTGTTAGTATATTCTGCATTAGTATTTCTCAAAATATAGTCCAGGGGCTATCTGGATTGCAATTACTATTGGTGTTTTTTTAATGATATCATTCAACACCTCTGGACTCAGAATCTTGTAGATCAATTAGGAGAGGGAAGGGATCTATATTTTTGTAAGTCTCTATGTTATAGATAGTCAAGTTGGGGAACCACAGTTTTATATCATAATGCCTAACACATGGTATGCATGCCTTCACTTTCGTATTGTACATTCATTGTAGACATTACTAATCAATCACAGTGTTATTTCCTACAGGGCTAACAGAAAGCCATACAATAATACTCAACACAGTCAACTGTGTTACCAAGGCAGCTAGTTGACTTGCAAGATAAAATAGCCTTCACTGAACCCTTTCTAAACAGACAGTGCTCTTAGGCAATATTATCTTTAAAGACATAGTTAAGAATTTGGAGGCAAAGAATGATATTCCTTAAGTTACAAATAAATGTCAGAAAATTTTCACACAAAATATTGACTGTAAGGCTTAGAGTAGAGTAGAAAGAAAGTCTGAATCCATGAAGGGTCAACTCTGGAAACCATATTCATAATAACAAAAAGTAATCAATGATGGGAAAAAAAACATGAAAAGAAGATATAGTAATTCAAAAGGCATGGTAGAATGAGGTCATTAAACAGCTCTTTAATGTGCATAGTATAAATTATGTTCCTACCCAGAAAAGGAGAAGACATTTCTCATATATTATGAAATATATATGAGATATATTTGTGATATATTTTAGAAAGTTCCCAACCAAGGAAGTTAAAGTAAAAGGAGTATATGAAATGTAAGTTCTGAGCTAATTGATAAAATTAACTGGAATAATTTTCAATCTTAGAATTTCAGATACTCATTTTTACAATCCATACTTTGTTTTATTCATCTATTACAATGCTATTTATTGAAGACATTAATAATAGTCAATATTTGCACATTATCTTGTCTGCATATTCTATTTATAAAACCAAACTTTTTGTAATGACTTTTTTATGCAGTGAATTTAGAATTAGATGAGAAAATTGTCAAAAATTCCTATTAGATGACATTTTTCCATGTTTATTAAATGCTTTTGATAATTATATTGTGCGATAATTTCTGAAATAGTACATCAAAAATATAAAAAAATATATTTGTTGCTTTTTTGATAACAGCACAGGCAGGAATCTATAAATATTTAGATCCTTTCTCATATACTATAAAAATGATGACTTGTGACGGCAAATAAATCCTTTTGCAAAAATAATTTTGACCATTCTTTTTAAAAAATAGTCACTGTGTTAACATTAACATATAATAATAAAAATCTAATATTTTGTGTGTTTTTTAAAAATATAATCATTGTGGAAATCTGATGATTTAAAAAGTTTTTCTTTTAAAATTATATCACCTTATTTTCTATTTAAAATATTAATAAAATTAATTGTTTTTTGTGAATATGTTGACCTGAGAGACTAGGGAAGCAGTTTCAGAGACATTCTTTAAGGGGAATTGCTTGTGACAAATATACCATCAATTACTTGGCCAAATTAAAGCAATTTCGACCACATCAGTTCCAAACTTGCTATTTTCCTTACTGGAGTCTTTGGAACAAGCACTGGACTTGGAGCTAGGAGATATGATTTTCAGTATTGCTTTATTTTTGTTTAATTATGATTATAAAGAAAAATCATGTGGTTAACTAAGGATAGTTGGACATAGCGTTCATGTTGCAATCCTGTGAATATCTGGAAAACAAGCACTTACCACTTAAATCTAACTATTCATGTTTACGGGAAGAAAGAATCTGAAATGGATTGGTTAAAATAAAGGCACCCACTTTTAAAGATGACTGTACCACATATTTGCAATTAAAACATCCAACTGTTTCATTGTCGATAATAAAGATTCTTGCCTCCCTTCTTTTTGTAAACCATTACAAGGACCACAATAGTGTTTCATCTAAAAAGCCATCTAAAGTAGGAAAGTACACTGTGTGCTTCTGTAGACTTTATAACTTGTAAAAAAAAAAAAAAAGAAACATTTTAGCTGTTCTTGTTTAACAAATTCCAGAATATTTGACTCTCCTTCAACTTTACTGTAAAAATACCATGGAATTTTTTGGGGGAATGCTACTTTAAAAGCAATTAATTTTTTACTGAGTAACTTTATAAGTCTAGCTAAATGTAACTAGAATATATTAGTGTGTTAGGAGTATTTTGCCAACATCGTGAAATGATTCCTTTACAGAAAATCTGGCAGCTTCTTTGCCCTTATTTTTAGTTTGACATCAAGTCTTTAGAATTCTAAGGAAGTCTGACCAATGATTAAATGATGGCCTAGTAGGGCATGATAACCTAACTATGTTAGAGAGAAGACCTCTTCTCAGAATTTACGGTGTAAGCACTGAGATTTATTTAGCTGTACTAATGTTTTCTATTTAAATGTCTAAGTAGTTATAGCTTACCTATATCCATAGTACTAACATAAGTTTTTGATTAAGAGTAACTTTTAACTCTAACCTTTTGTAATTTTTTAGGTTTCTTTATTTGTAATGATTCTGACTTACTACTGTATTCTCATGGACATAGTAACTTAGATGAACTTTTATTGAAACATGTTCTTATTTAATTATCCATACTGTTTTTAAAGGAATATTCTTCAGTTTTTCCCATCGTCACTTTATTTCTTGATGTTACACAATCATATATTTTTTATCCTGGTAACTGAGAGGATATGTAATAATTTAAATTTTATTTAGCCAGATTATAAGGGAGGTAGAAGAGGATTTGCAAATTAGCTTGATTTTATCTTTGTTTAATCTCCTGTCTGCCTTGTTTGCTTATATATTTATTTTTGTTGAATACAGTTAATTTTGTCTTTTGTCAGGACTGCCGATCTTTTTTAGTCCAACCCTATTGAATAGCTAGGGGTAAAGATTTTACAAATCTCGATTAAGTAATATTATGGTAAGGTCCCTGAACTATCTCAAATTACATTAGCAGAAATGAATTAATTAACTTAACATGAAAGAATAGCATTGGAGACATAAACAACATAGGATAGAACTCCTCCTGTGATATTGGATTTAAAAATTCTGAGGCCTCTCTCATTCAATGACACATGGCAAGGAAATCTGTTGGAAATTAGCTTCTTCCAGTTGGTTCTTCAGAGTTTTCATGGGTGGTATTTATCATTCTCAAGCCTCTGATATATCAAATATTAATGATAGGTGAAAAAGAAAATCTCAATCAGTGGGTATGTCTGTCAAAGACCTCCTAGTTTTGGGGGAGGTATTAATTTTCATAGAGAGGTAATGTTTTTGGTAGCATTCCCCATGCTTAATGTATTCTTGAAACATATGCACTTGGATGGAAATCTGTTGTCTTAAATTGGACATCGTATGTTCATCCTCATATCTCATTGAAACCAATATTTAGGATGCAGGGTGCTACTATCAGAAGTAAGAACAATCAGTATGAAACTGTGACTACTTTGATAAATAGCAATTTTTTAAGCCTTTGGTGAAGAATTAATGAGTTATTTCATTATCAAATTTTATATTGATCCCATGTATAATGCATATGAGTAGAAAACATTAACAAATGATGAAATTTCCTATTTGGTAAAGAAAAGAAGAAAAAACCTTAAAAGAAATTTAAGAAAAATGTAAATGAATCTTATAAAATATTTGTGTATTTGTCATTTTTACAAAATAAGTGATTGAGGTAATGTCATGATAAAAATATGATTATGTGTCATTATATTTTTTCTCTTCTATTCATGTTATATAGAAGTTTATCTCAATATAAGAAATCCTTCTTGTGTTATTTAAATACCTTTTCATCTTTATAACCCAGAGACTGTTTCATGATATCCTATTTGGTTACATAATGCTAGTTCCCCAAAAGTGTATATGTACCAAAAGTGAATTTAAAATTCCAAGAGGATTCATTGCCTAACAATAGTGATTTTATATTTTTGTCCTTTGTTGCTTATTAAAACTCCAGATGACTGCTCAGGATTCTGACAAGCAGTTAGTCTCTCAACTAGTGAAAGGCAAGAGCTAGTGGCCTGCACTTCCTTTTGCCCTTAACTATTCAATTCTCAGATATTGATCAGTGGAACAAGGTAATTGAACAACTAGGAACACCATGTCCGGAATTCATGAAGAAATTGCAACCCACAGTAAGAAACTACGTGGAGAATCGGCCCAAGTATGCAGGACTCACCTTCCCCAAGCTGTTTCCAGATTCCCTCTTCCCAGCAGACTCCGAGCACAATAAACTCAAAGGTATGCCCATCAGGGACAACTTCAGAACCACTGTGTGGGTAACGGGCTAAACAGGTGAACGGTAGAGACACCTCTCTTTAACTTGAACTACCTCAATTTAAGGAAAGCTATCTTTAAAAGATCTTTCTTATAAAGAGGGAGTGGCCAAGGATTTCAGAATTGTCTGGATATTCAGAGGGAAGGATAGTAATAAAGTGTGTGATGGTGGTGTGGGTTAACTATTTCATGGGGCTTATTTAGAAACTTAAAATTACTTTGCAGTGTAACTCTAAAAGACCAATGTAGTATATACTGAAATTATTGTTCCAGTTCTTTTTATTACCTGGAAAATATTTTCAACACAAGTTTTGTTGTAAAATCTTGGAGATGCAGGTGTTTGAGTTTTCTTTTATTTGTATTTTATGGAATGCTTAACCACCATTTTTTCGTTTTAGAATGACAAATGAGATTTTACCTACACATTTTATATTCAATATAAATGCTTTAATAAGTAATTCTTTCTACTACTATGTCTGCAATTATGAACTTCAGTAACAAATCTTATTTTCTTTTTTTTTTTTTGTTTTGTCAGGGAGATCAGCCCTGAGCTAACATCCATGCTAATCCTCCTCTTTTTGCCGAGGAAAACCGGCTCTGAGCTAACATCTATTGCCAATCCTCCTCCTTTTTTCCCCAAAGCCCCAGTAGATAATTGCATGTCATAGTTGCACATCCTTCTAGTTGCTGTATGTGGGACGCAGCCTCAGCATGGCTGGAGAAGCGGTGCATCGGTGTGCACCCAGGATCCCAACCCGGGCCGCCCAGTAGCAGAGCGTGCACACTTAAACCACTAAGTCACAGGGCTGGCCCCAAATCTTATTTGCTTTACCCACAAAACTAGGATAATAATGGCTTTGTCTAGGATTGGAGACTAGGAATAAATTCGGCAATGTATAAAGTATAATATAAATAATATTCTTAGACTTATTTTAATGTAGGACATTCCAGAGAACCTGAATTTGAAACAAATTTGATTTTTCCTCCTGCCAGGGTTCAAATCCTCTCCCTTAAAATCTGTATGAACCTGGGCAAGTTATCTAATCCTTCTGTACCTCCTGTAACAAATGAAGGTAGAAAGTGTCTCCCTTGTAGGGTTGTTAGGAGGATTAATTGACCAAGTAGTTTGTCAAGCACTTAGAACAGTACCTGGCTCACAGTGAGTGATCAGTAACTGTTAGATATAAAAATAATAATAGATGTAATAACTATTATTTAAAATGTGTCTATACATTATCAAAAAAGGAAAAGGACACAGGCTTTTAAAATTTTACCCCAAATGTTTGGTGGGTAGTTAATTAGCTACAGACTTAACTTGTGGCTAATACAGACTTAAATGAGACAGAGAAACTAAAATGTGGTGCTACCATTTCCCAAGGTCTTATTATCTCCCCCCAACTTTCATGTGGTGTGTTTTAAACGAGCAGCATTGTTTCTGTGTTCATGACACTTTTATTGCACAGTTGGGTTTCTTCTCTCAGCTGCGCCTACCGGCTCTGAGTGTCAACAGATTAAATTATTACTAAATCTGCTGCTTTTGACATCAACACTGCCTAATGCAGATTGAAGAAAAGCTAATTCTCTAAGCAGAGATTTGAAAGAATTTATGTCTTTCTGGTGCTAATTGACATGTCAGGCAAAAGTAATCCCTTCATATGAAGACACTTTTGTAGAGTAACAATATGGAGATGACAAAGCCCTGATTAAATTATTTGAAATAATGACAGTACTTGTAGAAAAACTATTAAGTAAAATACCATGCTTCATAATATAATTCCAACCTTCTTGAGTTCATTTTTTGGCTTTTTAATTCAATTTGAACCTCTATGAGTATCTTGTGTTTGCAAATGATAAACTAGTCTACCTATTTATAATTATTTAATTATAATTTTAATATAAAATTGGCAAATTATAAAGAATTATACAAATAATCAAAGGGAAGAACTTATTCTACTGTTATTAAAAAAGAGCATATGGGGCTGCCCCGGTGGCGTAGTGGTTAAATTGGTGCACTTTCCTTTAGCAGCCTGGGGTTCGCAGGTTCGGATCCCGAGCGCAGACCCACACACTACTCATCGAGCTATGCTATGGCAGGTGTCCCACATATAAAGTAGAGGATGATGAGCATGGATGTTAGCCCAGGGCCAATCTTCCTCAGCAAAAAGGGTAGGATTGGCAGCAGATGTTAGCTCAGGGTTAATCTTCCTCACCAAAAAAAAAAAAAAAATCATAAAAATTTTACTTGCAAATGAAAGGATGAAAGATTAGGAATTGAAACTTTTTTGTTTGCCTTATTTTGTTCCCTACAAATTGTATTGATCATTGTTTCTTAGTGAGATGATTTGGCAATACTGTAGTTCATACCCATATTGATGAGCAACCCATCCCAATCCACACGCTTTCTAAGAGCAGAAACATGGATGGGTTTGATGAGAGAATCTGTGGGAGGGGAGTGTGTGAGTCTAGGTATAAAATCAGTTACAAATCAAAGAGATCTTTTAACCAATGAAATAAATAAATATAGCCTCGTAGGGCCATTAGGGGGTCACTGGCAATGAGAAAGATTAAATATTGAAAATTAATGTATAAATATTTCTGTACTTTTGTTATTCTTGTGAGCTTCAGAGTGTCAGTTTGAAAGTAGCAGAAATCAAAAATCAAATATCTAGAATTGAGATTCCCCAGAAAAATGATTAATAGAAATAAAAAATCTTCCAGTCTAATTTGACTAGTGATTTTTTATAAATACAGTCATGTGCCACATAACAATGTTTTGGTCAACGACGGACTACATATACAAGGATGGTCCCATAAGATTGGTATCATATTACCTAGGCATGCAGTAGGCTACACCATCTAGGTTTGTGTAAGTACACTCTACGATGTTCACACAATGGCGAAATTACCTAATGATTCATTTCTCAGAATGTATCCCCATCGTTAAGCAATGCATGACTGTATATAAATAAATAATATAAATAAATATATAAAAAGTATATTTATTAAAATGTAACAACACAAGTAAATACCATCATGGAACATGTGAAAAAATAGATAGTTACATTTTAACTGTAGTATAATAAAAATTATGAAAAAATATATAAACAAGACTAGAAGAGAGTATACCGATAATGAGAGTGATTGCCTCTAGATGGTGAGGAAGGTTGGTTTTTCTGGATTTTATGTTTTATGTAATTTCCAAATTTTCTGTAATTAACCTGTGTTTCCTTAAAAAGCATAAAAATTGATAAATAAAAACTAGTACATTTCCGTGGACTCAAACACATTGCCTTTTTCCTAATTTAGCAAACAATTTAGATTTGTTCTCGTTAATTTGAAGTTTTATCATATATTTGGAACAAATTGAATATTTTCACCATGAAACTTTCAGATCAGTTTGGAACAACATCTTTTGTAAAATTTTATATATTTTTAGAGATTAAAAACTGTGTCCTTTAGCAATGTAATTACATACACTTACAATGATCACCATATAATTTTTTTTCTATCCCTGGCACCTCACACTGTGCCTGGCACACAGTAGGCATCTAGTATTTTATAAACTGGACTAGATCCCCCATGTCAATTTAGTTGCTAAGTCTTATGGATTCTTTCTCTTAAATCTATGGCTTCCTCTGTATCTTTGAAGCTTCTCCTCCTGCTAAAGCCCTCATCATCTCCTCCATCCTCAAAAAAGTCACCCCTGACCTCCTTGCCTCCCTCTAGACACCGCTTTATCCCTTTTCTCAGCTCAGAAAAGCTTTTAAAGGGGCAGTCTACACCCACTTTATCTGCTTCCTTTTTAAAAACTTTATTCTTTTAAATTTCTTTTTAATTATATGAGCAATACATGTACATGTTCTCCGTTCCTCAGAGGTAACTACTATTTTCAGTTTGTTGGTTATCTTGCAGGCTTTTTCTATGCATTTATATACGTAAATAGAGAGAGGGGGAAATGCTTGTTGTTTTATTGAGGGGCAGATTTACACAAGTGGCATCGTGATCTATGGATCATTCTGCAACTTCTTTTTTCACTGAACAACATGTCCATGTGAGTACATATAGATCCACTTATTTCTTTTAGACTGCCAAACGATTCCATGATGCCGTTGTACCATAGCTCATTTTGTTGTTCTATAGATGGAAATTTAGACTGTGTAAAAATTTTTTATTCTGTAACCAATGCTACAGTGAATATCCTTTCTGTATGCTTTTCATGAACATGTGCAGTTGTTTCTCTAGGCTGTATACCTAAAAGTGGAAGTGCTGGGTCATAAGGTATTCACCTTTTAATTTTAATAGATACTACCAAATTTGCACTCTAAAAAATGTGTATCAATTCACACTCCCACCAACGGGAATGAAATTACCTGTCATTAGTGGATATTATACCATCCTTTAACTTTGCAAATCTGACCTCTAAAAAATATTTTGTTGTTTCATCTTGCATTTCCCTAATCACGTGGTAAAGTTACCTGATGTTTGGAAAGAAGGTGCTAGTTGATCTTGTTTTCTTAATTTCCTTTCCCTCCAACAAATTTCTTGGCCAACATCAAAATTTTACGAACTTTTTTTCTCGTTCATCATTTCAGCTAGTCAAGCCAGGGACTTGTTGTCAAAGATGCTAGTGATTGACCCAGCAAAAAGGATATCCGTGGACGACGCCTTACAGCATCCATACATCAATGTCTGGTACGACCCTGCCGAAGTGGAGGCGGTAAGACACAGGCTTATTTTACTTTCCTTCCACAAAAAAGTCATAGTAACTGGATGCTTAGTGGTGAAAACTAGAAGAGAATTAGAGCCCAAAAGAACACACAAAGGATCTTGATAGAATTCCCAAGTCACAAGTTATTACCTTCCCCTCTAAAAGTTATTTTCTTCTACCTAGGTTTTAAATGCATTTCTTTTTTCAAGATTTCCTATGAGAGATGGTGATTTAGTCCAACAAACCTTAGCTGTGCATGAAACATTTCCTTTTGTTTTCATTAAATTGTTAACACCACGAGTGTCTCCTCCTTTATGTTTAATTGTCAGCCTCTCCTGATGCAAACTAAGTAGCAGAAAATGTCATAGAGGATAAGTTGCTTTGCCTCTATTTCCTTGATAAGATGCCTGCCATGAGTAGTGTGGTACTAAAAATATATTGATTACAGAGCTTTACCAGGCCCTTGGTGACTTTGTGAAACCTTGCTTGAATTAGATGAGAAAAACTGGGTATTCCAATAAGAACGTTATTTCAAGTTGATGTTGAATTGACTGCCCGTAAGATGTATCTCCATGTTTTAAATCCAGACAAAGTTTAAGAATCTTCTCAGAATCATAACTCCTTTTATTTTTTTATTGTTTTCAATAATTTGATATCTTCTCTCTGATCACTTTCTTATATCTTTGCCTTCCTCCTTTTCTCTGTGTGGAGCCAGAGCTGCGTGGGGCAAGGGGATATTGTTGTTGCCCAGATGTGTTCTATAGGCCTCCTAATGGGAACGTCCTTTCGTCCCTCTTTTAAACGTTACTATCAGCCATGTTATCTTCTCCCCAAAACAACAAAATCTCCTCAAATTCTTGCTAAATGACCTCATTTTCTTTTACGTAGCACCTTCAAGTTACTTTGTTTGAATTGGGTCTTAATCTTCTATTTAAAATACTGTGTTTGTTTTCTTATGCCCTTCTCTGTACCCCAAGTACTCTTGCTCGAGTGTGCTTTTGCTTTGTTTCAGCTTCCTTTCCCCCGCTCCATGTGTGCCTGCCCATGTCAGAGGGGCTAGATTCAACTGACGTCATTCTTATCCCTGCATTCTTCACCGGAGAAGTGAGATCTGACAGATGGGAGTGAGGATTAGGTAGAACCAAACTCTATAGACGTAATATTTAAAAAGCTGCTTCTCATGGTAACCCAATCCTTAAGCATTCAAAAATCTCAGAGAAAACACTTCTGTGATAAATGAGTTTCCCAAGTGTGGAAACTGAGATGTAACAGTCCTTCATGACCTTTTCTTAAGATCTGCTCTCTTAAGCAGTTTTACAATGATGTTGAAATTTTAATTTGCTTTGAATTAATTTTTTGTCACTTGATTTAATTCTTACAAAATAAAATCCCTAAAATTAAATATTTCTGAGTTTAATTATGATACTCTTAAAACTAAAAAACTAATGTTCTCACGACTCAAAAATAGAATCTCTTCCAGTCTCTTATTCTTGGGTAATACTTTAAAAAAAAGATGTTCTTCAGGTAGAATGAAATAATGAAGTAAGTAAGAGAAAGTATGATGTATATGTATGTGAAAATTAAATATAAGAATTTTTTCTCTGATGATTTTCAAGAAAATACTTTAGGTTATGTTGATAAAAATTTTAGAAAAACAAATTATTTGAAACTGTTGCGTCTCCTTTATTTTGATAGTTCAAATCATGTGGCATATTTATTTTTCCTTACATCTAATGTAATGTGTATAATCTGTTTTTAATTGATTGTGGCCTAGAGTTTGATTGGAGTCATAAAGTCTGCATTTGTAATTCACTGGTAATTATGTTGCCTATAATACAGACAGTTGCTTAGAATTATAATAACATGTTAATGAATAGTATCAATGAGTTTTAAAATTTATTTTAACATTTTACAAAAAAATCCTTTGAAGGATAAAAAGATAAGATCTAGGGTACTAAAATGGCTAGAACCTTTTCCTCAACCATTTCAATATTGTCATGCTGGGACGTAGATAGCAACAACATAAGACATGAATTTTAGGAGAAGGATCTGATAGAGCCAGAAGGTCTAGGAAAAGGGATCAGTTAATTCACAGAAGAGCAAGCAAGTACTTAACATCTAGACTGGAACCATTGGTTATAGAAGGGTAAACATGTTTTACATCTATGATGCAGTGAATAGGTTGGAATCCTGACCTTAGGACAGGGAGAGTTCATTACTCTATGAAATGTATTACAGAGGTCACAACTAGGAAGACAGATCCTGAAGATGCTAGAAGCAGCGGTCAGCTGTGCTTTCTGCAATACCCTTAGAATTAGTGCCTTTGCTGTTACGTGTTAACACATATTTAAAGTAAAATGACCTTTCTTTACAGACACATGGCACAGCTATAATGGAACGATATGTTTTCTGCCGGGACTGACAAGACTATTTTGCAAAATAAACTCTGGTGTGTCTCTATAATCCAAGTAAATGGAAGTGTCAAATAATCATAATTTCCATGATTAGAGGTCATCCAGGAGATCCAAGGTCAAGCAGCTTTCAAGTAACTCACATGATGTTAGAGAGGGAAGAAAATTCAAAGAGGAAAGGAAAGAAAAATAAATTTCATTGGAAGAAAATAGAGGCAAGTGCGGAGGGATAAAGGAGAAACTGCAAGAGAATGTCACGTCTTCAGGAAAAGGAGCAAGGAGAGGAGAGAAATGCTGTGTGTGCTCATCTATTGATCATGCTACAAGCTGTCTTATCACGTGTTTCCAAAGTGCCAAAGTATCAAAATGAAAAGAGAAGAGCATACAAATGCTGTCATAACTCTGAGAGAGAAAATTACTCATGTAACCATGAAGTTGAAAATTTTAAAAATTGAATGTCAAGGTTAATAGTGATCTGTGTAATAGTACATCAAGATTTTGAAGTTACAACTGCTCAGATTATTAGCAAATTCTTGTTCAATAATGTTCGTAGCAACAAAAGTATGTGCCCCAAATAGAGCACAGAGGCCACATTTAATGTCAATGCTGTTTCATGAAACAATTGGAAGGCATTCTAACTCTGTTTCAGTATTCACTAAGAGGGCAAAGATGTCATACACAGATGCAATTTATTGAGTTGTATGCGTTTTCATGCATATAACCCAATATGGTATGAAAGATGGGTTAGGTTTAAACTTCTGTTCTGCCACTTCCTAGGTGACTTTGGTTAAGTTTCTTAATCCTTCTGCAACTCAGTTTCCTTAACTAAGAATAAGGAACTATCATACTTACTGCACAGTGTTCTTCTGAGAGTGTAAAGAGTTCATGTACATAAAGTGCTTAGTACAGTACATGGCAGCCAGTAAGGATCATATAAATTATTATTATTTTCATTATTATTACTATTACTGTTATGACTTTTACATACAAAGCTTTACCACCTCTTGACATTAGGAAAGAGATATATGTGGTGAAAATGATCAGCAGGCCAAGAGACTGCAGAAATGTTCTACAATATTTTTTAAAAAATTAATCACTGGGGCCGGCCCAGTGAAGCAAGCGGTTAAGTGCGTGCGCTCCACTGCGGCGGCCCAGGGTTCGCCGGTTCGGATCCTGGGTGCGCACCGCTTGGCAAGCCATGCTGTGGCAGCGTCCCATATAAGGTGGAGGAAGATGGGCATGGATGTTAGCCGAGGGCCAGTCTTCCTCAGCAAAAAAAAGAGGAGGATTGGCAGATGTTAGCACAGGGCTGATCTTCCTCACAAAAAAAAAAAAAATAATCACTGAAAATGATCTAGTTCCTACAACAATTTTAAATGTTGGTCCTTTTTTTGCTGATGATACCTACCTCTGCCTTGCCAAGTGTAAGAAAATTCAGTGTTATTAGTTTAAACCAAATAAAGACAAATTATATAGTTTGTAAATCCTATTATAACCACCTTTCTGAAACTAGGGGATATTCAGGGCTGTTTGGGGGAATCGGTTTTAATATCTTCCCTGTGCTCTGTTGGAGGGAAATATGGAAATGATGATCAGTTGCATTGTTCCTTACCAGACTCTTGAGTTTAGAGATCCTGCTGGGGTAGAGGGTGGCTTTCACCCTGCAACCCCTGAGAGTAGGGTTACGGAGGCCCTCTAGAAGCATTTTTGTGAATTGTAAGCTAAGAAAGAGTTGATTAACTATGTCTTGGGGCATATAAATAGGGAACTTAAGCAGAACATGAAATGTGACCCTTTTGTAAAACACAGTTTTATTTCTCTCAGAGACTCCGGAGCACCCTGAGAAAACTCCTGAGTGCAGGAGCCTTACTACTGGTTTCTGCAGTTGTTCTGTGTTGCTAGCGGTGGGGGAAGGAGAGGGAGAGGGAGGGGGAGGAGAGGGAGAGAAGGGGGAGAGGGAGAGGGAGGACAGAGAGAGGAGATGTGCTCAACCACCAAACCAAAGACATCAAAAGTCAAAGTAATCATCATAAGGAAGCCAATTAAAAATTTACGGGGTCAGAGAAGGACATTTCTTTATTCCTAATTCATGACAAAAGGAAGAGTCAGGACCTGACACTAGAACCATCTTCTAAGGTGGGACTGGGTGCTGGGGGCCAGACTCACGGCCGGCAGTAGTCAGTCAGACCCGCTGCTGTGTTGAAGGCTCTGTCTAAGAGAGGCTCAGAATCAGCCCTAAATGGTCCAAGTGTTACTCTGGGAATCTGGACAGAGAGGCCGGTTGAACCAGTCAGGCAGCTGGTGTCTAAGAACTTTCTTTTTCAGTAGACTCGCCCCGGGTACTTGAGAACCCAGAGGAGAGGTGGCAGGCGACACAGGACCTTCTGTGTGGTAGCCGAGTCAGCTACAAGAGAGAATGCTAGGATGGAGGCTTGGAATATGGGGCTAGAGCTGAGGAGTAGACTGAGAGCCTGGGAGTGTTTTGGTTGGGAATATAAGTACACACGCCATCCTTATGGAGACCAAGGGCAAAGGTGTGACAATCCAGCCAGTTTGGGTGGAACGAGGTGATTAGGGAAGCAAGGCCGGTGCTGAGTTCGTTTATTATTCCTTCCCTAATTCAAGATTAATTTGGGAATTGGGATAGGGCTGGGTGGGAAATTAATCTACTGATACAGATCCTGAGCTAAACCACTTAGTCTTCAGATTCCCAGTGAGAATATAAGCTGGGAAACAGAGTAACACTTACATGTATTAGTGCTGAAGTTCACTGAAACTAAGCACTTAGAAAATGTAAGCCCAGAATAGTCAGTAATGTTACGCATTTACTGTTCGTTTATAACGTAAAGTAATTAATAGAGTCTTAAATGTTTTATTGATATTATTATTGACTATTTCATTACTTTAGAGATTATGTTATTTTTTGCCTATAGTAAAAGAATTTATAGGAAAAGCTAACCTGACTGTATTTAGCTCTTTTATTGCAAGGTCATCATAGATTTCATGCCCTTTTGAGCAGAGTTACTATCTGACATTATTTTAGTCATCTTCTTGTCTGCCATTGTATCTTATTGGTCATCACCAAAGAGAACACATGGATAGGATAACCAATCATCCAGGAAATGTGCATTATTTTCAATCTTCTTGTGACATAGATATGTAAATATTAATGTTATGTATGTCTGGAAATCTGTTCAAGGTAAATCTTAAATGAGAGCTTACTATTGCAGAAAAGTTTGATGCTGCAGTTCAGCAAATTTCAACATTCAGATATATCAGCTCTACAATTGTGAGCAGCTACAGGGACACTGGACCAGAAACCATGATGAGGAAAGTAAAATAGGGCTAGGCATGGGATCAGAAAGCACTGAGAAGAGAATCGGAAGACTGCGGTCAAAGTACTGCAGGTTCCAGAGCTTGGTCTGAGCAGTCCAGAGTAAGAGCTGGCACAGATATGTGGACACATCAGATAGGGCAGGCGGATAAGACCAGTTCAGGAGAGACATGTGGTCTAAGGTCAGAGGTCTGAGCAGATGTCACCCTAAAGGGCATTTAAACATTGGCAAAGCTAAGGATATTTTCTGATTAGAGTGCAAAAGTCAAAATCAGATACCCTTGGAACAACCCAGAAATTGGCAACAATGGGAAGCTACTACTAACCCTAGAGTGAGAAGATGGTTTACTGGAGCCCAGGGATGAGTAGCTCCCAGTCAGAGCTGGGGCTATAGACACAGAGAAGATACAGCTGCTTCTAGAAAGAGAAATGGCCTGGCATCTCCTCAGTCTCTCCATCTCCTAGTAGTGTCTCCCTCCTGTTGGCTGAGACCAGCCCTAAGCCAGCTGATAGATGAGCCTGGGAAATGCAGCCTGCAGGGGCCAGCCCCCTGAGACACAGAGCAGATAAAGAAAAGGTGGGGACTCTATCTGTGGGCAAATGGGCCCAGGGCTGGCACTCACCTATTCATTCTTTCCTCATCTGCAGCTCTAAGATCCCTGACTAAGTAAAATTGAAGTAACCAAGTGGTTAGGCACACTTAATATGGAGAGAAGACTTTGGAGGTTAGAAGAGATGCTCAGGGGCCTCACTGGGTAAAAGCGAAGAAAACGTTACCCCTAATAACTATTTCATTTCCTCAGGTATCTTATGCTTTCTTGGCAACCTGAGAGTCTTGGCATGAGTATTTCTCATTGGGTTTCCGTTTGAATGTGTGTACTTCCTTCCTTTTATATGCTGGTGTCACTTTTTCAGTGTTTATTATATGGTTGATGAGGAGCCTACAGCTAGTTGAGCCAATGTTGGACAACATGTGCCTGGCGGAATAAGGGAGCCAGCCATCTGCTTTCCTTTAGGTTGCTTTAATTCTACTCTCCTGTTGCCAAGTAGGTAAAACACACAAAAAGACTTCTGTCATTCTTTCGTCTCACTCACCTCTTTGTTATTTCTTCCTTCTTTGTCTTTCTTTCTCTTCTTAGAATTTTCTCTTTTTTATCCAGCTCCTACAAAGCTGTTCACATAGGCTCTGATTACTTAACAGCTTAGTATTTATTCATTCATTCTGTAAATATTTATTGAACCTATACTGTGTGTCCCGCATGGACCTAGGTGCTGGTGATTCATCAGTGAATTTAAAGACAAAAAACAAGGTCTCTGCTTTCATTGATCTTGGTGGGTTTTTATTCAGTTAATAGCTAATAGAAATTTTTATTGATTGCGAATCTTATAACTTATCATCTCTGAACATAAATTCCTCTAAAGGTGGGTTATCTATCTTATTTGACTATTTAACTTGTTTAGTGTAAAATTTTCTGAATGTAAGAAGAATCTGTAATAACTTGTCCCTCTGAACGTTAATCAGTTATAACTAAATTGCAATGACTTTCTCCTAATCTTTAACTAAATGTGCATCAATTGCTTGAATATATTTAACAAATTATGTTATGTATTTAACACAGTATGATCATCTATCTCTAGCCATGATTTTTAAGAAAACTATTTGGCTTTGAATATAAATCAATGTCCTGACCAGGTTTTAGTAACTGAAATGCATAGATTATTATTAATAATCAAAGAATCCTGAAGTTGGCATACTAAGTAATGGAAAGACTTCATTTATAGTTTAAGGGTTCATCTATAAATATATTGACCATCTGGGGCCTTCAGACAAAATTCAAGTGGTTGAGGGTGATGATGGGGAATTATTCTCATTCTTTACTTCTAATTCTCTTGAATCTATTTTTATAGTAAAAGCTAATATCATTTGATTATGAATATCGTGTGTTAACTTGCTCTGTTAACCCTACTTCATGAATGAGTTATTGTTTGTATTATTTTCATTAACTGTGGCTTAGCCAATTGTCTTCTTCTGAATTCTCTTGAGTCCATAATACATTCCTAAAACTACATAGTAAAGTATAGGCTTATAGATACATTCAATTTTAAATTTATTAAATACATTCTGCCAGACTCAGAATGTGTGAAAATTTGGGAATAAGAAAAAATATGAGCTACCATGAATATGAATTTGTTGCATCTAATGTTCAAACAGTTCATCAGTAGTTGTCCACTTTTGGCAATAAACCACTGAATAAACTGTATATGCTTCAAATATTGTATAATCTCTTTATTAAATTGATGAGGCTGAATTTAACACTGTTGTGTTAAACATGAAGTATCTAGAAGAGATGATTTAAATGAGTTATAAAAGAAAACAGCTCCCTGTATAGGCTCTATCTCTCCCATTGGGAGGAAAGGGGATTAAAGTCTTTGTAATTGACATTTCCCTTTGGTGAGTAACATGTAAAGGTTAGGGCATGTCCTCAAGACAGCTTCTGAATACGTAATCAATCTGAAACTCAGAAACCACTGTTTTTGTTTCCTGATTTCCCCCCTGCGATATAGACACATGCTTAAAACAGTAAATAGATGTTATTTTTGTTTGCCTTTAGTGTGCCTGAGAAGAAAGCCAGTTTTGATGTGAGGTTTGTTATATAAAATTTAATAGTAGCTCTCAAACTGTAGAGAAAACCTTTTAAATATTTAAGTAAACATAACCTGCAATTTTTGAGTTATTTAAGAATTTTTTTGTAGTAATCTGAAAATTTTTATTGAGGAAGAAAAATTCTATTTCACCAAACTAATAAGATAACTAGTTTCTCTTAACATATAATGGGTAGAAAGCCTCCATTGCTTTTTATTAAAGAAAAAAGACTACCTGGTGCTATGTCTCTGAGTGTGACCTGGATTTTGCTCATGATATTGCTAGTTTGTTTCTTGATGCTATAGAGGTACACCCACTTTTAATAAGTAAAAAAAGAAGTCCGCTTTATTTTTCTTTTAATTATGTTCCCCCTCACTCCCTTGGATTTAAATTTAGAAAACTTATAAAGAGTTTTTTCTTTCATATTTACAACTAAACCTATCACTATATATGATAAAGCACATCAATTGGGTTTTCTCAGGAAAGTCCTATACGGAAGTTTTATAAAGTGAATTATCCTCAAAAAGATTTCTCAGATTGTTTCTAGCATTTTAAGAATATCAAACAGAAATGATATATAAGTTCTCTTAAATATTTTCACAAGGACAAACTGCCACATTTCAGAGTGAGGAAAAGAATAATGAACAATGGTACCTGAAATATTTAATGTTCATGATTTAATTTCCGTGGTATGTTATAGCATTCATTATGTGTTTTAAATTTGGCAGTCAGTCTAAATATTTCCCGAGTGCCCATCACTAGTCTGGTCTATAATCTCGTGCAGGTCACCGGTGACCTTTTGTTGTCAGGAGTTGGAATGATGAAGAGGTTACTGAGTGACGTTGTAAGGTGAAACATTGTTATTCTCTTCTCTCCGTTTTAACATTGCCATCATTTAAATTCTGTTTTTCAGACTAAATGTTGCTATGAATTCTTTTAAATGTGATTTGTTCTACTCACACGGAGTTAATAAACTGGCTGAATCCCTCTGTCAGCTGTTCCCTCCATCTGTCCTGACACAAGGACTATCTCTTTGAGTCTTATGATTTCTTATTATTGCAGCATGCATCATACTGTGAAAAAGCTATGCAACACCCTGGCCGTCTTAATTTGAGAAATAGTTTAGTGCCATCTATCTGTCATGGAAGACCCTTTTAGTGTGGAGTTGAACTCTAAGTAGGTTTGTTATACTCAGAATGTATCCAAATTTAGAAATAAGTAGGAAGAAACTTGAGCTACAATGGATATGAATTTGATGCAGTCTAATTATGTGTTTAATTATAGAAAGAGCAATTCATATTTTGTGATTCTCATTTGCTTGGTGAAAGTTAAATCAATGTCTCTAATTCCTAATATCTGCCATTTGTAGAATTCTAAATTTCCATCTGTTCATGCCGATGTATTATTTCAGCAGCAAAATATGAGCAATTTACTAATTGCCTTCTAGAGAAAATATAACTTACATTACATTTCACATGCCCCATGCCTCAGCTGTTAAAGTGAGGCTATCTTTTGAATCACATTGGGATTGTTTTGATGCCATGTATTATGTTGGTGGGAGCTTGTCAAAATGTTTGTTGTAGATAGATGGGGCCTCCTGCCTTTAGTGGCCCCTCTCCCCACCTGACTTATAAGAAGAATATGTACTTCACTCAAACACTAATTCTTTTGTCTCTAATTTTAGCAAATTAATCTACTGAAGAAAAACATTCTTCTGGATTTCAAATCATTGGGATATTCAGAATCCACTGAACATATAAGGTTCTTGAATGTCAAAGCTGGAGTAGTTGAATAGTTCGTTCTCGGGAGATACCTGTTTTTTGCTACCTGGTAGAGTCTGTGCCCAGGCTTTTCTTTTCATGTCTTACCTTGAGCCCTTTAGACAGTGAATATTCTTAATATCTTGAATAGACTCCTGAAGGAAAATTCTTTTAAAAAGCTGGGGAGGCAACGGAAATTATTTTTCTAGAACATTCTGCATCTGGTGCTCTCTGAAAGGCTGAATTATAATGTTCTGTCAGGCTCTTCCACATCTATGATTTTTTTCTTCTCTCCTAGTTGACCTCTTAGGTAATCTGAGATCCATAAACTTAACTCAAAGGAGTAGGCATTTGTGAGTGTATTTTATTTTCTTAATATTTTCATCCTGGAAAGAAAGAGATTATCCAATTGTGGCATCTGACTAGGATCCAATAGTGTAATCCAGCAGTGTAATCCCCATAAACTGTGGGAGAAAAATAACAAGTAATGCTTTTCCTTATAGAGCTGCTTCTGAGAGATAAGCAAAGAGGTCAACGTGGGAACTTGTAGGGTGTTCTGTCAATGAAAACTTACCAAATTTTACAGTGAGAGGAAAAATAAAAAGAGGAGAAAAGAATAGGAGTAAGTCAGAAGTGAGAATCTCTGTTAGAAAGCTTTGCTTTGAGATAAGTAGAGGTCAGAAAAATGGCTAATCTCTAGGAAACATAACTTATTTGGTAATTTTGCATTCTTTTCTTGTTTGCCTGCCTGCAGTGTTGCTAAAATAATCAAACTAGACTGTTCCCTCCCCACAATTTTTTTGTCTGTCATAAAAGAGTGTCCTCTAAACTACCGTGTACACAAGTTCAAGGGCAGCTGTAAGGCACTCCTACCCATTCTTCTATCCTTATGAGTGTTTTCAATATAGAACCTTTATTGATAAAGAAACTGATACTGCTCTGCAGAAGTGGTGATGTTTTCTGCAAGGCCCACATGTTAATAATTATATATATATCTTGTAATTTAAAGGCCACCTCAGGGCTATTCCCAGCAGTAATGCTTATTTGGTGGGTAGCCCTGTTTAAGTTTCTAACTCTGCTCTGGTTTGCTACTTAAAATATTTCTCTTTGCTCCATCTCTACCAGATTCAATGAGGTTTAACTACATGTTGAACTTTTTAATAGTGTATTCTCCTCTCCCTAAGATCCCAAAATATACGCATGCCCATCCTGCACAGTTCAGTGTAAGAAAAGCTTATTGCATCCGTGTGCCGTGTTGATCGCTGTACCAGAGCTAAAGATGCACAAATGAGGGAGACATTTCCCTGCCCTTCAGAGCTCACAATCCAGCACTCAGCTGCCTTATCCTGGGATTCATTTACCCCCAGAGGTTCCTTGGATAGGCTTCTGAAGCCTTCTGAAAAACATTCTAAAATTATATGCCTATAATTATATGTGTACATCTTCCTAGGGATATAGTTCAGGGGATTTATGAGATTTTTGGAGCTTTTACCTCCAAATTTAATTCTTAGTATTTTAAAAAGCAAGAGTCTGGTAGAGAAAATTTTGGATGATGGGGCTACATAAATTTGGATAGTTTACCATTAAAATCTCAGCTTATTTCCTTGAGGTAATTTTTTATTTGTATGAAAAGACTGTTTCATCTGTAAAGGTCCTACTTTTTTTTTTTTTTTTTTTTTTCGGTGAGGGAGATGGCCCTGAGCTAACATCCATTGCCAATCTTCCTCTTTTTTGCTGAGGAAGATTAGCCCTGAGCTAACTTCTGTGTCCATCTTCCTCTATTTTGTATGTTGGATGCTGCCACAGCATGGCTTAATGAGTAGTGCGTAGGTCTGCACCTGGGATCCAAACCTGTGCACCTTAGGCCACTGAAGCAGATTGAGCGAACTTAACCACTACACCACTGGGCCGACCCCAAGGTCCTACATTTTTTAGGAAGGAGATGTAAGGGGAAGTGACAGATGAATGTAAAACACTATGCTTTCAATTTTCGTTGTTATGATTTTTTTTTAATTTATTGAAAAGAAGAAAATATTTCCTATGGTTCTAGGCAAGTTAAAAATGGCATTTCTTCAAGAAATAGAAATTAACAGCCAGTGTCTACTTTTCAAGTAGCTAGCTCTTTTCTTGTGCTATGAAGCTTTCAAGGGTTCAGTTGGCAGGTTGGTTCATAGCTTTTTGGTGGCATTGTTCTACATGAATACCAGAATTCACGAGAATGCCAGGTCCAACTTGCTTCATATCTTGCCTCCACTTTGTTTCTCCTAATTACAGACTTCCTTTGCTCTATACCTTTTTCTCTGCTATGTTTATCTCCTAAGATTTTTGTTTCTTTGTCCATTTTCTGAGAAGATGATTATATTGCATATTGCAGTATTAAAGTGAAACAAACAAGCAAACAGCAAAAACACATAAAAAAGCCTAATTTAATTTCTGCAATATGTGGGGGGCGGGGGTGGCAGGTCATAGGTTAAATTAATCAACCATCTTGTTTCAGAAGTCATGCTTGAGTTGGTTATGCTATCAAGGTTAGGTGGTAAATTGAGAAGTTACACATTCTAGGAGAGATGGAAAAAATAATTAGAAAGTATAATCCTTACTGATGCTGAAAATGAATGTGTGGTCATAGGAAAACAGACAGTTACTAAACCTGTAGGATGTTTATTTTGATTTTTTAGCCCCAAATGAAAACTGTAGAGATGAAGTCAGCGTGTCATCAGAACTGTACTAAAACCAAAAGTCTATAGACCAAAAGTTTGAGAAGCTGCAGAATCAGAAAAAGGGTAGGCAGAAAGCATTCTTGAGTGCTAAATCATGGTAACCTTCAGATTCAGGGAAAAGGCTGGATCTGAACATTTTCTTCCCAAGTGTAGAACCATTGCTTAGGCCCTAGGGCATCCATTATATGTGAGGAGAAGCTAGAATGGATTCATCTAACAATGAGGCAGAATATTGAAAAGGTTACACTCCCTTTTTATAAGTCTATTAAAGGTTTATGGTCTTTCACAGAGTATGTGCTATAATAAAATTATTATGTCCCTTTCTAATGGCAAGACAGTCATAATGATAAAAACCACTTCCATAACTTGCTGCAGGTTTAATATGAGACTCACAGGGTCATTTGTGGAATATTGGCCCACAATATGTTGTGAAATGATGGAATTTATTGTTTATGAAAAATGCTTTTAATTGATAACCAAAAGAAATTCCTCACAGTTTCTAATTCCAGGGAGAGTCTGATTTCCATCTTTATGTGCTTTTTGAAAACTGAACTCCTTTCATGTTCCTCTGAAAGAAGTGAGAGATAAAATAGCTATGCCTCAGACACTTTTTCTGAAAATTTCTCATCTGAGATGTTTGTTATTTTGGACTAAGTTCAGCAGAAAGCCCTTTTGGTGACTTTGTTTCATGACCTATGCACCAGAATGCTGTTTTTGAAGTACAGCAATCTGTTACCACTTCTTTTTCTGAAGCAGGCCTACCCATGTTCCCTGCTCCATTGCCTTGCGACTGCAGCTTAATCACAAAGAAGTTTATTCCTAGCCAGAATTCTTACACATACACTCACAAAGAAGTTCTTAAGTGATGAGTAGTTCCCCCTCAAATAGAAGGCTTAGCCACAATCTAAGCAAAAAACTTGGCTTGCAATGACTTAATTTATAATATTGTAGCATATGTTCCTCAAACCAAGAGCTTCTACACAGTGAGAGAAGACAGAGCTACAGAGCATGGAGACCAAGGTCATGATACAGGGAGATAGTAGAGCACATTGGAAGCCACTCATGGTCCGCATCTAGAAGACCCGGACTCAAGACCTCATCCTACCTTGGACAGGTCCGCTTCGTTCATTCCCTAAATTTTTATTGAGCTTCAATTACACATGGCCATTGAGGATTCATTAATTATAATAATGAAAAGACCTAGTTCCTGTTATTTAGTAGCTTATAGTATAGTAAGGTTGATAGACAAGTAAACAAGAAATTATAACCACTCTGGTAAATTCTATGAAAAGGGAAGCACAAGGTGCTACAGAAGTCAAAGAAATAATGTATTGCCCATCTTTTAGTAGACAGAAGAGGCTTTCAGGAGGAAGAAAAGTCTTAAATGAGACCAAAAGGATGGGCAAGATTTAGCCAAATCAAAGGGAGGTGGAAGAGTAGGGTCTTCTGGATGAAAGAAGCGGCCTGCTCAAAGGCCAGGAGAGGAGAGACCTTCCTCCAGTTCACCTGAGGAACCGAGAGTAATTCAGTGTGACCAGGGAAGAGAGTGGGGAGAAATGTATGCAGAGCAGGTCAGAAAGTACCTCTAAGTCATTCCCAGGACATACACCCGTGCTGAAGGCAGCGGGGAGCGACTGTAGGAATATTAATCAGAGATGTGTGTTTTAGATTGACCATTCTTTCTGACTGGCAGGATGATAAATATGAGCAGAAAGTCCAGTTAGGAAGCTAGTGAAGTAGTTGAGATAAGAGATGATGATAAAATGAACTTCAATGGTAGTGGAGATGAAAAAAGAATGACAGATTCAGAGATGTTTTTGGTGGTGTAATTGTCACAACTCATCTTCACCTATGAAATGTCCTATCTAACAGTGTTTTAAGAGATAAGGTATTATATGTGAAAGTGCTCATTAAACTTTGAAAACACATGATATTACTAAAGAGGGACCCATTAGCTCACGGGTGTAATTGAAATAGTTTAAACCTAACAGTTTTAACCTATGTGACGTAAGGGAAATGAAAATGTCATTTATTTCTATCTTATTAACAAAACGCTCAATTAAAATTATTTTCTTTTTAAACTAGCCCTTAGAATATTTCACTATTGAATAAAAAGGCATACTCTGTTTTTCAAAAATCCACGATATGAAATGTGTTAATTAAATGGAAAAATAGAGGTAATGGTAATACCTTACATTAGTATATAGTTGTGTTTGTAAAGCAGAAACTTGTGATTCTCAACCTTTTGTCTTCCGCACATACCTGAGAAACACAGTCATCAACTTATTGTGGTCATCAACTCATTAACACTCATTAATGCAATGATTTTTTTTAAATTATACTATATCCGGAGTTTTGCTTTATTTAGTTTTTGTTGTTGATGTTCTGGGAAAGATTTGCCCTGAGCTAACAACTGTTGCCAAGCTTCCTTTCTTTTTTTTTTTCCCCTCCCCAAAGCCCCAGTACATAGTCGTATATTCTAGTTGTAGGTCCTCCTAGTTCTTCTATGTGAGCCCCCACCACAGCATGGCTACTGACAGATGAGTGGTATGGTTCTGCGCCTGGGAACTGAACCCAGGCCGCTGAAGCAGATTGCACTGAACTTGAACCACTAGGCCATCAGGGCTGGCTCAAGGCAATGATTCTTGATGGGATATGTGGGGTATGTCAGTTTCTTCTGGGCAAAGTATTAATTGGAAATAATTCCTCACTTTCAGATAATTCTGTTCCCCACTCAATCACCCCCTCCCCACCAGAGCACCCTGTCCCCACCACATGTAACCTTAGAAATTATTGCTCTAGGAGCAACTTGAAGATAAGGGTTTTGTCTCATTCATTTGCATCATTTATGTAACTACATGTTCCTAGCACACTGTAGGTTCTCAGAATAATTAATTGAATTAATGAAATGTTTTAATCACTTTCATATTAACTATTTTATTTAAGCTTCCTGCCTATGTTCCTATTTTGCATTACCCCAGCCAAAACAACCCCTACCACTACCTCTGGGTACCATTCTTCCCATTTTACAGAATTTTAAAATGAGTTTTACGCAGTCCCACAGCTAAAGACCAAGGTCCTAAGCCAGTGCTCATTTCATTATTTCACAATATCCTTTAAAAAGGTCTACTTTTTTTCACAAAGGAGATCTTTTAATAATATATGTACTGACAAAATTTAGAATAGAAATGAATTTGCAATAATAATATTTGCCACTTTTTTCCTGAAAAACATCTTGTGTATAAAAGTGGTATATGAATGTTTTCTTATATAATGTGCCAAATGTATTGAGTCCAAGTAGGTAGAAGGGGCAGTAATTAGTAGATTAGTAGAACTCTTTATACCTTATTGAAAAATTTAATTAATTCAGAACTTTCATATCATGTTCTAAGATTTTTCAGAGAGATCAGTGCTAGGAGAGAAAAATAAATAAATATTTGTAATAAAAAATTGTATATTTTTAAATTAATAAAAGTATTTTGGAATTGAAAAATTATTAAATTTTAAGTTAAAATACAATAGTATTCCTATAAAGGCAGTAAAGTATAGACAAATCAGTTTTCCTTAATGAAGTTTCTAATTCTGTAACTACATTTCTGTATTCATTGTGGATTCCTATCCTGGGGCTACTCATTTATGTTAAATAGAGGAGTACGGTTTTCTGTGGTTACTGTCTCTAGGACGAATTGCTATTGAGTCATGTTACTGAGATGGGAGTGCTGAAGATCCTTTTCCCCCCTGCTCGTTTAGCTTCTGTTTTGTGACTGTAGGGCAGAGGTGCAAATGACATGTGGCCTTATATTTGTGTTCAATGTGTTGATTTTTCACCCAGAACTTTTTCTAGCTCCTTTATGGCTCATTTTTGTCCTATAATGTATCTTTGAGGCTAATGTGATCTTTTGCCTGTGGAAAGTCTTGCCATAAAAGTTGTTGCTAATTTTAAGTTAACAGTTTTTCTTTAGATCCTTCCACATGCTGTTATAATATCACACATTATGCAAAATTGTTCCATTTTTATGTCTATCTCCCCCAACTCTACTGCTCTGAAATTCCAGGTAGCAGAAATTCAGCTTTACCTATCGAGTGCCGAGAATAGTGAGAGGAGTGGCTGATACTTATTGTATGATCAGTAGATGTCATTCAAATTGAATTCATCTGTACTGTGCTGAGCACTTCACTAGTGTTTATAAAATCCTTTCTCACATCCAATCTTATGTAAGCCTCAGAAAAACTCTAGAAAATGATGATTATCCTCAACCAATCTTACTGACTTTACCTTCTAAATATATCCTGATTTGTCCGCTCCCCATCCATTGGTCCACACAAACATCATCTCTACGCTGGACCATGTAAGAGCCTTTACCTTGTCTCCCAGCTCCACTCTTGTCACCTGTGGTCTATTCTGCAGAGTGCCTAGTTTTCCTTGTAAGATGTGGAACACATTACATAATTTCTCAGCTAATGCTCTCTAATGGCTTCTCATCCTATTTATAATAAAACTCAAAATACTCACCCTGGCTCTAAGGCTCTGCTTCAGTGTTGTTTCATATTTTGTTATCACAACCCAGAGTAAGAAAGGTGTTTTACATGGGGAGCCGGCGTGCCTGCATGTGCCCGTGTGCACACACACGCGTGCACGCACACTAAAGGAAAACCTTCATATTCTGTTTCTATCTCAATCTACTCTTCTTGATTACATTAGAAGATGGTAGTAATGACTCACCAATTTGTTTCATGACTGCAGTTTGGAAAACGTAGCTCTACTTAATCTGGTCTTGCCTACTTTTCTGATTTCATTTTCTCTTTTCCACTGGCCTCCTTGCTGTTCCCTAACCCTGCCAATCAAGCTCCCCCATCAGCGTCTTTGCACTGCAGTTTCTTCCACCTGGAAGGTTCTTCCTCCAGATATCCACATAGCTCCCTCCATTACTTCATTCAAATCTTTGCTCAAATGTTATCTTCAAAAAGAGGCCTTGTTGAGGGTCTATTATGCGTTAGGCACAGTGTTAGACTCTGGTGAACAAAGATACTATCTTTGACCTCAAGACTTTGTCCCCACAGACTGGTGAGAAGTAAAACAAGTAAATGTTGAGTAATAAAGTAGTCCAAAATTTAAGTTTATTGAAGCACATTGAAAAGAACTCAATTCAGTAATGTGGGTTAAGAAGGCTCTTTGGAGGGACTAATCTAAATAGAAACATGAAGGATAAAGCAGGAGTTATCCAAGTGAAGAAAGACAGGCAGAAAAAAGGGTTGTGCTAAAACCCCAGGGTCAAGAGAGGGTTGGGAGAACTGCAGGTCTTTGGGGGTGACTCAGTGGAGAAGGGTGAGAAATGATTGGGGCTGGTAAGCAGGGACCAGGTAAGGAAGGAATGTCTAAGCATTGTGACGGAGCATGCGCTCTATCCTAAGGTTGAAGGGGAGCTATTCAAAACTAGCAAGCAGAAGAACAGCATTATCAGATTTGAACTTCTAAAAGCACACTCTGTCTGCAAAGCGGGACTGGAATAGAGGAAAGGAAGATGTAAGGCGGGGGCATAAATCTGTAGTGACACAGGTTAGAACTGGTGGTGGCCTGTGAGCAGACGTGGGCAGAGATGTTTAGAAGCTAATAATACACATGAATTATAAATGATTAGATTTGGGGGTTAGTACGGTAGAATTCAAGGATGACTTATAACATATAGTAGTTGGTTAATAAATACATGTTAAATGAATGGATGAAAAGAGAAAGGTTTATGACTTAGACACTGGGTATTTAGTGGTGCAGTTACTCAGCCTTTTTGATTAAAGAACTATAGAAAAATTTAATTTCCAAGGAACAGTAAAGAGAATTTCAATTTTCAGGACATGATTAAACTTTTTGATGGTATGAAGCTAATAAATTTGTGACCTAACATCTGAGAAAAGCTACAGAACAGAATGAAAAATAGAGAAAACTGAATTTAACTTTCTTGTCAAGTCACTGGAGCATTATTGAATTAAGTTTTCTAATTACACTCAGTTCACATTATAATTAAAATTTGCATTACTAGCTTTCAAACGTTCTGCTGGTCACCTAGTGCTGTGATGTGTCCAAACAACATTGGTGCTTTCTGTATATAACACATTATAATATGATGCTGTGCATGTTGCAAGTTCTCCAGAGAGGTTTGTCAGATTACCTGGTGTAATATTTGTTATACATTTGGAATTGGTTTCCTCTTGAATAAAGCAGTATATGAAACTCTTTCCAGATCATTAAGCCTCATTGCAAACTAAATGACCTGCCCAATGTCACTCGTCTTACTAGTGTCAGAGTCAAGGGTACTCTGAGTCCAGTGCTCTTTCCCTTGTTCCTGTCAGGAAATCTGCGACTTATTCAAGAAGCTCAAAGATTCTCCTTGCTCACTTTGGCCAAAGACTGAATTTGATTATGAGATAAAAATCTCATGTCCATTTTGATTACAATTCACAAGTCTCTCCCTGTTCTTTAAAATCATAGCACATGATGATTTCTGTCCACAAATCATTTTATTCTACCAAGAAATAGATATTTTAGACTGAGAGAAAATCACGTAATCGCTCTAGAATATTTTCTCTTGCATCTATACAAATGAAACGTACTTAGGCAAATGACAAATCTTGCTTTGATTACCGTATAAGTAGAGCAGAGGCCTTCATCTTGTCTGAACATTAGGATCTCCTGCGGAGCTTTTGAATCTCCTGATGCCCACATCTCACCCCAGACCAATTAAATCAGAATCTCAGGAGGTGGGATTCAGGTATCATCATTTTTAGCTCCCAGATGATTTCTCTTTGCAGCCATAGCTGAAAACCCTTGGGTGAGAGCAATTTGATGAGAATGATGAACTCACATTCAAGCACCTTTTACTTAATGTTTGCTTTTTTTCCAGCCACAAGGTGGCAGCATCACAATACAGTGCCCATCCTGGCCCCTCTTTTGAGTGGACAAGGAAATTTGTATCTGCAATACTAATTAATAACATTCAAGAGTTTCTCCAGCTAGAGATAACATTGAACTTTTTCCCCTGTTGTTCTCTGTTGCTTTGTTTGACTAAGAAAACTTTTTTGTGTGTGTGTGAGGAAGATCGGTCCTGAGCTAACATCTGCCAATCCTCCTCTTTTTTGCTGAGAGAGACTGGCCGTTGGCTAACATCCATGCCCATCTTCCTCCACTTTATATGGGATGCCGCCACAGCATGGCTTGCCAAGCAGTGCGTCGGTGCGCGCCGGGATCTAAACCGGTGAACCCGGGGCCACTGCAGCAGAGCGCACGCACCTAACCACTTGCGCCACCGGCATGGCCCCTAAGAAAACTTTTAAATATATTTATTTCAACAGGTTAAATTAGCAGGAACTATATTATAAGATATAGTTGGGTGGAAAAATGCAAAGAACATGGATTTAGTATTCATATAGATTTGGGTTTAAACACTGCCTCCACCCCTTACCGAAAGTTTATTTAATCTCTCTCTGCTTCAGTTGTATACCTAGAAGAGGAGGGTTGTTATAAGGACTAAATGAGATAATATGTGAAAATCAACTCTATATGAATTTTGTAAGATGGTGAAGATGTCGAGGAGGAAAGTGATAAAGCGGTGATAGAGTCAGTTACACAAAGTCCAGGAAAACCCAGAATACAGTACTTTTTTGTGTATGGTCTTTCTTTTCTGCATGTGAGTCTTCTTTCCCTGTGTGTGCCCTATCTTTCTCTTTCCACTAGTGATTACACAAATAAACATACTCTAGCCACCTTCATCTTAAAGAACAAAGAATCAAAGCCAATATTTTTTTACTACATCTTTAGCAATGGAAGGTGCCATTAGCGATGGAAGTACCTTCCACCTTTATGGCCAAGTTTCTGTAAAAAATTAGCCTTCGTTTACTCACAGTTACTCTAGTTCACTTCCCAAACCTTGAAACTGCTTTCTCAGATCACCAGAGGCCTCCTAGGTGCCACATCCAAAGAAAATTGGCATCTCATGTGTCTTTGCCATTTGAATAGGCTGACAACACCCTTCTTCCTGACACGTGTCCCCCTTGATTGCTGTGGTGACACCACTCCCGTTCTCCAGTCTCCATTGCTGTCTCTTCCCTTAGAACTGTGGATCCCACGAGTTCTCTCCTATAGCTCTAACTTCTTTTCTCCCTTGGAATCTTATCTTTGATCACAGCCTTAATTTTAATTACCATAAATGACTCTCAAATCTATACATTGTCCCAGATAGCTGTCCTGAGTCCCAGATCTATAAATCGAACAATCACTGGCATTTGAATTGGCATTTCAAAATTAACATGCCAAATATTGGACTGGACATATCCCCTACCCACACAAAACCTCCTCCTCCTGCTCCCCCATATTTCTCCTTTCAATCTGTGGCACTACTTTCCACCCAGATGATTGGACCAAATCCCTCAGAGTCATTCTATACTCCCCCCTCAACCCCCTTCATATCCAAGTTGTCAAAGCCTATTCATTCTTCACCACTGTGCCCTGCCCCCCCCCCCAATACTTCTCAAAGGAGTTCCAGTCTCATAAGTCTTCATTTCTTACCTCGCACCTAGTCTTTAACATAGCCCAGTCTGTCTTCTGCACCAAAACAGTTCCTGTTAAGGTCACTAACTCGGCTGTGCCATTCATGCTTTCCTGTGCGTCCTCCTTCCCTCCCTCACAGGATGCCCCTGAGAGCACTTCTTCAAATGGTCGCTTGCATGTGAATACCCTTCTCAGGCCCTGCTTGGGTACTCAATGTAAGACAACTTAGGAAAGAAGGATTATCAGATCAGTTTCCAGAGACAGATTTTATTAACCTTTTATTAGCCCATTGTAGAATACTTTCAACTCATCAGACTTTTAAAGGGCATTTACTTCATCTGTAGTATTAGATTGTTTAATTTCTATTTAAGAGCATGGATGTAGTTCCTAAAACTTGCCTAAGCAATTTTTAAAAATCAAATGATAGTACAAGTTGCCATTTGTCTACTTTTAGAAGGCAAATTGGAAACCAGTTCATTGTTTACTGCGTAGTAAGGTCACAATATGGGGAAACTATATCATTTAGTTCTATATAAAAATTGTTCTATCTAATTGTTTATTTTCCAACCAGGAGGTTAAAATTTTAAGAAGTTCTGTTCATCAAAAATTTTAAATACATTTGGAAAACTTATTCTATATGTATATATCCAAGGAAATATAAAATCAAATTTCACGCATTTCCTTAAATGGATTTTCTGATCTAATTTTGTATTAAAATTCACTCTTCTTGGTTGAAGCCTTATAATAAATCATGCATCTTTTGGCAATCCTCAAAATTCCAAGGTTAATGAGAAAAAACAAAGTATGTTTCAATAAGACATAATATAATTTTCTTTGATCCAGCTGCTGAGTTAATAGAGAATGCACACACTGAAAGACAATGCTATTTAAAGCTTTCATTGGCATTTTCAACAAGACAGCAGAACACAGAGAGAAAAAGTGGAACAAAACCATATTGTAAGCTTAATTAGGACAAAAGAAGCAGAAAACAAATACCAACAACTTGATGATTGTCGTATGGTTCAGAACATGACTGATAATGGAAAAAATGTTAATTCAGGGCTCAAAGATGGATAAAAGGAACAACTTTATACAACTTAGATTTCTCATATCTGGTTCTCATCTCTTTTGAGATTCATGTGATAGAGGTCCTGATGTTGTCCAAGATATTTTGACAAAAAGCATTCAGGAATATAAGTGTTGACCACTTGGGTGACAATTGCCAGATCTAGCTACGTGTGTAGACTGACACAGAATTGGAACAGAAATCAGAGTTGCAGGTCAAATTTGTCATTAATGAAAATCTTTTGTAAGTGTTGAATTATTCAATTTAATATTTCTTCAACCCATAAGAATTCCTTCATTCCATCTTTTTCCCATAAGAGCCCATACATTTTATCTCCAACTCTGCCCCTAATTAACTCTATGACCATGGACAAATCACAGTATGCTCCGTGAGTTTCTGTATTTATATTTGTAAATTGAACAAGTGTGGCACTAGATAAACTCGCAACACTCTTCTATCACTAATATTCTATAATGCTGTTGAAAAAAAGGGATTATCTGGAAGATTAAAGAAAGAATAAAGTCACACATTTTACTCAAGGAAGAAGTATTACTTAAATATATGATATAAAATGAAGTCGTAAGAGAGAGCAACTTGTCCCTTGGGAGAATCAATTAGAGATTTGACTAGATACTGGTTGAAAAGATCTCTTCAGCAAGAAATCATGCCTAGCAGCAAGAACTCAAGAGAATGCCAACAGAATTGATATTCCTCAATCCCAATTTTGCTATGTAGAATTGTACTCTTCTATCTACTTTCTGGCAAGAGCCATATTTTATAGCTGAGTTTTACATTCCTAAAAATGGAGAAAATGGAAGGAAATGCTGACATGATGTCTGGGAGCAGCAAAGGGTACAGCTGCAATTGCTGAGATTCCAGTGATAGAAAAATGTTGCAATCGGTTGTTTTCTCCACTCTCTAATTATCAAATACCTGCGATCTCTAATATGCCCTGTCACAGCATTGCTATGTAGAGTGCTCACATAATTATCCTCCAAACCAGGACACTTATGAGAGTGAAGGGGCAGAAGGCTATTAATAACTACAAGGACAACGAGCACAAACTGGGACTGTTTGGGGCAAATTGGGACACACAGTCACCCTAGCAGCTTGTGTTTCTACTTCTTGTTTTACAAAGATGTTTATTTTAAATATGGTTTCATTATCCCTTATTTTAGATTCAGCTGAATTATCGTTTGCTCTGGATTATTCTTTAAATTGGCTTTTAATCAAAATTCCATCATTAATTAGCGATATGACTTAGAGATATTTTTAAAAGAATCTCTTTGAATTTTAGTTTCCTGATCTGAGGCTTATTGGGGCATATGTAAAGAGCCTAGCATATAGCGTCTTCTCAGAAAAAGAGTGACTTCCCTTAATTAGATAGCGAACAGTGTTCTTCATTTATCAAGCCCTCAAAGATAGTTGGGAGAGCAGGTCTGAGAGCGTTGCAACTGTCTGTCTTTATTTTTCAGTGTCACGATCTGTTCTGCAGTTCTTTTTTGTTTTATTTAAGGACAATATCTATATTGGTGTTGAGGATATTTCTTCCATATGGTTTCAGTTTTTTAGGTGCTATCTCATTAGTGTCCCCCACCAAGGATCTATCTGGATCTTTCTGGGTGTGGTGGCAATTTTGAGGTTTGGAAAACTTTCATGGGGTTCAAAGGCATACTTTCTATTATGCCTTTCTGGTGACTTGAAAGCCAAAATCTTCACTTATTTCATTTACATAAAAACTACCAATTACTTCCTCTTTTTGAAACTCTCTGATCACTTGACTTCTATAACGTTACAATATTCTCATTCTCCACATATTTCTCTCAATGTTTCTTCCTCCTACACCACTCCTCTTTTTGTTCTTCTTTTTCTTCTCCTTAGTGGACTTATCTTCCTCTGTTCAACCTTTAAACTTGGTGTCTGACAGGGGTCCACTTTGGCCCTTTGCTCTTCCTACCTACATACCCTCTCTATTGGTGACTTCATCCATTGTCATGATTTCAACAAACACCTCTTGCTGATAGTCTCAAATCTATACATCTCTAGCCAAAAGCATTCCTCTGAACATCAGATCATATATTTAATTCTCAAATAGACATCTCTGTCCACATAGCACCTAGGCTCACCTCTCCACCAGTCTCATTTCCTTTTTTCCCTTCTCTGTTTCTTTAGATGGCTGCATCAACACCACCGTTGCCAAGCTGCTCAGCTTAAACATCTGGGGATCATTCTTTTTTCTTGTTGTACACACTCAATCAAAAACAAAATTCTACCCATTTGATTTATTAATATTTATTACTTATTCTTGAATCTATATTTTCTATCCATCCTTACCTCCCCTACCCCAGTCAGACTTTTAATATTTTTTCTAGATTATGCAGTAGCTCCCTAACTCTTCTCTCTGCTTTCAATTGTGTCTTTCTTCAATCCAGCCATAGATTTGGCCATGCCATTCTCTTACATTTCTTCAGTGGTCTCTCCTCCCCTTCAGGAAGAAGTCTCCATTCTATATCATGGTACCCAAGGCCATCCTTGCTCTAGCCTTTGCCTGACCCATCTGCTTCTATAGGCACAGCTCTTATCTCTTGTCCCTTCTGACCACATATGTTATATTTTATTTTCACAGGGCTGCTTCCAGTTCTCTTGCATGTGTATGCACCCAAACAGAGAAACACACACACCACCACCACCATTCTGTTTCCTAGATTCTGTGCCTTTGGCCTAGAGTCATCTTTTACTCCTTCTCCTTTCTCCTTGACAACATCCCACACATCTTTTGCTCACTGAACTAGTACAGATGTCATCTACTACAAGAAGCGAAAGCCAGGTTTTGTTAGGATTTCTTCACTCTGCTCACATATACCACATACATATTTTTTCATTTATCCTGTTGTGTATTAATTATCTGTTTTGCATCAGTCTTACCCCACTAAATTGCAAGCTCCTTGAAGTCAGCAGTCACATTATTTGGTTTTGAAATCTCAAGTTTTGATATACCCTGGCACAGATTAGGTGCTCAAGAGCTTTATTGAATGAATGAGTTTAAAAAATGAATAGATTAATTCTAATGATTACTAACTCACAGTTACTATATATTTGTTCATGTGTTTATCTCATTTGATAGAGACAATTTGTGCATGTCTATAAAACACCATCAATATGTAACATATCTAATCCATGTTAAGTTATTGTTTATGCAATCCAAATGAATCCATGGTTCAATTTCTGCAAGAATTTCAATCAAGGATGTAGAGTCCAAATTTTCAAAAATAATAGGGAATCTTCAGTCTCTTGAAGAATATTCAAAAGCATGCAAGTCACAAGCCCTAATAACTCTCCATATATTTTCCTTAAATTGCTCTCATCCTTAGTTTTCTCACACCTCAAATTGTTCTAATCTACTGCACTCTCCTAAAATACTCTTTCAACAAACATCTCTGGGCACTTGTCTTTATCCCCACTCCTCATTTCCTTTATATTTAGATTGTTACCTGGCAAGAGAGAGTCCTTCCTGTTTAATGAGGTAGGAAGAGAACAACAGAGCAGTCGAACACTAGCTTCTCTTAGGAGATGGAGGCGGGGAGTGTTATGGACTATCACCTGTTCACAATTGCTGCCCAAGCACATATACATGTGTGTTGGAATATGACATTACTCTCTCTGGATTGTTGGTCAATTACTCTTTTATGTTGTAGCATAGAAGACATCTTTATGTGAATTTACCCTTTACTGCAGGTAACTGTATCCCCTCTTAAAAACAAACAAACAAACAAACAAACCCTGAACATGCAGCCCTTTTAACCATAACTGTAATGCAAGGGTGTTTAATGCAGCCCTCTTGGTTTATTAGAAGGAAAAATCTCAGACTCAGTACTTTGCTTTCTTTCTGTAGTTCGTTTGTGGTTAGAGTCTATGTGCTTTGTGCTTTATACATCAGCAACAGCTGTATGCTGAAGCTCCAAGGAAAAACCTCTCTCAAAATAGTTTTGTTGCAAAGAGAAAATGGCATTTATGAACTTTGGCAGGAACTGTACGCTTGAGCCATGTTCAGTTCTGAAACTTGAATGGTAAAATCCACTGCTTGGAGAAGCCAGCCACACAGCATCCTGAGCTGAGTCTATTGTTAGAAGAAAGAGATGCCAACAGTGCACAGAGCTCTGGGGGCCTCTGAGAACTGGTGCACACTGTGTCCGGCGGGGGCCTTGGACAAGGCCCACGGAGACTGGGACCTCATTACACATGCTCAGGAAGAGGCAACACGGAGAACCTGTCACTTGGCAAAGTGTCTTGACATAACCCAAGTTTGGCTTTGCATTAGCTTACTTAGATGACAATTTCACAAATTTTCAAAAATAACCTCGTTTTACTCATTCACTCATTAAATCATAATATTCCTATAATTTGGGAGTCTTTTATAGTTTGGGGTGGAAGGTCCTGCTTCAGTCAGGCCTCAAGGGCAGTGCCTGATCATCCTAGTTCCCTTACCTTATATGGTTAGTGATGCTATGTTCTCACTAGTGTCCTGGGGTGGGGCGGAGTCTCATTTTGCTTAATTCTCTGGGTAGAGGCTAGGCATGTCTGAATCACAGTAGCTGGTTTAAAGCCTTCTGCTCCAGTAGCAATCACAGGTGTTACAGGAATGTCTGGCCTCATCAGTAGTTATTTCTCAGTAACTCAATATCATGCTAAATTACCCTACCACACCTGGGCAAAGTCTTCTATTTTTCACATCTAGCTACTTCTGTAGTATGTGAGGCTGCCCTGCCATGCCAGGGCTGAGATGAGTATTTATGTCTGTCACTATTTAGGCTACCAGAGATTCTGAATGCAGTAAACAAGGGCCACTGTGACACTAGGTTGCTGCTTCTAGGCCAAAGAACCTCTTATAGACACCAGAAGCTGTCTCTGAAAATCTTGTCTAAAGCCTTCCTATGACAGCCATTTTCGAGGGATGCATGTCCTAAGAGGCCTGAGTCACTTTATTGAATGACTCTTTTAGTTCCTGATGACAACTGTTACTTTTGGAGTGTTGGACAGGATGAATTCTAGGGACCCTGTCTCACAGTCCCAGACATTTTGTAGCTCCTCTTCAATCCACTGCCAGCTGGTGTCATTCCTCAGCCCTTTCTCTCTCTACTCATGGTGATTTATTTTCCCAAGAGAGTTTTTTTCTTTCCATGTCACTTGGCCTGGGTTGGAGCTACCCTAGGTCACCATCACAGGTCTCCCCAGGTCCAAATATGGGGAACAAGAGGTCAGGGAATCTATCTGAGACCCTCCTTTGTGGAAGACACCTAGATTTGTGAAAACTCTTCATCTCTGAACTCTTCATAGCAAGAAGAATGCTGATTCCATAAGTCAGACTGAAGGTCCTGTCACATCATTTCTCCCAGAGAGAGCTCCCCAAGGGGCTACTCAGGGGTTCAAAACGGACAACTGGCAGCTTCTTCTGCTTGAGGTGAAAAGAATCTTAAATCGTTCAAATATAGGGCATGCAGCTATATATAAAGGTGTTTTATGATGCCTCACAAGAAAATAAAAGGTTGATTAGATCTTTATACCCGGGACCAGTAGTATGGACTCCTGAGAGATATTAAAGACTCTTCTTCAGGGAGGCTCTAAAAATGAGACAAAATCTTACCAATCTGGGATAGTTTTAGTAGGATTCTGTTATAGGGTAAGTGAATGGAGCAAATAGCAGCTTCTGGGTCCTTGTAATCAAGTGTCTTGTTTGCTTTTTAAATAATTAGTTGCTCAGGCTTGGGTTCTGAATCAGGTTTCGGGAGGTGAGCTCTCAGGATTTGGATTCTGCTGCCTTGTTTGTTCAGCAGCAAATATTGGCATATAAATGAATCCTCCATCTGTTTGTGGGGAAATTTTAACTTCTGTGCCACTGTACTTACTCCCTAATTTATATGAGATTCAGATCACCACCAAAATCAACAAATAGCAAGGTACTCTCATGCATTATAAGAGTTTAGTTATGTTTACGTTATTACACAAAGTTTATTGTTTATTTTTATTCTGCAGCCTCCACCTCAGATATATGACAAACAGTTGGATGAAAGAGAACACACCATTGAAGAATGGAAAGGTGACTCTACCACTTAAATAAAGTATACTTGTTGCTTTATTGAAACTTAGAAAGTATTTTCAAGGCTTTTCCTTTTAAAACCATTTAGTAACAGATGATTCCCTAATTGCTATCTTCTTAAGCCATTTTCAAAGCTTTTCGTACTAATAACAATATTACATTTATTCAAGAATGAAAGGAATTAATTACTTACACTTTTTAAAATAGTACTGATTGTCAAAGTATTTGACATGGGGGAGGGCAAGCTTCAATACAAAATTTCAGAATTAAACATTCCATGTTTGTACATAAAATTGTCATATAAAATGGATAAAATTAAAATTATGCCTGAGATGGTTTTAGACGTTAGAAAATAAAAGACAGTTAATATATTAATTCATTCACTGGATTTATAGGACGAGAATTTGAATAGAAAATGTATGTACCTAAGTAGTTTATTTCTCCTTTAAAGTAGGAAAAGAATGAATGAATACATTAATTCATTTTTTTTTTCAGCAAAACTTTTCCAAACACATGCTGCATGATCAAGATATACTCAGGGTGAAACAAAGCAGAAACTATAAAGAATTGTTAAACTAATATAAATGATGACAGAGTAGAATAAATATGAGAAAACCAAATGCAGATCATAACAAATGATTAGGTCAAAATGAGGAGGAATATAAAGAGAAGATCTGAAGGGAAGAAATATTTGAGCTACCTTGAAGGAATTATTAATTGTAAATTGGGAAAAAAACAAACCAACGGGAAAATACCAGCATGGGGACATAAGAGGAAAACAAAGAGTAGGAATGAGCAAAACGTGTTATAAAGATAATAAAGAGATTCCACTGGTCAAGGGGTCATGTTGGGGAATATGGAAAAATGAGCACATATAAACAGTGGATCAAGTAAAAAAACATGCTGAAAGATAGATGGAAAAGTCTTTATTTGATCTAAATAAGAACCAGAAGGCACTGTTAGGGGGTCATGAGTAGGTAAGTGATAGGATATAAACATCACTTGAGGAGGAGGGACGAGAGAGAAACTGGAGAAAGAAATACCTGAAACGATGATGATTATATAAATTGTAAGCCATTGCAAAGTAAGAATGAGTAGCGCTGAATGATTTTTAATAAAAGGGCAAAGTAAAAAGAAATGAAGGTATACAAGTTTCACCCTAGCAATGAAAAAGCCAAAAATGGATGCTAGTTTGAGAATAAATGGAATAATTTTTTAATGTTGGGTTTTAGGCAAGTTTAGTTTTCAAATCCAAGATTTGAGTATGGAAAAAACATGAAGTAAGAGTTGGAATATTGATGGAGAGTAATAGTTCAAAGTCATGAGAATATGTGCATCTCTTAGGGAGTGAATGTAAAAGAAAAATGGATGTTCAAAACTGAGCCATTAAAATCCTTAAGAGATAAAGATAGAATTCATCAGAAATCCCCACAAGAATTCAGAAAATAAGTAAAATCTGTATTCTTCATACATTTATTTGATCAAATACTTTATTGAGCACCTACTTTTGCCAAGCTCTGTGCTTTTGCGAGAAAATGTAGAAATAGAGGGATAAAGGAATCCCAACTGATTTTTAACTTACTCAACCCCATCAAAATGTTATTATTTGTTTGATTACGGAGTAATTTGTTTTTTATAGCACTGATGACTATTTTTTACAGAACTTATCTACAAGGAAGTAATGAATTCAGAAGAAAAGACTAAAAATGGCGTTGTAAAAGGACAACCTTCTCCTTCAGGTACTCACTCTCGATGAATAAGCGATAAACCAGTACTTGTGTATTTTTCTTGATCTTGAGGAGGTATTGCAGCCAATAACATTGCTGATAGAGCACATGAACAAATATCCCGTGACTGTTTCCCTTAAGTGATTTTAGTTTTATTCCTCTTGATATTTAGTGTGTCATTCATTCTGATTTTTCTGATTATGAAGACCTAGCGCAAGAGATCTTTCAGAACTTATTTTAAGATAATAATCAATCTTGAAGAAATGTTAATGTGGGCTGGTTACAGGGTAACTGCTCCTCATCAAAATGCAGAGCCATGGTGCCCTCTCAACCACCAAGTCAATGTAGAGGTCAGGAATCCCTCCAGCCAAAACGTCTTCCCTTATTCACTCCAGTGTTTGAACTCTTCCCGAGGTGGATGTGACAGTTGTTGAAGCATCAACCAAGATGGGCTCCAATTAAAGTCAGCATGAAAAATCAGTTTGCAATCTACAAAATCTAACACATATTTGTACGTGTACATATTTTGCTGATCCTGTTAATGTGCTTGCGATTACTTGAGATAATTTACTTACACTTATTAATGCTAATATATTTTTCCTAAGACCTATGTTCTGAATATAAAGAGAGTAAATGAAGAGTTTTAGAAAATGTGATGGCTTATCTTCAGCGTTAAACTACACTCAGCTCATGCTGGCAAGAATGTAGGCTGCTAATGATTAGTTTAGAGAAAAATGGATTTGGTGTCCTATCTTTGATAAATAGTTTTTTCCCATGTACTTTAAATTGTCCCAGGAAAAAAGACATAGGATGAATTCATCAATTCTTCACAGTGATACTACTCTTTGAATAACTAATTTGCACCTACAACCACTATGATACCCAAACAGATGCAATTCAGTTATAGCATGTTTTTCTCACCCCTAGACTTGAGGAAATGTCCATTTCTATCCCAAGTCTTTCCTTTCTTCAGAGTGTTAAGGGAATCATTGGGTTGTCTTGCCCACCCTACTCATTCATCCTAGCATCCAGATTGATGCAAGTCTGCAGAAGCTGCTTCTAACTCACCTGCATGTTCTGTCTGCTGCTGATTAAAGAACCCAAGGACTGAATCCAACAGCCTCGAGATACCACCTGCTAAGACAGAAAGACTTCTTGTCTTGAGAATTCTCATAATGGCCAGAACATGTTTTCTTATACTCATTAATAAGCTGAAATACCAGGATCCAGTGAAGGGTGACCTAGCATCTCAGGCTGAGACTGGACAAATTTTAGCAGAGTCTCTTCTATTCATCTTTAGTTCAAGTTATCATTAATTCATTTCCTTTCCTTTTTTCAAAGAGCTCAGAATAATACCATCCACTCCAGGATACCCCATCTTCTGCTTGTTTCCTTCTCCATTTTCTCCTCTGCCCCAACCAGGTCTCCACACAGCTAATCTGTGATCACATAAAATCTACAATTCTCTTTTCAATACTTTCACAACACTTCTACAAAAATCTTCATATTCCCATGATTCATTTTATGCAAACTGATTATGAAGTTTGCTTAGGGAAGGCAAAATGGGACTGGGGATGGTACAAGTGAGATTAATTAATCATTAAAGAGTTGGGATGAGTGGTCTGCCATATGAAGAAAGGTTTAAATATTTGGTAAAGGAACAAAGTTTGCAAATAATCAGGGCATAATTCTTTAATCGTTAAAACCATAATTTTATGCAAGAAGAAACTGAGAACATGTAGAAGTTTCTTTTAACTCATTAATGAGGGAAATGGCAGAATGACAAAGGTAGCTCAATGAAGATATGAGAAATTAGAATTTATGTAGTCTGTGGAAAAAAGGATACTAAAATAAGATCATTAAATTAAATCAAAACTTGTAAATGTTCTATAGGGCAACCAAACCAATCTTTATGCTTATCTTTTCTACCAGGCAGAAAAAAACATAATTGTACTTTAACAGTTTCTGCAAGTTTACAGTGTTGTAAAATATCTGGACCCTAGTCAACTGAGAATGTTAAGTCAAACGAAGTTATGCTCCATAAAACAGTCAGATGACCCTTTGGTGGGCTTGCTATAAAATGCTCAAGCATGATATTAAAAAGTGATATAGTTATTTTTTTTGCCCTAACACCAGGTTGGATAATTTTCTTGAATAGCGTCTAAGGTTATTGGCATATACAATTTCTGCATGCTGTAAATAGGTGGACAAAAGCTTTGACCAAATAAATCTTTTCAAGTTTGCAAGAAAATCATTTAAGGTGAATAAAGCCAAAGACTAGTTTACATGGAGTTTGCTATTTCTGGAGAGGCTGGAAAATAAATGAATTCCACTAAATTGTTTAATGATGAATATAACCTAGTCTTAGAGAAATTAGAATATTGGGCCAGGATGTATGAGATTGCTGCCAATTCAGATTCAATTTTTTCAAAATCAAACACATCCACTATATTTAGATTCACCCCGCCTCCACCCCCAGCAGTAAATTTTTCTCTCAACTTTCCCCTTTCTATTAATGGCAGCTCTATTTTCTCAGCCTCCCAGCCTGAAACTCCTGATTGATCTTTTACTCCATACTTATGTTATCACTGACAGTCATTTTCTACATCCTAAAAATTTTACTTGCTAGATGTCTTGCATCTAATTGTTACCATCCCTTTCCGTTAACATCACTGTGATTGAAGTTTGCCTGCAGTAATCTTCCTGACTTCAGTCTCTACCTAAACTGATCTTTCAAAACTATAGGTTTGATCAAGAATTCCACTGATCGGTGCTCTCCAATGGCTTTGCATCACTTACAGTTTAAACCTAGTGACCTATTTCTGACATTTATGGCCTTCTGTAATATACCCCAGGTTTTCCTACCTTTCACACTATACCATTTCTAGGGTCCTATATTACCACTGTCTTACTTGACTGGATCCCCAACTTTTGGAATGCTGCCTCTTCTAAAGTGTTTTCTTGTCAAATACTACCTTGTCCAAAATATTTTTCATATCTGTCCCAAAAGACTTTTCATATCTTCCCAAAGAATAGGATCTTTCCTTCCTATGGGTCCCACTAGTCCCTGTATTTTAAATATTGTCTTATTACCCCTTATTGATTGTAAATTCATTAAGAAGAAAGAATATACGTATTCATCTTTGTGTACTAGGCAGTGCCTAAGTGCTGTGCCTTGCACATAATTCTATCTTGATAAATATTTATTAATTTGAAAGTTGCTGCTCAGGTTCTCCCTCAGTGTGTTTCTTGGTGCTTTCTAAAGGCAGAATTCAAGACAGGATCATAGCTTTAATACAGTATACAGTTCAGTACGTTCTTATGCCAGTAAATATTTATTAACCTTTTTAATCTCCATGAAGATAAATGAGCCAAGTATCGCGTATATGAATTGTTGCTATTGGCATTTGCTCATGCTTCAGATAAAAGTTTGCTGTTTTCTGGTGGTTGTTTGATTTATTCATTTTGGGAAATGTATATTCCTGAATTTTTTTTTTGCAGGCCTGTTTAGTTTAGCGTATCCATGATTAATTCTAAAATATGTCAGTTAGTTTCTACCTACATGTGAGAAGGCCAAACTGTTTTTTAATCATTCCAACTACCTGTAACAATCATAAATTATCTCCCTTATACACATGCCCTAAACTTTAGTTGATTGGCTTAACCAATTTATAGATAAAATGATTGTGGATTCAAACATTCGTGATTATAAAAGGAAAATATTCATGGCTTAATTTTGAGAAATCACCTGTATACTTTATATTATATAGCATATTTATGTATGATATGGTTGTCTGCGTCGTGTGGAGGCAGAGGTCAGCCATGTGCTGGAGCCGACCCTACCACCTTGCGAGAGCCAGTCGTGTACCTCTCTCCCAAACGCGAGTTTATTGACCTCAGGTTGGTAGCTTGAAATCCATCATGCAGGATTTAAGACATTGAAATTGACTGACTCTACAAATCAGGGCATTTTTTTCCCTCTGGAGAACCACTTGTTAAATTTTTATTGGCACACCACTGTGTGTGTGTGTGTATGTGTCTGTGCATGTGCACGCACGTGTGCAATGTATATATTTGCAGTAAACTATACTGGAAAGAAAAAGTAATTACTAAGAAAACTTTTGAAAAGTCTGCTTTTTTGCATTATTCCTTAATTTCACCTTTTCTCATTAATGTTTGCATGTCCTATTTTATTTTGTAAATAGCCAGGATGCAGTAATATTACAACATAGACTCCCTTAATATTCAGTCATGGCAACTCTGGGAACTCGGCAGCTGGGGGATAAGTTAATGCGGTTTCTCAGTGACAAAGTGGTTCTAATACCCAAACCCATGTTTTAGTGATGCTTTTAAAATGTAAATAGGAAGTTAAATGTGCATTTGCAGAATAATAGATAGGTTTGAATTTTATTGATGGAATTGTTGTATATCAATAGAAATAAATCTAAACTTCAGATACATTTCTAAATAAATAATTGTACTCCCCTCTGCTATCTGATTTCACTTGCCTAGTGATTTATTTTCAACAATAGCATGGCTGCTTGCTTTCTGAATTGATTTGTAAAGACTGCTGAGGGAATAGCAGTCCATGAATAGAAATTAATTTTCTTCTAAAAGCATTTTTTATAGAATGTTAGAGCTAGAGGAAATATGGGAAGTTATCTAATCCAAAAACTCTCGGTCTGTTCACCACCCCTATTCCACGTGAGAAGTAAACCTCCCATAAGTAACAATGACTTACCAAGATAAAGATGCTCAGCATCAGGATGGGTGCAGATTTTTCAGAATCTCTAAATGGAAGAGAAAGCTCCCTAAGGTGATTTTAATATACAACCCCTCCCCCACCATATTCCACCTACCACTGGAGTGTATCCTTCACAATCAGAGTCACTGACCTAGTCCAATAATTTTTCTTTACTATTTAAAAACTGCAGCCCCAAACAAGATGAGGTTCAAGATCATGCAGAAAGAGAAGGGATATAGTCTCACTGATTTTTTTTTTTTCATTCTAGTATTTCTTCTAATTCTTTGTCTATTTTTGTGTGTGTGAATAGGTCAGGAAAATAATTTCCTTTAAAAAGTAGAACAACATTTTCCCCTGAAATAATGAGTCCTTTTTGGCGAGGTAACGTCTAGCTGAGAAAGTTTTATTAGCACGTTACTTCTTTCCATGAAACCTAATTTTTTTTTCAGGTAAAGTTGAAAGTAGCTAGTACTCCTTATTGGCAACCCTATTAGTGTTTTCAGTTCCTTTTAATGCCATTTTTACTGACAAAAATTTGTAATGCTTTACTGATTGCAAAACTTTTTTTTAAATGCATATTCTATTAGTTTCTCTGAAAACAATATAGAAGGAAGGAATATTTATCACATTGCTAGGATGTCCTGGGCAAGTGGACATTATAATCAAATTCAATTCAGTTTAGTTCTGTTTAAGAGATTTTCACAAACTGTTTGGCAGTAAATTAGCAACTTGAAACCAGGGTCCGTGTCTTGACCCTTCTATTTGTGTTTGGTTTTATGGTTTGCAAAGTTTATTTATTGCCTACATGAAAACAGACTTGGAGGGTCGTCCAGTAAAGCCAGAAGGAGCTACAGTCAAGAAGGCATTTTTATAGTGCAATAGAAGAAGCCGTACAGAAGCAAAGATTTTTCCTGTAACAGTGGGGGACTGGTTAATGTTTAACGATCATCTCTTTTGTAAAAAAAAGGACTAACTGTAACATTTATCAATTCCTATGGGGTAAATACTCTCATTGTGACCACTTTCAAGCTACCGATATGACATCAGTGAAGGCAGAGTTGGAAAAAGATGCTAATAATTGGCTCTCAGAAGTCACTCAGCTGCAGCTCCAGCATGCCACTAGATTGCACACATGATTCTCCAACCACAGTGCTATATGGAGAGGAGCCCTTCCTGTACAACAAGCAGAGGTAGTGGGAATTTTATAGAGGAAGCATTGGAAAAGAGGATCTCTCTTAATGAATTTGTGCTATAAAAAAAATCAGGAACAATAGTCTATGGAACCCTAGAAATACAGCTGATAAAGATTCTGAACTTTGAATAATTGAATACTAAGTGTAATTTGCATTCAACATTGATAAACTAAAGGGCAGGACCATTCCAACATAGCAGATAGATATTACAGAGAGCCAGCTGATGAACAAAAGGAGAAGAGAGAAAGCTACAACACAGTGATTTCCCTTAGCCAAAAGTAGTTGAGCAGTTTCACCAGTTTCATAGCAAGGAGAAATTTGCTTTCCCTCGCAGACCCTATGTAGAAGAGTACATGCAAAGATACCCAGTGTTTTGTTAAACTGAGTACTTATTCTGTGCTCACCAGTGGAGATTGAGGAAGATAGGAGAAATGAAGAAGTATAATGAAAGAAGTACAAGGAAGCAAGGGAAACGTTAACATGAGTTAATCATGTAGCAAAACTATGTATAATAGCAGCCTGACTTATATGGCATAACACTTATGTCCAAAAGTGTGTTGAAATTATGCTAATCATTAAAATAGGTGCAGTCGGAGTGCTGAGTATTTCATAAGCATAACCTGCGATGTGAGCCCCTGTTTTTGAAGAGCTTACTAAAAGATACTCTGGCTTTTGCTGCCTTCATTCTGTACTATTTATAGACGTAAATTTATGTTTTTCTGGGGAAATTTCCTCAATGTTCTTTGTATAATTTCTCTGGCTGCCATTGTTGTGAGTTTGTGTTTATTTGTAAATATCAAATTGTCTTCTTATAAGGGAGCCTTATCTCAGCTAAGTCTTATCTCACACTTGTTTGAATCAGTACCATCTTTAATTGTGACAATCAGAACATGTCCACATAATCGACCGTAGCCAGGAAAGGAGAAAAAGCCTCTCTCAAGAGAAGATCAGGGCTATTATGTAGAAATACTTTAAAATACTTTTTGGTTTGTATTATGCCAAAACTTTATTTTGAAACTTTTAAACTGGTTATTTTGTCATAATTTAATTAAAGCATGCTAGCAAAAATCTTCCTGGTTACACTGGCATTTTAGTTAATTAAAATACTCATGAGATGTTTATGTCATCATTTGATCTATTTCCAATCCACTGTTACTGAGACTTCCTATTCATTCAATCAGTTGTATTTCTATATGCTAGCAATGAACACAAAACAATTCCAATTACAATAGCATCAAAAAGAATACAGTACTTAGTAATAAATTTAACAAAAGAAGTGCAAACTTTTTATTCTGAAAACTACAAAACATTGTTGAAAGAAATTAAAGACCTAAGTAAATGTTCACTGATTAGAAGATTTAATTGTTAGGATGGCAATACTCTCCAAATTGGTCAACGGATTAAACAGAATACCTATCAAAATCAATTTTTTTTGCAGAATTGACAGGCTGCTCTTAAAATTTACGTGGAAACACAAAGGATGCAGAATAGCCAAAATAATCTTGAAAAAGGATGCCATTGGAGGACTCACACTTCCTGATTTCAAAACTTACCACAAAACTGCAATATTCAAGACAGTGTGGTATTTGCGTAAAGATACACATATAGATCAATGAAATAGAATTGAAAGTCCAGAAATAAACCCTTACATTTATATTCAATTGAATTTTAACAAGGATTTCCCAACAATTCCGTGGGCAAAGAATAGCCTTTTCAGTAAAAGGTGCTGGAACAGCTAGATATTCACATGCAAAAGAATGAAAGTGGACCCCTACCTCATATCACATATGAAAAATGAACTCAAAATGGATCATAGACTTAAGTATAAGAGCTAAAACGATAAAACTCTTACAAGAAAACAGAAGTACCTCTTCATGATCTTGGGTTAGGAAATGGTTTCTTAGATATGACACTAAAAGCCCAAGTAACAAAAGGGAAAAAAATAGATAAATCCAACTTTATCAAAATTAAAAACATTTGTGCTTAAAAAGATATCATCAAGAAAGTAAAAAGACAATCCATGGGAGAAAAACATTTGCAAATCTTGTATGATAAGGGACTTGTATCCAGAATATATAAAGAACTCTTACAACTCGATAATAAAAAGAAAATAGAATTTAAAAATGGCCAAAGAATCTTTGGAATCAAAGGAATAGACATTTCTCCAAAGAATATGTATAAGTGGCTAACAAGCAAATGAAAAGATACTCAACATCACTAGCCACTAGGCAACTGCACATTAAACCACAATGAGATATCATTTCATATACATTAGGATGTCTATCATCAAAAAGACAGATAATAATGGGGCCGGCCCTGTGGTGTAGTGGTTGGGTTTGTATGCTCCACTTTGGTGGCCCAAGGTTCGCAGGTTCCGATCTCAGGCATGGACCTACGTGCTGCTCATCAGGCCATGCTGTGGAGGTGTCCCACATACAAAATAGAGGAAAATGTGCATGGATGTTAGCTCAGGGACAATCTTCCTCAAGCAAAAAGAGGAAGATTGGCAACAGATGTTAGCTCAGGACCAGTCTTCCTCACCAAAAAAAAAAAAAAGGAAAACAAAAATACAGATAATAAGAAGTGTTGGAGAGGATAAGGGGAAATTGCAGCCCTCATACACTGCTGGTAGGAATGTAAACTGGTGCAGCCACTTTGCAAAGCAGTTTGGCAGTTCCTCAAATGTTAAACATAAAGTTACTCTAAGACCCAGCAATTTCATTCTTAGGTATTTTCCCAAGAGAAATAAAAACTTGTACATGAATGTTCATAACAACATTATTCATAATAAGCAAAAAGTAGAAACAACCTAAATGTCATCAAATGCCCATCAGCTAATAAATAAAGTGATGCATCCATACAGTGGAATATTATTCAGTCATAAAGAAGAATGAGGTATTGATACATACTAGGACATGAATGAACCTTGAAAACATTATACCATGTAAAAGAAGCCAGTCAGAAAGGATCACATATTGTATAATTCCATTAATATAATATGTCCAAAATAGGCAATTTTCTTGAGACAGAAAGTAGGTTTGTCATTGCCTGGGGCTGAGGGGTAAGTAAGAAATGGAGTACAGAGTTTCCTTTTGGGGTGATAAAAACACTACAAAATTGATTGTGGTGATGGTTACATAACTTTGTGAATATCCTAAAAATCAGTGAATTGTACAAATTAAAATTGTGAATTGTATCTCAATAAAGTTGTTACAAAAAGGTATGTGGGCAATATTTCATATTTTAAGTCAAAACTAAATCTAAACTGTAGTACCATGTCTTGAAAGTCATCCATAGTACAGGGATATATCATCCAGGAGATGAATGGATAGTAGGAACAAAGCAATCTCACTGTTGGCCTACCATCAATCCAGGCTTTATTAGAGTCCTGTGTCTGGTTTTAATCTCTACCCTTTGATAAGGATGTGGAAAAATTGAAGAAGATTCTAAGTCCATCATAGTGACACTAAATTATTAGAGACAAAAGCTTATGAAAGAACATGAGGATATTGGTATAATTTAATCAAGAATCATGGGGAAAAGCAGAGCTGGGCATTGGGCCATGTAAGGGAATCAAAGATTGTCTGCTAGTATGTGAAATCTGCTAGTATGTGTCACAAGAGGAAATGAACTAGCTCTGTAGCATATCTGTATGTGATATAATTAAGTAAAGTTGGAATAAATTGAAGCCAGATTACGTTACACATGATCTGACAATGAGAGTAATTATTTGCACGAAGAAGTTAACAAGAGAGCTTTAAAAATCTAGAAATATTTAAGATTAGGAGGTATTGATACCTTTAAGAGTTTAAAGAACATGAAAAATGCATACGCTATTTTGTATGTGAAAATATCAGCATAAAAAAGACTATATTAAATGATTACAGTTAGAGAAACTTTCTAGCAAAAAGATTAGAAAGAAATATATCAGAAGTTTGACAGTTCTTATCATTACTTTGAGGATCAGTGCATATTGTTATCTTTTTTCTGTATTTTGTCACATTTCCCATAATTTACATAAATATAATCAACAAATAAAAATTTGAAATACATATAGCCTACATATAATCTGTCTTAGTTTAGATGTATGAATCCTCTCCAGATACTGTCACATTTTAATCACATTTTTTCCACAGGCGAGAAAAGTCTACACCAGGAGCAAAGAGATTGTGTTAACCTCTTCGCTTCATTAGGTTTTTTCCTGATATATTAGATCTATGTGATAATGCTACTGTAACTTATTTGGGATTTATTATTTTCACTAAATATATCTTGCACACTATATTTGCTCAAATAAGATACAATTTTAGTGAAAATTCATCTCTTATTTTATTAAATGATTATACTACAGATATTTTTAATAGCAAACTATTTCACAAAGCGTGCATTTCACCAACACATATTGCTTAAGTATAAAGAATATATAAAAAGTAAATTGACTGTTTCCAGGGTGCTATGGTTTAATTATATTTTACAATGCGTCTGGTTCAGCTTTCCATTATAGTTCTCAAAGCTATTATAACTCAGCAAGTATTTACTGAGTGATTACCATGAGCAAGTTTCTTCTCAGAGTTTCAACAGCTTTATATTCTCATATAGCAGATAACTAAAAGAATTTTTCCAAATTAATCTAAGTTAGTAATTCAGAGTTCTTATTTGTAGAGTCCCAGGTAAGCTAACCTGCTGGAAAGTAAACACACAATCAAAAGGCGTGCTCTGGCCTCTCCCTTTTTTTTTTTTTTGGTCTATGGTCACTTTCATCGAAAGTCCTACTTGACTTTTCTATATGAATTTTAAGTTTGATGTCATATTAATGACTACGTATTATTTCCTTGATATACTTTCCTTTCTCTAGAGCTGTAGTCTCCAAGGAAGTCAGATTTCTGGGCTTCGTCTCAGCCCATATTTCTGGGATAGGGCCCTTACATGTGTTTGTTTTAAAAGCTCCCTGCATTAAAAACATCCAGCTTCAGATATTTGCGTTGAAGGGTTTTGCTCATCTGCCTTCTCCATAGAACAGTGGTCTTCAAATCTTCGCTACACAGTCTCTAGGGAGCTTTTAAAAACTGCAAATACCTTGGCTCCACCCGAGGCCAATTATATTACAATATTGGAGGTTTGGGGATGACTGGGGTTTTTTGTTTTCTTTTAAGAGTATTACAGGTGATTTCTAAGGTGGAGTGAGATTTGATAATGACTGCACCAGCCTGTGAATAACTTGTGACCAGGGACTCTGCATTGTTAGGTCTTGATTTCCACCATCTAATATACTGCCCTGTGTTAGTTGTTCTGTGAAGGGTGTCACGTGAATGATGGACTAGACGCCCCCTGTGGTATTTGCCCATGCCTGCATCCTGATTGACATGAAGCGGAGTCTAGTTCCAGATTCAGTCATGTTGGTCTTCATTTTCTCAGCACAGGTGCAGCAGTGAACAGCAGTGAGAGTCTCCCTCCGTCCTCATCCGTCAACGACATCTCCTCCATGTCCACCGACCAGACCCTGGCATCCGACACTGACAGCAGCCTGGAAGCCTCGGCAGGACCCCTGGGTTGTTGCAGGTGACTAGCCGCCTGCCTGCGAAACCCAGCGTTCTTCAGGAGATGATGTGATGGAATACACACACACGCAGACACTCACGTACACACACAAACGCAGACACGCAATGACAAGAAAAACAGCAAGGGAGAGAATCCAAGCCTAAAGAAACAAATCTTTCAGCCTGCTTCTTCTCCAGAGTTCTGTATTGCAGCTCAGCCAAATGTATATTTAACCTCTAGTTGCTCTTGCTTTGGTCTTCTTCCAATGATGCTTACTACAGAAAGCCAATCAGACACAATTAGAGAAGCCTTTTCCATAAAGTGTAATTTTAATGGCTGCAAAACCAGCAACCTGTAACTGCCCTTTCAAATGGCATGACAAGGTGTGCAGTGGCCCCATCCAGCATGTGTGTGTCTCTATCTTGCATCTACCGGCTCTTTTTGGCCTAGTCAGATGGATGTAGATACAGATCCGCATGTGTCTGTATTCATACAGCACTACTTACTTAGAGATGCTACTGTCAGTGTCCTCAGGGCTCTACCAAGACATCATGCACTGGGGTACCACATGGTCCATTTCATGTGATCAATTACTCTGACATAAACCCATCTGTAATATATTGCCCGTATATAAGCTGTTTAGTTTGTTAATTGATTAAGCTGTATGTCTTATAAGAAAACATGTAAAGGGGAAAATATGGGGGGAGTGAGCTCTCTCGGACCCTTGAAGATGTAGCTTCCAAATTTGAACTGATTAAATGGCGCCTGTATACCAATTTGTAGAAAGAACATATGTGATGCTTATGTACAGTGTGGGGGTGGGAGGGTGTAACAGTTTCCAGGTACTAAGTGGTTTGGCCTTTAGAAGGAAGGTGAGAATAAAAGCTAAGGGTCTTTTCTCTGACAGTGATCAAGTAGGAGAGACTAGAGAGTAGTGTTGCAGTGTGGAGGAAGACCTGAGGAGATGATTGCCCAGATACTAGGAGATACTGACATCCATGTTTTAGTGAGTAGACCTCATTTGTCATTTACAAATTATGTGTCACAACTGGACAGAGAGTGGCAGGTGGTGAGGCAGGGTTCTTGTTTACATATCTGATGGTAAGCATCCCTCCCTGGAACAGAGTGGACTTGCCTCTGCATGATGTCCTTAATAGAAAATGAGCCTACCCAGACTATTTTCAGATAGTGGCTTGTGTTTTCCGTGAGTGTGCTACTTCCCAGGTTTATACCCTGCCAAGGTTTTATGAGAAGAAATATTACTTTCTTCTTCTGGAATAAAAAAATTAATTACTTTAAAAAATAAACAAACCCAAAGCACAGGGTGGTCCTCAGGTTAGCAATTGAAACATTTCCACAGACATTATTATTCCTCAGGGGTTTCCCTGGCTCCTTACCATGGCTGATGTTTCATGTTTATTTATTTATTTTCATGACTTTGAACAATCCAAGAAGGGCTAATAATCTGAGTTTTGTACCACGATCGATGTGACAGCAATAACTGTGCCCGTAAGTTACTGCTGCTAAAGAGCTTTAGCGATATGAGTTTGTCTTAAAAGCCATGAAGCATTTATGTCAATGTTCAGCAAAATCACCTGAATTTAGCTTAAATTAAATGGAAGTGCTTTCCCGAGCACTTAAGGAGGCACTGTGAAACATCTTGGTTATATACAAGGCAATACCAGGGTGACTTTTCAGCAATAATAGGGACCAGGTTGAGGCTTTCCTTCTTATTCACTTTGGTGAAGTATCCATCACAGCTATTTGCACTCTGACCATTTTGGTGCTCACCAATGTGGGGATATTTCATCTGAAGAAGAAGTGAAAGGCATGATATGGATGGTGATGAGTGCGATATGACTGGCAAATGGAATCCCTTCAAAAATAGAGCAGACAAGAATGCCAGTGCTCTGACAACTGCCTTAAATACAACAATAGAGAAGCTTTCTCTCTTTTCAAGCAATAGAGTCAAGCCCCACCAACACCATGCCAGCAGTGCTGCCTTTTTGGGGACTGCTTCACACAGTAGGATTCATGACAAGAGGTCATTTGTTTAAAATGGGGAGAAAAAACAGTAGACCGTGTAGCTTGTCCCCTGGAATAAAAGTGGCCCAGTTCCCTATCTTGCTGCCATTCTTTTCGGTTAATATTGCAGACAACCTGATTGTAAAAATGCCTCTGCATTCACATGAGCTCTCTCACTTTTCTTTCTGTCACACTCCCTGCCTGCCTCCCTTTTTAAAGAAAACTTCTCTGTACCCCTTATTCTTTACATAGCTCCTTTCTTATAGTCTTCTCTTGTTACACCTGTGGCCTCTCTACTCTGGGGCCTTCTTGCACATGTGATTAAGTGCAGAAAGCAGGCAGCTGTTGAAAGAGAGTGAGTTGCAAGGGGAATTTCGTCAGCCACAAAATGACATCAAAAGACAGAAGGAAATCTCCAGCCAGCATCTTAGAAGTGCTTACAGTTAGACCCTCTCTCATGTGTGCAGAAGTGGTAATTTTTTTTCCACTCAGATGAGAACTAGACAATGCTCCTCCCCTGCTATTGCTACCTTTCCTAAACCCTACTAGTCTGATTGCTCCTGTTCTGTGGCTCTTGGGAGCTGATTACCTTTAGCCAGATCTCCCTCATGGACAGGAGAAAAATGGAACAAATCCCTCGGATTGAAGTATCATATACAAACAGAGCTAAGAGTTTGGCTTCTCACTGCTTATATGATTAATTTTACTGGGTTATCAAAGTAAGGTAGGTGATGGAACAACAAAGAGAATCATCATTTCAGAAGCCCTCCAGTTCTTCACGATCTTGGGTCCACTTTGTTATAATAGCTTCAGGAGGTGATTATGTTATTATCAAATTCACAGAATATATTATGTTCTGCATTGACGCTTCTTTTCTTAAAAAAACAAATATTTCCTGTCTAGTCACCTGTTACTTCCAAAGGACTCTCTTGCTTTTCAGGCAGGGAAGTGTCAAGTCACCTGGACTATATTCCTGGAAAAAGTGAAGATCCTGCCTGTGATTGGGGTTGATTTTGGAATGTGAAGTTGGTACTCTGAGAGGCCTAATCTTCTGTCACTTCCTATAGGGCTATTGGTTTCACAGTGATCCTAAATGAAATGTTTTGTAGTATTTTGCAGGAGGGATGGCTGTGTGCTCACGTGCAGGAGGAATTAAATTGTTGGGAGAGTTTGGCAAAACCACCACTACTTTGATTTTTTTTTTTGTATTTGTGAATACTCACTGTATTTTGTGAGTCAGTGTGTTCATTTTAAATAAGAGATACATTGACCTTACAACCAAATTTCTTCTTGTGGAATAAGAACTGATAATAATCTTGCATCTTCAAGAATCTGATGACTGAGCTGTGTAGGAATGTGTACCACAGGTGGACCATGACCTGGCCAATTCCTTCCACTTGGAGTAAGCTATTTAACTGAGAGCCGAGGAGCTGGATAGTTTTTCTCAATCTGTTATCATTATCAGAAAAATATTACCTAAGGATACTGATAGCAGCTGACTGGTAAATCAGAAAATAGGACTTGACAGATGCAATAAGTGGAATAGATGAGGATACATAAATCCTTTTATGACCTGCCAGGGGAAAAAAAACCCCAAAAACAATAAGCAACACTGTTTTTAAATTTTAAATATTCATAGCAAAATCTAAATTATACAAAATCTATTTCTGATTCTCTTAACATATGACAATCTAAAACTTAAAAGCATTATGCTCTGTAAAGAATGTTGTCAGCCAGCTTTACTGAAAAATTTATCTTCTACAGCTCAGAGAAAGGAATAAAATTGCCCCAGGAATCTTTGATCCCAACCACTTTGGGTCTGAGGTAGAATCTTACTCCCCACTCACAGTCCCTCCTCCCCGCCCCCCACATTTTAATTGTGAGAGTCCAACATTTCCACAGATATCGTTAAACCAAGCAGGGAAACTCCTTTCTGTACAAACAACAAAGTTACAGTGTAAATAGTTATATTAGTTATTTTTCAAGTGATTAAAATATAAGATTTTATTTCTTTTGGCACTTAGTTCTTTCACTGTCTGACATGGTTCACTTTGACCCTTTTTCTTGGTCAGTTAAGCTGAAATGGAAGGCCTCTGTTTATGTATGGACACCTGTATATCTAACTTTTATTATTTGGGACCAATGGCCAGTATATTCTAACGGAAACAAATCTCCCAACCCTTATCTAGCATTGACCTGTTCACCTTGCCGTGTCTGTCTTGCAACAGGACCTAACTTGCACCTGCCTGTTATTCTGCATGATTGGACTCCAAAGACTATTACCAATGAGGAGACTTGTCCTGTGTCAGTGTTTATAAAATGGACTGAAAGCACACACACATTCACACACACCTCACCCTCACAGTTCTAGATCAACCCTGGAAGGCAAAACCACGCACGTCCAGTTTCTTCACAAGGTCTTAGTGGTGAGAACTAAAAGTCAGCCTGATGGATCAAATGCCATCTCAGTGATGTTTAATAAGGATTTGAAATTATTTACATCATTTCTGTGTTCTTTCTCACTCTCTTTTTCGTTTCTATTTTTTTCCTTTATTTTCAAAATGTCAGTGGAATAAGAAGGCGAATGGGGGAGAACTTTGGCTTTTTTTTGACTCTGTAGGTGGATGCTGAGTCAATACATTGTGATTTCTGTTTCTTATGAATTATTAAAAACCAGAGCAAATCTACTTCCTTTAACGTAAAGCCAAATGCAAACCCAGTGTTTGCTGAAGTTTGCCTGCTGCCAGTGGCTGCCGTGCTGCTTGTTGTCTTGGGTGTCACGTCCTGACAGGAGCTCTGAAGCATCTCACGTGATTTCTCAGTGTGGTCTGATTGTGCCAGGGAATAAATAAGAAATGAGGAATAACCTACTTTCTCACTATGGGTGAAGAGTGTGTAATGTGTATGCGACCATGTAGAAGGCTGTGTTTTCATCTGAGACTGGTTTCTTTTAAAAATGACCTTCATTTCTGTCTGGAGATACAGGTTGTGTATCTGCAATGCAGTGTTTCCTTTAAGGTACAAAATCAGTGAAGGAGAAAAAAATCATTTTCTGGGAGCATTGGGTGAATAGAACAGGGTTAAATATCCTAGGTTAATTTATCAGAATTCCTAATCAGTTTAATTATTACCTGAAAGAAAAGGTAAAAGTTTTTTTGTCTACATGGTAGCCAACCTTGACATCTCAAACGCCTTCGTGAATTAAAAAATATATGATTTTGTAGCTTGATAAGGAGGTCAGCGAACCTGTGTTAATTTAGCTGGAAGTGTCTGAACAAGGTTGAGGAATGGCCCTTCTAGTTCTGTAAATAAAACATTTTATTTAGCCAATTAACTAGTAAAAAATCTGGAAGATAAACATACCTAATATTTTGCATTGACACAATTTATCTTTTTATTTATGGGAAAAATAGAACCCAAAAGCCTTTTGTTATCTCTGGCATAGCTTCTATTCACATTTAAACCACAGATATTTACTCTCTTAATAAAATAAGTTTAAAAATGGCCAAGTGTAGGTATATGAAAATATCCACAATATTAAGAAGGGAAATTGCATTCCACAAAATTGCTATGGAGAGAAAAGGTCAGAAGGAGTTATTGGTGCATACCAGTTCCATAAAAGATTACCAAATCTCTGGGTTTGCAGTTTGCAGTGAGGAGAAGAAAGAGGTCTTGAAAACTACCTTTCTTTCAGCCGCTTAGGTAACAACCAATCTAGAAGGATGATTCTGTTTGCTCAATTAGTGTACTGGATTTTACCCAAGGTAGAGGTTTTTGACATTACCAATTCATCAGAATGGTGTTTTCTACTTATAATGAGCCTTTCCTCCGAGGGTTTTGAAGACATTTGCAAGTACAATAGTGAAACACTGAAAATCTCACCATCTCAGATCACTTCGTGTTGGGGACCATGGTATGTGGCAAGTCATCTCTCTTAGCTCCAGACTGAATTCCATCTGCTCAACCTTTTCGATCAGTGTGTACTGTTTTAGTTACTGAAATCAAGCTGTAGAAATGTACATTTCTCAAACACATGAAATGTGATGACACGTACACAAACGAAAGTCACATGCCCCTGTGGAATTTCTCACCCTCTCTGTGTCACATATTTCTTGTTTCAAAGACATGCTTATCTTGGTATAAAACCCAACATAAAATAAGTCTGAAATGCGATTTAGAGGATTCCAGTTTCACTCCTCAAAAGTGGCTTCACTTCCTTGTTGCTGAACTGGTACTGTCCTTCCCAGATCTTGTCTGGAATCTTTCTGTTCACCTAATAGTCCAGATTTTCTGCAACTCAAAAGCAGGTACAAAATGTTATTCATCTTAAAAACTCGCCACACACTGCCTAGAAACTTGTCTCACACATAATTGGCCTTCCATTAACACTTTTACATTTACATTGGTAAAAATATTGTCTATGAACAATCATATGCAAAGTCAATTTTTATAACCCAAATACTATTTTACCTGGACTAAGGGAACTAGTCATATTAAAGTATTTCTTTTATAAATGGAAGACTTTCAAAAAGCAATTGCTTCTTCCATAGTGTTAATATATTGCAAACTTGGATTTGGTGCAAATGAAGCTCTAAGAAGATTGCTCTGAATTTCCAGCTTAATTTCTGAGCTACATTCTTAAGTGGTACATTCATTCACTCCAAAAACATTTACTGAACATCTATCTATCTGTCCTATGTAGGAGACAAATACAGCATAGTCCTTATCCTCAAAACTTCAGAGTAAATAAATCTTTCAGTTTAAAAATAGGTGGTTAAAGCAAAATATCTTTATCTCATTTACTTTCTTTTAAAATAATAATGTGTTGAAATTAGTGGTGTGACTTGAATAAGTCCATTTTTATTATTCCCTTAAAGCAATGAAACAAGAAATCTGCTTCTTTCAATGTTATAATTTTGTCTAACTGTATGTAAGTACACTTAATGAATTAGCATGAGAATTTTGGATATTTTCCATGACATTATAGGAGATAAAACCATTTTTACAATTTATTTTTTAAAAAGCGTGGAGATGAAAAATACAAGTAGGCTTGTGTTAACTCACTGAGGAAATATATGTATCTTCACTCTTGTTCTTTTAATTAAGAGGTAGACTGCTATCTTTTGGTATGTTTTAAACAAATGACAGTCTCCAGATAAAGGGAGAAATGTGATGACATATTGAGACCAAATCAATGACTTTTGCTATCTGTATCCTGTAAAAAATAGATCAAAAGTTCAGAGGCTAAAAACAATGACAAGAAAAAGCAGCATAGATGTTTCTTTTCTGCATTACCTAAAGTTTATTTTGATACATGTTTCCTCTGAGAGCTATTGGACCTAGATGCTGAGCTCGAGGCTCATATTTCTGGCATCAAAATCTCCAAATCAGCAAATGACATCACAACGGATCCCAGAGTCTCAATCTCCAAAATTTGTTCAGTCTGTGGGTGATGATTGGAGACCTAAAATAAGGTAGAATTTAGTCATTTATTATTTTCTATGGAAAACTCCAACTCAGAACATTCCTGAATACCTGAACCAGAAATCTGACATTGAGCCCTGAACATTCACTCATTGACTGAGCCACAAACACTGAGCACTTCAATCTTACAAGGACTGTACTAGGCACACATAATCACGATGAATTCAGGCAACCTTCCTGCCTTCGTGTCGTCTACATTCTATTGGAGGAGTAAGGTAATGGGGAGCACTAAGAAGACAAACAAAGCAGGTTAAAAGAAGAAGGCCTGATAAGGGGTGCTATTTAGATGAAGTGGTCAGGGCAGGCCTCTCAGAATACGTGATATTTGAGCAGAGACCTGAATAAAGTGAGGGAGTGAGCCATGTCAGTATCTGAGGGAAAAGTAAGTACAAAGGCTCTGAGGTAAGAGCTTGCTTGTGTATAAGGAATCACAAAGAGTCTTGTGGATGAAGCAGAATGGACAAGAGAAAGTATGATAATAAATAAATTGGAGAGGTAGGCAGGGGTCAGAGCATGGCAAGATCTTGGGATTTTTATAGTCATGTGCCACATATACTGACATTTTGGTCAACGACAGACCGCATATACGACGGTGGTCTCATAAGATTAGTACCATGTAGCCCAGGTGTGCAGTAGGCTATACCATCTAGGTTTGTGTAAGTACACTCGATGATGTTTGCACAATGACAAAATCACCTAACAATGCATTTCTTAGAATGCATCCCCATCGTTAAGTGATGCGTGACTGTATTCTAAGTATGAGACGATGATGGATAGATAGATTTGAGCAGGGAAATGATATAACCTAAATTTTCTTTTTAAAAGGATTCCTCTGGCTGCTGAGTGGAGAGAGGAGGTTAGGAAGAAAGACAAAAAATGGAAACAAAGAGTCCATTGTACTGTATAACAATAGTCCAGAAAGACATGATGGGGCTTGGACTAGAAAGTGGAGGTACCAAGAAGGCGTTAGATTCAGGATATAATTAAGGATATATTGTGAAGGCAGAATTGACAAGATTTTCCAATGAATTGATATGTGATATGACAGAAAGAGAGCAGGGATGACTCCAGATTTTTTAGAATCTAAGCCTTGAGATAAATGATGGTGCAGTTCACTGAGATGGTGAACAATGGGTTATGAGCATATTTGGGAAGAAAATTATATTTGCTTTTGGAAATTTCAGTTGGAGATGTTTATTAAATACCCAGGTGAAGCAGCAGGAGTATCTATGAGGCTGGAGTTAAGGGAAGAAGTAGAGCTGAAACATAAATCTGAGAGTAATCAGCTTATAAGTGTTATTTAAAACCATAAAACTGTATGAGACCACCAAGAGAATGAGTGTAGAGAAAGAAGAAAAGTCCACAGATGGAGGCACCTCTTGCTCTGACATATAGAAGTTAGAAAACAGAAGGGTATTCTAAGAAATGTCCAGTGAGATAGAGGAAAAACCAGGAGAGTGTGCTATCCTGGAAGCCAAGGAAAGATGTTTCAAAAATGGAGGAGTGGGCAGCTGAGACAATGCTACTGCGTGGCTAAGATGGGGACTGAAGATTGACAATTGGATTTGATTTTGTGAAGGTCACTGCTGATCCTGACAGTTTCTCTGCAGGATTGAGCAAGAAAGCATGACTCCAGTAAATTCAAGAAAATATGGGAGCTGAGGAATTAGAAACAGGTACAGAAAATTCAAGCATTGTTTCTAAAAAGTGAAGCAGAAGAATGATGTGAGAATTAGACATAAATATGAGGCAAAGAGAGGATTTTTAAAAAGCTATTACAGCAGCAGTATATGTTGAGGGGTCTAACATATAAAAAGCAAATTTCGTAATGCAAGAGAGAAAGAGTGTTTATTTGAAGGAGCAATGTGCTTGAAAAGGCCAGAGGGACTGACTCCAGTATATGAGAAGAGCCACTGGCCTGGATGGCGCTGGCAGCACAGTCACTGTAGCAGGAGGTAAGGCAGTATAGCATGCCCTGGACAGATGTAGGTAGTTTGGTAGATATGATGACGGGACATCATAAAGATATACAATTCTGACATTTTTTTCTCAGTAAAAACACAAGGCTATCAGCTGAGAATGAGGAGGGGAAGAGTCTATGGAGATTTGAGAAGTGTGAAATTGACCTTGGAAAGTGTGAAGATAAGTTCCTGAACAGTGATGAGAGCCATGTGAACCATAGTTATATAAATATAAGGTGAGACAAGTCACCGTTGTGGTCTTTTGGTCTCCAGCCATATTCAGTTTCTTAGGTACATGTTAGGAGGAAGCAGAAACTGGATTTAGCTAGAAGTTTCTTTTGTTTTTCCTTAGATGAGTAGAATGGTGGAAGAGAAGAAGAAGGGCTTGGAGAATGGGGACAAGGGAATAATTATGATGAGGAACCACAGAATTAAGCTGGTCAAGAAGGGAAGCAATGACATAAGGGGATATAGTCAGTGAAAACTTAGCAGTCAATGGCCTGACAAGACTTTGGGCGTATCCAAGAATTGTTGGAATGATGGTGCCAAAGGGAGTGACCTAGAAAGAGAAGTGATGATCAGACAGTGGTTGCTTGAAATGGAAATTTTGGTGATGGTGCAGTTATTGGTAATGACACAGTGTAATGTAAACCATGAGCACAGATGGCTGATGTTTGAGCAGGGAGAGAACAAGATTTTCAGAAATGGACAGGCCAAGGAGCTGAGTGGCCAAGTCAGTGGATAGTATGAGTAGTGGTGGGGGAAAACAGTTGATTAGGGGCTAAAATATTCTGTCAGGTGACATGTGCTTCCAAGGAGGTTATTAAGGAGGAGGGAGGATCCAAGGTATGGAAGTAGCAGCAAAGAGCAAAGCGAAACCTACTCTTCTTCAAGCTAATGATATGCAGGTTGTGGGAAGGACAAAGTCACCATCCTTGAGAGGGCTGCAAGGGGAGTGATGTCTTCAGGAGGTAACCATGTTTGAAAGAAGATTTAGGGTAGGATGATGGCAGCTGTAAGATCTAGAAGATATGATGGAAAGGTTGGAGGAGTGGAGAGGGATCAGAGTTTGAAGCACATGAGGGAATATGCTGAGCAATATGGAGACAAGCATATAGGTGAAGGCAAATGACATAGGAGTTTGGACAACTGGCAATAGGTAACTAAGGATGAGGGCATGATGGCACAACCCTGGGGATTACTTTGGTGTGGTACATAATCAATTCTAATGAATCAGGAGGAGGCAGGGAATGCATGTGTTGAGAGGAGAGGACTAAGATGGACACAGTGTTTTCTTAAGAACAGGCAGTACACTGAGGGCTTCCTTCACAGCTAAGAGACAATTTCACCCAAAGCAAATGGTGCCAATTTGACTCATCACTCAAACAATTCAGTATTCTTCTGTTACCCGTACTCCACTTAAGGTAACCCTCCTTACATGGACTGGTCTCACCTGGGCTTGGCCCTTGAAGGGCCACAATGGTAGCAGCTACACATAGTCCATAAATTGAGTGTCATTCAACCCTGGACATGAGCCACAAATGGTGCATTAAAAAGCACTTTTTCATCAGCTGAACTTCCTACTCCAACATCTACAGTAGGTTCAGTAGGTTTTTGATTGCCTGGCGAACTGTTTTCCAAGCCACTTCGCAGCAAAAGGCCTTTAACCTGGGAAGTTCTCATTTTCATCTCACTCCCCCTTGTGCAATTACAGACTAGAAAGAGAAGAATGAAACAGAGCTTTGGGAGCCACAGTTCCAGCACACTTCTCCTGTGGTTTGTGAGTTCAAACAAGGCAAAATGTTTGCGGCTCTGGCTGCTTTCTTTCAATAAGAGTAGAAGCCACCTGGGTTCTAAGTGTGTTTTCAGGTCTCATGGTGTGTGGGTAAGTTGTTGTGCACAATGCCACCTCGATGGCACAGACTGGATAGGTCATTTTTATTTCATTGAAAGGGCTCCCTAGGCTCTGCACTGAAGGCACCTTTGCCCGTGCTGCTTCATGCACTAGGGAGGTCCCTGCCCCAAACTGCCACCCTGTCTGATAACTTCCTACTCATCCTTCAGGACTCACATCATAGTCATGGCAATGTAGTGCCTTTCCCAGCCTCACCTTTGTAGTCTCTTAATTGCTTTCATAGTACATCATCTCATGTGGTAATTATTGTAAACTAGGAATCCCAGGGCATTTAGCCTAGTGCTGGCCTGGCATGCGGAGTCCTTCAATTAATATTCACTAATGGTGATGCTGATATGAGCACAGACATGTTCACTGTTCCATATCCTCAGACACTTTCATTATATTTTACCCAATACCTTTAATATCCAATGTCTTCTTCAGTATCCACATGAACAGAGTTGATGAAAGGCAGTTACAGGTGGTTCTTTAGACTTTATTCTCAGATCATGGATGTAATCATATTATCTCAAAGTAGAAAGGATGCTTTGGGTTGCCTCTTCCTTGCCATCAATCTCTGGCCAATTAACTGGGCAAAGATAAAATTAGAGTCCCAGGGACAAGGAGATAAATACACGCTCTGCTGGTGAGCATGCTACTCTTTCACTGCTGGTCAAATTCCTGAGGCCAAAACTCTATTATGTTCTCTAGAAGCTGGGACACCCTTTCAACAGAAGTAATTTGAGGGCTGACAGCTGCTATTTGTTGAGTACTTACTATATGCCAGGGACTGTGCCAATCACTTCACTTGTCTTATTCATTTCTCAACAAAATCCAATAAGGAAGAGACACTATTATTACCCCTATTTTACAGAAAAACAAATTAAGCCTTAGAAACATTATAGAACTACAAAGTGGCAGAGCTGGGATTTGAATCTGGATCCCAGAATCCAAAAGTTCATGCCTATTCTTTTCTATGATGCAACTCTAAGCAGGTGCAGTTCCGCAATGTAAGGAACTCTGGGTCTGTGGTCGGCATCACATTCTTTAATACTCTCCTGATTTTCTAAGATGAGATAATTATATCAGTGATTTAAACTATCCTATTTGGGAATGATCTAATTTTTAAAGGAGTTTTTAAAGGAGGCCTCAGCTTGTGAATAAATAAATACAAATGACCTTATTTAAATTCCACTTGGAGTTTTTAGTCATTTCATAATAAAATTATGTATAAAATCTACACTTCAGTTGGCCTGATGTCATAGGCAACTCAATTTTAAATGTTCTCTAAAGAATACCCAGCCATATAGTTTGACTAGTAAAACCAATGTTATAGACTCGACTCAAGAGTTGGAAGCAAATCCTTTCTCCTGAGCTCATAATTTAAGAATCATTATAGTTACCTAAATAGTTTTAAAGAAGTGTATACAGGAGGTAGCAAATGAACTCTGGATACTACCTAACTACTTATTTCCAATTTCTTCTTACGTCAATTTGCAGCTGATATTTTCCAGGCTTTTAGCTGAATTAACAGAAGAACTAATAGAAACCTAGATGGACAAGCTGCTCATGGTATCCATCGACTGGAAGGTCTCATCACTGAGATCAACATTTAAAATCATTTTAAAACAACAGCATCCCTCATAAATCAAAGGCCAAATTTACTGCTAACTCTCCATACCAGTAGCATGGCATAAAGTGTGCAGGGGGAGGGACTTAAGATCAATAAGATGAAATTCTGGTATTGTAGAAGCTCAATTTCTCAATGGAGCTCTCAATGGAGCTAAGTGGCAGGCATTGGGATAGGTACATTACATCACCTTTAAGTATTATAACATCCAGACTTTGTAGGAGTTATTATCTCCACTTTACAGATGGAAGAACTGAGGCTCCCAGATGTTAAGTGACTTGTCATTGTCGTGTATCTTGCCTAAGGCATATTGAGATGCTTATCATCTTAGTCTTTCTGGCTCTCAGTTTCCTGCAATTTCCCTTCCACCATGCTGCTTCCTAAAGTGCTTCTTATTTGGTGAAGAAAATAATCAAATGTGGGAAAGTCTAAAAGAGATATATGCAAATTGGAAGCACAAACGGTAAGTAACTCTGCATTGAGATCCTAGGACGCTTCATAGGGGAGCTGACATTTAATTTAGCTCTTAAAAAGAGATGGTTGAAGTGCACCAGACAGAAGAACGGCAGTCAAGATGGACACAGCAATAGAAGGGAGAAAGTTCCAGAGGCACGAAATGGCACGGCATGTGTGGGGGGAAGGGCTAGAAGATGAGAATGAAACTGCACGTCAGAGTCTTATACACTGTGTGAAAGGCATTATCCTGTGGGTAAGTGAGAGTCATCAGATGTCATTAGCAAGGCCACCATATGGTCAGGGTGACTTAGAAAGGGCAGCCTGCAAAGATGAAAGTAGAGAAGCGATACTGGAACAAAAGTGGATAGGTAAGATGCTTTCATCAGAAGATGAGGAGAAACTGGTCAAAGAGCAGATTAAAAAGGCGAGGATGGGTGGAATAGACAGTACTTGGGGAGTGATTTAAAGGTGAAGAAGTGGGCAGAGTAGAGAAAAATAAGAATAGACATTTATGGAGTCCTCCCTCTATACTCGGTGCTGTGCTCAGCCTTAACACAAGCCACCTCATTGAAACCACGTGACAAGTCTATGAGAGCAGGATTTTTATTATTCCCACACTACAGATGAAAAAAGTGATGAATGGAAGGTTCAGTAACAGCTGGAATATTTGACTCAGGCAGTTTGACTGCACACCCTTTGTTTTTGACTGTTGCATCATACAGCTCCCTGGATGAGGCTGAGGTTTTCCTTAATTAAGACAGGGACTGGGAAAAGATGAAAAGGTATACAGAGAGAGCTACTGAGATCAGTTTTGCACATTTTGAGTTTGAATTTCCTGTAGGTTATCCAGGTGGAAGTAGCTGGTTAAAGAATTGGAAAGAGAGAAAAAAAGGAATTAAAGATAAAGACAGTGTTGCTATATAGACAGTGGTTGATACTAAAGGATCACGTAAGCTTGCGCAGTGAAGGATATGACCAAAAGCAGGATGGTGACAAGGATGAATGCTGTAACGACCACTCTCCCCCTTGAAAATCAATAAATACATGCAAACACAGAACCCTCAAACAACACCAATCCTATAAACTCAAGTAGTCGTTGTTTCCGATTACGCCTTGTGCGACTTTTTGTTCTAGTGTGACAAAGCTTTATTTGCCTGGCTTCTCAAAATCGTGGCCTTATTGAAGTGTGAAGAGTTGTCCTCCCCAGACTCTAGCTCCAGAGAGCCCTGGGCTTCTCTAGCAAGTTGCCATTACTGATGTTCACAAATTTGTCAAAATTGTACCTTTAAGCATTCACATTTTATAATTAATTGTGAACAAATATGTTTTCAACAGGGAAGAACAATATTGTAAAAATTAGAAGCAAAATAGTTAAGTTTGTTTCTTCCAAACTTGTCTCTCTCTCCTTCTGGTCCCCTTCCCCTCCATCACCTCCCTCTTGCTGCAAACTGCCTTTGCCCACCGTCATGCAGAGAGAATCCCAGAGGACAACAGAACAGTCGGCCTGAGTGAGAGAAAAACGTCACTAAATGGTCCACACTCTAGCAGTTTAACTGAGAGGGACACAGTAATGCCATTTCACTGCCAGCATTCCAAAGTGCAATTGTTGGGGGGTGGGAGAGAGGTTTGAGAGGAGGACAGGTACTCACATGAGCACGGTTTAGCAAGCATTGTTTCCCAACTTCCAAGGGGCAGGGAGAATTTCTCCTGTAACCATCTAGCAGTTACAGAGATGCAGTCCAGAAGGTCAGAGTAATTCAAGGCATGTCTGGTGAAATGCTTTTCTTTACCATTTTTTCCCCTCTAAGGCACCTCCTACATAGGAGACATGCATCTGTGGAACAGGCAAGGAAGACAAGGGGGCTTGAGAAGGGGACTTTTTTACACAGTCTACGATTTCCTGTGTCCAGTCATCTCATAAAGAAAATGAGCAGTGTCAAGGGAAGAATTTAAACAGCAGTTCAAAGGTTCCTGGCGACTCAACTGTATTTTATAAAATTATTTACATTTCTCTTTTTGGTCATGGCAAGGTCTACTGGCACAAACAGCACAGCCACAAAGTATTCTTTTGACTTTAATAACTCATCTTATATATATATTTATATTCATATATCTGCTTATCTTCATTTCCTCAGCAAAAGGGGAAATAAAAATATTGATCTATAAAATAAGCTGATGATAACACAATGCCAAAAATAGCTTATGTTAAGTGCAAGGAGTGAAGCTTGAAAGCAAGCTAAATTGCAACAACATATTGATTTAACATTTTAAATACAAGACTTGCAATAAAATAATTCTTGAGATATGCTTCTTATTTTTAGTTTACTTTTTAAAAACTACTCTATATACACATATCCAGTTGTAACACTTGACAGTAGCATTATGGGGCATGATATAACTTTGGTACACATTGCAGATATAGATGGTTAATGTCTATAAATGATATTCCTTCACCAGTTACAGCACTGTACAGCCAGGTGACCAGCCACCTGATCCCATACAATATTCCCACCGGGACCCCCAGACTCCTTCCCAGATCCATCGGAGACAGCGGGAGAAAGCAGGCTCACTGGATCCATATCGTGTTTCCTCTCTCGGTTCTCCTGGGTTCCACTGTCAGCTCTCCAAAAGTGGAAAAAAACTGCTCCATTTCTTTCTGAAGCATGTCATTTCTTTTCTCTGCATCTTCTTTTGCTCGCTCGGCATTTCGCATTTTGATTTCTATCATTGTGAACTTTTTCCTTTCTTGATCCAGTTCATCATGGAGGCTCATCATTTCTGTTTCCAAAGTCAAGTTTCGCTGTTCTAAGCTACAAAGAGTGGGGGAGGGAATAAGAGATAAAGTGATTTTATTCATTTGAAATGTGAGAGGGATACAAATATTTTCTGAACTCTGCCTCTGCAGTGCTGTGGAAATTGGAATGAGCCCTTTCAAATCAGTGAAAGAAGGTCCAATGATTTAAAAGGTGTTATTTTGTTGTTGTTGTTTTATTCGTTAAGACGGTTTGCTATCGTTTCAACAAGACCTCACGACCTCTCTCGGAAGCATTAGTTGTCATTTCATAGTGAATGAATGAATGTCAGCACAGGGAAGCCAGAGACCAATGTCATGTAGCACAGAACAGCAGAAACAGGGGCCAGCCCAAACCACAAGGCTTCTTGGATCACTAAATGTAAATTTGGCTTTACTAAAAGAAAGGGGGAAGTTTGATCAAGTTGGAAGAAAAAGAGAGATTCATATTTGCTTTCTATCAGAGGAAAAATGGTAGTGAAAATGCCATTGTTAGATAGATTAAGTCCACTGCTAAGACAGGACTTCTTTGGGACATATAGAATCTCATCTTATAAAAGTGGTAACAAAAGTAGCCACTTTACATTGACAAGAGAGGTAGAGATTACATGTGTTGAATAAGTAATCCATCAGACATTCTGTGATAATGAATCAACTCAAGTAGCCTGCTCTCTGCAATTCTCACTGCCTTCCAAGTTGTTAACATATCTTAGGTTCTCTAGATTTATCTCTCTATAGATTGATAGCTGTATTTTTTTTATAATTGTATAATTTTAGACAACTTCCTTGAAAACAGAGTTTTCTCCATTATCACTAAGTTCCAAAACATAATTTATTGTTGTTGTAAAAGAGGAGTATTAAGCACTGGTTTATTATAAAATGTATCTTGGTAACAGATGACTTTTTAATTTCTTCTATTCTGAGCTAAAGTCCCCAGGGCAGGTTCAAATTTACCACACCACTGAAATTTGACAGGCTAATGTGTGTATAGCTGTTGGAAATCTAATTATTTTAATAACAATTTTCAAATTAAGATCTCATTTATTTTTCTGTTTTGGAATAAGCGAGCCCCATATGTTGATATTTCATTCAGATAAGAACACCTAAAAATGAATCTGCTCTTCCTTTGAAAGCAAGTAGGATTTAAAAAATATATAATACTTCACATTCTGTAATCAGTTTGGATGGCTATTTTGATCACATGATCATATATTTATATAACAACCTGATAGTGTACTGGCTGCCACCCAGAATTATGCTATAACATAGTCTCTTTTCTTTCTAAAGCTATTTATTTTATAACTAAAAATGTTTAAAGAAATTCAAGCTTAAATATCATGGAAGACAATCCTTTAAAAATATATACTGATACATTTGTATGTATCAGGCACTTGTATGAAACTTCCAGGAATATAATGGACTGAGTTAAATATAGAAGGAACCCCTCCCACTGAAAACACAGAATGATGTTGAAAAAACATATAAGAAAAATATTTTTAAAATACATAGCTATGAAATAAAAGAGCATCTTCAGGTATCAGAACTGAGGAAGAAACTCAAATTTAAAACAATAAGTGGAAGCACAGGTGGGGTATTGGTCCTGGATAGAGGCCCTAGAGACTGGGTTTTTATTTTTCACATGGGGGAGATGAGGCCTCCAGTTTAACAGAAGCAGAGAGCTGAAAGCAGTTCAATTGAGAACTTGGAACATCAATTGTCTTTATGAAAAAGGGACTAGAAAAACTACTGTGGGCTAGGAGAAGTGACAGAATTGAATCAGTAGAAGGGAAAATGAGTAAACTGGAAAACAGGTCTGAGAAAAATTACCCAGAATGCCTCACAGAATGAAAAAGATAGAAATTTAATATAAGAAAGAGAGATAAAGAATGGATTAAGAAAGTCCAACATACTTTAATAAGGGTTGTACAAAGAGAAAATTGAGAAAATGGAGGAGATGAAATAAACAAAAATGTGATGGATAAGAATATTCTCAAATTGAAAAATATGTAAATCTTCAGATCAAATAATGAAACATAAAGTTTGAAAATTAAAGAATGAAAAAGATATAGCAGGAAGTTACTAATCAAAATAAAAATGCTATAGAAATACTAGTATCAGAAAAAACAGACTTTTAGCAAAAAGCATTACCATTAAAGATGATCATTACTTAATGATAAAAGGACCAACTCATCAGGGAGATATAAACAATTCTGAACTTTTATTCATCTAGTAGTATAGCTTCAAATTATTCAAAATAAAATATAACAATTATAAGGAGAAATTGATAGATCTAGAAAAATTAGGAGATTTTAAGATACCTTCCTCAGAAATTGTAGATCTAGTGATAAAAATTAGAAGAAATGTAAAAGATTTGAACAGCTTGATTAACAGACTTGATCTATTGGTCATATATAGAATTTCAAACCCACAATAAGAGAATAATTAGTTCTTCCCAGACCAAATAATTGATATCATGCAAATAAATTTCTTTGACCACAATACAATAAAATAATTTGGGGGGAGGAGAACACCAAGCTCTCATGTTTAAAAACTAAAAAAACATATATATCAATGATTGATAAAGTAAAATATTATCTATCTATCATCTATCTGTCTAGCTACATATGTATATATGTATGTATGTATGTATATATCTATCTATTTATTTATCTACCTATGTATCATCTATCATCTATCTATCTATCTAATCTCAACACTTGTGGGGTGGAGTTAAGAAGGAGTTGAAAGAGAAATGTACAACTCTAAATAGGAATAATCAAAAATTAACTAGAACAGTCACCTCTTACATTTCTGTGGCTTGGGCATGTGGCAGCTCCTCTGCCCTGATTTATTCTGGACCTCTTCCTTTGCCTGCCAAGTGGGTAAGAATGCTCCAGTGACAGGGCCTATTGAGATGACACTCTATTGGAAAATTCTATTATTTTATCAAAGTCTCTGAAATGCACCATAGACTCAGAACATAAATGTATCACCAATGTTCTCATCAGTGAATGTGCATACCTGCAGCCATTTAGAATGATAACTTATTTCCCAACTTAATACAAGTTTAAAGTGTTATCTCTTGCTTCCCAGTGCTAAGTGCTAATTTATCATCATGCATTGGCAGCAATTTAGATTTCTGGCAGCCAGTGGTTCCAATAACTGCATTCAGAGAGAAGAGCAACCTTATAAGACGACACCATTTTTCCTCTTATTTAAACCTTCTGTCACTTGGCATTATATAGAAAAATTCAAACCACGTTTCCGTTCAGCGAAGTTTACAAAAGCTCCTTTCTAAAAAAGTAATTTTTCAATCTAATGTATAAGTAGTATTTTTGTTTAATATTTACTTTACCATAGACCTTGAAAATATGTATCTTTTGGTCTTATAGTTGATAAATGGATGAGAAAAATATTAAAATAAATTAAAGTCCACTATATATGTAAAAAAGAAACCATTCAGGGTTTGGAGCCATGGAAGCAGTTAAAGTAGCACAAAGATAGATATTCACAAACTATGAGGATTCTAGAACACCCGTGCAGGAACAGGTCCACCAAGGCACACAGCCTGAAACTGGGACCGAGACCACGAGAGGGGCTACTTCATGCTGCCTGAGACTCGGGCCTTCTCCTGACTTGACAGTCCAGTGTTCTTTCCCCTACGCTACACTGCAAGGAGAACATAAAAACAAGCAGCTTCGTAATTTCTGTGACCATGGTGAAAACGTGGGGTGTGCTGACTTTCAGGGTTCCTGCACAAGGTTATATTTGTGAGTGCTGGGCTCCATTCCCTGTATTCCTGTCTCTCAAGTCCATGGAACGTCTGGACAGCCAGGGGCACTGTGAACACAGGACACTCAGCCAATCCCCCTTATCTTGCCCGGTTGCTTCCCTGGAGAAGTTGCTAAGCAACCTTCTACCTTGGTCATCTTATGGGAAGATGTAAACGGATATAAATTAGGTTTTAGCATAACTTCTCCCTTATAAATCATATTTTTTGCTCCCCATTTAGGCTACAATTTCCCTTGTCCATACGAATACGCTTCATGTCATCGCTTTTCTCAAAAACCTCCATGGATTCCAATCTCAGAGTAAAAGCCAAAGGCTTAAGATGATCCCCAGGGCCCTGTGTCATCAGCCCGTGACCTCTCTCAGCTCTGCGCCCATCCCATCTCCCGGCATTTCCACTTGCTCTTCTCCCAGGTTTCTGCACAGCTTCCTCTTTCACCTCCTAGAAGGCCCTACATTTAAAATTACACCTCATCAACACTTGTCACCCCTCTTCCCTGCTTTCATCTTCGACTTAGCATAGGATCTATTTTCTTATTTATCTGTCTCCTCCAGTAGACTGGAAGCATGTTCCACGAGGGCTGAGTTTTTGTCTCTTTTATTCACTACTGAATCCTCAGGGACTGGATCTGGGCTGGCAGATAGCAGACGCTCTCTCAGCATTCAACGATTGAAAGAACGAAAAATAAAGGTATGTTTATTTCTACAACTTTTCTTTACCCTCATTTCATCTTTCTCCTGTCAGTGAAAACAGGCTCCTTATTCTCCATTCATTCCCTCACAGCCTCTAATACAAATCCACATATTTAATCATAACAAGAGAGAGCATTATTGAGCACCTATTCTGTGCCAGGGACAATGCTCAATGATTTCTTACATGCTTTTGAGGTAAATACTACAGTATTTAAATTTTTCACATTAAGAAACCGAGGCTCACGGAGATGAAGGACTTGAACTTGGGTCTCTGGCTCTGGACCAGCACATTTAACCCTCTGTGTGAGCCTGCCCCACAGGAGGAGGCTGTTGCACCCTCTCTGGCAGTTACGAGCTCCAGATTTTCCTCACCTCTTTATCCTGGACTCATACTCTATCTTCTGTTTGGTCATTTCCTGTTTCAGGCTGGAAACTAAACTGTGCAGTGCACTGTGGTTGCTGGTGGTGTTGCCCACAAAAGTCTCACTGTTGTCACTGCTGCTGGTGGCACGACTACTTCGACCACCCACACTCCTCCGGTCACTTTTGTTTTCATAGTCCCCAGGGTGGGAAAGGTCGTCCTGCGGGGGCCCATCCAAAACTGGGTCCTCAAAGTTCCCACCATAAAAGTCTTGTTCTGGGCAGGTGGTGGTGGAGGAGCGACAGGAGTTGGAGTTCTCAGGGAGAGAGATCTCACAGGAGGAAGTGGACCAGGTGGCGCTGTCGACACTCTGTTTGTCATCAAGGTTCATCATAGAGAACTGTTGATGGACATTATCATAGGTGGAGAGCCTGTTGTGCTGGCCTGACTCTCCTGCTTGCTCTTTCTGCCTGTTGTCCCTCAGGGTCACATAGCCATTGGGCAGCCAGCTCATGCTGCGACCATTCATGGGGTTCCCAAGTGTGTCGGTGCTCAAGATGCCCATCCGCACCGTTCCATTCTGTACGCTGTGGGTGCCCATTTTGGTACCAGAACCCTTCAGTGAAGAGGTTCTTCTGGCCTGTAAGCTCCCATTGGGAGTGGTTTGGGTTTTCTCAAGACCCTCTGCATTACTGCTGCTGAAGGACCCATTGGTGACTATCCCACTGCCCTTATTGAAGGCAGGATTCTTTTTGACCATGAGAGGAGGGCTCCTAGAGACATCCAGCTTGTGAATGCTGTTCCTTGGGCTGTTGGTTTTGCTGCCTGATAGAGCTGTGGGGGATCCATTATCTATGCTGCTTCTCTGGGGAGACTCGGACTTGTCCCAAGAGCACCGCCTAACAGGACTGTCCTTGGTATTATTGTTCTCCTTGTTCTGTAGCTGACCCATGGTGGATTTCTTCTGAATTTCGTTGTTGTTGTTGCTCACTCCATCTTGGGGCTTGCTTTGCAGTTCTGCATCTTTGGGGAAGAGGCGATCATGTTTGCTAATCATCATTGACATCAACTGCTGGACCACCACAGTGCCTGGAATTACATAGAAAACAAAGTAGTATGAGAGAAACAGTTTTGACTTATTTCCCATTTTGAAAGTGACTTTTAAAGAACCACATTCAGGTGAATATTCAGCATTATTATTAGCAGTGCTGAATTATATTCTTAATGTTGATAATAGCAGTTGAAGCTAAAATTCCTTGAGCGTTTACTGTGTGCCATGAACTGTATCAAGCACTTTACTTTTGTTAGTTTAGTTGCATTTTTAAACAAGTCTATGAACAGGTAGTTATTATCATTGTACTGTAAATGTTAAGTAACTTGACCAAGGTCACAAAGCTATTAAGGAGCAGACTCAGGGTTTGAACCCAGAATTAGTTAGTTCCAAAGACGGAGCCCTTAATCATACAACATTTTTTGCAAATTTGACATTTAATCATGAGAAATCTTCCTTAGGAGGAGGTCACTGTGACCTCTCATCCGACAATTGCCTCAAACCATCAAGACATTTTAGTGGCATCTCCAAGTGGAACCCTATACAATCTCTAGTGGGTATGTGGTCTGTCTTTCTAATGTAGCAAAACAATAAAGTTCCATATGACTTCTGGTCATTATTCAAAAGCTTCAGGGCATTTTAAGTGACATCAACCAAATGGTGTAATAAGGACCTCCAAAAATCCTCTCCTCTATAAAAGCACCCGACAAAATGTTCTGAATCAACATTTTCAGAAGTCTGGAAATTAACTAAAGGCTTGTTGCAATCTGGAGAGTGTTTATTCAAGAAAAATGGTTGAATCTTGGTAAGAACAGCAAGCTCTGGGTGTTTTAACTTTCCCTATTCCCACCCTCCTCTCCTTAGTTTTGCAATAGCCTTGAAAACCAAGAGCCCACAATCACAGTGGGAACCAGCAATCTGGCAGCCCCTGGAATGGCCAGAACAGGATTGGAACTTCTTCAAAGCTCCATTCCCAGAGTATTGTCATTGTTTCACCTGTTTGGTGGTTCTCTGGATGACCCTACTCACGATGCATGTCTTTATTTGATCTGACTAGGAATTTGACCAGTCTGAACAGCATTTTTCTCAGGGGCATTTGTCAAAAATAATGAAGGGTTCTTTTGTCTAACATCATGGCTGCCTAAAGCAGTGGATAACAGTTGGGACAGAAACAGGCTAACCAAAAAGCTTAAGAGGCAAATCTGAGGAATGAGATTTCCATAGGAGGTTTTGAAAAGCTCTAATATATTCCTGGGAATCTAGAAGACTACATGCATGCTTAGGGGTGTGTGCATGCCCAGGGTTATATGCATGCTCAGGGAAGAACTGAGAAGTCTCTAGTCTTTCACCTCTGGCTCAACTTGAGGCTCTGCACAAGCAGGAACTGAAGGCTAAGGCAGAGTTGTAAACTGCCTGGCTGAGAGTCGAAGGTTTGCCCCTACATGCACCCAAAGCACCTTGGTAAAGAATGGGAGACTTATTGGCTGTAGGCATTTAAGAAAATCTTTGTCTAGTCATTAGCCAACAGCTAAGCAAACCAAGCAGAGACTTCAGTGGCCACATATGGCAAAGATTATAGACTTTATAGAATCAGTCCAGAAAAGTCACTAAATAAACAAACAGCAACAGCAACAAACCCTGGGGAGGGGGAGAATCTGATATCCAGAGTTCTCACATTATTAAATTATTTAAAATGTCTAGTTTTCAACAAAAAATTATGAGACATGCAAAAATTAAGGAAGTATATCCCATACAGGAAAAAAATAGACTGAGGAAGCCCAGACATGGTACTCACTAGACAAAGACTTTAAATCAGCTATTTTAAATGTGTTCTAATAACTAAAGGAAACCATGCCTAAAGAAACCAAAGGAAGGGGAGAACAATGACTCACCAAATAGAGACTACCAATAGAGAGAAAGAAAATATAAAACAGAACCAAATAGATATTCTGGAGTTGAAAGGTACAACGACTGAAATGTAAAAAGTCAACAGCAGATTTGAGCAGGCAGAAGAAAGAATCAGCATACCTGAAAATAGGTCAATTGAGGTTATCTAGTCTGAGAAACAGAAACGAAAAGGAATGAAGAAAAATGAACAGAGCTTCAGAGACCTGTAGGGCACCATCAAGCCTACCGGTATATGCATAATGGTAGTCCCAGAAAGACAGTAGAAAGAAAAATGAGCAAAAAGAATATTAAAAAGAAATAGTTGTTAGAAACATTCCAATTTGATGAAAAACATTAATCTATATGTCCAAGAGGCCCAGCAAATTCCAAGCAAGGTAAATGCAACGGGATTCACACCCAGACCCATCATAGTCAAACTCTTAAACCAAAAACAAAGAACCTTGAAAGAAACAAGAGAGAAGCAATTTATGTACAAGGGAGCCTCAATAAGATTAATGGCTGATTTCTCATCATTTCTTATTGCCAGAAGGCAATGGGATGAAATACTCAAAATGTTAAAAGAAAGACTGTCAAGCAAGAATTCTATATCCAGCAAACTTATGCTTCAAAAATGGAGGAGAAACAAAGACATTCCTAGATAAATAAAAAATGAGAGAATTTGTCACTAGAAAACCTGCTCTATAAGAAATACAAAAGCTTCAGGGCATTTTAAATGAAGAGAAGACCTTCAAGAAAGAAAACAATTCTCCTACCAGAGGAAAAGACCATGGTTCCCATTTGATCCTTATATTTTTACTATGAATTAGAAATCAATACTTGACAAGTTTCAGACAGTAAAAATAACTCAGGCAATAGTGGATAGAAGAGTTTATCTACTACTAAAAGCAGTAATTTATTTTAAAAAATCAATAGATTTATCAGGTTTTATGGCATATTAGCTGAAATCTCAAAATATATTTTTACATTTTTCTCACTGACTTACAAGTTGGAATCCCACCCCTTAAAACTGGCTGCCACCTTAACAAGGCTTCTAAACTAGTTTCCTAACTTGGGGCCCCCAACCCCCTAATAATCTTCTTAAGTATTAATTTTATTCATGTACCTACAATAAAGCAGTATAGGTTAAGGCAAACCACCAATCATCTTTCCTTTGGCTTGAACTACATTAACTTGGTGTGTTAACTGGGTTTGTATCATGTTGATAAAAGCTCCTAAGCATAGTCTCTGATAAATAAATATAAGGGAACAAATTTTCGTTAGTAAATGTAGTTTCTATATAAAATACTTAAAACATGAGATTTGTGAGGAAAATGATGACAAGGGCTTTTGACAATGCAGATTCGTACTGAAACAGCTGTTAATTGAGTAGCTGTCAGAGTATAAACCTGACCTGGGGTAAGGCCACCCTTTAGCTGAAAGCAACACCTGGGCGAGATTTGACTCTAAATGTAATTCAAAATCAAATTTTGAATAGGGAAAAATATATTATATCCATCTATATTCTGCACAATTTGGTGATGATCAAAATTTATAATATATTTAGATGAAGAATGCAATGTGCCAGGTCTGATGCTGGATCAGTGTCACTTAAACAGTAATGTTTAAACAAATTACCTGAAGATGCTGTTAAAATGCAGGTTTTGGGTGAGGCACAAGATTTTACATTTCTAACCAGCTCCTGGATGACACCAGCAATAACAGAAGAGGAGCACTGGCATCATCTGAAGTTTCAAAATTTCAGGACCCAATGCAGACCTTCTGAATCAGAATTTGCATTTTAACAACATCCCCAGGTGATTCCGATGTACGTGGGAGTTTGAGCAACACAGAGGACATGTTTCACTTACATCTTCTAAATTAAATTTCTCAAAAGGCTGTGAGATAGGACTTCACATTTTTAGGATGAGAACATTGAGATTCAGAGAGAATTAGCTGTTTGCTCAAGGGCACATAGATCATAGGTGACCAAGGTGAACTTTAAAACTTCATCTTCTTACTCCAAATCATGCACTTGCCCTATTATGTGTCTGCTGTTGCAAATTTATAACTGTAGTAGTAACAAGTAAACATGGGGTTGCTCCAAATAAGAAACGAAATAAAAAACAACTATTTATTGAATCATCAATTATTTCAGAGTTGTGGAAGAAAAAAGACTGAATGAAACTAATTGTATTATATATCTATCTGTCCTATTTTAGTAACCTATGAATTTATCATCCTATTTTCAATGTATGTAGCAGTGAATCCGATGAAAAGATTTAAGTATAGTTAAAATGGCTGTCAACACTGTCACCATTATGTACTGTGTTTGAAGATGTGTGTACTTAGTTCTATTTCCCTATTTGCCAATATGACAGACACTCGTTCAAAGGTTAGCAGCCTCCATTATATATGACTCTGCCTAGTACTTTGGGAAAATGGAGCTTTTTCCCATCACTGGAATGTTAACGTTTGAAGCATCACTGCTTCCCATCATAGCTGTGAATTGTGTGGGGCATATAATTAATTGAAGAGCGACACCCCCAAGGACTCTTGATGAGTCTACGAACAGCCATGCCAAACTGTACCTGCCACAATTACAGTCTGAGGGTCAGCGCTCTAGAGATTTAGAAATTTCTTTCTTCTATCTTGGGAGGCTTTGCTTTCATCTAGTCTCCAAGATAATAAATGGCAATGATCCCTTGTAAAGGGACTTTCTTTCCATTTTTATAGCCATTTAGGACAGACTAGCTTGGTAGTAATGATGAAGTGTGTGTCACTACATGAACTATCTTTTTTTCCTTTTTATTCCCTCCTCTCTGTCATTCTCTGCCTTGGAATGCTAATGAGACACATGGGGGCCAAATAATGAGGTCAGAGTCGTTATAATCACCAGTCCCCTCTGAACAGTCCAAGCAGATTTGGGAGTCCCACTGTGCTCGCGATCCAGCAATTCCTCCTGGTTCATAGAACTTTATACAGGTTGACTTTAAATACCATTTTACAGGCATTTTTCTTCATAAACATTGGATAAGAATTCAATTTTCCTTTAAAGGTACCTAGGCACTTTAAAATACACTTATATACACACATAGATATATTATATATATATATAATATATACATATATAGCAGCATTCTATTAAATGTAGTTTCAATTTGCATTTTTTGCAATGAATAACCCTGTACATGTCATTTTGCACGTGTGCAGATATCTGTAAGATATATGGTAAATTTTGACAAATGACAGTCCTGGAAACACTACATAATCATGATATAGAAAATTCCCTTGTGCCTCTTGTAGCCAATCCTCTATCCCCACCTCCCACCCACGGCAACCACTGATCTGCTTTTGGTTACTATAGTTTTTCCTTTTCTAGAATTTCATATAAATTGAATTATACAGTGCGAAGTCTTTTGTGTCCAGGCATTATTCACTTAGCCTAATACTTTTGATGTTCATCTATGTTGTTACAGGTATCAGTAGTTCAAACTTTTTATTGCTGAGTATATTCCATTCTATGGATGTATCAAAATTTGTTTATCTATTCACCTGTTGAACATTTGGTCTGTTTTCAGATTGAAGCTATTATGAATAAAAGTCAGTGTGAACATTTAACTACATGTCTTGGGTGAACATATGTTTTCTTTTTTCATGGGCAAATACTTAGCACATTGCTCTGCTGAGTCTTACGGTTAGTATCTATTTAAGTTTATAAGAACCTGCTGAACTCTTTTGCAAAATGGCTCTAATATTTTGTATTTTTACTACCCAAACTTGGTATTTTCAGTCTTAACTTTATACTTTGTAAGGGACGTGTAGTGGCATCTCATTATAGCTTAAATTTGCATTTCCCTAATGACTAAAGATGTTGAGCATCTTTCCATGTGTTATTTGCTGTCTATCTTCTTTGATTAAATGTCTATTTCAAATCTTTTGCCCATTTTTCTTTGGGCTCATTGTCTTATTATGTTGTATGATCTCTTTATATAGTCTTAAAACAAATTCCTTAATCAGATATTTGATTTGCAAATATATTCCCCAATCCTGTGGCTTGCCTTTTTGTTCTCTTAAGGATGGCTTTTGAAGAGCAAAAGTTTTAATTTTGATGAAATCCAACATCAAATTTTTTTAATGGTTAGAGCTTTTTGTGTCCTAGTAAGTCTGACTAACTCAAGGGCATAAAGATTTTTCTCCCATGTTTTCTTCTATAAGTTTTATACTTTTAGCTCTTACATTTAGGTCTGTTACCCATTTCACGTTAACTTTTTGAGAGATGTGAGGTAAGAAATGAGATTTATTTTAATGGATATGTGATTTTTCCAGCATCATTTGTTGAAAAGACTATCCTTTTCTCATTGAATTAACTTGGCTCATATGTCAAAAATCAAATGACGACATATGCATGAGTCTACATCTGTACTCTCTGTTCTATTCCATTCATCTATACGTCTGTCTTTTTATCAATACCACATCATCTTGATTATTTGTGGCTTTACCTTAAGTCTTAAAATCAGGTAGTATATTTCAACTTTGTTTTGCCCTTTCAAATTGTTTTGGCTATTCTAGATAATTTTTTTGTGTATGTGTGAGGAAGATCAGCCCTGAGCTAACATCTGATGCCAACCCTCCTCATTTTGCTGAGGAAGATTGGCCCTGGGCTAACATCTGTGCCCATCTTCCTCTACTTTATATGGGATGCCACCACAGCATGGCTTGACAAGCAGTGTGTTGGTGCACGCCCGGGATCCAAACCTGCGAACCCTGGGCTGCCAAAGCAGAGCACGTGCACTTAACCACTACAACACCAGGCCAGCCCCCAATCTTCCTCTATTTTTTGTATGTGGGACATGGCCATAGCATGGTTGATGAGTGGTATGTAGGTCCACGTCCGGGATCCGAACCTGTGAACCCCAGGCTGCCAAAGTGGAGCATGTGAACTTAACCACTACGCCACCAGGCTGGCCCCTAGATAATTTTTATTTCCATGGAAAGTTTATAATCAGATTGTCAATTTCTGCAAACAAAAATCTTTCTGGGATATTTTCATGGGGATTATTTTGAAACTACAGGTCATTTTAGGAGAATTAATATCTTATTGATATTGAGTATTCCAATCCATGAACATGCTATATTTCCCCATTTATGTAGTTCTTATTTAATTTTTTTCATAAATGTTTGGTAGTTTTCAGGATATATGTCTTGTACATGTTTTCTTAAATTTGTCCCTAAATATTTTATATTTGTGAATGTTGTTCTAAAATGATATTTTTTATTTCAATTTCCAATTGTTCAATATTAGTATATAGAAATATAATGAATTTTTATAAAGTGACATTGTTTCATGTGACCTTGATAAATTCACTTATTAATTATAATAGCTTTATTTGTAGATTCCTTACAATTTTCTACACAGATTAGGATGTTTTCTATGAATAAAGAGTTTTACATCTTCCTTTCCAATTTGTATGCCTTTTATTTCTTATTCTTACTTTATTGCACTGACTAGGATTTCCAGTATGATAGAAGCGGTAGAAGTAGGCAATCTTACCTTATGCCCAATCCTAGGGGGAAAGCATTTAGTCTTTTACCATTAAGTATAATATTATAACTAAATTTATCATAGATGACTTTTCTTAGCTTGAATAAGTTTCCTTTTATTTCTAGTTTGCTAAGAGTCTTTATCATGAATGGTGTTAGATTTTGTAAAATGCTTTTTCTGCATCCATGGAGATTTTTTTTTTTTTTTTTTTTTTTTTTTGTCTGTTAACATGGTGAATTACACTGATGGATTTTTAAATGGCTAACCAAACTTGCCTTCCTGGGATAATCCTACTGATCTTCATTTGTTATCCTTTTTATATGTTGCTGAAGTCAATTTACTCAAGTTTTGCAAAGGATTTTTACACTTATATTCGTGAGGGATATTATTCTGTATTTCTCTTTTCTTGTAATATCTTTATCTGGTTTTGATATCAGGGTAATGCTGACCTCACAAAACTAGTTAGCAAGTGTTCCCTCTACCTCTTTTTTCTGAGTCTGTGTTCTATTGATACTAATTCCTCCTTAAATGTTTGGTAGAATAATGTGGGCATTCAGTATTATGTTGTGGTAATGTTTTTAACTATGAATTCAATTGCTTTAACTAGATTCAGGTTACTTATTTCTTCTTGAGTGAGCTTTGATAGTTTGTGTCTTTCAAAGAAATTGAACATTTCATCTTCATTGTCAAATTTCTTGGCAAAAAGTTGTTCATAATATTCTTTTATGATTATTTTAATATATGTAAGATATTTAGTAGGGCACTTCTGTCAAATCTAATATAGGTAATGTAACTTTGTTTTTTCTTTCCTGATAAGAGGTGAGAGGTTTATCAATTTTATTGATCTTTTCAAAAAAATGGCTCTTGGTTTCATTGGTTTTCCATATTGTTTTTGTTCTCTAATTCTTTGATTTCTGTTCTTATTTTTAGTATTCCTTACCTCTGCTTTGGTTTAAATTAGTTCTTCTTTTTTCAGTTTTCTGTAGTGAAAACTTAAATAATTGATTGTAGACCTTTCTTCTTTTCTGATATAAGCATATAATCCTATGAATTTTCCTTTAAGTACTGCTTTGGCAGCACCACACAAATTTTGAGGTATCTTTTTCCATTATTTTTTAAAAATCTATCTGAGTTTATATGATAAATCTTATATAGACAGCATGTAGTGGGGTGTTGCATTTATATTCAATCTATCTCTGCTTTTTGACGGGAATATATTGGCCATTAACATTTAATGTAATTATTGATATGGTTAGGTTTAATTTTACCATCTTTCTATTTGTTTTTTATTTGTGCCATCTGATTTTTTTCCTCCTTAATGACTTTCATGTCTTCTTTTAGATTTATTGAATATTATATAATATTCCATTTTATATTTACTGCTGGCCCATTGCCTAATACTTCATTTTAGTTTTTCAGTCATTGCTCTATTATTTACAATATACATATTTAATTTATCACAATATACCTTCAAATAATATTATACCACTTAATATATAGATTAAAAACCTTATAGCAATCTAATTCTATTTTCTCATATCTGTCCTTTTCTTCTATTGTCAAACATTTTATTTCTACATGTATTATAAACCCCATATTACATCATTATTTTTTGCTTATAAATCAGTTATCAAAGAGATAAAAATAAGAAAAATTTAATTTTATATTTATTCACATATTATTCATTTCTAACACTCTTCATTCATTTGTGTACATATAAGTTTCTATCTAGCATCACTCTCCTTCTGCCCCAAGAGCTCTCTTTAACATTTCCTGTAGTGCAGGACTGTCAGTGATGAATTCAGCTTTTGTTTTTCTGAAAATGCCTTTAACTCTTCTTTATTTTTGAAAGATATTTAGATATATTCACTGGATATAGAAATTGGGGTTGACAGTTTTTTTCCATACCTTAAAGATTTTGATCCTCGTCTTTTGGTTTGCATGGTTTCTAATGAGAAATCTTCTGTAATTCTTTTTTGTTTTGTTTGTGAGGAAGCTCAGCCCTGAGCTAACATCCATGCCAATCCCCCTTTTTGCTGAGGAAGACTGGCCCTGAGCTAACATCTATTGACAATCCTCCTCCTTTATTTTTTTCCTTTTTCTCCCCAAAGCCCCAGTAGATGGTTGTATGTCATAGCTGCACATCCTTCTAGTTGCTGTTATGTGGGACGCCGCCTCAGCATGGCCGGACAAGCAGTGTGTCAGTGCGCGCCTGGGATCTGAACCCGGGCCGCCAGTAGCAGAGCATGCCCACTTAACCGCTAAGCCATGGGGCCGACCCCCCGTAATTCTTATCTTTGTTCCTTTCTCTCATTTTTGGATGTGATGTGTCTTTTCTCCCTTTGGCTGCTTTTAAGCTTTTCTCTTTATCATTGGTTCCCATCATTTTGCTTATGATGTGCTTTTGTGTGGTTTCCTTTATGTTTACTCTCCTTGACATTTTTTGAGCTTCTGGGATCTCTGTATTTGTAATTTTCATCAATTTTGGGGAAAAATTGAGTATTTTTTTTCCTGCACTTCATGTTCAATAGTTTCTCTTGGCAATTTATTTATGTCTTCTCCAATATCTAATCTGCTATTAATGTCATCAGTGTAATATTCACTTTAGGTATTATAATTTTCATCTCTAGAAATTCTGTTCAGACTTTTAAAATATCATATTTCTCTCTTCATCATGTTTATGTTTTCCTCTACCTTCCTGAACATATATATAGAATATTTGTGATAGGTTGCTTAATATCTTTGTCACTGTCAGACATGACCCAGTCACGTTTGGGTTTTTCTATTAGCTTAGCTAATTTTTCTCCTGTTTATGGCTTATATTTTTCCAATTCTTTGCATGCCTTCTAGTTTTTAACTGGATGGAAGATATTGTGAGCTTTACACAGTTGACTATTTAATTTTTGAAAAAAATCTCTTTAAAGTGTATTGGACTTTGTTCTGGCATACAATTAAGTACTTGGAGATCAGCTGATTTTTTTTTTTTTTTTACATTCATAGGCTTTACTCTTCAGAGCAGTTTTAGGTTCAATTGTTGTACCAATATTGATTTATTATTATTATTATTATTATTATTAACTAAAATTCATAGTTTACATTAAGGATCACTCTCTGTAAGATCTGGCTTTTGACAAATGCATAATGTCATGTATCCACCATTGCAGTATCATACAGAATAGTTTCATGGCCCTAAAAATCCCTTGTGTTCCACCCATTCCTCCTTCTCTTCCTCCCCAAACTGCCACTGGATCATTAGACTTGCTTTTAAACTTTGTAAAAACTGGTCCATAATTTTAACCTTATCACCAAAGTGATACCCTCCTGAGGACTCTACCCAATGCCTCATTATCAAGACTTTCTACTGTGGTTGTTGGAAACACAATTATTTCAAGCTTGGGGTGAGACCCAGGAATGGCTCAGACTACTGATTTCCGGTATGTTAGCCCATGAGTGTCCTCTCGTGCAAGCATAAATCAATTCTCAACCAAAGACTTGAGGGGTACCCTCTGCAGATCTCAGAACAATCTCTATGTCTAGTTCTCTCTTTTCTGTTGCCTACTTGGGCTTCCCATCCTCTAATCTTACTCTTTTCAGCTCAGCAAGACTTGGGCTCTGTTTGGGTTTTCCAGCCTTGTGAAGCAGTGTAGAAATTGCCTCCCAGCAATAATCTGGGGAAATAACAGGGTTCCCCTCTTTTGTTTTCCTTATCTTAAGAATCACGGTCATATAGCACCTGTTGTCCAGTGTTCAAAAACTTCTATGTAATACATTTTTTTCTCTTTTTCTAGTTTGTTTAATTTGGGTGGGTATATCCGGTCTCTGTTCCTTCATCATGGCCAGGAGCAGAATCCAATATTGTTTGGTAGTAATTTTAAATAATGCTGAAAAAAAGTCTTCAAAAGGTTTTCTTGAAAACACATACCAATTATATAGATAAGGATATGCTTATATAACATGGCTATATCAATATCTGAATAGAACAGTAGCAAGAAGGAAGGTAATGGTAAGAAATGTATAGAGAATTTTTTAAGTAAGAGAAAATTTTAAAAGAGGATCTTTAAAAGAATAATGCAAAGTCTCCATGTTTTCCAATATAATTTATATTAAGTGACTGCAAGTAGTATGTAAGTGGCCAAGAACAATGAATATAGTTCATTTTAAACATTTACCAAAATGAGAAAAGAAGGCAAAGATAAATATGATGGGTTAGTAAATATTTAAGGTTTATTTGCCAACCCATGCAATTTTTACTCAGACCTGTTGTTGAAACTATGATGGAAGGAAAGGTTGGGGAACAAAATCATTACACATGGATTAAACTCACTCTTAGATCAGGCTAATGTTGTATACAGCTACTGTATCTCAGGGGCTACTCATGCTTCAGAGTATATTTGATTCAATTGTAGTGTTTTATATATAAAATGTGGGGCAAATGATTAGGAGGCCATGAGCACAAATACAAATTCCATCTTGGAACTTGCCAGTGAGAGGCAATGCCAAACTTCAGTCTGATTTCTATCTTCCCACAGTCAATCCCTAGTGCTGCCAGTTACTTTTCTGAAATAAAAATCCAATATCAACACTCTCTTGCTAAAAAATTATCAAAGACTCTTAAATGCAGAATGGTTTATAGAACCTGAAAATATTGTGAGGTCTTTCCAGCATTCATCTACCAGTCTTAACTATATGCTCTGATATCATTGACCTTACCAAATTCTTCACTCAGAGACACTGTGGACTTTCCTACCACTTACCTGTGACTATGTTTCTTTCTCTGGTGAAACGACCATTTAAAGTCTCTTTATCTATGAAGCTTCCTTGAACTCCAAGAGAAAGACCATCATTCCCTACTTTGTGCTCTCAAAGCCCTTTGACATATCATGGATATAATATTTTTCATACTATATTATAATTAAATGTTTGCATGTTAAAGTCTCCAACTTGACTGTAAGTTTTTTGAAGGCAAAACTTTGCATTCCTAGACTTAATGAAGAGCACTGCACAAAGTAGTTGCTTAATGGATATTTATTGAATGAAGAAACATTGAATGAATAAGTAAATAAAGAACTATTTTAAAAGATTATTATTTTCAAGAGTAAATTCTACCTTCAGATATAGTTATTCTATTGAAACTAGGGCATTTACATAGTTTTAATTAGGAAAACTGGACATAGCTTCCAAAATATAAATAAAATATAACTAAAAAGTCTAACGCAGTCCATCGTACTAAAACTTAGATGGCACAAGGAAATGGTGCCTTTAGTGACTGATAAAATGGTAGTCGACTCGAATTTTATCATTTTTCTTCACACTTAACTAGAGGAGATAGTAGTTAGCCTAGAAGACAAGAATATAGAACATTTTGCTTGATTTGACTATTTGGCAATTATAGTTTCTGCCAAAAATTCAGACACATGGGCTAGCAATTGGATAGAAAATTTGAAAATGTAACTGAATGGTCATCTTCCATTTAAAACCAACCAACTAAATGACCAACCTAACAAACAAACAAATCCTGTCCTCTAAGCATAGCCCTAGGAGATTTGTATGCCAGACCACTACAGCTTGATAACATTAACCCATTAAGATCATTCAACTTGGATATGACCCTATGCTCACTTAGTGATCTTGATATTAATTTAGTTTCCCATAGAAATCTTTTTTTTTATTGAGGTATAATTGACATATAACATTATATTACTTTCAGATGTACAATATAATGATTCAGTATTTGTATATATTGTGAAATGATCACCACAGCAAATTTAGTTAGTATCCATACTAGTTAGTACACATGTAACTATGTGTGGTGATTTTTTCTTGTGATGAGAACTTTTAAGATCTACTCTCTTAGCAACTTTCAAATATGCAATATAATTATTAACTATAGTTGCCATGTTATATATTACATCCCTGTGACTTACTTATTTTATAATTGGAAGTTTGTATCTTTTGACCCCCTTCACGCATTTTGCCCACCCTCCACCTCCCACCTCTGGCAATCACCAGTCTGTTCTCTGTATCTATGAACTTGGTTTCTTCCCTGTAAATCTTGCATACAAAGATTAATTGTTCCTTATACAATGAATGTCAATTAACGAAAACAATATTTTTATTTTTTCATTTTAAAATTAATAATGACCATTTTGATTTATTTGTGAAAGGACAAAAATACTCAAGTCTAAATATTTAAACTTTTCTCCACACCTCCCTCCCCCTTAACATACCTGCTGCATTCTACCTGGACTTCACACTAGAATCACCTAGGAAGCTTTAAAAATTTTGATGCTTGAGTCCTATCATCAGAGATTCTGATATAATTGGTCTGAGGTGTGGTTTTCAAAAATCTGCATATGTGATGCTGGCATGCAGCCTGGGGAGAGAATCACTGTTTTAACGGTAATTCTTATTTTTGTAGGTCATCTCCAATTCCAATTTTGTGTAAATCAGGATAATGAGTAAGGAAAGAGGAGAAATTATTTGCATAAGTAAAAAAAAAAAAAAAAAAGAGTGGATCCGGAGAATAAGGAAAGATTGAGGGAGACAAGAACCTAACTAGCATGTATTTGGGAGGTTTTGAGGTGCTAGAGGAAGGGAGGGAAAAAGAACCGAGGGCATTTTAAATGTATTGAGTGAGAGAGAGAATAATAGAGCACTTTAAAATAACTTTCTGTACATTAAGATTGCAATCAGATTTGGTGTTTTCTCTAGAGACCACAATAAAACATCTAACTTGTTTTCAATTATTTTTGGATGCAAGAATGCTGTTTCTTTAAATACTGACTCATGCTGAGACTGGGCCAAGAAGTAGCTGAGTGGCATATGGTTTATATGATCTATGAGGTCTCCTGAAAGTTAGGTTGCTGTGAACCAGTTCCCCCAGGGGCTTGATCAACTCTGGGTTAAATGAAATGACTGAACTCCCACGGAATTGAGACCTTTCATGACCCCAAGAAATGAAGACAACAGATGAGATTATTTTGCTGCTCCATTCTTTCCCTACTCTTTGCAAAAACCTATTGTCTACTTGTGCACCTATCCCTTGCACACATTATCACGTATTTAGAGAAAATGACTTTTCTCATTGGTATCAGGTTTCTTATCAACAAAAAGAGGCAGTGGACTCCTATTGAAATGGTGTTCTTCAGTGGCCTAGGAAACTCAAGAGCTCAGGATTCTGCTTCTTCCCAGAGAAACTGTGCTTTCTTCTGTTGACAATATTGGCAGGAGGTGAGGGGGAAATCTATGTTATTTGGAAGGATTTCTTCTAAACCACCAGCAACAAAAATTAAAACAAACAGATGAAAAACGCTGACTTCTAGGAAGATCGTGGCAGCATAGTATTAAATCTCCCAAAATCCCCAGATATAAACAGAGCAACCAGCCTGCAAAACTCAAAACTCATGGACAACATTTACAACAAAACTAGGTGACAAGGTATTCTCTAAGACCTCAAAATACAAGTTGTTGGAGACAAATCCCAATTGCCACAAGAACGGTATGGTGTTAATGTCTGTGAGGGAAGAAGTAGGAGGAAGCAATGGGGGCTCCGATGGGCCTGAGAATAGAAAATCCCCAAAGTATAAGTATTCACTGGAAAAGGCAAAGGACTAATTTAAGAACAGCAGGTGAGATTGGGAGAGGTTGTGTCTAATCCAGTAGAGGTGATCTGTAGTGAAATCTGAAGGAACTAGAGTCATCTGGCCCCTCTAAACTCTCAACACTGACCAGCCAGGCCTTCCTTCCGGACAGGGCTCCACACGGAGGGGAAACTGTTGGGAGTGGAATCAAAATCGAGCAGGACTAGGACAACAGAGATGAAAGAAGGGGAAGGTCCAATTAAAACCAAGGATGGGAAGAAAGCCAGCACATCTTAGAAAGCAAGCTGCCATATTTTTTAGTACTATGTGAAAAAACAGAAGATTGGGCTCTGAAGTCAGAAAAGCTAACCTGAATGTCTACTGGCTCTTTTACACAGGCATGGCTTATGACAACATGTCATTTGGAAAATTTAATGAGCTATGCAGATCTTCCAAATGTTGACACATTTAATTCTATAGGACCAAAGACACATTTGTTAATATCAACACAATCTTACAAGAAAGTGGTTAAATATTAGGAAGCTGTCAAGCTCAAGGTGTTAGATACAAATTTTCCACTTGAAAAGTTCAGATTTTATCAATGGAAACAAATTCTGCCAGTCGTTTTTCTTGAAGTGAAAGGTTAACAGTTCATTTTGAACACCCAAGTCTGAAAAACCATAGTTTGTCCATTGTTCTTTCAAGTAAAAATGGAGTTCTGTGAAAAAGCATTTAGTACAGCTCTCAATCCAAATAATAACACAAATGTTTTTTCTTGAGCCAATCACTGTATTACTTTAAAAACAGTACACAGAAGAAGTGTTTTATATATAGATCTCATCTCTCACCAGAATATTAAAAAGATGAGTTCCCAAGGGTAGGGAGTTAATACAATTAATATTTTTTACTGTTCAACAAGGACATTCTTAAGTAAAACTGGCATCTTTTTGCCTATTACCAGTGCACAGCAGTGAAGAATATAATGATGCTAGTGGAGTTCGGCACCACTGCCTTGATTCATACCTAGATGCCAGTCAATTTACTCATCATTGCTTTTGCATCATCAGTGCAAGTGTCAACATAGCAAAAGGCCAAAAACATCTTAGTATTATTATGAAAATATATTTGAACTCGTGGACCTCCTGAATACATCTTAGGGCTCCCTAGGTATCCATGGACTACATTTTGAGAACCACTAGGCTAGAGAGACAACAATATGAGGACTCGTGGTGAGCATTAAATGCATAGTTGTTTAGAGAAGTAAGACTAAATGAGAACTAAGAGACAGAGTACAGTATATAATGGTTACATACTCTGACAATGTAGATAGAGTACAAATATTAAAAAATGAAAGGAGAATTAGAAGAGCATATGTAAAAAGTTTTTAAATGTTTGCAGTAATCACACTGGTTTAATCATACTGGTGTTGGCGGTACTGCTATTGTTATCTTGAGACTATTATGAGTTTGATGAAGGACTGAGCAAATGATTAATTATGAGATATTCTAATTCTGTCATTTTCAATGTCTTTGAGAACCTGTATTCCCATTTGGAAGAAAAAAGATAAAACTATAATAGAGAAAAGAATAAATAAAAACTCTATAGTCGTGATTTTGAATTGGAAGTATAGTGTGAACTTGTGAGGCAGCTTTTCTTTAAAATATAAATGTGTATGTGTGTATATTGTGCATGTAATATGTATGTCTGTATGTATGCATTTATATCTACTAGCTCTGCCCACTGAAAGGCTTAGAAACCAGTAACAATGAGCCAGTAACAATGAGCATCACTGGTAGCTAGATTTTGGTCTTGAAATATCATTTCCCACTAAAAGAACTTTTTGGAATTTGTACTTTTTTTAGAAATTGGCTGATTCCATGTTTGAGGAAGGAAACATATAATATGAGGCGAGAAAAATCTTGTCATACTATAAAAAGAAAGAAAGTTGCCCAAAATTATTAAGGTCATGTCAAAAGGACTCAGAAGGCAACCTGAAGAGGCTTCCATTGGCCAAAGTTGGGAAATAATAATTACAATGCACTGACTCACCAAATAGATTTAAATACAGGAGTTTATAATGATATTTAAAAAATAATTTAATAATAATATTCATAATAGGAAGGAGAAGGAGAAGAAGAACAACAACAATACTAACAACAACTCATTTTTAGATGTTAAGAATCTATTTCATTATTTTAAAAATTTGTAAATAAAGGGGAAGACTCAAGCAGCATTTATCCTATCTTTTATTTATAAAAGTTACCACTGGGTTACTAAGCAGTAGATGAGGAAAAGAAATCTTTTTAAAAAATAACAAGTGTTCCAATTATTAAGTTCAAAATTAGAATGCTACAACATGGATGAACCTTGAAGACACTGTGCTAAGTGAAATTAGCCAGTCACAAAAAAGACAAATACTGTATGATTCCACTTACATGAAGTACCTAAAGTAGTCAAATTCATAGAAACAGAAAGAACGAGGTTGTCAGGAGGTGGGGGTGGGAGGGGAGAGGGAGCTGTTATTTAACGAGTACAGAGTTTTAGTTTTGCAAGATGGAAAGAGTTCTGGCGATGGATGGTGGTGAGGACTGCACAACAATATTAACGTACTTAATACCACTGAACTGTACACCTACAAATTGTTAAGATGGTAAACTTTATGTTATGTGTATTTTACCATAATAAACAAAATGGAAAAAAATTATAGAATCAGAATATCACCATTTCAACTTCCAGTGAATTAATCATTTTAAGAATTGCACTAAGATCACTAAGATTAAAGATAATCAGATGTTATACAACACAATCTACAGCCCTGCCAAGGACATCAAATATGCATTTGATCCAAGTCTTAATTTGTAGAAAATAGAGGGCAGAGGAATATGTTAAACTGCACCATGAATGTGCAATCAACAATATCCAGACTACAAGAAATTCTACAGGTGAAATAACCTAATTTTTCAATAGATAAACTGCAGGGGATCCTGTATATTAAAAGGGACTTAAAAAGACATCAAATAAAGAAAGAGTAAAGATTAAATACAACATCTAGAGAAGTCCACTTGGTTGATAAAACTACAAAGAAATGCAAGGAAGTGATTGATATAAATGTCTGGGTAGTAAGATGAAGGGTGTTATAAGTGAGGAGAAGTAGTTAGATGGGAGGGGTCTTTGGGATGCCTAGAAAAGATATATTTCTTGACCTAGGTGGTGATTTCTAGAGTGTGTGCCTTATAAAAATTCATTAAGATGTGTGTGTTTGTGTGCATGTGTTGTTGGTGGTGGTTTTCTGTATCGTATGTATTTTATTTTATAATAAGAAAAGATTTTAGAAAACAATAGACTAAAGTATCTTTAAGCTTCTTGTAGCTTCAAATTTTACATTTCCTAATGTCTGTTAAACTCTTCAACTAGAAATTCAGTTCTCTGGACCAACTATCTTACTGCCAAAAATCTGATGTTCAATTTATATATTTGACAAAGGAAATTAAACTGAGTTGATCTAGGCAAACACTTAAAAGCTTTTTTTTCTCTCTCTCTTATAAAATACAGAGGAATGAAAATCGTAGAATTTTCAAGAAAGGAACACTGTCAGGGGGATATTTTGTTCTAAACTAAATAGACTCAGAGTGAAACTAAAAATATTCTTTCTCCTTCCATCTTTCCTACTAAATTCTTAAATGTTCAACTAGGCCAATTTGCAGAAAACAATGGTGCTACTAACAACCATAGGTAAGAAAAGTGCTCGAGCAGTGAGGCCTGCTGTAAATAAACAGAAGTAGCAGTTCATTGTGGAAAAGAATTTGAGGTATTTTGTAATTTAGAAAACAAGAATTCCTTCATGTTTCAACCCATAGGTAAACATGCAGTATTACCTTATAGAAGATCATGTTTGTCTACCTTTTCAAATCAATCAAATAAAACCAAATTAATAAAAATATAACAACTTAAAATAGTAACTTTTTGAATTTTCTGAAAATTTCATTAGACTCAAAAAGTGAACTACATTTTTCCAGTTCTTGCATGATACTTTACAGATGATTTATGGAAGTTCCATATATTCTTATAAGGTTACTGAGAAATCATTTAGTAGATTATTACTTTTAGCAAACAAAAAAATGCCTGACTCTCAAAGAAAAGATTTTGCATTTGAGTTACTTGAGTCAGTGAGCAGAGTTATCGTGATTCACTCTCTTTCCTGGTTTGCTCCGAGAAGAGGTCAGGCTGACCAAGAGACAGCTGACTCTTCTTTTGACGATGATGTAACATAATCATTTACTTACCCTCCATGATGGTCAAAGGATCTTCCACTTTGGGGCGCAGGATATTAGGGCCAAAGACAGTGGCCAAGTTCTGCACACTCATTTTGTTAACTCCCGAATAGGACTGCACTTCATCCAAGAACCTGTGCGATATAAGAACGCAAACAAAACACAATGTGATCAAATTTGTCAGTGGAAGAAAATGGGTTATTGTGAAATTTATGACCTAGAGTATGTCCAAAGATGATTATGAAGACAAAATTACTTAGAATTTCAAACATCTCTCAGTCAAATATGGAGAAAATATATTGCAAATTATTAAATAAAATTTTAATAAATTACTATTTATATTAATTATATAATTATATATTAATTATATAATTATATGTTAATTATAAAACATAAATGATTAATCAAAGATAAAATTTGAGAGGTCATATCAAATACCAACTCTGGCCTGGCTTGGCTTGGTTTTCTCTGTCAGTCACAGGACTAAGTGTATTTAGATAATGCTAATAGGGACTTGAGATTCAAGAATATGGATTCCCTTCCAAACCCTAAATAAAATATTAAATATATACACGTATTCAATTTGAGAACTATAAATAAGATCATCTGGTACAATCCCTTACTTTGGAGAGGAGGAATCAATCCTCTTTGTGGAGTAATTTGTGAGCTTCAAATTTTTAGTCTATTAAAAAGTGAGATCAAATATGGTTTAAATTAAAATCTCAGTTCTATTGATATGAAAAATTGGAAGCACAAATTGTTTCAATTTATTAGATACTAAAAAATAAGAGGCATGAAATAGGCTTTTCTCTAAACCATTTTAGTAGGAGGGATTGTTTCTGTAACTTCAGCCTTTTTTCATTCCTACTCCCTCTTCATTTCTACAAGAGCTTCTATCATTTCATGGCTTACTAATTGTACTGATGAGTCAAAGTGATGAAGAATAAAATATAACTTATTTTATGTGTTATTTAAAATAATATATTTTATTATGTGTCAGTCATTGTACTAACTTAGTAAATTCTCAAAGCATCTCTGTGAGGTAAACACTATTATCTCCATTTCACAGATGAGACACTTGAGGCACCAGAGAGGTTAAGAATCTTCTGCAAGGACACAGAGTAACAAGTGGCAGAGCTGAGATTTGAACCCAGGTGTCTGACCCTAGAGTCTGGGCTCTAACTACTACACCATGATGTTAAAAAAAGGTGTCTAGTCCCCCATATTCACTACTGTTAGACTAAACTACAGTAAAACTGAGGGACAAAAAGTCAAACTGCCATTTCTTATTTGAAGTAGTTGAAATTAAAAATCTGCTGAAACATTTCAAGAGACATCAAGTTTTTCTATTGCAGAGATCAAGATTTGCAATATGGTTCTCAAAGAAGCCTTTTTCCCTTTTACTTAAAGAGAATGTAACCTTTTTGTCATCCATTACAATAGCTTGAATTAGTTCACAACCTTGGGATGGAAGCCTACACGTTAATAAGTCTATGCTCTCAGTGAAACTATTTCTTGCTTTTTCAAATTCTGAAATCTAAGGTCTTGTTTGCTTCCTAAACATAGCCATCACCAGAAAAAGTGACAGTAGGAGGTTCTGGAATTCCCACTCAGTTACAGCTGACAATGAACTTCCACAGTGTCTCACAACAGTCTTCAACTCCATAGTTTCTCCTCTGCGGAACATTTATCTAATCATGGCACAAAAAGTATATATAAATGATGCACTGTACTGAGTGAAAAATCTGAATTTTCTGTTAAAATGGATTGGGAAGCTATCATTTAAGCAGCAGTATCAATCATTCATCTCTTTATTTAAATGTAATATATTTTAATTTTACATATTTGGGTTCTTAAATTGGGGCACAAACACGGCACATCCCGTCCGAGGCCTTAAGTTAAACATGGTCCCTGAGAGAGAGCTTTACCAGGCACAATTACTGTTCTTACAGAATTGAATTACAAATTTCTTTTCAATGAGTCTTGAAGTGGGAGAGGAATGGAAAGAAAATATTTATTGAACACTTATTATATATATTAATCATTAAAAATATAACTATAAATTTAACTTTCAAAACAACTGTGTGAAATGTGTGTTTTTACTACCAGTTGACTTATTAGGACTCTTAGACTGAGGGAGAATAAGAGAACTGTATAAAGATACACAAGTAGTCAGTGGTAGAATCTGGACTCCCATGCAGATCTTTCTCACGCCAACATACATGCTTCTTCTCTCAAACAATGGCACATGGCATATGTACAAACAATTTTGATGGAAAATTAAAGCAATATATCTTTAATATGTAGTGGCAAGAGAGACTTCAGAAATAACAAATTACAAAATCACGCAATTTTAGTACTCAAAGAAGCCTTTGAGATCACCTTGTCAAACCTCTTCATTTTACAGAGGCCAACACCGGAGCTCAGGGCAGTTAAGTGATTTTATTCCTTGTCAAACATAAGTTAGTGGCAGGCTAAATATAGTCTTATTTTGTTTAGTTGTGCCTTTAAGACAATTCTTACCTGCAAATATACTTGAGGAGGTTGTAATTGACCACTGGCAAACTCTTCACCTGCTGTGCTAATTCCTTAACCCCCTGAGTATAAAGAAGAGAAGAAATGTTATCTTTCTAAGTGTTGGTCTTGGAATTCAAGAAAATAGGAAATGAGCATATAATTTTTTTAAAATTATATGTTTTAAAATTATATATATATGTTTTAAAATTATAGTTTCACATATTGTCAGTGAAGGATCCTGTCCTGAAAATTTGCCACCATCGCAGAGAGCATCTTACAAATATTTTCAAGGATGTGAAAGCATTTCAAATATCTCCATAAGTACTATGTGGAGAAACAGATTTAAGTGAAGCCCTTTTAACGTTTTTAACATTTGTTCACAACTGACTGAAAAGGGAAGATAGCATCATTTATAATAAGGTTATTTGGAGGCAAAAATAGCCTTGATGTAGTGAGAGTCCTTCTCATTTTTAGCACGCCCAAAATATAGACAAACACACGTCTACTGACAAATAAGTCTCTCGAGACTGGTCATGTTCAGGATACATCGTTTGGGTGGAATGGAGGGTTGGCAAGCATGATCTTCCCGGCAATTTCACAAAGGAATTAATTGCTTTGGTTCTTCTCATTGTAGAACTTCCTCTAAAATATAAATTGTCCCAGAAAAGCTAATGGATAATGTAATTTGATCTGTTCTTCTTCCTGTAAATAGTAAATATTTTAAGCTTTCTGGGACATATGGTTTCTGTCTCAACCACTCAACTTTTCTGCTGTAGTGCAAAAACAGCCACAGACAATATTATATAACAGAATAAAACTTCATTTACAAAAAACAGGCAGCAATTTTGACAAGAGTGCCAAGAAAATTCAAAAGAGAATAGTCTTTTCAACAAATGGTACTGAGACAACCAGATTTTCACATGCCAGACAATAATGTTGGACCTTTTCCTCACATCATAAACAAAAGCTAACTCAAAATGGATTATAGACCTAAATGTAAGAGCTAAAGTTATAAAAGTCTTCGAAGAAATACATAAGAGTAAATCTTTGTGACCTTGGGTTAAACAAAGCCTTTTTAGATATGACACTAAAAGCACAAGTGAAAAAGAAAAAGAGATAAATTGGACTTGATCAAAATTAAAAACTTTCATGCTTCAAAGGACACCATCAAGAAAATGAAGAGTCAATCCATAGAATGGAAGAAAATATTTGCAAAGCATATATCTGATAAGGGACTTGTATCTAAACTATACAAAGAACTCTTATAACTCAATAATAACAAGACAAATAACCCAATTAAAAATGGAAAAATGATCTGAATGGATGTTTCTCCAAAGAAAATACACCAATAGCCAAGAAGTACATGAAAAGATGTTTAACTTGATTAGCCATCAGGGAAATGCAACTCATACCTCAATGATACATCACTTTACACACATTAGGATGGTTACGATAAAAAAGAGAAATAACAAATGTTGAACAAAAAATGTGGAGAAATTAGAACTTGCACACATAGGCATTTTAAATGGATGAGCCTCTTTAGAAAACATAGCGTTACATATGGCCCGGCAATTCTACCTCCTAGAATTGCCTAGGATATATTTCTCTTGGGTGTATATCCTGGATATACACCCAAGAGAAATGAAAACATGTGTTCATGCAAAACTTTGTACGTGGATGTTCATAGCATTATTAACAATAGCCAAAAAGTGGAAACAACGCACATGTCCTGCAACTGTTGAATGGATAAATAATGAAATATTTGGAAATAAAAGGAATAAAATACTGATATGTGGTACAATGTGGATGAACTTTGAAAACAGTGAAAGAAGCCAGTCACAAAAGACAACATATTGAATGATTCCATTTACATGAAATGTCCAGAATAGGCAAATCTATAGAGACAGAGTAGGTAAGTGATTCCCAAGAGCTGGGGAAGGAGAGGCATGGGGAATAGGTATGGAGTTTGCTATCAGGGGATGAAAATGGGCTAAACATTCTAAAATTAGATTTTGGTGACGACTGCACAACTCTGAGAATATAATAAAAAGGACTGAATTGTGCACTTTGAATGGGTGATTTCGTAGTATCTGAATTGCATCTCAATAAAGCTGTTTTTAAAAAAACAGGCAGTAGAGAGGATTCCCTAGGAGTTACTGTTTGAAGTGATTTAAGGGGCACAGAGGGAAAAAGGAATGTGAAATAAGGCATCACTTTTTTCATAGAATGTTTGGCCTCATGTAGCACCACAATTAACCTTTTAGAGCAGCAAAGTGACAAGGAGTGCTGACTTTACTTATTCAGCCGCATTTTTCTTTTTGATGAGAGAGGGAATTAAAAATGGGACCCAAGTTGCGTGTGCAAAGCCTAAATGTGTGTGATGTCAATACACAGAATAGTGGAAAAGAATCCAAGGATGGGGCAAAGGGAAGTGTACAAATTAAAGACAAAGAACACTGACAAAACTCTCCAAGAAAAGCTTTTTTAGAAATAAATGCATCAACTTACTGCTTCCTCTTCCTTGCTGAGCAGTTTGGCACATGACAAAAAATCCTCATACTTCGCATAAGGAATGACCGGTTCTGGGAGTTCCCGGAGATATAGTTTAAGAAGTGATGCCACTGTGTGTACATCCGTGTTGCTGCGAAGATAGAAGTGGGACAACATTCTTTGGAGCAAACCTTATAGCATTTAATTTGTTTTTTCATCAAATATACATCTAAGAGTCAAAATTCTATATGAGTAGGCAACTGCATCAGTCAATCCAGCTTTCAAAAAGCCCACACTTACGTAATGCCTATAAGATGATACCACAGGCAGGAAGGGAAGGAACACAGAAAGACACTTGGAATCCTCAGAGTGGTTTGAAAATATTGGAAAGTGCAAGCATTTTTCTTTTGTGTGTATTTAATGTTTAGCAAAAATGTTAACTTCCAAAAACGAGAATATACCAAACTTTAAACAAAATATAATACAATTTACAAAAAATACCAAATCTACATATGTGTGTAGTATGTATTCAATGCCAAAATTAATTACTTCTGAATCCTAACTTCATTTCTTAAAATGTCTCACTCATTCTTGAGAAGACATTGGTGATGGGTTATAGATTCCTGAAGCTTAGCATGACAGGCTATAACTTTTTAAGCAGAGCTCATTTTGAAGATGACTGCATCTCAATGTGACTGCTTGTTTAACATTGTAAGATAGTTGGGAATCCTTAGAGTTTTCTAGAAAGAGAAAGTGCAACAAAAATAAACAATGAAAGCTTAACAGGTCCCTTGTGTAACGTGCAAAATTTATTTTTATTGTCTGCTGAATACGAGAGTGGCAGGATAATTTAACAAAATATTAATTTACATTTTGTTCCCTGTATTTCCCTATTCCCTGTGAATCCATAAAGATGACTGACAGTAAAGACAGGAAGAGGTGGGATGTCTTTTATTTATCTACTTTTGGTTTTGTTTGGTTTTTTGTTTGGGAGGAGGGGACAGGAGCGTGGGAAGGAGAGATTGGTGGGCAGGGAGTAAAAAGGTCGATTGATTCCCACGAAGCGGGAAGACTGGTAGCGGACAAGGCCAGGGCTTCTGTAAGTAGTGAGAACATACACCCCTTCCCGACTGTGCTGCAGGAAGTGACGGGTCCCCAGAGGGGTGTACCTTGACAAGCTGGAACACAGGCACTGGGATTTCCTGCCTCAGTGAATATTCCCACGGGTAACATGGAAGCAGAATTGACTTCACAAAACTACATAGGCTGGGACAACGGACATCTCAGTTCTCAATTTTGGACTCCTAGATGGATTTCATCAGCTATTTCCCACACACCTACTCTGTATCCAGCGTTACAGAAAACAGTGGCCAGGACACTAAGGGGTTAAAAAAAAAAAAACGGATTACTCTAGCCTGCTCATAACTTATAATCTTGTGAGTGTGGCAGACACTAATACAAGTACACAATCACAAAGTGTGGTGAGTGGTAATAAGGAAAAGTATTGGTCGCTAGCTGATAACAAGAGAGGACTAATCTAGGGATTGGAAGGCTTCTCTGAGGAAATGATGCTTGGGCCAAGATCTGAAGGGTATGTAAGAATTAACTAAGTGAGAGCAGAAGAGCAGAAGGACAGAAGGTGTTCCTGCTCAATGCAAAGCAGGGGAACAGAGTCCAAAGTGGGAGGGAGTGTCCTGTCCTTGAGGAGCCGACAAAAGGCTAAGGGAGACCAGAGCTCCGGGTGGGACTGGATGAGGTCTGAGCGGCAGGCAGCATCCTCATGCACCATGGGACTTCACCTACCTCAGAATGAGGGCAGGGGCTGAGGTTTTCCATTGTAAAGTCAGAGTCAGTCAGAGCAGACATGTTGTCAACCATTTTGCAGATGTTAAAATGACAGAGCTGATCTGACAGGGCTCGTCTTAATTAATTTTATTCTTTTCATAATTAAAAATAAATTTTCTTTCTTAAAATTCTGAACTGAGAGACAATATAGAAGTCATCCAAAAGGCTAGTAAAGAAAAGAAAAATCATGTCTCTGGGACATCTTGAGAACTGTGACCAAGGTCATTAATTCCTAAAAATATTTTCCAAAATTTTTCTTAAAAAAAAGATAGACCTAAACTAGTCTCAATGGTAAGACAAGGAAGACACTCGTTTTTTTGTTTTCCGGCAAACCACTCTATTTCACGCATATCAAAGCCCTGCTGTGTTTCCGCGCTATGTAGTAAAGCGCCTGCCCCTGTCGGCGCAATCATCAGTAGAAACAAAATCACAACCTGGGGCAGAAGATGCAGTTCAATCAAATATTACAATAAAGTATTTCCATCTTTTGATTCCACTCAAACCCAACCCATTCTAAACCAATTCAGTCCATGACTAGTTTGGGTTTGGGTTGCTTTCAAAGTCAGTGACAAGTTTGTTAAAGTTATAGGTAGGTACAGAGAAGAATATAAAAATAAAATACAAAATAAGTATAATTTCAATATATGGAGCATATTATGTATAATTTATTTGTATGACCATAAAGAGTATATAAAAATATTTATGAAATAAATGCAATAAATAAATGAGTCAATAATGATAAATAAGAAAAATATATTTAACAAGAAATCTGTTTTAGTATTTCAATGATGAGCTATTCATTACATTGACTCTCCCAAGCACACTGTTTTTAGGGTAGCTTGCTTACTTTCTGTTATCACGTCTTTTGCTTCTAACGAAGCTGAGCTATGGTACTGAGGACGTTTGAACACTAGATGGCGCGATTGCAAAGTTAGACTAACAGATTGTGCAAAAATTGTGCAAGATGAAAGAAGGCTGCAGGATCATTCTTCATCCTCCAGCGATTCTTTTAGCACCAAAGCTGCAGTAATGTTCCGAGAATAGAAATATTTGAGCTATGAATCAAGGTAAGAGATGTGGACTGGGATGACTATTTTATTCCTTCCCTAAAGTGAGATGTCACAGTAGTTTTCTAGCATTTAAGTATATACCCACACACTGTTAGTTATACACCCACACACTGTTATATAGAAACGATGAAGAAAAAATGACCAAATATATTTTCTTTTTTTAATTAACCAAGGTTATTAAATTTTTGCTTAAAGGCTAAAACTTAAAAATTTATGACTCTTTTTTTGGCTTTATTAAACAGGTTATTTTGTAGAAATAGAGACTTCTACATTTTCCCAGCATTCTCATTTTTGGCTTTGTCCTTTCCCACTGAATGGAAGAAAACAATCACTTCTGGACAGACTCCAACGTGTCTGCCAGTTCTGATTCACCTCGAGAGGCTCACAGTCCATCTGCCCAAGCACTAGAATGCAGCCCACTACAATAGGAAGTCTGGAGTTCCTCTCAAAAATCTCTCTATATATCTACTCCACAGAACAGCAACCTTCTGCATCTAACTCTCCAGCCTGATATCTCTTACTGAAAACCCACGACTTTGCCTAATTAATATTTGCTTAATATATACAGCCAGTTAAGTAATACCAATATTGTTCTCTAATTGCCCAATGTACCTAGAGGAACACGCCATCTTCCCCTCGGAGAAATATTTCTGTCTTCATCAAAGTGAAGTGACTGCGTTGGCAAAAGTTGATGTACAATGGAGAATTAAAATCCCTAACTTGGTTAATAATAATAATAACAGCAGCAGCAGACATACCTATACACATCTCGCTCTGCATGAGGCCCTCACAGCAGTCCATCGAGTGGGTCCTGCTATTAACCCTATTTGGGGCACTTGAACAGGAAACTCCACATACACAAAATTCTTTTTGGTTAATCACTGAGATATGAGGGGTTTTAAAGTCATGGTCTTTTGATAGAAATTCAAAACTATTTGCTAGGGCCGGCCCCGTGGCTTAGCGGTTAAGTGTGCGAGCTCTGCTGCTGGCGGCCTGGGTTCAGATCCCGGGCGCGCACTGATGCACCGCTTCTCCAGCCATGCTGAGGCCGAGTCCCACATACAGCAACTAGAAGGATGTGCAGCTATGACATACAATGATCTACTGGGGCTTTGGGGGGAAAAAATAAATAAAATTACAAAACAATTTGCTAAAGTTAAAATCATTATACAGACCTCGGGGCTCTTTCACTCACCTGGAGGTAGAATCTATTTTCAGAAATTCAGATAAATAATCATGCTCATTCTATCCAGTGATAGCATGGAGGCAGAGACGGGCCAAGGATCCTCAGTAAAAGAGCTATCGGGCCAGAAGATGCTTTGTAGCATATGTCATTTAATTCATCAACATATGGGTTTCGTTTTCACCTTATAGTGTACTTGGACTTCACTTCTGGACCCTGTAGTGCTTTTTATCAAACTTAAAGGGAGGATTCCATGAGACTTTCTATGATTGACCTAATTTTATATTCTCACAGGTCTTCTTTAGGTCATTCTGGGATCATTCTATCAATCATTCAATCACCAAATAGTTCCTGAACACTTAAAGGTGTGCCCTGCTCACGCCACATGCTAGGTGAGACAGAAATGAACTATAGAGACCTTTTTTGTCCCCCTTGGGCTTATATCTCCAACTGATCACCATCAACACATTTTCATACTGTGCCTCCTTTGCTTGACTTCTTAACACTTTCTATATTTTCTAGCTGCTAAGTCCCTGCCTGGTGTGTGATCTTAAGAATGTTTTTATACTTCCTGGAAATTACCTGCCCTATTTATAATCCATGTACAATATAGGCCTCTTACTAATCTGAACAGGGATAAAGGAGTCTGAGAGCAATTCTTCCTTGGTCATCCTCTAATCCCACCCCTCCTTCCCTGATAAACAGACTCACTCACACAGATAAGTCCAAATGCCACAGTAATTGCAAGTATAATACAGCAAAACCTTAAAAACCTTAAAACTTTTAAGCCTCAAAATGAGAAATGGTACTTTTTCACTCTGGATACTATGCACAGAACACAATATAATCCACTGATTTATCTGAATAGAATGAATTTCCAAGGCACCTATACAGGAAGTTATTAAAGATATTGCAAACTTATTTGCAACACACACAATGAGATGACCTAAAATTCCCTTGGAATTAAGAAAAAAATAATATCATGTCTATCGCACTCCAAGGAGAACACATATGGGGCTGAAAACATTCAGCAGCACCACTAAGATGAAGACTGCTGCCAAATTGTCTTACACCATACACTGCTCTGTCTACTGAGTTCACCAGGACATAGAAAAGCAAATCTAAAGGTAGAAAACAGTTCCAAACTAAACTAAACATCTACAAGAAAAGTCTGGTTCTGTTCAAACTTATTTTCATATGTATCTGTCAAAACTGGTACACTTTTTGGTGGTGAAACTTGAATCTGGTTAAACTGTCACAGCTTACTGTACAGTTATGTAAGTGTCACCACTGGATTACATAGAACACCAAAAGACAGTTTTACCTCCAGGCAAAGTCCTGGACTACATTGAATCAGTGCTTGTCCCAAACAAGTCTCTTAGTTTAAAAGCAATGATGGCAGAGAACTGCATGATGACTCCTGCTGTACAACGACTTGTTCCCCCACCCCCAAATTCACATGTTAAAGCCTTTGCCTCTGATGTGATGGTGTTTGTAGATGGGGCTTTTGGGAGGTAACTAGAGGTAGATGAGGTCATGAGGGTGGGACCCTGGTTTGATGGGATTAGTGCCCTTATAAGAAAAGACATCGGAAGGCTTGCTCCCCACCCTCTTACCCCCACACATAGGCAACAAAGGAAGGTTATGTGAACACTCTGGTGAGAAGGTGGCCATCTACAGCTAGGTAGAGAGCCCTTACCAGAACCCAACCACATTGACACCCGATTTCAGACTTCCAGTGTCCTGAACTGTGAGAAAATAAATGTCCATTGTTTAAGCCACCCAGTCCGTGGTATTTTGTTAGGGCAGGCCGAGAGCTGACTAAAACAATCCCCAAATCTGCGTTCAGAGATTTTACCTTTAAAACTATTACTTTAAAACTATTTTGGTACTGTTAAAGTATCAGGTAATGAAATGTTAGCAGAAAGATAGAAACACGCTTTCAGATAATGTAGATATATGGAAATATCGTCAGACAGACCAATGTGATACAGAGGAAAGGGTTAAAGGGTTTCCCTGGTTGCACCTGGAAAGTTTTTCAAAATAGTAATGATTGGGTCCTATATACCCTTATATATAATTGGTCTGGCCTGAAGCCTGGGCAGTGAGAGTTTTGAAAAAGCTCCTCAAGTGATTCTCACATGCTGCCAAGGTTGAGAAGCACTAATACAGAATGTACTTGAGGTGGAAAACTTCCAAGGAAAGGAGGCAGTTCTAGTGTGTAATGGTCACAAGTTTAAACATGGCCACTCTGTCATCCATTAGAGCCTACAAGCTACACACGTATCTCTCCCATGTTCCCTGATGGAATAGTGGTGGGAGGAATGATGTTCATGCTTAAACGTGTCACATTGACTTTTTCTTTCCTACTTTTAGAATTACTTATGTTTATAAATGTATGCGTGTATAGATTTCTCCCTTACAGTGCTAATTACATAAAAAGGACATTTGACAGTTTGATATATAATCCAACATACCATACACATGAGCATGTGCGTGCACACATGAGTGTACACATACACACACACTGACACACCTACATGTGTATAAGATACTCAAGGTAACAAAATACCCTGTTGTGTAGCTGTAGGAAGAGATTGTTTTGAGCATCTCAGTTTTGTGAGTCCAAATAATAGACCCATGAAATAAAAAGTAGCTACATTCCCAAACTGAAAAAAAAAAAATTCATGGATATGTGTCCGTGTGCTCCTTCTGACAATTCTTTCCTGTTAGTCTCTCATCTCACTGTTTCTTTGACACCTCATTCACCTTTCCCTTCCACCTCTTTACCCTCTCCCTCTCTGGCCATCATTCCTTACCTGTCAGCTCCCACGCTTTTCTTCCTCTGTTGGCTGCTAAGTGTTATTTTCCTCAGCTCTATGCATACTCCCTGGGGAAATTCACGAGTTCAACTACCACTTTCTTACGATGACTACAAAGCATATATCTCTATGCCAGACCTTCCATTGAATTCTTAGATGTTCTGTACATACTTTGAACTCCATATATACAGATCTGGACAACAAGAAAAGAACTCTTGCAATAAAAGCATTCCTCCTTTACCATTTTCTCCACTTATGGATGGCATCACTGTTCACACAAACAAGCAAGAAACCTAGAAGTCAACTTAAATTTTGCTCTTCCTGAGACCCTAAATCTACCAGTAATTGGTGAATCTCAGACTGAGCTGCACACTGGAATCACCTGGAAAGTTTTTAAAAATACTAATGACTGAATCCTATATATTCTGACAAAATAGCTTATGAATCCATTCCCTCTTCAGCAGTCTCATAGACACTGCTCACGTTCAAGTTCATATCACTCACTTCCATTAATGTAACAGCAAATTAGCTGATCTCTCTGCTACAAGCCTATCTCCCCACTCCCAACCCCTTGAACAGGCACGTAGAAGTGGTAATCTTCAGCAACAAATAAATATAAATAACAAATAAAATGCTTTGTTGTAGAGCTTTTGAATACCACATTTGAATACACAGGTCAAATGTTTAAGCATGTATAGATAAATATGCATCACACAGAAACGTATATACTTAATTTATAGACATTTTACAGTCATTAGAATCCTCATCATTTATTTAGTTTGGGTTAGTATGTTTGAGAGCACTGATTCACTTTATAAATATCCATACTCTAATTTGTCTAAGTAAATTAAAAATTTATACCAAATATTAAAAATAAAATCTGACTTTTTCCATTGTAGTACCAAGGTGCTTTCATCAGAGAGGACAGGCTAGTGGGCTTGAGACATTTATGAGGCTTGATGTAGAATATTCAGAAAAGTTTCCTTAAAGCAATATTACATCAGTATAAGTCTATTTTAATAGGCTACCTAGAAGATACATGTGCATTCAATTCCAACAACAATAACAAAAACCTTAATTACAAAGTTAATTAACATGACTATTAAAATGAGTTAATGTGTCCCTCCATATCTAGTCATTTTGGACCCAAGGTTCAATGTCATATCCAAATTTAACTTAGAAGTAGCATTCAAATGCACATGATAAATTTTTATACTATAAATGAGATTAATATTTTCCAAACTCTTAAGAGCCAAGTTATAAAATAATCCATAAATTTCTCCCATAGAAATTAAATCTGAAGTCAATGAAGCCACAAAGATTTTCCTATTAAACTAAGCTCCAATTCATATCAATAATGTATACAAATGCTTAGAATAAGTATTGATATAAGGAATTTTTTGAAAGTCACCAATGATAAAGAGATTATAGATAGCCTTTTTTCAAACCACAGAGAATCTTTTATAAGTGTATGTGTATATCCACATACTATATATACATATATATACATACTACACACATACACATGTATTACATACATACATATATATATAGTTCTTTGTAGAATTTTTTAAAACATATCCAATGAGTTCTATGGTATGAAGAAAATCAATCCAGGCTCTCCTTGATTGACTCTATATGTTGGACTTTGTTCTCTTCTCAGTGCCAGCAGATCTTCATTGCATTTATTTATAACTGCTTCAGGAGAAAGCTCAAGCCTTTGAGGTTCCACTGAGTATCTATAGTTGCCAACGGACGAAGTAGTTAGTTTGCTCAGGATTTTTAATAAACATAGAGATTCTGAATCTAGGTTGGGAGTCACAATGGACTAATATCCACACACGAACATTTTCTCTGGCTGTTCTGTGGAATATAATTTCCTAAATTCACAAGGCATAAAATATATGCCAAGAAATACAAGAATGATTAAAATGATTGAGAGGTTATTGCCAATTCACATAACCTATTTTCTGGTGGATATAAAGAAACTACTCACAGTAAGAGATATAAGAAAACTCATTTACAGCAACCTTACAATTATACTTAACAAACAGCACTACTCAATGGATTACACGACTATAGTTTGAAAGAGGTGAGCTGAAACATTTCTTGCTCGCCTCATATCTCCCCCAGGAATGGCTCAGAAATAAGGACGACTGGAAAAAAATCACACACAATCTCTAAGTACACTACAATTATGCAATTATCTAAGTAGATAATGCAAATAATTGGCTTTCATTTCTTGCTTAAATGGGATATGCTGTCTTTCCTAACATTTGACTCCTGATACACCGACACTGAGGGTATCCTTTCATTGAGAGTTCACATGACTCTACTAGTTCTTATGTCTTTACGTTAGTAAACATGTGTACTGGAGACTTCATCACATAGCCCTTTCTTGCTTCAGTTGTACCAGGACTGAAGTGCTATGTGTTGTAATTTCAGCTTCATATGGTCTTCAAAATCTTGGCAAATAGTTAACGAACTTGGCTTAGGTAAAATAAAGAAGTTAGGGCTATATTTAGTTACTTTACCATTTTATGTTGTCTGCCTATGTGTTTTTCCCTTCACTAAACTCTGCTGATGGAGCTTCAGAAGAAACAAAGGAAATTTAATCATTATAATACATTCAACAATTTATTTGGGGGGAGAGGCGTCGATTTTAGATTATGCAACCAAGGATTTCCTAGAGAAGCATTATTGATGTTCTGATGCTGAAGGTGTATATTTATGCTAAAAAATATTTTAAAAATTTCCCTAACAACATTTAAAACCCATACACATACTTTAATATTTCTATTTTAAAATAAAAAACTAAAATAGAACCAACTATCGCAAACAATTTTTCTAGCTAATGAAGACTAAATAGAAACTAAAGTTTCCTTAATATACGTATTTGTTCTTGTTAATGTATCCCTAAGCCAGCCCCGGTGGTCTAGTAGTTATTATTCAGCACTCTCACCGCTGAGGCCTGGGTTCATTTCCCGGTCATAGAACCACACCACCCAGCTGTCAGTTGTCATACTGTGATGGCTGAGTGTTTCTGTGATGCTGAAAGCTATGCCACCGGGATTTCAATTACTAGCAGGGTCACCCATTGTGAACAGGTTTCAGCAGAGCTTCCAGACTAAGACAGACTAGGAAGAAGGACGTGGCCACCCAATTCTGAAAAAATTGGCCATGAAAACCCTGTGAATAGTAGCAGAGCATTGTCTGATACAACGCCAGAAGTTGAGAGGATGATGGAAAACGACTAGGCAGGGTTCCACTCTGCTGTACACAGTGTCACTCGGTGTCGGAATCAACTCAACAGCACCAACAACAAAGTGTGTCCCTAACAATGACCCTATTACATGTTGCCCATTTCCTTCTGTAACTATCACAAGTTTGGAGATTTTTGATTATCTGATTCTGGGAAGAACAATAAAGGATGCAAACATTCTTTTCCAGAAAATTTATTTTCTTTCAATAAAGTCAATAAGGTAGAAAACAAAACCTTTGTGCCCTATGAAGCAGATGAGTAAATAGAGGCCTAGTTTTACATTGTTGAATCTCTAACTCATAGTGTTAGAGGGAACTTAAAAGGATTTTGTGGTATATCCAGGTGAGTCTACAAATCACACCAAAAGCATTCAAGTCCATGCAAAACTTGCTCCTTCTCTGCACACTTCAACAGTCTTTTATTACAACACAAAAGCATTGTCAAGGTATGGGCTAAATTATACCATCCAAGTTTATTAATGTGTGTGTGTGTGTGTATGCTGGGGGAAAGGATAAAAAGCTTTAAAAGAATCCACTTACATATTTATTGTGGATCTCATATTAAAATGCTGCCATGCTCTTTGTTGGAAAGGATACAGATATTTATTATATTGTGCTGTTTTCTTCTTGGACCATTTTTAATAGAAGTCAGTGGGAAGAAAGAGGGGTGAACAAAATTGTATTGAGAAGAAGTATGGGTTTTTGTTTTTTGTATTGTTGTTGTTGTTTTCTTATAAATCAAAATCTAGTTCACTTCGAGAGTATCCATATATACGAGAGCATTTCTGGAGTACAAAACAAATAAAGGTACTGGTCCTAATTTAGAGCTGTGGCTTTTATGAAATTATAAACTCATTCATAAGATTATGACTCTGTACCTTGACACAGGCAGGTATTTTGCTTTAGTTGACAAAAATGATATTCTAACAGAATTTTAGAAGTTGTTTTGAAACATGACAATTTTCAAATTTCCTAAATTCTAATCTATGAAAATAATCACACGTGTTGTCTACTTATTGAGGTACCAGAAATACTGGCATTCTTTCATTCAACAAGTATACTCATAACATACCCCTTGTATCCATTTATTCAACAAAGATTTATTGAGTGCCTACATTGTATCAGACATTGTTCTAGGTGTTAGGGATAAAAAAAGGTGATCAAGATTCATAAAATTCTTTATTTTATTTTTTGTTAATATTTTAGTTATATGTGTAGAGTTTTACTTTCTGAGTACAGAGTTTTAACTGAATATCCACTGCTATATCATCATGGACATGTATATGCATGCTCCCATGATATTACAGATGTTTACCTCAATCCTAAGTAGATACTCCCAGAACATTATTATTGATTCTTTAGCAATTTTTCAACCATTTCTTTATAATAAATTATTAAGATAATCAGAAAAATCAAACATTTTAAAACCATGTGCCTTCTAAAGTACATACATGAATGGCTCATAAGCACATAAAAAGATACACAACATCAGTAGTCACAGGGAAATGCAAATTAAACAACGAGATACCATTTCACACTCACTCTAATGGCCAGAATAAAAAATTGGAACACTTATACATTGCTGTTGGAAATATAAAATGGTGCAGTCACTCTGGAAAGCAGTTTGGCAGTTCCTCAAGGGTTAAACATAGATATGACCCAGCAACTCCACTCCTAGTCACAGACCCAAGAGAAATGAAAACATACGTCCACACAAAAACCTGTACATGCATGTACACAGCGGCACTATTCATAAAAGCCAAAAAGTGGAAACAACTTATGTCTGTCATCTGATGAAGAGATAAACAAAATGTAGTATATCCACAAAGCGAAATTCTATTCATCAGTAAAAAGGAATAAACTACTGATAGACGCTACAACATGGACGAACCTCAAAAGCATTATACTAAGTCAAAGAACCTGGATGCAAGAGAGCTTATACTGAATGATTCCATTTATATGAAATGTACAGAAAAGGAAAAATCTATAGAGACAGAAAGTAGATTGGTGGTTGCCTGAGGAGGAAGGGCTGCTGGGAATAACAATAAATGGCAAAAGGGATCTTATTTGAGTGATGAAAATGTTCATAAACTGAGACATGGTAATGGTTGCAAGACTTGGTAAATTTGTTAAACATCATCGAATTGTATCCTTGAAATGGATGAATTACATGATACGTAACATATGACTCAGATTTATTTCAGAAAATATATGGTTCTAAGGGATGCATACTCACAGAGCTCACACAAGAATATTACAATCTGACTTGTAAGACACAAAAACACACACACTTTCAGAACATAAAACCTTACAGGTATCTTTTTTCTTTTCAGTAGAAATTGCCACAGAGCTTTCAAAACAGAAATGAAGATCTCTGAGATTAATACACTGAAGAGTTTATGGTTACGCATTAGCTTCTATATCACATAGGTTCGAGCATGTTACTTTTCCTTATCATATAAAATGTTAGAATCGTCAACAACATGTTACTTACAATGACAATAAATATTCTAAGTATCTTATTCACATTATGCCATTTACTCTTGATGTTTCTTTTCCATTTTGTTTAATTTTTAAGTGCATGAATACAACAACCCTTTCGGGTTAAGCATTATTATTTCCATTTTACATATGAGGAAACTAGAAGTTTTGAGAACTAACTAGTCCCAGGTTGTTAACATAGGCAGTAAAGGGTGGGCCTGCCTGTCCTCAAAGCCTGGATTCTTATTCCCACACCACTTCATTGCAAATAACACAAACACCAACTGCTAGAGATGCCAAATACTGGGAAACTTTTTGGTTAATTGGCTATTTGTATTCATAACTTGAGCTGGTTCCAGTGGACGTGAGCCCAAATTCTTCAAAGATAAATTGAAAGGAAAGCAAAATTCATGCCCCTGGCTTCAGATGTACAGGCTTTTTAGATACATCACCAAGAGAGTAAAGCACAATGAAACATGACAGATTTCTAGCTAACAACCTGTCCTACATAAAATATTTACTAAATACCCATTCACGTGAGTATTTTCCACATCCGAGATATTTTCCCTTGAAGCTTATTCATTTTTCAGACCATGGTGTGTTTACAAGGGGAGTTCATGGAATCCTTGCAAGTTACACCCATTGTTCAAATTAGATAAGACGCCAAGGGCTCAGGGAATGGGCCTGTCAGTGCTAGTGAAGAGTGATCTGATGGCATTTCCCAAAGTGCGGGCTCTTCCAAGTAAGGAGCCACACAAACAAGATATTAAGTGACATCAAATCACATAGTAGGAACATTAGTCCTTTTATGGTTATCTTTCAATTCTCCTGATTATGTCAAGTAGGAAGTACCAGTTGGGAATGAGAGAAGTGTTAAAGTGGGACTAACACTTGCCAATCTCCATTTTCATCAAATAAACAGAGGCCCTTAGAGTCAGAGCCTTCGGAGAGCAGCTGTATTCAGCTGGCATTTAATAATATGCTTTGTTGTCATGGCATTGATGCTATATTGACCTTGTATTTATGGCAAGTGGTGCTGGTTTTCAACTGACAATAATGATATCAAGTTCATTTTACAACAAAAATGATAAAGAAAACAGTGAATAAATTTAAAGAAAATATCAATAAATCTGGTACAGGTGTTATATGGATACGGCTAAAATCATGATGGTGTTATGTGAATGACAGATGTTTGAGAAGTGCTCTAAAACAATGGTTTTATCTTGTCACGCCATCATAGTATCTAAGAACTGCATCAAAAAATAGGAACATTAAGAGTTACCATAGCTAGACAGCTGTTCAGGACTTTAGAGGGCTGGCTCCTCTCTTGACTTCAGAGAATCATTTAAGGTGCTCAAAATAGGTAGCCAGTTTACCACTCACACATTTGGGGTTTGCCATCGGCAAACTCCTGGGAGTCTGTTCTTTGCTTTTCCAACTCTTTATGTATCCACATGCCCTCAAGCTACCACTTGCTTTCTTCACTTTCCTCCATCAAACCCTACCCTTAGATCTTTTATTCACACTATGATACAAAGGCTCTATAACTGTACAGTCTGCTCCTGAACTCCTCACTGTTTGAATTTTTACATGGATCGGAGCATAAAGGTGCAGGGATGTACTTTACAGGCTGTTCTAAAATGTCAGGCCTGTTTCAGCAGATAGCAAAGTATATTTTTTACACATCAACTGTATATCTCAGAAAACAATTTATCTTTCACGCTAGCATAAGACTGCCTAGCCTTGTCAGAAGTAACACGTTGCTTCCAATAATGCCATGGGGTTGATTTTTTTTCTCATTTCATGTATGAGAAAACTGAAGCACATCACTTCAAATGGGCAATTTGCCTTTACCCCACAGTCCTGCAGCCTATAGTCTGGCTACTGTTTCCAAGTTATGGTTTGAGGACCACACATATAAGAACTACCTGGGGATCTGTTCGAAATACAGATTCCTAGGTATCATCCAACCCTTTAAATCAGAATGACAGCCAATGGGGTCTAGGCATTTGAATCTTAAGCTACCTCTGTAGAGATATCTCTGTCATTCTGATGCAGACCAATGTTTGAGAATCTCTGCTATGTCTGCAGTGCTCCCCACTTTCAAGTTTACTTTTTATAACTCAGGTCAATGAAGGCTCAGTGCTATATTGCTACCCAGAGGATAAAATTAAAATATGTGTCTTGCTTTTCTGTCTTCTACATTTTAGGCTTTGGGAGTTTTTTCATTTTATCTCTGAAGACGTGCAGTTTGTTCAATGGTCCTAATTCAGTCACCAAAACAAATAAATAAACAAAAGGGGAGAAGAGGAGAAGGAGGGACGAGGGCAGAATGGAGTGGGTATGTGTGAGGGCAGCTGGAGTACCTGGGACAGCAGCTGCTTCACGGGATTCTTGGACAGAATGTGTAAAACCACTGGCTCCTACAGCTTTCTGTCCTCGCTCTTGAGCGCCGTGTTGTAAGTGCATAGTTATTTTGTTCCCGAGCACCACCACGTGGGTGCCCCATGATGGTGACACCCACAGGACCGTTCTTGATCCTACCTTTCCAGCTCTTCCAAAATGTATCTTCTCTAACAGCTGATGCCATCTGGAGAGCTTGGGAAACGAAATAACACTCCGCTTCCAATCGGATTTTACACATTCTCTATTTTATTGTGTCTCCTCTAAGTGGGGAAGTTTAATATAAAATTTTGCATTTTAATTTGTTTTCATTCCCAAATTAAAACAATGAAGAAAAGAATGGTTAGGAACTAGGATATCTGTTGTTTCTTTACAGTTGACATAAGCTGATAAAATACAAATTATTTCAGGTCAATGAGAATGTCCTTTCTCACAAAATTCACTTTGGCCAAGGAATCTGTGGGAACTGTAGGAAGAATAAGTCACGCATACATAAAAGTCTTAAACTTGGACCTCAGAACTGGAAAAGTAGCATTTGATGTAATTAAAGAAGAGCAGACAGTGCATGGTTTAATAAAAGTTGGCACACGCACTTGCGATCTCTCTAAATTCAAAAAATGTTCCACATTTCTTTTTCTCAAGTCATCTTTTTTTTTTCTTCCCACAGGACAATATATTTCTTCTCACTTAAATATGAAATATTATCTTCCAAACCCCAAATAGATCCAAAGCTTCAAAAGCACAGGCAGATATATGGTCACAGACGCTCATCAGCATAGGACTGATGCGTGCAAGACATAGAAAACAGCAACAGAGGCAGAACTAAACAAACCAATGTACTGAGATGATAAATTATTATATAGTCCTTGAGAACATATTCGTGAAAACTACTTAGTGACATAGGAAGTTGTTCATGATATAATGTTAACAAGAAAAGGCAAGATTTAAAAATTGTGTGATTCCAATACCTTGTATATATACATATCTGTATTTTGATATATCTGTCTAAGTCTCTACATATCTACTTATTTATATGTTATATGTAGCAAGAGCTCTCTGGATTTGCTTAATTTTGAAATATTCATCATTCCTTCTTATATTCTTCTATATTCTAAGTTGTATACAAAATGTTTTAATTTAAAATATGATTTTAATAATATTTAAATTAAATTTTCATAACACTTTATACTGTTATAATTTTAAAATGTTATTTAAAAAGTTCACCTTAGGGGCCGGCCCCATGGCCATAGCAGTTAAGTTGGCACATTCTGCTTCAGCAGTCCGGGGTTCACAGGTTCGGATCCCAGGCACAGACCAACGCACCACTTGTCAGGCCATGCTGTGGTGCTGTCGCATACAAAATAGAGGAAGATGGGCACAGATGTTAGCCCAGGGCCCATCTTCCTCAGCAAAAAAGAGGAGTATTGGCAACTGATGTTAGCTCAGGGCTAATCTTCCTCACACACACACACAAAAGTTCACTTTAAAAATCAAATTTCATGGCTAAATATTAGAGCTATAATATTAGGCCTTAATATTAAAATTAGAGATTATCTTTGCAGAATTCCTGTGAGAATTTCTTTCCAGATTTTAATAAATATAATAATGAAAGCTAAATCCTGTTGACTTTTTTAGTGAGATACAAGCATTTTTAGAATAAACAAAGAAAAATATTTATTCATTGTCACTCTTTAACACATTTCACAATGAAAAATTTTTGTACTTTGCTTTACATCCTAGTATCTATTCAAAACATTATGCACAAGCTGTATTTTTTAACCTATTGTTTTTTTCCTTAATCATTTTGATGGTGAACATTGCTGTGAGTAACTTGAACTAGGGAATGTTCCCAGGCAATTTGTCTCCACATCCCAAAAACTGAAACCCAAGCTAGAACTTGGTCATGTGAAATTTCAAACTCAGCCAATTAACTAAAAACATGGATGGGGCAGAACACTCTACTTGGCCACTTTTCCGAAAACAATCTCATTCTCCTTGGGAAATTATGGATTTTTATTCCCCTACCAGTGTAGTGTACAACTACATTTTGCCACAAATATGTTTCCATCTTCTTTTTATTTCATGGCTCATGGACCTGGGAATCCTTTTTTTTAATCAGCAGAATCCAGGAATTTGCAAATCTGCCTCTCTGTGAGTGAGAGACTCAAGCTTGACAATTTATTTATCAAAACAAGGATATTCAGATGGGCAGAATGTGATACTGTGATAATAAGAAGAAATATATATTTTAGTTTTTGTCCCTGGCTCCTAGCCACAGCTCCCCAAACCCTTGTAATTTCCTAAATAAGAGCGAAAGAAGTATCTTTTGTTATAATATTTGGTTTTTATCCCCAGTTCCTGAAATAGTTCTGGAGCAACAAGGTGAAAGGCAAGTCTTTTGTTATTCATAACAAGCCCCCCTCAACTACACCTGAGTTTAAGTTAATGGGGTGACTTCTGGAAAGCCCCTAAGGAAGGTGGGGTACCAGAGGAACAAACCATGTGATTAGAGGGTTAGAACTTTCAGCCCTACCTCTCAACCTCTGGGAGGAGAAAGGGACTAGAGATTGATTCACCAATGGCCAAGGATTTAATCAATCATGCCTATGTAATGAAGTCTCCATAAAAAATTCCTAACTGAAGGGGTTCAGAAAGCTTCTGGGTTGGTGAACACATCCTCGAGCTGGGAGAGGGGCACATCTGGAGAGGGTGTGGAAGCTCTGCATCCCTTCCCCACACCTTGCCCTATGCATCCCTTCCATCTGGCTGTTCCTGAGTTGTATCCTTTTATAATAAACTGGTAATCTAGTAAGGAAACTGTTTGCCTGAGTTCTGTGAGCTGTTCTAGCAAATTATTGAACTCAAGGAACCTCTAATTCGTAGCTGGTTGGTCAGAAGCACAAGTGACAGCCTGAGATTTGAGATTGGCATCTGAAGTGGGGGGAGGGCGGCCTTGTGAAACTAAACCCTTAACCTGTGGGGTCTGCACTGTCAGTGTCCACCAAGAACTGGAGAATTTCTTGGTGTGGAAAACTCACATATTTGGTGGCAGAAGTGTTCTGTGGGTGGAGTAATGGAAAATAGTAGTTTTCTTTTACCGAGTTACCTTTTTTAACATGGAAATAAAATTATTTCATTTACTTGCTAAAAATATTTCCATGGATTTCTATTTCACTTAGAATAAAAGCTAAATTTCTTATCATAATCTACTGGGCTACTGGATCAACCTCTTTCACCTCATCTCTAAGGACTCTACTCATCACTCACTGCATTCCAGCCACAAAAGATTTCTTTATGTTCTTCAAACAGGCTAAGCTACACCTGTCTCAAGGACTATGTACTTGCCATTCTGCCTGAATGTGCCCCGACCATATCTTAGGTTTAGCAAGCTTCTTCTTGTCATTCAAGCTAAACCCAAATGTTACATCCTCAGGAAGGAGAGGTTTATTATCACCACTTCACTCCTAATGTATTAGCATGTCATCCTTATCATTCTTTGAAATTATTTATATATTCATGGTTTACTGTTTATCCGCCCACCACTAGTAATGCAAACCCCAGAAGAGAATGGACTTTGCCTGTCTTTTTCACCTAGAACAGTGTCTAAAACGTAGTTAACGCTCCAAAAATTATTTGTTGAATGAATGAATGAGATAGATTGTCTCCAAAGGTGACTGTCAATAATTTCTCCCACCCCAATGCATGCATGCTACTCTTTCCATCAAGAAGTAGGGTCAATTTTTAATCCCTTTTAATCTGAGTTGGCCTTATGATTTACTTTCAACCAATAGTATTCGGTGGATGCGACATTGTGCCAGTTCTGGGCCTAGTCCTTAACAGGCCTTGTAGCTTCCACTCTTTGGTCTTTGAGTCCTGAGACACTGCGCAAAGAGTTCTAACAACTGGCTAAAGAGAGAAGCTGTGAAGGATACAAGACTACAAAGAGACAGAGAGAGGCTCAACTGGCCATCAGCCATTTCAGCCAGCCAAGCTCAGGCACTAGTCTGAACGAAGCTCTCTTGGATACTACAGTTGTACTAGATCATGGCAACCAGCACCATGTCTCAGCCGAGCACTGCCCAAACGCAGAATCTGAAAAGGTTGTTGTGGTTTTAAACCAAAAAAATTTGGAGTGGTTTGCTATGCAGCAATAGATACTTGAAACAGTCATTGGTACCAGAAATTGGGTGCTGCCACAACAAAAATCTAAAATACATGGTATTGGCTTTAGAATCAGGCAGAGTCTGAACAGTCAGTGAGTAGACTATTAGTAAGAACTGGAAAAGCAATGAGAAATTGCCATCAGAATCTAGAGAAAGGTTCATGCTTATTAAGCATGGTGGAAAAATTAGCAAGACTATTGACTGTAGTAACTCGGAACATAGAAAATGTGCTTGATGAAGCTAAAAAAAGAACTGTTCAACTTTGAAGAAGAATTTGGCGAAACTATAGTGGCCCCAGGACAGTGTCTCCAGCTGGTAAACTATTCTCCAAGTAAGAAATGGCCATAGAGCCATCATAAAATCCAAGGTGCCGCCAGTAAAACATGACCTAAAGGGGAAAACCAAATGATAGTGTGACTGTCAGATCTCTGCTTAAAACGTCTGAAAGACTTAAGGTAGCACTTCACAGATTCTCTCTGCAATACAAAAGGATTTAGAGGAATCTTAAGATTGTTCTGCAGCATGCTGACTCATAGATCGAATACAGAAGGACCTGACATAAAGGGGTTGAGTGTGATTTTGTCGCACCAAGTGGATTATAATTTGGCACCTACAAGGTTTTTAAAGGAATTACGGCAACGTGGAATAAAAGGAATAGTATCAGTTCAGAATGAAAAGAGGCTTTGGGCCCCCAACTTTTCGTGGGAAGGAAGCAGGCTGAGAAACTACTCAACTAGAAATATGAGCCATTTCTTATGGAAGAAGGTAAGTCTCATAGAGCAGAACCAAGAGTCCAGAGGCAGACCAAAGAGCAGAGAAGAGCCCAGGCTAGAGAACCAAGAACTAATCTGAGAACATTTCCCATCCCCAGGGGAGGAGCCCTGACAAGTGTCGAGCAGGATTTCACAACTGCTGTGGAGGAGAATCTGCGTGCAACCTCCACGGAGTAACAGGTATCAGATCTGCTATAAAAAATGAGAAAACTAGTCTAACTATATGAAATATCTGTTTTTAAGATATTAGACAACAAATAGTGCAAAAACATGACCCTTGAGAGTATGGAATCAAATGAGGTCAGTCTTATGATTACTCCAGCATTTACCAGACCCTGGGACAGGGACAGGGATCCTAAACAGGGAACACCAGCCTCACTGAGCAAAGGACAGAGACTGCAATTTGGGAAGGTTGCAGTGGCTGGTATTGTGGTGCAGACTACTGGAGAGGAGGGAGATTTGCAAAAAAAACTTCTTGAAATCTACATATAGGTCTTCTTGAGTCTTCACCTAAATACCTAGAAGAGAGTGCACAGGGTAGAACTCCACAGGGCTCAACAAAGAACCAGGGAGAGAACTACTAGGGATAAGGGAAGAGAAGAGAAAAACAATGAGAGAGACAATCAATGACTCTAAAACTAGTTCTTTTAAAAGTTTAATAAAATTGATAACACACTAGATAAAGAAAAAAGATGTCACAAATTGCTAATATCAGGAGTAAAAGAGGGGTTATCACTGAAAGTCTACAGATATCTCAAAAAAAAAAAAAGAAAAGAAAAGAAAAGAAAAAAGGGATATTATAAACCACTTCATGATAATGAATTTGAAAGGTTACATGGGATGGACAAATTTCATGAAAGATGCAAATTACCCAAATTGGCACAAGAAGAATTAGAAAAGCCATATCTAAAATGTTTCCCACAAAGATAAGTTCAGGACTCCATGACGTCACTGGTAAATTTTATCAAAGATTTATGGATGAAATAATATAAACCACACAAACCCGTTCATAAGACAGAGGTAGAGGAGACACTTTCCAAGTAATTTTGAGGCCAGAATTTCTCTAATAACAAAACTAGTCAAAGACATTACCAAAAAAAAAGAAATCAATAGGTAATAGCCCTGATAAATATAGGCCCCAAAATCCTCAATGAATTATTTGCAAGTCAGATACAGTAATATATTAAAAGGGTAATGCACCACAACCAAATGTGGTTTATCCTAGGAAAGCAAAGTTGGTTTAATATTTGAAAATCAATCAGTGCAATTCACCACATTAACATAATAAAAGGGAAGAATCAGATAATTTCCGCCCCAAATGCAGAAAAAAATGGATTTGATAAAATCCAATTCTCATTCATTATTAAAATTGTTAGCAAACTAAACATAAGGACATTTTCAAACCTGACAAAGGGCATCTACAAAAAACCTACAGCTACCATTATACCTAATAGCGAAAGACTGAAAACTTCCCTCTACATATAAGACAAGCTTGTCCACTCACTACTATTGTAGAAGAGTTCTTAATGAGTACAAATAAGTAAGAAAAAGGAAGACATAAAACTCTCATTGTGTACAGTCAACAAGATCATACATATAAAAAATCCTACGGGATCTAAAAAAAAAAAACCACTAGCACTAATAAATGAATTTGCCAAGTTTGTAGGACAAAAGATCTATATGTAAAAACTCAATTGTAATTATATCATCTAGCAGTGAGTAATTAGAAAATTAAATATAAAAAACAATTCTATTTACAGGAACATCTATAAACATTAAATAGTTAAGGATAAATTTAACAAATGGGACAATATTACATTGAAAATGACAAAACATTGCTGAAATACAAAAAGTCCTAATGAAATGAAGAGATGGGCTATATTCACGGATTAGAAGATTTCATATTTTTAAGACGTCAATTTTCTCCCAACTGATTTCTAGATTCAGTGAAATTTCTGTCAAAATCCTAACAAGCTTTTTTATAGAAACAGACAAGCTTATACTACTTTTTTTTATGGGGATGCAAATGACCTAGAATAGCCAAAACAATCTTGAAAAAGAAGAACAAAGTTAGGGGATTTACTCCACTTGATTTCTAGACATTGAAGCTATCATGATTTTCTCCAAAAATAGTCTTCCACAAATCCTTCCTTTTCTGTATATGCTTGCTGCTCTTTCCATCAAGTGGTGGAGTTTATTCAACCCTTCCCCTCAAATCTCAGTTGGTCTCTGTCTTTGTGACCGGCTTTGGCCAATAGAATGCACCAGAATTGACATCTGGACCTAGCCCTTATGAGGCCTACAAGCTTCCATTTTTACTCTCTTACAACCCTGAACCATCATGTCAATAGGTCTGACTAATTTGCTAGAGATAAAGGCCACATAAAGAGAAGATCTGTTGGATGTGAGACTACAAAGAGAGAGAGAGAAGCCCAAGCAGCCTCCAGCTGTTTTAGCCATCTCAGACCAGGCTCCAGACACACGAGCGAAGCCATCTTGGATTCTTCAAACCTAATTGATCTGCATCAATCAATACCATGTGGAGAAGAAATGAGCACATCCTGGCCAAATCCTGCCCAAATTGCAGAATCACAAATAAATAATTGGTTATTATTGTTTACAATAAAGTTTTGGGTGGTGTGTTATGCAAGTGTAGAAACCTGAAATAATGAATGACGAAGCAAATGGATGACACTTCCTTTTTCTCAGAGTGTGCTAGCCACATTACCATATTGTGTTTGCTACTGAAATACTCTCTGCAACTCTCTTCTACAGGTTTTCTAGTAACAGGTAGCTTCTGTAATTACACTTCAGAAATTAAAAGGTAAGGAAATTTTTATGCAGCATTATCATCAAGTAATTAAAAAGATCTTTCTGATTAAACTTCCGATTATACAAGTAATATATGTTTATTGAAATTACAGTAGAAGAAAAGGGAAAAATCACTCATTATTCCACAAAATCAACGCTTATCTTTTGTTACATTTTTTTTTTTTGTGAGGAAGACCAGCCCTGAGCTAACATCCGATGCCAATCCTCCTCTTTTTTGCTGAGGAAGACTGGCCCTGGGCTAACATCCGTGTCCATCTTCCTCTACTTTATATGGGATGCTGCCACAGCATGGCCTAACAAGCAGTGTGTCGGTGCGCGCCCGGGATCCGGACCAGCGAACCCTGGGCCACCGCAGTGGAGCACGCGGACTTAACCGCTTGTGCCACCGGGCCAGCCCTTGTTACATTTTCTTCAGTCTGCTTATGCATTGACACATTCCATACAAAAAAATACATTTTTCATAATTGGGATCACATTTTAGATAAAGATAAAGATTTAGGTCTTTAGATAAAGACCATATTTCTTTGCCAGCCCACAGTCATCAAGAATTTGATTTGGAGATAATTGTTTTCAGGGCATATCTCTTCTTACGAGTATCCTAAAATACATAGACTATCCCTCCATTCTTCCATATTAGCAAAGATTTGTTATAAGAACCAAATCATAAACGCCTGTAGTAAGATAATTTTTAATAAATATGCTTTTGCTATGATGTCATCTGCATGTATTTAGGCCACATGTAAGTATATGAAAAAGGCCACTGAAATTTATCAATGTCACATGAAATTCATGGTAGAGGACATTTATCCCATTATACAATATTTTATTATGAGGAGTCCATTAACAAATTTCTTTCTAATTTTGGAATGAAAAAATTGCATTTTTCCTAGATAAATCATTGTTTTTGTCTTGTGAACAAGCCTGAACTATGCAACTACTGATCTGGTTTTCCTTTTTCAAAGTATAGGATACAGACATGGGGCTCCCCTGCAAAAAGTATATCTATAGTCTTGAAATTTGTTCTCTGACCCTAGTTTCGAATTTATTTATTTACCTCCACATTTAATTTTTTTTCTCTTGGAGAGAATTTATAAATTTTTATAAGCTTCCTATAATACTTTTTGTAAATAGGTACGATTTTAATCAATTACTTGTTCCTGCCTTATTTTTCATTATTATTTTCATTTATCATTATATAATTAGCATTTTCCCAAACTTTTAACAACTGTATATTATTTTATTATATGTGTGCTACCATACTCTACTGTTGGAGATAAGAGATTGGTTTTCATTTTTTACTATTATAAAAATTATAATAAACTAATTTGCACTTAAGTTTTTTTCCACAGATCTGATTTTTTTCTAGGACTGAAATTTCCTGCTTACAGGGTCTTGAAATAGATTACCAAATTTCTTTAGAAAGACTATAACAATTTGCACTCTTGCCATCAAGGTGCCTACTCAGCACTTCTTGCCAGCACTGAGTATTATCATTGGTCAGATTTTGTTAACGTGACCAGTAAAGGTGCATTAAATGACTTAATGTGCATTTCTTGGATTATTAGTGAGAGCCCATACTCTCAACAATGCTTCCTTGTTCTCATATCATGTATTCAAGCATCTTCTCACCTATCTGTTCTGTACATCTGTGTCTATCCTTGTGCTAATTCTATACTTTCGAAGAGAAATAATACATAGTAGGTAATTTTCAATGTTCAAGTACCAAGACTATTCTCATCCACAAAGTCTAATACTGAGAATCTCTCCTAAGAAATAATCCAAAAATAGAAAATATTTGTGTGAATGTATACCCACTACAACATTATTTACAATAGTGAAAAAAGTCACAACATAAATGGCCAACAATATAGAAATGGTTATCAACAATATACCATAGAATGAAATATTAGATATTAAAAATTATGCTTACAGAGTTTGTCAATGATAAAGTGTTAAGTTAAAATATATTGGAATAAAAGGGCATTTTTCAACCATTAATACAGAAAAATCTCTCCTACACAATATTAAGTTAATAATACTAAGATAAAAGATTATTTTTTCTACTAAATTAAAAAATGTGAAGAGAAGGAATAATTCACAAAATATTAATAGTATTTAACTCAACTAGTGCAGTTATGGATGCTTTATACTTTCTTCTCTGGAAGTTCGACTATTTCCTGAATTTCATGATGCTATACTTCTCCTTGTTTCTTTGTAAATCTATTTTAGATTAAGGTGGAGCTATATATTTAAAAATATAACACTTTTATTATTATTATAAAAAATGGTTATTTTTAATTACATTGCCAATATCCCAATCTCTACTTTTCAATACTTTTAATATCCCTTAGCTGAAAGAATTCAAAAAACATCAAACAAGAGAAGACTCCTGTTTTATTTTATTATTTTTTTTTTTTGTGAGGAAGATCGGCCCTGAGCTAACATCTGCCAATCCTCCTCTTTTTCCTGAGGAAGACTGGCCCAGGGCTAACATCCGTGCCCATCTTCCTCCACTTTATATGGGACGCCGCCACAGCATGGCTTGACAAGCGGTGCGTTGGTGAGTGCCCGGGATCCGAACCCGGGCCGTCAGCAGCGGAGCATGCGCACTTAACTGCTATGCCATGGGGCCGGCCCCAAAGAAGACTCCTACTTTAAAAGTTCACTTTTCCAATGCAAAAGTTTAAAATAGTTTTAATTTAGGACCAAAGGAAAAGAATAAATAATAATGTTTTAAGGGGAAAACCGTATTGAAGAGAAAGACATTGAAAACGTCAAATTTTTGACTCTGTAACTTAATAAAAACAATCCATCCTTGTGTGGCCATATAATCCATCTTCTAACTGTTACGTCAACTAAGATTATGCCATCTCAGCTCACTGCATCCTTTCAGTTCAATTTGAATTTCTCGGTGAAGGATATATAGTAAAATCTTGAAATCTACCTGTCAAATGATGGCTTCTCTCCACAGTCAAAGGCATCCTGGAGCTCCTTAACAAGATTAGCCTGGCCTGGCAGTCGGAAGAGACCCTCTTCTTTCAGTCCCCTTTGTCGGATAAAGTCCACACACTGCTCCACCAACATTGGAGCCAGACGGTTCCCATATCTTTTCTCATAACGGACAGTATCTTCCAGTTTCTGTCCAAAAATGCCTGGAGAAATAAAAGATCACAATGAATTTGAGAAATTTATCTCTTCCCACTTTGTTGCTTTCTTTTTTTTGTTTGTTTGTTTTTTTTTTAAGTTTTTGTTTATTGCAGTAACATTGGTTTATGACATTGTAAAAATTTCAGGTGTACATCATTGTACTTCTGTTTCTGCATAGATTACATCATGTTCACCACCAAAATACTAATTACAACCCATCACCACACACATGTACCGAATTATCCCTTTCACCCTCTTCCCTCCCCCCTTCCCCTCAAAAAATCAAGGATAGAACTACCATATGATCCAGCTATTCCACTGTTGGGTATTTATCCAAAAAACTTGAAAACACCAATTTGTAAGGGTACATGCACCCCTGTGTTCATTGCAGTGTTATTCACAATAGCCAAGACTTGTTGCTTTCTTTTAAAACTCAATGTAAAGGAAAAACAAAGACTGGAATGCTAGCAAGCATTTAATATTTGGTAGTTCACATGATTACAGAATCAAATTCCTTATACACAATTATTCAAACGAAAAGCGTTTACCTTATGCTGCCTTTTACCCTGTATTGCATATTTAGCCCAAAACCAAAATAGAAATATGGAGTTTGAGATATCCAGTTTGAAATAAGAAACATCGCAAAAGATACAATTTTAGCTTTGGGTTTTTCTTTTCTTTTTTTTTCCTTCTGGGAAAGGAATTGTATTCAAAAGCTTAAAAGCAGAAATATTCTACAGACGATAGTCAAATTCTACTTCTGTTACAATTTTAACTTTATGTCCAATTTTCATTTAGTCTAAATACTGTTCATTTCTCTGTTCACCTTTGGTTTTGAATCAAGTGATCATGCCATGATTATAATCAAGGTGATAAAGCCAGAAAAAGAAACCCAGAAATTTTTGTCCATATAAAATATTTCAGACAGTGTTTGCTTTTTAAAACCTTAATTAATTTATTTGAAAAGGAACACTTTGATTTATGAAGCAGTGCACATCAAAAGTGAGGAGGCAGGATCACGGTGATTTGCCCTGACAGGGAGGCATGTTTGATCACACACTGTCTAGAATTGCCAGTACACGGCGTTAATAAAAAGCAGGCCAATTTTTATTAGTTTTATTAATGATTTTAAAATACCTACAAATGATGCATTCCTTGGTGCACGCATTTGTGGCTGAACATTCCCTCTATTCACCCTTGGTACCCCACTGATTAAGAAACAGTGCCTCTAAAATATATTAATATGAGGGGGTAGCTTCGCAAAAATGATCAACCTATGAGAAAAGGGGGGTGGGAGGGAGCCAAAAAAATATGACGCCAATGTTCCTGGATGGGATGAATATCACTAAACAGTTTTACTGGTCTAACGAGTTTCATAAAAGAGTGGAAAAATAGTGTTGCATGTTCAAATTATGTAAGACTCTAGAATGTTTGGGGAATTATTTCAAAACCATTAGCTTATGGATTTGACAATAACAACATATGCTTTACCTCCCTATCCGTAAAATAATTTATGGATGGATGTAGTAATGCAAAACCACATTCCAAGCAATAAACACTTGTTACCAAAGAGAATATTCTTAGCCTAGGTAGAAACAATAACACAACAACAAACCAAACTATTCTACACCAGCTATCAAATCTAACACTAATGGAATTCATACATTCCTTTTAGGAAAAAAGGTTGAGTGACCTAATATTAATATTCAAGTACAAATAAAGCAGAATTAGAAAATGGCATTCTATAAGGCCGGTGAAGATTAAAGCAGGTAACAGGTCTATTAAGCTTAGTTTGTAGACTTTGGAACAAGCAGTTTCTTGATAACGGTGTGTCAAATATTGTTTGCTAACCCAACAGACATTCACACCCCTATTTTCTCTCGTTATCTCCGCTTTAGAGGCTGGAAAATTAAATACTTCTCCCACTTCCCAAGAAGTCTTCTGCTGCCTCTAGAAAACTTTGTTTTCTTGATGAAAGAGAAGGACATGGCTGGAATTGCCAATCACTTCTTTCTTCCATCATGAACTTGGACTTGGTATCTGTCAATCAAAGAGACATTTTTTGGGCTGGCCCGGTGGCTTAGCAGTTAAGTGCGCGCACTCCGCTGCTGGCGGCCCGGGTTCAGATCCCTGGCGCGCACCGACGCACCGCTTCTCCGGCCATGCTGAGGCCGCGTTCCACATACAGCAACTAGGAGGATGTGCAACTGTGACATACAACTACCTACTGGGGCTTTGGGGAAAAAAGGGAGGAGGATTGGCAATTGGATGTTAGCTCAGAGCCGGTCTTCCTCAGCAAAAAGAGGAGGATTAGCACGGATGTTAGCTCAGGGCTGAGCTTCCTCACAAAAAAAAAAAGCCATTTTTTGACCATTAGGCAATAACCACAAGGGGAAGGCTGAAAGATTTAGAGACAATGGGGCTGAAATCATCAAATCACTGACCCAATACCAGCAGCACCTTCCTCCAGAATTTTTTTTAATGTGAGAAAAATAAGTCCCTGTGTGTTTAAGCCACTGTTAGCTGGATTTTCTGTTACTCGCAGCAATGCAGAATTCTAACCCATAGTGTGGTGATAATGATTTTGAAGATATCCTAGTATTTTAATAAAAAAGCTTGCACATTGGTTTTGAATGAAGAATACTGACTCTTTTTCTGTGGAGTTCTTTGAAAACAAATGTGACGCTTATTTACTTGGCATGTTTGGATTTTGTGCTGCCAAATTTAAGGAAATAGCCTTGCAAAGGCACGTATAGATTATTAAAAAAAATAATGTTGACATTTGGGAATAAATCTCACGTATCTGTGATTTTCCACTTATTGCTCTGGATTGATAAATATATTACGTAAGGTTTCTCTCCAAATCCAGCAGAAATCTACTAAAAATGTTCCAAGTGAACCTCTATGTGCGCTACAAATGAGAACCAAACTTCCAAGGTCTGGTTTATGCAGTAACGAAAAATAGTCAAACATTCTTTTCTTAAAACTCTCAGGATTTCTTTTTTCCCAACAATTTATGGAAGTGATAAAGGGGGAAGTTTGCTTCATATGGATACACTGGTTTCCTCTTTTTTTTTTTCTTGTACATACAGGCTTGCCTTTATGATAAGAATTGACTTGAGAGGTATAGCAAGAAATTAAAAGCCAAAAGCCCTAAGATCCTTCAATTTATTAAGTACACATTATATACTAAGTCCTTGACGTATATTCTCTCATTTTCAAAATAAATATATAAGATAGCTATTCTATACAGGAAGAAACTGGAGCTCAGAGAGATTAAATCAATCACCCGAGGTTAGTTACACAGCATAAAGTGGCAGAATGGAAGTCCACATACAGATTTATTCAGCCTTAAAACCTTTGCTCATTCCTGAAAACCAGTCCTCCTCCTTTTTATTTAATCACAATTACCATGTGTCTTCATTTTTTAGTAATTTAAAATATTAGTAAATTCTAAAATTGAGTCAAATAGCTTATATTTTCTGTGCTCTAAAAAGTGATAATAGCTAAGCAGTACTTATGTATGCCAGGCATGGGGACAAGCATTTTATCTACATTTCTCTCACTGAAAACTCACAGCACTCTAGGCACCACCATTATTCCCATTTTACTGAAGAAGAGACTGAAGCACAGAAAGGTTGAGTAAGTTGCTGAATGTCACACCGCTAGTAAATGGTGGAGCCAGGATTTGCTCAAGGCTGTTGGATTCAAAGGCATCTTGCATCTATTACACAATACTGTGTAGTGTGCATAATGGCTGAAAAACTGAGCTATGGAAGAAGAAAACTGTGTTTACTAGCTTTCCTACCTCAATTCCTGCCATCACACTAGGAGGGGTAATTTCTGCTGAGAAAATGTAAATTTGGAGGGAGGTCAAAAAAAAAAAAGAAGGAAAAACATTCTGAACATTTAGTGAGCATCCCGACCAAGGAAACGATTTCTCTTATGTAAAGAGCTATGTCTACTTAGCTATATACTATGTAAGAGAATTAAAGCACGCACACAATATGTACATATGCTTAGAAATTCCTGTGGAAAAATAACAGTTTTCTGCTCTTGATCTGGTTTTGGAAAGAATTACACCAGATGTAGTCTTCCCATTCTGTAGCACTGGAAATAGAATGTCCCAAACGTTCCCAGCTTACAGCGGTAGGTGTGAGTTAACCTCCTGTATGAGAATGGCTTTTATGAGAAAAGTTAGGGGAAAAACTATTTTTAAAAAGCTGTTTCATTTAGAATTTTCTTTGAGGGAGCAGTGAAATTTCAAATTCTAAAATTAACAAAAATGCACAAGGCTCATGAGCTATCCCCAACTAGAAGCATGGGGAAAGAACACAATGATTAGTAGATTATTAACAAGAATATTCCCTGTGGTGTAAATCATGCAAATGGTCCCAGCAAAGTCCATTTAGATTCCAGGGAGGTTTCACACCCCTTGACAAAACCTTTCCAGCAATTTCTGGGTGATGACGGTATGTCATGCATACTTCCCCTGGAAGTACATTGATCGTGTCATACAGCATCATCCACAACATGACTTTTCACTGGACTGAGAAAGTAAATCACCCAGTTGAATTTATTACACCTGTGGGCGACTGTCTCAACTGGAGACAGGGAGCGAGAGAGAGAAAAATCTAAACATCCTTCAGCATTTGTGAGACGACACCTTCGCAGGTGATTTATACACCCAATAGCTAGAGGCAGCCTACGAAGTGAGTGAGTGTGATCAGATAAATATAAATTCCATCCTTCTTAAAAATGAATAAACCAACAAACACAAAGCCAAAGCTTCTTGGACTCTCTGTGCCCTGTAATTATTTATTGTCTTTGCTCCTCGATTCCCAGTGAGGTATAACTCTGGCTCCATTGCATCACTTTCTATCCTCTTGCTGATCTACGCAGTTTGGCCTCTGACACCATTACTCCACTAAAAGATCTTTTTCTATAGTCACCAACAAACTTCCTAGTTGTCAAACCATTGACAGTCAAATTTATTTTTTGTATTACTTTATGCCTCACTCCTTTTAAAACTATCAATCTCCCTCTTCTTCCTGACGCTTCTCACATGTTACATAATCCTTGCCTTCCAGAATGTTCTTCTCAGTCTCCTTCCTGACTATGCTACCTACTGCATCCTTTTCATATGTTGGCTGGTCCTATCTTCAGCCCTATTTTAACCCCACTTGATACAATTTCTTTGCTGGACTCCACTCAATCTCATTGTATATCAATTATTACGAGATTTATATCTCAATTTGGGCCACTTTTACGATCTCTAGCATTGGATATCTAAAAGTCCATTAGACTCTTCAACACGGATATCTCAAAAGATTCTCTAACTGGCCAAGTCATTTTTCTTCAAAACCTGTTTCTCTTGTAATTCTGATTTTGGTTATCAGTGCCAGCCATCCCCTAAAACCATTGAAATGCCATCTGACAGTCAACCTAGATTCCTCCTTCCTTTATGCCTCTCATTTAATCACACATTGGTCCCTTCCAAATTCATGGTCACTACATTAGGTTAGATCCTCAATATTTCTTAAATAACTTTTTGAAGGGCTGAGTCCTCAATTCAGGCAAGTGCTGCCATAGCAATCCTCATAATATTTAAACTGGATCACGCCATTCTTCTGCTTCATTTCTTCCCATGGTGCCCACTGGCCAACCAAACTCCTTTTCATGAAATACAAGGTCCCCACAGTCTGATCTCTGCCTTTTTCATCCACCACTCAACAACAAACGTTTGGGTAGCACCCACTGGGTGCCAGACACTGTACCATATCCACCCTCATTTCTACTGCTTCCTCACCAACAACATGCTCTCTAACTATACTGAACTATTTGTTGTTTCCTAAACGTAACATGACTTATCACATCTTCAGGCCTCCTTCTAGAAGGTAGGTCCTGCTGTCACGAGTCAGCCTAGGAAAACTTACCCTGCAAGATTCAACTCATATCATCTTCTGTGTGAAGTCTTCACTAACATTCCCTCACTCCCACCCGAAATGCAAAGCTTGACATGTTTCTGCTTTGTAATTATTTATTTATATGCCTATCTGTACTGGACTAGTACCCCATCAGTCAAAAGAGGACTGCACTTTTACAATTATAATAAAATAATTATTTTACATTCATTATGATTATTATAAATAATATCCGATAATAGCTGCATACTATATATCTATCCTATGAACTTCAGCGAGGTTTAGGTAAATTTCCCAAGGTACCACAGACACAAGGACTGCAGTGGGTTTGGTACCAGACCTGAAGGACTCCATTCTACCATAGTGCCATGATCTATTCAGATCAGTTTGTGTCTCCTCCAAATTCCTATGTTGGAAACCTAATGCCAAATGCCTACAGTATTAAGAGGTAGGGCCTTTGGGAGGTGATTAGGTCATGTGGGCAGAGCGCACAAGAATGGGATAAGTGCCTTTATAAAAGGGACTCCAGAAAGCTCTCTTGTTCCTTCCCTTTCTGCCACGTGAGAATACAACAAGAAGTTGAGCCTGCCTGCAACCTGGAAGAAGGCTCTCACCAGAACCCAACCGTGCTGGCCTGATCTCAGACTTCCAGCCTCCAGAACTGTGAGAAATAAACTTCTGTTGTTTACAAGCCACCCAGTCAGTGACATTTTGTTAAAGCAGCCTGGATGGTCAAAGGCACATAGGCAAACTCTCTTGCTTAAGTCGCCAGAACATAATACCAAAGTGGGTAAGGATGGAAGATTTCATAAACCTTTGTGGAATTAATGCGCGCATTAAAACAAAATACTTCACCTCTTCAATTATGGGAAATAAATGAATAACTCCAATGTAAAATGAAACTCATCAATAGTTCTCGGGTTGTGGCATTGATTTCTATAAAAATTTGAAAACAAAGTCCTCAGTTTGCTGATGAAAAGCCAGAAATTTAAAAGATTCTTGATTATTGCTCAATTACCAGTTACTGTTCAGAGTTCTTTCTCTCTTCCTTTTTAGAGATCACATGCTAAGCCAGGTAGGGAATTTGCTTTTAATTATTCTTCTGCTTACTGCAACCCTGCTAGCAGAACAAGCCCTGGTATCACCAGGATTGTAATAATTTCCAATTAAAAATGAACATTCACCCATGGTAAATGGACAAACAGAAATAAAAGATATTCATTTTGGTGCAGAACTAAGAAACAAAAACAGACAAAGCTTACTTCGGTCTGTCACCAGCACTTTCTAAGTAGCCAACAAATCTTATATGGATAAAAAACAACTTTTAGTCCAAGGAGCTCAGAATCCCTAATAACCAGTGAATGTTTGGTAGAATCTTGACTCTTTTTGTAGCCAGAATGAGGAAGTAGGGAGAAAAATAAAGGTATGGAAAAATTAAGAAAGTATAATAGTGTGAACATAGTGACCCAGTGGCCTAGGTCTTGGACCAGCAGAGTCATTATAGACACCACTTACATCTGGATACCACGCCATGCAATTTACATGTATTTTCTTATTTGATACTACAGACATTCTGCAAGGACATCTCTCTTTTAAAAAAAGATTCAGAGATGCTAGGTGACCTGAGATCACACATCTAGAAAGTGGCAGATCTAGGATACAAACACAGGTCTATGATTCTAAAGGTCTTCCTTTTTCCTCTGTGTTATGTTAATTCAATTCAGACATATTTTTTCATAGGCATGCTGACCACTCTCTTAGGATCAAATAGGAGAAAATGTCTTTTGTAACTTCCAAAGACTAAAGCTGATTTCATGTAGTTCAGATGAGTCATTGCCTTTCCAGATGAGCACGTGGTCAGTCTTTTGTTCACGGGCTCCTCAGACTTTGTACACAGTTTGGTGTAGTGTGCTTATCACAGAGTAAGTAATTACTTATTTATATTTCTTTATCTCCAAGGAGTTCTATGAACTCACAGATTGGAGGCAATCTGTTTTGTTTGCCTTTTCATCCCCATCATCACTTGGTAGATGTTCCATAAAACTTTGATATATGAATTAATAAGCTACTCATTTACAACACCTAAAAAAGGTTCCAGACCCAATTCCAATTTGGGGAGGGGGTTTCCCCACTTACCAACGAGCAATTCTTGGACACCAGCTGGGTGACCTACGATGCAATTCAATTCTGACACTATTTAACCAGAGACAGCATCATATCCCACAGGTTAAGGGTTCAGTCCCACAAGACTGCCTCCCTCACCCCGACTTCAGATGCCTGTCTCAAGCCCAGGTTATCTCCTGTGCTTCTGACCGACTAGCTACAGACTGCAGGTTCCAACAACCCCTCCTTGGGTTCTATTAATTTGCTAGAGTGGCTCACAGAACTCAGGAAACCTGTTTACTCACTAGGTTACCGGTTTATTACAAAGGATATTAAAGGATACAAATCAACAGCCAGATGCAGAGATACATAGGCTGAGGTCCCAAACAATGGAGCTTCTGTCCTCGTGGAGTTTTGGGCCGGCACAGTGGCACGTGGACGTGTTCTGCGGAAGCTCTCTGAACCCAGTCCTTTTTGGTTTTTATGGAAGCTTCATTACATACGCCTGATTTATTAAATCATTGGCTACTGCTGACTGATTCAACCTCCAGTCCCTCTCCCCTCCCTGGAAATCAGGGGCTGGACTGAAAGCTCCAAACCTTTATTCACGGCTGGTTCCTTCCCAAAAGTTACATCAGTAACATAAACCCAGTTAAGGTGGAAAGGGGCTTGTTATGAATAATAAGACACCTATTTCCCCTTTACAGCTCTGAAGTGATTTCAGGAACTGAGGAAAAGAGACCAAATATTATGACAGAAGATGCTCCTGTTCCTCTTATTGCTCAGGAAATTCCAAGGATTTTAGGGGAGCTCTGCGCCAGAAATGGGAGGAAGACCAAATACATATTTCTTATTATAAATCACAATATCACAGCACCATTTAAAATTAATTGGATTTGGATAGCAGTATTCTGTTAAACAAACCAATTTCCATAAATGTGATTACAACATATAGAACACACAATATAAACTTTAAAGAAAATGTTGGTCTTATCCACCAAGCACTATAAAGACATTCTATTTTAATTCATTATTGCCTATGGACTAGCAGGAAAAGAGAGATAATTATATACAACTTTACCACTTTGCAATCAACCTGAAATCTCTGAATAGACCTGTTGCCATTCCTTGCTTTGGGAAGATATAAACGAATACATATTTTTTGACCACAAATGTATATAAGGCACTTTAAGATGGCTATGAAGATCAGGTGGTCACGTGGTAGTATGGATGGAATATAAGGGCTATAGAGCAAACAGTATAATAGATGAAGAAATGAAAGCGAACAATGCCTTAAAGCAAGTGTGAAGTTCAGACTGACAACAGAGGAGAGAGAGAGAGAGAGCATTGTAGCAGAGGGATAAAGTGAGTAAAAGCAAAGAGGTGGTGTAGGGGATGTGTTCAAGGAGGAAGAGGGGAACAGTCTGGAGAATTGGGAGTTTATTCTCTAGGGAATCATTGGAATTGTTTAGAAGGCCTTGGTAATTATATGAAACAGTTAGAGCTTCCTCCTGGGAGCAATAAAGACTCATAAAAAATTTTTGAGCTGTGGACCTTTGCTTGATGGTACTGTTTCAGGACTGCTTGATGGTACTGTTTCAGGAATACCAGTTGGGTGATGCTTTACAAGATGGACTGTGTGTTGTAGGAATTTGTGAAGAATGTTGGGGATGGAAAGAGGTGAGGATGGCTGCTGTCCTGAAAAGCCACTTCTTAGGTTCAAGTAAAT